>NC_064868.1:109705866-110396587 GCF_024139225.1 Suncus etruscus
TAACAGTCTGGCTGCCTTGAATTAAGATTGTATTTCCTATCATAATAGTGTTTGTTGATTGCAATGGCAAAAAAAAGTAGAATCTTATTAATCTAGAAACCAGAAAGGCAGTACAGTGAGGCAGAGCACTTAGTGGCACACAACAGACCCTGCTCAGTCTCTGTAATTCCATATGGTTCCCCAATCCCCACCAGGAATAATCAATGAGGGCAAAGCCTGGAACAAATCCTGACCATTTCTGGGAATTGTACAAAAACAAGTAAAAGAAAAGAAAAAGAATCTTACTAACCTATTAGCAGAAGACAAGCTGGGATGAGACAAAGATAAAATGTATACAGAGTAATAATTCAACAAAAATAGATAGTGCAGCAAATAAGCTGCTTTTGAAGAAGTGACCTGGTTTCCATCTCTAACACTACATATGATCCCCTAGCTTTGACCTAAGTAATTCCTGAGTGCAAAGACTGGATTAAGTCGGTCCAAGAAACAAAACAAAACGGGACAAGACAGAACATAAAACAAAAAATGAAATCTACTTCAAATCAGGTCCAACACCTAACATATTTTATCTCATGTCAAATTATTTATGTTAGTTTGTTTAAGATTAAAATTTCACTATATATTAGATGTAATTAGATATAATTAGATATAATTAGATCTTAAAAAGTTAGCATAAGGACTTTAATTTAATGGTTTTTTTGTTTAAATGCTGTGATTACAAGGTTGTTCGTAGTACAACTATTTTTGACAGATAAAGTTGTTCATGATTGAATTACAGTCACACAATGTACAGCCTTCACGAGTGCACATTTTCTGTCACCAATGTCCCCAGATTTTCTATCACTCTCCCCATTGCCCTCTCCCTTTTCTGTTTCTGGTGAATACAGATTTCCTTTCTTTCTTTTTTTCTCTCTTCCTTTTTTTTTCCCTTTCGACACTTTGATTTACACTACAGTGCACATTTTCTGCAACAATCTCACCACTTTCTTCCAGCAAGCCTCCTCCATCTGTTTTAGGGGAAAGCATTTTACTTCTCTCTCTTTCTTATTTTATTTTCATTTTTGACACTGTGGTTTGCACTATTGATAATTAACTGGTACCATGCATATCATTTTATCACCATTCAGCACCCAGTTCTTTCCCAAAGTGAACTTATGGTTTAAGGTAAGATATTAAGATCTTAATCCATTTTGAGTTGACCTTTGTTCATGGTGTTAAAAAGAGGACTGACTTCATTTTTTTGCATATTGTTGACCAGTTTTCCCAACACCACTTGTTGAAGAGTCTTTCTTTGGTTGACTATGTGTTTCTTCAAAGATTAATTGATTGTTTACATTATCATGAGTGTTAGAATATTAGATTTTATTCCATTGTTCTAAGGGTGATGCTGTATCTTTTTCCCCAATACCATGTTGTTTTAAAGACTACTGTTCTATAGTACAATTTAAGGTTGGGAAAATTATGCCTTGCATTTTTTTCTCCAAGAATTGCTTTAGCTATTAGTGAAGGTTAATTGTTCCAAATATTTTACAAGATTATTTATACACTTCTTTGAAAAATGTCATGGGAATTTATAGAGGGATGGCATTAAATCTTTACAATGCTTTGGGATATATAACCATTTTAATGATGTTAATTATCCAGATTCATGAGCAGGGTATATATTTTCATTTCCTTGCTTTCTTTTATTTCTTGAAGGAGGATTTTGTAGTTTTCATTGTATAGGTCTTTTATTTCCTTATTTAAGTTGACTCTAAGGTGTTTTATTTTCTGAGGCATATCTGTGAATGGGTTTTATATATATATATTTAATTTTTAACTATTTGTATATAAAATCATGAATTTTTCCACTTAATTTAACTTGCCACATTACTACACAAATCTATTATTTCTAGAAGCTTCTTGGTAAAGTTTTTAGGATTTTATAAGGATATATAATCTGCATCTGTTGGTTGGGGTCTTCAGAACTCCCATCTTCAATCACAAGGTGTGTTGAGGTTCTGAGTTGTTATACCATTGTACCTTTGTAGTGTGGTGCTGTTTTTTATGTGTTTTTCGGGGGCTCTATGACTAGAGAAACACTCTCTGCTGCGTTCACACACCTCAGTTAAATTCAAAATAATCTTTTTTGTCCTAAAATGATACAGCATCAGAACTGCTTTTGCTAATGTTAGTCTACTAATAGTCTCTTATTTTTTCTCCTGGCTATGCTTTTGATTGGGCCCACCTTTTCTCAGTTCAATTTAAAATTTGCTTTTTAAGTCCAAACTTTGCCTATAGGCCACCGTGGCTCCCAGTTTAATTCAAAATGGCCCAATTTGATTTTTTTAATTTCATTGCATTTAATATCTAGCTTTGAAACCTTAGAAAATGTATGATATAATTTTTTGCAATATGGTAAATAAATAAAGATATCTAAGGTAATAAATCATGGCATGCATGTAAAATATCTTAATTTATCTTACATAATTACTTATTTTACAGTTTCTATCTCCAGGTATCTTGCTTTAAATATTACACTATTAAGACAATATATATAGCAAAATATCATAATCATTGACTTAATTTTGACACACATGGGATATATTCCTAACATCCAAGTTCCTTTTATGATACTATTTTATAAATATTTTTCTTTGTTTTATGTATTGTGAACACAAAATACCAGTTAAACAATTTTTCTACACTTGATCTTAGCCAAAAGGCCAAGAGATAAAACAATTTTTCTTTAATGATTTTTGTAGAATATTTTAGTGAATCATATAAAATATAAAAATATTAGGGGCCGGAGAGATAGCATGGAGGTAAGGCGTTTGCCTTTCATGCAGAAGGTCATCAGTTTGAATCCCGGCATCCCATATGGTCCCCGTGCCTGCCAGGAGCAATTTCTGACCTTGGAGCCAGGAGTAACTCCTGAGCACTGCCGGGTGTGACCCAAAAAACCACCAAAATATTAGTCTATTTCAGTAAAGTTTATACTTATGTTATTTATTATTGTCAGAGACATAACTTAGCCAAAGCAAGTATCCTTACTATGCTTATAAGCTCTAGAGAATAGTGAAACTATTGTATATTTGATACTAATATAAACTTAATAATCATTTTGCATGGCATTTTTTATTATTTTTCATATTCTCCTTGCCACATTCTCTCTTTTCCATGAGGAAATGCAAATACTGTCTTTTCAGCTAATTATTTTTTGTATATTGTCAAGTATGTTTACCATAACTGAGTACTCTTTACTTAATCTCTTTTTATCTTTATGTACAAATACACTTTTTAAAATGGCACTTCTGTGCAATGCATTTTTATTAATCTATGTATTTTGTTGTGGAGACCACACTCAGTTGTCCTCAGACCTAACTCACCTCAAGTATTACTTCCTGCTATAACTCAGGGTAACTAAGTGGTGCTGGATATAGAACTCAGATCTGTTGTAGAAAAGGCAAGTGTCTTACCTGCGGTATATTTTCTTGGGACTTCTTAAGCCATTTATTTCTTTCTTTATTTTTATTATTGTTTTGTTTGTTTTCTTTTCATTTAGGTGATGTACACAGCAGTGCTCAGGATTTACCCTTGGAACTCAGGAATAAAAAATCTTACTCCTGAGGGCGGGGCTGCAGAACATAGAAACCGGCTAGCTTTTGCAGAAGCCGGTTCCCCTGTCTGTGACATCAGGCTG
This sequence comes from Suncus etruscus, assembly GCF_024139225.1. NCBI lineage: Eukaryota > Metazoa > Chordata > Mammalia > Eulipotyphla > Soricidae > Suncus > Suncus etruscus. The sequence goes on from NC_064868.1 coordinate 109,709,549, forward strand.
GGAAATTCCACGAAACAACGCCTGCCCAGTGGGGCCCAACTGTGAAAAACTGTGAGTGCTACCAGTGTATGTCTGTCTACTGTCCTCTTGCGGGAAACTCTTGGGAGTGGGGCAAAAATAGGCTCCAGCAGAGAAAAGAACACCATCGCAACAAGAAGAAAAAATCACACTAAGAAATGTGCTAGATCAAAAAAGCAAGCATTTCTCTCCAGACTGTCTTCTCTGTTGCATGCTCGGGCCTAAGATTTGATCCAGTGTGAGGCTTCATCCACGGAGGACTCCCCTCCCTTAGAGGCAAGTCAGCCCATCCAGAAAGAGCGGAGCCAGAGGAGTGTGCTGCCTGCATCATATAGCCAATGAATACCACCACAACACGTAGAAAAACCCACAATACAAGTGTGACAATGGGTAAACAATGCAGGCCAGCTTCAGACATAGAGAATGAAGAGGACAATTCTGAGGACCAGATAATGACCAACCAACTAATCAACCTCTCAGATAAGGACTTTAGACTAGCAATATGGAAAATGCTCAAAGAACTCAAAGAAACCATGGATCGAGTTGAACAGAACACTAATAAGAACCAAGAAAATATGAAGACAGAAATCACAAAACTCCAAACTGAAATAACATGTCAACTAACAGGCCTGAAAAAATCAGTAAACGAAGTGAATGACAAAATGGATAAGCTCTGGGACAGGGTATCAAAAGCTGAGAATAGACTTGATGCTGTGGAAGATGAGATACATAACAATTCCATACAGCAGGAGAGATTGGACAAAAAACTTAAAGCAAATGAGCAGACAATGGAAAAATAGTCAAAGAATGGGAACAGATGAAAATAGAAGTCTATGATAAGATCAACAGAAACAACTTAAGAATCATTGGAGTCCCAGAGACCCAGGAAGAAAATTTCCAGGAAGAATCAACGGTCAAGAACATCATTAAAGAGAAACTTCCAGAGCTAAAGAATATATGTGATCAAATCCTGCATGTTCGAAGAGTACCAACCAAAAGAGACCCCAGAAAAACCACCCCAAGACACATCCTAGTCACAATGACAAATCCTACAGATAGAGACAGTATTCTGAAAACAGCAAGATCAAAAGGGGAAATTACATTCAAGCAAACATCCTTGAGATTTACAGCAGACCTGTCACCAGAAACATTCAACGCCAGAAAGCAGTGGTGGGACATTGTGACAAGACTGAATGAAATGAATGCTTCACCTAGAATACTGTACCCAGGAAAACTCACTTTCCGGTTTGATGGAAGAATACATGGTTTCACAGACAAAAAACAGCTCAGAAACTTTATAGACTCAAAACCAGTCTTAAGAGAAAAACTGAAAGACATAACTTAAGACAAGAGTAACCAAAAGACACACCAAATTTTGATATAAAGATGGCATTAAATCCCAGGACAATTCGTTCTCTCAACGTCAATGGACTAAATGCACCAGTCAAGAGACACAGAGTGGCTAAATGTATCAAAAAACTCAATCCAACATTCTGCTGCCTACAAGAAACGCACCTGAATAGTCAGAACAAACATAGACTCAAAATAAAAGTCTGGAGAAAAATTATCCAAGCAAACAACACCCATAAAAAAGATGGAGTGGCCATAGTAATATCAGATAATGCAAACTTTATACTCAGGAAGGTGGTAAGGGACAAAGATGGACATTTTATATTAATCAAGGGGTATGTAGAGCAGGAAGAAATAACTCTCCAAAACATATATGCACCGATTGAGGGGCCAGCAAAATATTTAAAACAACTGTTGACAAATCTGAAAATAAATATCAATAACAACACTATCATGGGGGACCTCAGGACCGCTTTGGCAACACTAGATTGGTCAACCAGACTGAAACCCAACAAGAATATACTAGACCTGAGGAGAGAAATGGAAGAAAGTGGCCTAGTGGATATATATAGGACACTCCATCCCCAGAAACCTGGGTACACATTATTCTCCAATGTACATGGGACATTATCCAGGATAGACTACATGCTGGCACATAAAACATACCTCCATAATATCAAGAGAATAGAAATTTTGCAGACTACCTTAGCTGACCACAAGGCTCTGATATTATTTGTGAATTCCAAAGGGACTCAGAAGAAAAACTTTAACACCTGGAAGTTAAACAGCCTCATACTGAATAACCAGTGGGTCGGAGATGAAATCAAGGAGGAAACCAAAAGGTTCCTGGAAACAAATGTCAACAAAGACACAAACTACCAGAACTTATGGGACACAGCAAAAGCAGTACTGAGAGGAAAATTTATAGCTTTGAAGCACACATCAGGAAGGAAGAAAGAGCTTACCTGAGTAGCTTAATGACACAGCTAACAGAACTAGAAAGTTCTCAACAAAAGGACCCAAAAATAGGAAGACAGAAGGAAATAACAAAGCTGAGAGCAGAAATCAATGAAGTGGAAACCCAAAAAATAATCCGAAAGATCAACGAAAGCAGAAGTTGGTTCTTTGAAAAAATAAACAAGATTGATAGACCACTGGCAAACCTAACAAAGAAAGAGAGAGAGGAACTTGATAACTCATATTAGGAATGAAAAAGGAGAGATAACTACTGATATGACAGAGATTCAAAGGGTAATCAGAAACTATTTTGAGAAACTCTACGCCACTAAAATTGAGAACCTGGAAGAATTGGATAAATTCTTGGACTCTTATAATCTTCCACGGTTGAAAGAAGAGGATGTAGCATATCTAAACACCCCCATCACCATTGATTAAATTAAAATGGTAATCAAATGTTTGCCGAAAAAACAAAAGCCGAGGCTCTGATGGATTCACTAATGAATTCTTTCAAACTATCCAAGAGGAACTACTTCCAATCCTGGCAAGACTCTTTCATGAAATTGAACAAACGGAAACACTTCCAAATAGATTTTATGAATCCGACATCACCTTGATAGCTAAACCAGACAGAGATGCTACAAAAATAAAATTACAGATCAATATCGCTGACGAAAGCAGATGCAAATATCCTCACCAAAATTCTGGAAAATAGGATTCAATGCCTCGTTAAGAAGATCATCCACTACGATCATGTAGGTTTCATCCCAGGAATGCAAGGATGGTTTAACATCCGTAAATCTATCAACATCATACAGAACATCAACAACCAGAAAAATAAAAACCACATGATCATATCAATAGATACAGAGAAAGCATTTGATAAGGTCCAACACCCTTTCTTGATCAAAACTCTCAGCAAGATGGGAATGGAAAGAACCTTTCTCAATATAGTTAAGGCCATCTACCACAAGCCAGTGGCAAATATTATCCTCAATGCAGATAAACTAAAATCCTTCCCTCTAAATTCTGGCACAAGACAAGGCTGTCCTCTCTCACCACTCCTATTCAACATAGCCTGGAAATACTTGCTATAGCAATTAGGCAAGAAAAAGATATCAAGGGAATCCAGATAGGAAAGGAAGAAGTCAAGCTCTCACTGTTTGCAGATGACATGATACTCTACTTAGAAAACCCTAAAGACTCTACCAAAAAGCTTCTAGAAACAATAGACTCATATAGCAAGGTGGCAGGCTATAAAATTAACACACAAAAATCAATGGCCTTTCTATACATCAATAGTAATAAGGAAGAAATGGACATTAATAAAACAACCCCATTCACAATAGTGCCACACAAACTCAAATAACTTGGAATCTACTTGACTAAAAATGTGAAGGACCTATACAAAGAAAACTATAAAACTCTGCTCCAAGGAATAAGAGAGGACACATGGAAATGGAAACGCATACCCTGCTCATGGATTTGCAGGATTAACATCATCAAAATGGCAATACTCCCCAAGGCATTATACAGATTTAATGCTATCCCTCTAAAGAAACCCATGACATTCTTCAAAGAAGTGGATCAGACACTTTTGAAATTCATTTGGAACAATAAGCACCCTCGAATAGCTAAAGCAATCACTGGGAAAAAGAATATGGGAGGAATTACGTTCCCCAACTTTAAACTGTACTACAAAGCAATAGTTATCAAAACTGCATGGTATTGGAATAAGGACAGGCCCTCAGAGCAGTGGAATAGGCTTGAATACTCAGAAAATGTTCCCCAGACATACAGTCACCTAATTTTCGATAAAGGAGCAGGAAATCCTTAATGGAGCAGGGAAAGCCTCTTCAACAAGTGGTGTTGGCACAGTTGGATAGCCACTTGCAAAAAATTGAACTTAGACCCCAGCTAACATCATGTATGAAGATAAAATCCAAATGGATTAAAGACCTCGATATCAGCCCCAAAATCATAAGATATATAGAACAGCACAAGGGCAAAACACTCCAGGACATTGAGACTTCAGGCATCTTCAAGGAGGATACTGCACTCTGTAAGCAAGTGAAAGCAGAGATTAACAGATGGCAATATATTAAGGTGAAAAGCTTCTGCACCTCAAAGGAAATAGTGCCCAGGATACAAGAGCCACCCACTGAGTGGGAGAAACTATTCACTCAATACCCATCAGATAAGGGGCTAATCTCCAAAATATACAATGCACTGACAGAACTTTACAAGAAAAAAACATCTAATCCCAGCAAAAAATGGGGAGAAGAAATGAACAGACATTACGACAAAGAAGAAATACAAATGGCCAAAAGACACATGAAAAAATGCTCCACATCACTAATCATCAGGGAGATGCAAATCAAAACAACGATGAGATACCACCTCACACCCCAGAGAATGGCACACATCACAAAGAATGAGAATAAACAGTGTTGGCGGGGATGTGAAGAGAAAAGAATTCTCATCCACTGCTGGTGGGAATGTCGTCTAGTTCAACCTTTATGGAAAGCAATATGGAGATTCCTCCAAAAACTGGAAATCGAGTTCCCATATGATCCAGCTATACCACTCCTAGGAATATACCCTAGGAACACAAAAAATACAATACAAAAACCCCTTCCTTACACCTATATTCATTGCAGTACTATTTACCATAGCAAGACTCTGGAAAAAACCAAGATGCCCTTCAACAGACGAATGGCTAAAGAAACTGTGGTACATATACACAATGGAATATTATGCAGCTGTCAGGAGAGATGAAGTCATGAAATTTTCCTATACATGGATGTACACGGAATCTATTATGCTGAGTGAAATAAGTCAGAGAGAGAGAAAAACGCAGAATGGTCTCACTCATCTATGGGTTTTAAGAAAAATGAAAGACATTCTTACAATAATAATTTTCAGACACAAAAGAGAAAAGAGCTGGAAGTTCCAGTTCACCTCAGGAAGCTCACTACAAAGAGTGATGAGATTAGTTAGAGAAATAACTACATTTTGAACTGTCCTAATAATGAAAATATATGAGGGAAATGGAGAGCCTGTTTAGAGTACAGGCGGGGGTCGGTGGGGGACTTGGGACATTGGTGACGGGAATGTTGCACTGGTGATGGGTGGTGTTCTTTACATGACTGAAACCCAAACACAAATATGTATGTAATCAAGGTGTTTAGATAAAAAAAAAACTTACTCCTAGAAGCAGGAATCACTACTGGTGTGCCTCAGTGGACAACATATGTTTTCAGAATTCTTACATATCTCTGCCTCTCTCTAGCCCCTAACCCATTTTCTTGATATTGATTTTGTGAACATTTTATAGTGATGTAAAGCTAATACGTGATGACGAATGTGATGTTGCAATTATGTACATGGAAAACCATTAAAATATGGCAAATCATAGTTCATAAGTCAATAGAAATATTAATGCCTGAAATTATACTTGATATTTCTATAAATGTAGTATTGATCACTAAGATCATATAGGTAAAAATAAAATGATTGTTCATTGATCTCAAAAACAATTAAATTGGTGCAGAAAGATAGTACAGTGTTTTGTGATTGTCTTGCATGGGGCCAATTCAAGTACAATCTTCCTCACTGCACATTATGCCTTAAAACCTGGCCAGTATTGATTCTGGAATGCAAAACCAGGAGTAAACCCTAACCTCATCTGTGTGTATTATAAAACAAAACAAACAAAAATATTTTCCTTGTTTCACTCTTACTACTGAATTGCAATGCTAACATATCCAATAATTAGATAAATTTCATTGAATACCTGTATGAAAATACAAAACTAAAGCTAATTAAATAATAAAACATTTTATCCTCAAATAATGTTAGCTTGACTTTTAAAGAAGCTACTTTACTTCACAAACAAAACCAAACTACAAATACAGGAAAAGATAAACATTAAAATTTTGTTTTCTATGGTATATGTAGCATAATATTCAACAATATTATATAATTATAATTATATAATTATTATATTATATTATATAATAGCATAATATTCAACAATTCAACATCAAATATCATTCTATTAATTTTTATTATTATAAAAATTTCTTTAAGCCCATGGTTAAAAAATGTTCATAGTTGGGTATCAGTATGCACATGGCCCTTCATTGGTGCAACTTTCCTGCCACCAATGTCTCCCATTTTCCCTTCCATCAACCCCACTTACTGCCTGTCTCTGGGGCAGGCGTTCTGCTTCTCTCCTTTCTGATATTGTGGTCTGAGATCATGTTAATTAAGGGTCCCATGCATATCATTTCATCCCCATTTAACACCCCCCAGTTATTGTCCAGTTATTGTCACTGTCATAGTAGACCAAATCTTTCTTAGATGAGGAGGTCAGGCTATACCTGGCAGTACTGTGGTTATGGGTAGCGGTAACTGGGGAAATTTAGGGGAGTCTGTAGCATCAAGGTTCAAGGTGTTGTAGGTGACATGGAAGCCAAGCAACTAAACATATCATGTTTATTACATATATACATATATATGGAACTATATCATGACCTCTAAAGTAAAAAATAAACTTAAGTTAGCTATATTAACTTAGGGATCTTAGAAATCTTATGAAATAAAATTCAAAAACTTAGTTGAAAAAACACAAGATTTCAGACAGAAACTTGTCTCCAGGTAACTGTTCTGATCTAAAATCCAACAATCACAGACTGTAAATCCCAATTGATGAGTTATTGTGAATGATCTGCCATTTCCAAAGAGTGGGCATAACTGAGGTATAGAGATATTTTATTACGTATTTTCAGGTAATACATATGATAGATGCTCAATCTAGATATTGTGCCATCTGAACTCTCACTTTTATCACTCTACCAGGTTAACTATTATAAAATAATAATCAATAATAATATTGGGGTTAATATTTGTTAGTTTGAAATGGAAATTAGATAAACCAGACAACTTTTTAAAATATTAGAGCAGTGGGAGTGTTTAATATAATTCAATATGTTCTTTGCCATCTAGGCAGTAGTTAATGGAAAGATATTCACTTTTTCAAGTTTTGGTTAGACCTGACTAAATTTTGTTTGAGTTTATTTGCATGACATAAGGGGCTAAATAGAGAGTGTAAGGAAAAACTCACAGTTGTGTTTCATGTTCTTTAATGATCCCAGCCAAAATCCGAGACTTTCATCCTGAAATCACCTGGTAAGCATCTATGAATATTTTCATATTCTTTAATTGCCTGTTTTACTTCACGTAATTGAATAACATACTCAGTTACTTTTCAACTCCGAGTCTATAAGAAGTTACTAAGTTCGCCCTGACATGCAATAGCTCAGAGGGACTAAACTAAAGTTTTGCCTTAGGAGATATTCTATATCTGACCGATAGGTAATAGAGAGTGTCAAGCCTCATGTTTCTTGAGGTGCACGTGTCTGGGTACAATGTCCAAACACCTGTGGCGTCATCTCTCTTCTTGAGACATGTACTTTCATATTCTCCTACTTTAACACTGGGATGTGTACTGAAGCTCTCTCTGCCATTAGAGAAGGCTGCACAAGTGTGCTCCCTAGGCTGATAAAATGGTGCATATATTGCCCACAGGCACATGTTGCCCTCTTAAGATGTGGACTTTTCAACATGCAGACTCAGATGTGCACTGGGTCTCTCTCTACCTTTGGAGAAGCTCACATTCTCCCTTGAGCACTTTCTTCTTTGTATTTTATTTTAGACATGATTAAATTTCTCCAAATATGATAGCAATGGAATTTCCAGGCTGCATGAAGCTGATCATATATTATTAAAGCACAAGGGAAATCTTGGATGACTTTATAAGTTAAGGAAGTATCATTGTCACTCTCTAGTGAATTGAGTAAGAAGATTCTAGGAATTACTTCTTTAATTGTTATTTTAGATGTTTCTCTGTTTCTCTCATTGTGAGTGGTGAAAGATTCTACTCACCCAGTAATGGTGTCAATAAGAATAAATAAATATTTGTACCCTGAAGATTTTAGGCACTACTGTGGAGTCAAGCTGTCAGTCTTCCAGGAGGTAGATTCATACATGCTGACCAGGTGATTACAGGAGAAAAGTCTAGGATTCCAGCTAGTATCATTCACAGAACATGAAACACAACTGCGAGTTACTCCTCACACTGTACTGTTTAGCCTTTCCCCATGGAAGATAGTCTTTACTAAGTGTAGCTCTTCCCATGGAAGTTAGTTTTGAAAGCATCACTTTCTAAGTCGGAGGGCTCATGTAATCTTTTGACTATTTTCCACTGCATTTAACCAGGAATAAGTAATTTCCTTTGCTTAATAAACCATTTCTTCGTTTCCTCTTAAAAACTGTGTTAACAATGCCCATTGTTACTCTCTTTCAGACTATTCTAGCTTAATAGAAATGATCTCTGAATGGAATATAAATTCCAGCATCAGTTTTGTACTTTATTCTAACTCTAGGTTGAAGCAACAAAAACTATTTAAAGTTGGCACCATCACAAGAGTAGATTATGTACTGTGGTGCATACTTGTCAGACTTTTTGGATATTGTGTCTTTGCATGCCATCATGGCTACTGTGACTTTACAATCAATGTTAAATACTTTATATGATATATCCAACATTTTTTTTACAAAATAATCTTTGTAGTAGATTATTTTGTGTCATAGTCTAATATGTTGTCAGGACATTTAATGTTGACTAGGTTAATCTCTACTATATTCCAGACTAGAAGGAACTTTTCAGTTTTTTTTGTCTTTTACAGTCATGAAGTTGTTGAATGTTGAGTTTCAGGCACTCAATGCTCCTAATACCCATCCCTTCAGCATTGTTTATTTTCAGCCAAAGGTTTCCCCAGTTTACCTCCCCTCCCCATCTCTCACACCCTACCAGCAGGCCTCTAAGACATACCCTTTTCTTGTCTCCTTATTTCACCTATTTTTAGGTTTGGAGTTTTAAATATTAGTTTTAACAAGGTGCCTTAATTTGAATGTTTATCAGAATGGAATCCTATCATGAACTGAAGATTTATGCCTTTAACATTTTTTTAAAAATGGCCCCTGAGAGATAGCACAGCGGCGTTTGCCTTGCAAGTAGCCGATCCAGGACCAAAGGTGGTTGGTTCAAATCCCGGTGTCTGGTTCGAATCCCGGTGTCCCATATGGTTTCCCGTGCCTGCCAGGAGCTATTTCTGAGCAGACAGCCAGGAGTAACCCCTGAGCACCGCCGGGTGTGAACCAAAAACCAAAAAAAATATACTATGAAGAAATGCTTTCAGGTCAAGTTGTTAATTAATGTAAACTCTATATTAAAATATAAACGTTTCTTGCTAAAGATATATTGCAGGTGCTTTCCCTAGACACTGAATATGGTCCCTCAAGAACTGCCAGGCCAGGAGTGATTTCAAAACACAGAGTTAGAACACATCTGAGCATGGATATATGTGGTCTAAAACCAAAAAATGTTCATGTTTCTCTTTCCTTTAAATATATGGTGCTATATATTAACATGTAGATATGTACTTTTTGAAATGTAACAATGTGGCTATTTCATTTAAAAAAATCAAAATTGATTCCTTAGTCATATTTCAAGTATTCAGTAGGCACTTGTGCTTAGTTACCTATTCACTGTATTCCACTGTAGATTTAATTTTCTTTATCATAACTTCTATTGCATGGTACAGTTATAAATGTGGCTTAATTTCAGTTCCTTCACTCCATAATATTATTCATTTATGCCTACATGACTCAAGTGGGGAATTCCGTTTATGACTGAAACCCAACTATGAATACACTTGTAATTGAGGTGCTTAAATAAATATTTATATAGGCCCACCCACGATGACCGCGTGAACGGCCGCCCCGCTCTTGCTGGGTTTCCCTTGCCCCCGGGAAGGTAGGGAAGCTCCGCCCACCCAGGCTGACCAAGCGAATGGCCTCCCCGCTCCTGCTGGGTTTCCCTTGCCCCCGGGAGGTAGGGAAGCTCTGCTCACCCACGCCAACCGCGCAACCCGTCAGGTGTCTCCTGCCTCCCAGCACTAGCTGACAACAATAGGGCAAAGCAACGAATCAGGCCACAGAAAGAGCACAGGAGGAGCCAAACTGCAGCAAGTCCACCCAACAGTACCACTAGAACCACCCTCAGGGAGGGGACCCATTCCCACACCACAGGGGATCAAAACAGGCTGAAATTGGAAGGAACAGTACTCCAAAGCACACCAATAAACACAAAGAAATATGGGTAAATGAAAGAGAACCCTAAGATCTGAAGATATGGAGACAAACCCTAACAAGTTTCCAAGTCCGCCAAAACGCACAGATCCATGGGAAGGTGACCTAAGAGCAGCAATGAGGAAGGAAACACAAGAATTAATAAAAGAAATGAGAGAAACCTTAGCTACCGAGTATAAGATATCTATGGAGGAAAGAATCAGCCAAATTAAAGAAGAAATGTTAAAGAGCATAAGAGAGTCCATACAAAAAGAAGTGAAGGAATTAACAGACAAAGTAACAAGCCTTACTAGCAGAAACACAGAGTTGGAGAAACACATTGAAGAACTCGAAGGAAAACTGCAAACAAAAAATGACCAAGAAACCAACAAAGAAATAAAAGGCAAAGCACTGAAAGGAAAAGTCCAGTACCTAATGAACAAGGACAAAAGAAACAATCTAAGAATCGTGGGTATACCAGAAGGGGAGGAAATAGATAAAGGGGAAGAATAAGTAGTCAGAGAGATAATAGCAGAGAACTTCCCCACCCTCTGGAATGAAACTTCAGGGCAAATCCAGGAAATCAAGAGAGTCCCTAATAAAATAGATCCTAATAAACCTACACCAAGACATATAGTAATCCAAATGGCAAAAAACAAAGAGAAAGAGGAACTTCTTAAGGCAATAAGAGAGAAAAAAAACCTCAGGTACAAAGGTAGGGACATAAGAATCAAACCAGATCTCCCAGTCAAAATAATTCAAGCAAGAAGACAGTGGAATGACATATTTAAACAACTGAATGAAAGAAACTTCCAACCTAGAGTCCAATACCCAGCAAAATTATCATTCATATGGGAGGACAGACTAAAAACATTCTCAAATAAGACCAAACTAGAGCTATTTGTGCAAACAAAACCGATCCTAAACGACCTACTCAAAGATGAATTACACAATCCAAACCCCCGATTGTAACAAAAGCCACCCTACACAACACAACTGCACAACAGTCCTTTCTCTCAATAATCTCCCTAAATGTTAATGGCCTAACCTCTCCAATTAAAAGACGCATAGTAGAGAACTGGATTAGAAAAAATAAACCGGACTTCTGCTGTCTGCAAGAAACACACCTACAGATGCAGGATAAGCATAGGCTTAGAATAAAATGATGGAAAGTAATTATACAGACCAATGGAAAACAAAAAAGAGCAGGGACAGCCATTCTTATATCAGACCAAATTGCATTCAATCTCAAGAAAGTGATCAAAGACAAAGAGGGTCACTACCTACTGATCAGGGGAACATTAGATCAAGAAGTACTAACCCTGGTCAATATCTACGCACCTAATATAGAGCCAACCTGGAGAAACACATGAAGGGAAATGTGATAATAGTAGGGGACCTCAATACTCCACTATCACCACTGGACAGATCCACCAAACAGAAAAGTAGGAAAGAAATAAGAGCACTAAATGAAAAATTAGAAGATTTGGGGTTAATAGACTTATATAGAGCCCTCCATCCCCAGAAAGCAGAATACACATTCTTCTCAAGCCCACATGGAACCTTTTCCAGAATAGACCATGTCTTAGGATACAAAGCCAACCTATATAAGACCACAAAGGTAAAGATCATTAGAAGTATCCTTTCAGATCACTATGCAACAGAGGTCAAAATTGAAGTCAAGAAGAAGCAATGGAGAAAAACTAATACCTGGAGATTAAACAACATGCTGCTCAACAACAGCTCGAACAAAGAACAACTCAAGGAAGAAATAAAAAGATTCCTTGAGACAAATGACAATGAAGAGACAACAAGTCAAAATTTGTGGGACACAGCAAAAGCAGTAATTAGGGGGAAACTCATAGCAATACAGGCCTATGTCAAGAAACAGGAAAATAACAAAACCAACAGTTTAAAAGATCACCTCAAAGAATTGGAACAACAGCAGCAGAGAAATCCAACCACGACCAGAAGGCAAGAAATAATAAAAACCAGAGCAGAAATAAACAACATAGAAACTAAGAAAACAATACCAAAAATCAATGAGACCAGGAGTTTGTTTTTCGAAAAAATAAACAAGATAGACAAACCACTGGCAAAACTCACCAAAAAAAGAGGGAAAACACCCAAATCAGTAGGATCACAAATGAAAGGAGAGAGATTACAACAGAACCCCAAGAAATACAACATATCATAAGATCATATTATGAACAACTATACTCAGCTAGGATAGAGAACCCAGGAGAAATCGACAGATTCTTGGAGAAAAACCCTCTTCCAAGACTGGACAAGGAAGAACTAGAAAGCCTAAACACACCAATCACCTCAGAGGAAATTGAAGATGTAATTAAAAAACTCCCTAAGAAAAAAAGCCCATGCCCAGATGGATTTACAGGTGAATTCTACCAAACATTCCGAGAAGATTTACCAACTCCACCTAACGTGGACTGTTTCTTGAAACCGGACCTAGGCCCAAAAGTCTCCCCAATGCAAGAACTCTTCCAAGACCTCCCTGCCGCAAATTTTTACCAATCTGAAGAAGGTCAGGGGGTGTGATAGAAAGATGTCTGGGAACCCACACACCAAAAGAAAAACCCAAAAGACAATGGGAAAAACTGTACTTCCAACATAGGCATAAGACCTGTAATACACCACCTCTTTACCTGCTTTCCTCCAAATGTAAGGTAGTCTTTTACACCACTTTGGTCCTTTAAAAACTTCGCTAACTCATTTTTTTCTTTTTCTTTTATTTATATTTTTAATTTATTTTTTAAATGTCTGTCCTACATATACATTTGTGAGCACATACATTTTTATTCCTTTTTATTATCGTTTTTTGGTATGGGACCTGTTTCTGTTATTCCCTCTGTCCACCCCCAAATACACTGACAGTATAATGTAGCACCATTTCTCCCTGCAAAGGCACACTAAATAAAGGGGAAATCTTACATATAAAAAAAGAGCTCTTATCTACTAGAGATAAGAACTCATAGTTGTTTACAATACAGGGATATCTCCTAACTGGAAAATATGTCATGTGGAATCAACTTAGACCTCAGGTGATTAGATACCATTCATCCAGCCTTGAACCCTGGATCTCAGACATAGAAACGGCAAAGTTCTTCACAACAGCTGCAGGAAACAAATCCCATCCAGGACAGCTTTAATACTGCGGGGTCAACAACAAGGGCCAGCTCTAACATGATATCCTGACAACGAGGAAAATGTGAACAACTTGACCTTAGAGCAGATTAGCCTACCCTACCAGCTAACGACAAGACAAAACCAGAAGACGTGGCACCCTTTGGTAGGTTCAAAAACCAAGATCGCGATTTACAGATGACTGGCTGATAGAACCACGACCAGACTGTATACATCTTGGGACCAATAAAAAAAGCCCTAGTTTAGGGTTTGAACTATGACCTTCACAATAATCATGATTCCCAGTCCCAAAGGTCCTGCAGAGACAATTGTAACGGAATGGGGCTTCTGGAAGCACAAAGAAAGACGCTATCCTAGGTGCCATACTAGGCTCAGTGCAAAGACCAAGATCACCAACCACAGAAGATGGATTAAAATGACACTGAGGGAACAGAACCTCTAGAACCACAAAGACTGACTTCATCATAAATCCCATCTCAGGATCTATGCAGATACTGAGACCTCTAAACACAGAGCTCTGATTGTATCACCCTGGACAGAGCAGAAGTCTTCCAGACACCACAAAAAGAACACCGGGAGAGTAAATGATCCTGAGCAAAGCCTAGAGTTCATCCCATGACAGTATACTCCAAGGAGGGAGAAACCCCATATTTCTTAGGACAAGTGAATTCCTTTTCAAATGACCCAATATTTACTGTGCCAGGGCAGGAGGGAAAAAACAAAAATACGAAAAGCACAAAACCTTGGTTATATATATATATATATATATATATATATATATATATATATATATATATATATATATATTTTACCTTCATTTATTATTATTAATATTTTATTTACCTAATAATTTTGGTCGATTTCTCTGTTTAGGTGTGATTATTGAAATTGTTGTCCCCAGTTATACTTATTTTTTCTCTCCCTTTCTTTTCTTTCGTTATGTGCTATGCCATGTTTCTTATTTCAAGACCATGGCGTGTTTTTTGTTTGTTTTTTTTTGTTTGTTTTGTTTTTTTGTTTGTTTTTTTTTGTGGTGCTTATCGATATAGCTGGAGTCCTCACTGGATACTTGACACTTCTTTTGGTACTGGTGAAGTGTTTCACCTTCTCTTTCTCCTTCATCTCCCAAATCGATGATGAGAGCCTCTAGAAGGATTGCGTCCATTTTCGGACTCTTACCCCAGTTTATTACTTTTCTCTTTTTCAGGCATAACCACGCAACTTGAAATAGCTAGTACTGCCTCCAGTTAGAGGGGGAAATAAGGGAGGCATCAAGACCAAACAGGTCCAAGACTACTAAGTAGTAGGTTAGATACAGAGGGGACCACATACTCTAGCCTCCCTGGGGGTGAGGGAAGAAGAAATGGGAGGGAAAACAAAAACGGAGGAATAGGGAGGACAATTTGGTGATGGGAATCCCCCCTGATTTTATGTAAATATGTACCTAAAATATCATTGTCAACAATATGTAAGCCACTATGATCAAAATAAAAATTATATTAAAAAAATTAAAAATAAACAAAGAATAAATAAAAAATATTTATATAAAAAAGTTGGTCTTTTAAAATGAGTTTTACTGGTAGCATTTCCTATTCTAATGTGGGCTCAGTCTTCCTCTGAAGGATCACAGTCTTTCCTAAACATGCCAAAGATAAACTTCTTCCAATAGTGCCCTGATGCCATGAACTTTGGATCATTTTCATAACTTTTGTATGATTCAATTGTTTTTTTAGAAGCCTTAAAATTACTGATTATGTTGGAATTAAATGCTATGATTCTATGATGGTTCATCACGCTGGTTTAGCAATAATATATTATAAAGTTTTAATTCTTCTCTGATAATAAAAATATTAATAATGTGCAGACAAGTTTATGTTTTTCTATATTTGCCAATCTACTGTTTGTTATTATTTTAATAGCATATCATTTGATAGTTCTTTGAAATTTTGCAAAATGATATTATTTTTCCTAAAAATGTGAAATTGAAAGGTATAATCAGTTGCTATTCATTGGGAATCATAGATAAAAATGCCATATTATTTATAATCATGTAGTCAATTTTGCTTTGTCTAGTCAATTTCACTTTAACAGTCTTAAAAACTTCCATTCAGTGGGAGATTTTAATAGTAGAAGAGACAAATCATGAACTATACTGTACTCACATTATATTAACCCATTCCTAATGTTTCTATTATGTTTCCCAAATTATATTCTTGTAATTCACGAGCTCCTTGTTCTGCTATTTGAATTTAGTATTCAATATCAAAATTCTTTCAGTAAAATACATTTATTTTTGCATTTCCTTATTTGAGAATAAAAGGCATTATACTGATGGTCCATTACTTTTTTATATGAGTGGAACTTTTCATCCAAAATAAAACCTTTAGATTTTAGTGTCATACAAAAATTGTAAACACTAACTTTCAGAAATTATTTGAGAATGCATTGTAAATTATGAGCATTTCC
This sequence comes from Suncus etruscus, assembly GCF_024139225.1. NCBI lineage: Eukaryota > Metazoa > Chordata > Mammalia > Eulipotyphla > Soricidae > Suncus > Suncus etruscus. Next base: position 109,725,698 of record NC_064868.1, read on the forward strand.
ACATCAATACTCCAAATGTGCAAGTGACAGGCCAAAATCACTTTAAGCGGCTGAATTTGCCATCTTCTATTTTGCCAATTCAAAAATTTTCTCATTTAGTGTACTGAAAATCTACCTTAGCCCCAAATTTCTCTAGGAAAATGCTATGCATAGAATATAGTGATAGGACAAGTACACTAAATAGTTCATTATAAGAACTTTTCAATATGTATCACAATTCACTGAAGGAAATATTCAGTAAATCTTGAATGAAGATAAAATACATATTAGCAGTGTAATTTTATTTAAAAACAAATTAAAATATGTGCTTGGAGTTGTGCAATCATAGGACAGAATATAAATATTATACAAGAAACTGTTATGATTCCTTTCTTAGTAACTTTGAGATGGTGGGGGCGGAGTGAAACTTGACGGGATAAAAAGCTTCAAGCTCATCTTTATATATGACTTCCTGGTTTTAGTTAATAAAAGACATATGAATGGTGTTTGCAGTTAAAGTGACACCCTGTATTTTAAAAATAAAAATAAACATTACCCTGTTTTATTGTCAATTTGTTTTTATTCTCTTTTCAAAATGAAACTACTTTTCTTCTCTGGTATATTACAAATGAATGTTCCTACTGAAGCAATTTTTAAGTCAGATTTTATAAATTCTTGCTCCTCTTAAAAAATCATTACATGAATCTTTTTTTATAGTCTGGCCATGACAACAATAACTTTTTAGCACTTAAGTGCAAGACAGAATAGGCATAGATCCAAGTAGAAAAGAACAATGATCAAATACATCAATTAGGGGCAAGCATGCATCCTCTCGAGCAACTTAAATAGTAGTTGTTTGAAGATCTTTAGTTATAGTCAGCAATGATATGTAGTAAAAGATTATCTGTTTGAATTTTATAATTATATCAGAAATTCACAATTGTCAGTATAACCATTGCCTATATATTTGCAAACCAATGCCTGTTATCAATCTGACAGATACAAAATATTTTTTCTTCTAGTCTTTAATCTTATGAATTTTGATTTTTTTACTCTAGTACCAATTTGATATTATACTTGCAGTGTTCTTACACTATGGCCACCAATAGAGTGTAAAGAACCATCCACCATTAAATTAACACCCAACACACACATTTGGCATCTTCTGTTGACCTTTTCTTCAGGTTCATTTCCATTAAGGACAACTAGGCCCATGGGTTATTTCTTTACAATCTGCATAATAGGGAATAATCTGATTTTTGTATTTATTTTTTCCTTATTCACTTCATATAGCATGAATTCTTCCAGTTCCAACCAAGATACAACAAACTGCATATTTTATCTTTTATCATAGCTGATTAGTATTTCACTATGTAAATATACTTCAATTTCTTTATCTGTTGCTCACCATTAGTTTACTTAATAGTTTAGTGTAAATTCTGATGGTTGGGTATGGGAATATTTTGGCTTATATTAACCTATCATTAATATAGTTGCATTTCTGCAGGCAATAATTTGTAGCTGTCATATATATATTTGGTTTGGTATATTTCTCATTGGAATGCAAATTCCTTCAGGAGATAATAGATATCTTTATTATAATACAACATACTATTTTGCATGTATTTTCAAAATCTGATTGACCTATTCATTGGAGGGAAATTTGAACAGCTGAATTAGGAGTTTTGTAACAGAATGTATCAAGTGAATGCTAAAAGGGAAGTATTTTATTGGCAAAAATTTAAAAAATGGTATATTATAATGTAGAATTGGTTATATTGGTCAAATGTATATTTATTGAATGAATATTTGGATATTAATGATTCTGAAGTATACAGTAATATTTAGCTATATAATTAATAAGTTCTCATACGTTGTTAATTACTTTGTAATGTCAAGCAATAAGCACATTCAGGATGGTTACTATCTGCTTAATTCACTGTAACAACAGATAATCCATCATGTCTTGAAATTAAACCTGTGAATACTCTGTGCAAACACTTTGACAAGTATGTCAGAATAAGTTATATGTAGAGGAGAGATTTTTTTCTTCTGTACTTGACCTGAAGGCTGAGATCAGCTAATTCAGATGACCTTAGAGAGGATAATTTTCATAGGAATTATCTCAGAATAAATATATATAAAGGCCATACTTTATTCTTCAGTGCTCCTATAATAGAGCTTAGCTAAAAATCTAGACAAAGCATTTCTGTGAAAGGAACTATCTTCACATCTAATGGATTTTTCCATGCAAAAATGTGGAGCAAAATCTCTGAATCATTCTTAGGAGAAAAAATCTCCAAGAGATTTAGTTCAAAACCTCTAGAGGACTCACAAGATGAGTAGAAGATTAAGTGGCATCTTGGGTCACAGACTCCTTGAATTATATTAATTCAGGATAATTTTGTGAAATTTTATCTTATGATTAGGTCACAGTTTATAAAATATTATCTGATACCTTAAGTATATTTTATATATAATGAATATTTATTTAATAATATTTATATTATATTTATATAATAGTTACATTCTTATATATAATATATACTTTTATGTAATAATAAAATAATTTGATGTATCTATGTTCTCTGCTTATTGTATACTCTATCTTGGAGTAAAAATATTTTTAGATGGTGTATGAACATGTTTGAGAAGTGGAAATCACATTGAATTGTATTCAGGAGCCACTCCTGGTAGTGATCAGTGTACTACAACAGAAGAGTGATTACAACAGTGATGGAACAGAACTTTTATAACTGTAAAAAAGACACTATTCTATGCTTCAGCCTATGACATGTGCAAATACCAAGATCTCTATTTACAGAGGCCTGATTCTAACATCTATAACTGAGCGGAATGATTCCTGGCATGATAAAAAGACCTTGGGTGTGAAAATGCAAGTATATGGAGCCTGTAGTTACTCCCATGACAGTATGCTTCAAGGTCGGAGAAACTGTATCGCTTAGGCCAAGGGAATTCCTTTTCTAATTTCCCCAATATTTACTGTGCCTATGCAAAAAGAAGGAGGAGGAGGAGGCGGGGAGGAGAGGAGGAGGAGGAAGAAGAGGAAGAAGAAGAGGAAAGAAGAAGAGGAAGAAGAAGCACAAAACTTTGCCTAACCAGGCTTTCTTCCTTTTTTTGTTTTTCTTTGTTTGTTGTTGTTGTTGTTTGTTTTTGTTTTTGTTTTATGGGTTTTTTGTTTCTCTGTTATGTTTTTCTACTTTTCCCTTTTCTTCTTTTAGACATTTATAACTTCTAAACAGACTTCTCCTGGTTTTGTTTTGTTTCTTTTTTACGTATTTATTTTTATTTTTTCTTTTCTTTTTTTTTCAAACAGAACTACATAACTTGAATCATCTTGTTTTGCATCATAAATTGAGAGGAAAATGTATCAAGTTGTTTGGTATCAAGACCAAACAACTGTATGAACATTGAGTAGAAATAAAAAATGATTAGATTTAAACACCAAACCCAAAGTCAATGACAACAGAATTGATACCCAGACTACAACTAGCTATACATGGGAGGGACCACTTATATTAGCAGGCCTAGGGGCAAAGGAGGAAGATGCAGGGAACAGGGGTGGAGGGAGGACAACAGTGGGGATGGGAAAGCACCTGATTAAATGTCATGTGTACCATAAATATTACTTTGAAAGATTTGTAATTCACATTGGTCATAATAAAAATTATTTTAAAATATACATAGAAACAGGGCTGTCTTTATGTCTTATCTTTCTATGTCTTATCTTTATGTCTACTATCTTTCTGGACAACAAAAATCTCAAGTTTACAATGTTATATTAAAATCATTTAACTCCAAGCAAATGAGTTATTTTTAACAATGGTTCTTGTAAAATAAAAAATACATAATCATAGAAGTCACTTGGCAAATAATTATGTGAATTTCTAAATGTTATAGTTTTTTACTTGTTACAATGATGATCCTTGTCTTGAAATAATTATATTTTATGCTTAAACTCTTTAAGTAGTTATTTTCTCTTTCCTTTGCTAGTACATTTGCAAAGTAAATTTAAATTTTTATTTAGAATATGTTGGTGAATGAAGATAAAGTATTTAGAAAAAAAGTTCTGCAGTGTCTATAATGTGCTTCTCTGAAACATTTGTCACATTAAGGTATATGTTTATCCTTGTCTAAGAAGTCATATTTAAAAACCAATTTAGACAGTATTTACAATATTTATGGTAAGGTCCCATTTACAAATATCATGATTCTCAGAATAATTTTCTATCATGTTCTAAAATGAGTATGCAACTTCATAACACATGCATTTTTTAAAATATTTTCTCATTGTCTTTTAGATTTTATGAACTATTTATAGAATTGTGCAGCCTATTTGGAAAACAGTTTGGATTTTCCTAAAATAAAAACATAAAATGTGCTTCCAGATGATTCAGCAATACTCCTAGGGATATAACCTGGAAACTCAAAAACACAATAAAAAGATGCCCTCTGCACTCTTATGTTCATCGCACCACTACTTACAATAGCCGGAACTTTGAACTAACCCAAGTGCCCGAGAATAGATGAGTGGCCAAAGGAATGATGGCACATTTACAAAATTGAAAGCTATGCATCTTTTAGAAAAAATAAAGTCATAAAATTTACTTATACATGATAGGGAGAATATTATGCTGAGTGAAATGAGTAAAAGGGATAAACACAAAATAATCTCTTCTTTATGGGATATAGAAATGAAAGATAGTGTGGTAATAATGTCCACAGTCAATAGAGAGGAGGGCCAGGTAAACTAGTACATGGTAGGAAGCTTGATATAAATACTAGAGCAGTGCATTTATGTAAAGAAGAGATCACTATGGAAATGTTAGTTGGAACTGATCACTCAGGAAAATAATTGGGTGTTGGATAAAGATAGAGTGATATGCACGGTACCCCTTCATTAATAATAGCACAAACCACAGTGAATAAAGAGGAAAAAGGGTAATGAAAGAGAGAGAGAGGAGGCAAAATGCCTACCCCAGAGACAAACAGGGAAATAGGGAAAGAAGCAATAGACATCCGTGGTGGGAAATGTTCATGGGTGAAAGGTGGTGTACATTTTACGAATGAAACTCAATCATAAACAACTTTGTAATTGTGGTGTTTAAATTAAAATAGCAAAAAATAAAAATTATTAAAAATGAAAGCTTATACAGGTGCTGAATTGATATTACAACATGTAGTGCATTATATAAAAAGAAAAATATATAAACACTATAAAGCAAATCAATGGACCAGACTTGTCAACATTTTATAATAAAACAAAGCAAGTATACATTCCACAAAAAAATACATGACTTCATGTTGCACTTAATCTTACACAAGTATTTTATTTTGTTTACATAAATGATTTTAGAAAATTGTTAATAAATCAGGATTAAATTTGATGATCGCTTTTTTGAATAATTTATATTGTTTTCATATCACAAATTGCTATTGTTTCCAGAAGCTCTACTCAGTGAATTTCATGTATGCTTTATATAGTGACAGATTATTTTTTATTAATTACTTTATTTAAACACCATGGCTATAAGATTGTTCATAATACATTTGTTGTTTTTTCCACAGTAAAAGCCATACAATATACAATCACCTTTACCAGTGCATATTTCCCACCACTGATGTCTCCAATTTCCCTCCTATCCTCCTTTATGCCTTCTCCCCTGCCTGTCTCTGGGACATATATTTTTCTTTTTTCTCCTCTCCTCCACTCCCCTACTCTCTCCTCTCCTATTCTCCCTCTTCTTCCTCCCTATCCCCCCATCCAGAATGCCTCGATTAACTTTTATGAGGAAACCACTTCCTAGACTTCAGCCTCATCACCACAGAACAGAAATACAATACTACCTTCCCCTCCATACTGCAGAAGACCCATCTGTAAAACAAGAATGGAAAACAACTGGGGAAGTAGGAGACAGGCTGTTTGCTGATTTTCCTTGAGCAATCTTTGTTTTTAGATTAGTATGCACAATTTTATATAACTAAATTGAATCATCCAGAGGAAAGAAACATTGTTTTAGAATCTCAAAGCCAAACAAGACTTAATGGAACAAATAACAAAAAACACCAACAGATATATTCAAGAAGGAAAATTGAAACTAAACAAAAACAAAGTGCAGTTCCAGATGGTTTTACAAGTGGTTTCTTAAAGGTTTAGACTGCAGTGGTGCTCAAACTTTTTAAACAGGGGTCCAGTTCACTGTCCCTCAGACCCTTGGAGGGTCTGACTATAGTAAAAACAAAACTTATGAACGAATTCTTATGAACACTGCATATATCTTATTTTGCAATGAAGAAACAAAACAGATACAAATACAATATGTGGCCCGCAGGCCATAGTTTGAGGACCACTGGTTTAGAGTCAAAGGAGCACTGTAAAAACAGTGTTAGAGTGGCAATTATTGTTTGCATAGGCCCACCAAAGTATGGGGGACATGGAAAGGAAAAACATTGGCCTAAATGCAAGGAGACCTTACCCCTGAAGTTTCCTGACATAAGTCCAATTCTACGCTCCAGGCAAACTAATTTGTCCAATCCAGGTCATTGTCTGTAGTGCCAATACAGTTTTATTTTTCACACAGTCTCTGTTGTTGGTATCATGTTTCTGTATAGTGACAGATTCTTAAGCAAATTATACTGTGATGTTTTTTTAAGAAAACTGACTTGGTTTTTATAAGGAGGAAAAGCCTGCTGCATATATTATTTAGAATATTATAGGAAAAATACAAATCAGTAGTGCATATTTATTACTATCTTAGGCATAATAGATCATAGAAACACTTGGTTAAATAAATATATATATTTATTTAATATTAAATAAATATAAATAAATACATATTTTATTTTTAAAAAGTTCAGACATTATTTTAGGAAAAATATTCAGACATTTGGTTTGGCTGAGCATGTAAGAATGCCTAAAAGAAAATTGTACTACTTAGTTTTCCCCCTTACCAATGTTACAAATATAAAGTCTAAAATACAATACTGGATGTTTTAGTTTGGTGTGTATGTGTGCATTGATCTGCATATATGTATGTGTAAATTTACAAATATATGTGCTTATATATATGTATGTTGATGAGAAATATATATTACTGAAACAACTGGTCATTTTACAGCTTCATATTAGTATGAACTTCAACAATTACAAAAGTTAGAAAAGCACTATAAAGTACCTTTAGAAAGGCATTTATAATGGCATTTATATAGTCTATAAAGTTTGCAAGTACCTATACATAATAAATCGTGGTTATTGGATTACAGACTTGAGAATATCAGCTTGGTAGGGAAGGATGAAGGAAAAGTAACATGACAACGTAGGTGAAGGGTCTACGGCACATTGATGGTACTAAAGTGGATAACTGTATTCACCAAAACTATAACTGGTAATAAGTGTAGTATTGGGTGTGAAGGAAAAAAAACTAGATCAGATATTACATAGTAATGTGGTTATTTTAAAAGTAACTTTTTACATTACTACTATAATCTTAAACTCTAATATAACCCTCTCACACAAGCCATAATAATACATATATAAATAAAATTGAACATCAAAATAATTCATTTAGAATATTTTCATACATGTAATAATCTTTCAAGATTTAGCATTATATTATTTAAAATAATAAAAGTGGATGAGTCAGATTATCATGAAGGCATACATAAATAATAGTTAATATATCCTACTAAATCAAGATGACAAGATTCAATTTTGATCACTTATTTTGGTAGTCTTTTATAATTCAGATTATAAAAATTTATATCACAACACTAAATAGATTGATATAACAACACAGTAAATAAAGTTTCATAGCATAATACTACATAAACTGATCACTCTCTTCTTTAATTTGCTTGCACATTAAACAAAATTATACATAAGGGTAGAAATTCTAGCTTTCATACAATCCATTAAAACAATGTCTTATTATTCACAAGGGGGATCACAGGTATTTTACTTACCTGGAAAAGCATCCAAAACAAATTCATAAGCAGAGGGTTAAGTGATACCATATTTATATGTGAAAGGTAGTGTAAAACTTGATTAGAATGTGAAGTTTACATTTACTCTCTCTCTCTCTCTCTCTCTCTCTCTCTCTCTCTCTCTGGTGTTTGGTTTTTGGCGCACAGACGGTGACTCTCAGGAATTACTCCTGGCTCTGTGCTCAGAAATCACTCCTGGCTTAGAGGACCAAATGGGACGCCTCGAATGGAACCGTGGTACATCCTAGATCAGCCGCGTGCAAGGCAAAAGCCCTACCGCTGCAATACTGCTCAGGCCCCTCTTTGTTTTTTAACCATACACAGTAGTTTTGTGGCTTACTTCTACTTTCTGTTTCAGTAATCACTCTTGGTAGTGATTACGAAGGAACTGGGTAAACTCTGTGCAAGCAAAGGACCCGACTTGCTAAACTATCTCTCTGGGCCCCACATCTTTAATTTTATTAATTTTGTATAGTAGAATATGAGACATGTGCTGTCTACACAGTGACATCCAGTAGCTTCAGAGGGGCATTAATTCAGTATTTAACACAACTGATATTGTCTCATAATTGGGCTTATTAAGATTAAAAATGGGCCTAATGTTTTTTTGTAAAACTTTATTGAGTGGTCAGGGGACAATGTAGCCATGCATATCAATACTCAGAGGCTTCTGTAATATCACTTTTAAACCCATCGAAAAATGGGGAGAGGAAATGAACAGCCACCTTTCCTAGAATGACCAATGAATGGCCAGCAGGCATATGAAAAATTGTTCAACATCACTTTCTAGGGAAATCCACATCAAAACAATGAGATATCTTCTTACACAAGTGAGAATGGCACATATTAAAAATTCTGGGAACTGGGGACCACAAATTCTAGTAGCCCTAGGGGTGAGGGAAGAGGATACGGGAGATAGGACAAAAACGGAGGTGTAGGGAGGACAATTTGGTGATGGGACTCCCCCTTGATGTTGTGTAAATGTTTAACTAAAATATTATTGTCAATAACATGTAAACCACTATGATCAAAATAAAAATTATATTAAAAAATTCTGGGAACAATCTGTATTAGCAAAAAATTGGTGCTTCTGGAAAACAGTATTGGGGTGTTGTCAGTAAACTCAGAGTCAGGCTATGTTATTATCCAGCAATTCTATTTTGGGGCATCTATCCCCAGGAAAGAAAAACATACTTTCAATGAGACATATACCATTACTAATCATTGCAGCACTCAAAACAATAGCTAAGAGTTGGAATCAACCTGGATGTCTAACAACAGGTGAGTGGATCATGAAGATGTGACACATACATACAATGGAATACTACATAGCTGTAAGGAATTAGGCAATCAGGAAAATTGCTGCCACAGGGAGGAAACAGTCAAATGTTAAATATGTTAAAGAAGTAAGTCAGTAGAAGGATAAAGACGTATGATCTCAGTTTTATATGTGATATTTATAAAAAAAAACTGCATGAAGGAATGCAGTGGTTTAAACGGGGGTGTCTAGAACATTCTTTGCCTTGAGTAAAGGGATGGAAAAAAAAAGAAATAGACTGACGGGGAAGGAAAACAGGTGATAAATAATTTAAGAAAATGGTCAAAGGGATTCAGTACATATTTGATAACAGTAATATGGATATTCAAAAATTATGTTAAAACCCTGAGTACTCTGATATGCTCTGATCAATTTAGAGCATTTTAGGAAATTGTATTTTATAAAATTGAACTTCTTCAATTATTATACAATATGGCCTACCATTATAAACATTCTAAAGTACTTTACAGTTTAGCAGTGGTCCACAAACTACTGCCAATGGGCCATATATTGTATTTGTTCCCATTTTGTTTCTTCACATTAAAATAAGATATATGCAGTGTGCATAGGAATTTGTTCACAGTTTTTATTTTCACTATAGTCCTGTCCTTCAACGGTCTGAGGGACAGTGATCTAGGCCCTCTGCTTAAAAAGTTTGAGGACCACTGGTTTATAACATTCAAAATTTAAAATTATAGAGAAGCCGGGTCCCCTGTTTGGACATCAGGCGGGGAAAATCCACGAAACTATGCCTGCCCAGTGGGGCCCAACTGTGAAAAACTGTGAGTGCTACCTGTAAATGTCTGTCTACTGTCCTCTTGCGTGAAAATCGGGAGTGGGGCGAAAAGAGGCTCCAGCAGAGAATGGCCGCTTCACTTCGCTACGCGGCCCTGCGCTCTTTCTAAGAAAAGAACACCATCGCAACAAGAATAAAAAATCACACTAAGAACTGTGCTATATCACAGAAGCAAGTATTTCTCTCCTGACTGTCTTTACTGTTGCATGCTCGGGTCTAAGATTTGATCCAGTGTGAGGCCTCATCCATGGAGGACTCCACTCCCTTAGAGGCAAGTCAGCCCATACAGAAAGGGCAGAGCCAGAGGAGTGTGCTGCCTGCATCATATAGCCAATGAATACCACCACAACACGTATAAAAACCCACAACACAAGTGTGACAATGGGGAAACAACGCAGGCCAGCATCAGACATAGAGAATGAAGATTACAATTCTGATGACCAGATAATGACCAACCAACTAATCAACTTCTCAGATAAGGACTAGCAATATGGAAGATTCTCAAAGAACTCAAAGAAACAGAACAGAACACTAATAAGAACCAAGAAAATATGAAGACAGAAATCACAAAACTCCAAACTGAAATCACATGTCAACTAACAGGCCTGAAAAACTCAGTAAACGAAGTGAATGACAAAATGGATAAGCTCTGGGACAAGGTATCAGAAGCTGAGAATAGACTTGGTGCTGTAGAAGATGAGATACATAACAATTCCATACAGCAGGAGAGATTGGAAAAAAATTAAAGCAAATGAGCAGACAATGGAAAAATTAGTCAAAGAATGGGAACAGATGAAAATAGAAGTCTATGATAAGATCAACAGAAACAACTTAAGAATCATTGGAGTCCCAGAGACCCAGGAAGAAAATTTCCAGGAAGAATCAACGGTCAAGAACATCATTAAAGAGACACGTCCAGAGCTAAAGAATATATGTGATCAAATCCTGCATGCTCGAAGAGTACCAACCAAAAGAGACCCCAGAAAAACCACCCCAAGACACATCCTAGTCACAATGACAAATCCCACAGATAGAGACAGAATTCTGAAAACAGCAAGATCAAAAGGAGAAATTATATTCAAGCAAGCACCCTTGAGATTTACAGCAGACCTGTCACCAGAAACACTCAATGCCAGAAAGCAGTGGTGGGATATTGTGACAAGACTGTATGAAATGAATGCTTCACCCAGAATACTATACCCAGCAAAACTCACTTTCCGGTTTGACTGAAGAATACATGGTTTCACAGACAAAAAAAAGTTCAGAAACTTTACAAAACCATTCTTAAGAGAAAAACTGAAAGACGTAATTTAAGACAAGACTAACCAAAAGACACACCAAATTTCGATATAAAGATGGCATTAAATCCCAGGACAATTCTTTCTCTCAACGTCAATGGATGAAATGCACCAGTCAAGAGACACAGAGTGGCTAAATGGATCAAAAAACTCAATCCAAACTTCTGCTGCCTACAAGAAACACACCTGAATAGTCAGAATAAATATAGACTCAAAATAAAAGGCTGGAGAAAAATTATCCAAGCAAACAAAACCCATAAAAAAGATGGAGTGGCCATACTAATATTAGATAATGCAAACGTTATACTCAGGAAGGTTGTAAGGACAAAGTTGAACATTTTATATTAATCAAGGTGTATGTAGAGCAGGAAGAAATAACTCTCCTAAACATATATGCACCGAATGAGGGGCCAGCAAAATATTTAATACAATTGTTGACAAATCTGAAAAATAATATCAATAACAACACAATAATTGTGGGGGACCTTAACACGGCTTTGTCAACACTGGATAGGTCAACCAGACTGAAACACAACAAGAATATACTAGACCTGAGGAGAGAAATGGGAGAAAGTGGCCTAGTGGATATATATAGGACACTCCATCCCCAGAAACCTGGGTACACATTCTTCTCCAATGTACATGGGACATTCTCCAGGATAGACTAAATGCTGGCACATAAAACATACCTCCATAATATCAAGAGAATAGAAATTTTGCAGACTACCTTAGCTGACCACAAGGCTCTGAAATTATTTGTGAATTCTAAAGGGACTCAGAAGAAAAACTTTAACACCTGGAAGTTAAACAGCTTCATACTGAATAACCAGTGGGTCCGAGATGAAATCAAGGAGGAAATCAAAAGGTTCCTGGAAATAAATGACAATGAAGATACAAACTATCAGAACTTATGGGACACAGCAAAAGCAGTACTGAGAGGAAAATTTATAGCTTTGCAAGCACACATCAGGAAGAAAGAAGGAGCTTACCTGAGTAGCTTAATGACACTGCTAATAGAACTAGAAAGTTCTCAATAAAAGAACCCAAAAATAGGAAGACAGAAGAAAATAACAAAGCTGAGAGCAGAAATCAACGAAGTGGAAACCCAAAAAACAATCCGAAAGATCAAGGAAAGCAGAAGTTGGTTCTTTGAAAAAATAAACAAGATTGATAGACCATTGGCAAACCTAACAAAGAAAGAGAGAGAGGAACTTGATAACTCGTATTAGGAATGAAAAAGGAGAGATCACTACTGATATGACAGAGATTCAAAGGGTAATCAGAAACTACTTTGAGAAACTATGCCACTAAAAATGAGAACCTGGAAGAAATGGATAAATTCTTGGACTCTTATAATCTTCCACGGTTGAAAGAAGACGATGTAGCATATCTAAACACCCCCATCACCACTGATGAAATTAAAATGGTAATCAAATGTCTGCCGAAAAACAAAGCCCAGACCCAGATGGATTCACTAATGAATTCTTGCAAACTTTCAAAGAGGAACTACTACCAATCCTGGCAAGACTCTTTCATGAAATTGAACAAACGAAAACACTTCCAAATAGCTTTTATGAAGCCAACATCACCTTGATACCTAAACCAGACAGAGATGCTACAAAAAAAGAAAATTACAGAACAATATCGCTGATGAATGCAGATGCAAAGATCCTCAACAAAATCCTGGCAAATAGAATTCAATGCCTCATTAAGATCATCCACTACGATCAAGTACGTTTCATCCCAGGAATGCAAAGATGGTTTAACATCCGTAAATCTATCAACATAATACACAACATCAACAACAAGAAAAATATAAACCACATGATCATATCAATAGATGCAGAGAAAGCATTTGATAAGGTCCAACACCCATTCTTGATCAAAGCTCTCAGCAAGATGGGAATGGAAGGAACCTTTCTCAATATAGTTAAGGCCATCTACCACAAGCCAGTGGCAAATATTATCCTCAATGGAGAAAAACTAAAAGCCTTCCCTCTATATTCTGGCACAAGACAAGGCTGTCCTCTCTCACTACTCCTATTCAACATAGCACTGGAAGTACTTGCTATAGCGATTAGGCAAGAAAAAGATATCAAGTGAATCCAGAGAGGAAAGGAAGAAGTCAAGCTCTCACTGTTTGCAGATGACATGATACTCTACTTAGAAAACCCTAAAGACTCTACCAAAAAGCTTCTAGAAACAATAGACTATTATAGCAAGGTGGCAGGCTACAAAATTAACACACAAAAATCAATGGCCTTTCTATACACCAATAGTAATAAGGATGAAATGGACATTGAGAAAACAACCCCATTCACAATAGTGCCACACAAACTCAAATATCTTGGAATTAACTTGACTAAAAATATGAAGGACCTATACAAAGAAAACTATAAATCTCTGCTGCAGGAAATAGGAGAGGACACCCGGAAATGGAAACGCATACCCTGCTCATGGATTGGCAGGATTAACATCATCAAAATGGCAATACTCCCCAAGGCATTATACAGATTTAATGCTATCCCTCTAAAGATACCCATGACATTCTTCAAAGAAGTTGATCAGGCACTTTTGAAATTTATTTGGAACAATAAACACCCTCGAATAGCTAAAGCAATCATTGGGAAAAAGAATATGGGAGGAATAACTTTCCTCAACTTTAAACTGTACTAAAAAGCAATAGTTATCAAAACTGCATGGTATTGGAATAAGGACAGGCCCTCAGATCAGTGGAATAGGCTTGAATACTCAGAAAATGTTCCCCAGACATACAATCACCTAATTCTCGATAAAGGAGCAGGAAATCCTAAATGGAGCAGGGAAAGCCTCTTCAACAAGTGGTGTTGGCATAATTGGTTAGCCACTTGCAAAAAATTGAACTTAGACCCCCAGCTAACATCATGTACGAAGGTAAAATCCAAATGGATTAAAGACCTCAATATCAGCCCCAAAACCATAATATATATAGAACAGCACATAGGCAAAACACTCCAGGACATTACAGGAATTTTCAAGGAGGAAACTGCACTCTCCAAGCAAGTGAAAGCAGAGATTAACAGATGGGAATATACTAAGCTGAGAAGCTTCTGCACCTCAAAGGAAATAGTGCCCAGGATACAAGAGCCACCCACTGAGTGGGAGAAACTATTCACCAAATACCCATCAGATAAGGGGCTAATCTCCAAAATATACAAGGCACTGACAGAACTTTCCAAGAAAAAAACATCTAATCCCATCAAAAAATGGGGATAAGAAGTGAACAGACACTTTGACAAAGAAGAAATACAAATGGCCAAAAGACACATGAAAAAGTGCTCCACATCACTAATCATCAGGGAGATGCAAATCAAAACAACGATGAGATACCACCTCACACCACAGAGAATGGCACACATCACAAAGAATGAGAATAAACAGTGTTGGCGGGGATGTGGAGAGAAAGGAACTCTTATCCACTGCTGGTGGGAATGCCGTCTAGTTCAACCTTTATGGAAACCGATATGGAGATTCCTTCAAAAACTGGAAATCGAGCTCCCATACGATCCAGCTATACCACTCCTAGGAATATACCCTAGGAACACAAAAATACAATACAAAAACCTCTTCCTTACACCTAGCAAGACTATGGAAACTACCAAGATGCCCTTCACAAAAATACAATACAAAAACCCCTTCCTTACACCTAGCAAGACTATGGAAACTACCAAGATGCCCTTCAACAGACGAATGGCTAAAGAAACTGTGGTACATATACACAATGGAATATTATGCAGCTGTCAGGAGAGATGAAGTCATGAAATTTTCCTATACATGGATGTACACGGAATCTATTATGCTGAGTGAAATAAGTCAGAGTGAGAGAGAGAAAAACGCAGAATGGTCTCACTCATCTATGGGTTTTAAGAAAAATGAAAGACATTCTTGCAATTATAATTTTCAGACACAAAAGAGAAAAGAGTTGGAAGTCTAGCTCACCTCAGGAAGCTCACCACAAAGAGTGATGAGATTAGTTAGAGAAATAACTACATTTTGAACTGTCCTAATAATGAGAATGTATGAGGGAAATGGAGAGCCTGTTTAGAGTATAGGCGGTGTTTGGTTGGGGAGGAGGGAGACTTGGGACATTGGTGATGGGAATGTTGCACTGGTGATGGGGGGTGTTCTTTACATGACTGAAACCCAAACACAATCATGTATGTAATCAAGGTGTTTAAATAAAAAAATTAAAATTATAAATTTATTATTTATAAATTTTTAAAATTTTGGTCAGAGACACTTGTAAAAATTAACATGTATTTCAGAGTGCAGAATGGTCCTGGGTATAAAAGAATATTATAGAGAAGGAAAACCTGAACACTGAAAACTTGCAGCATACTGAGTTTTCCTACAAGTGACCGAATGCACTATAAAAATATGGATGTACATGGAATTTATTATGTTGAGTGAAATAAGTCAAAGGGAGAGAGATAGACAAAGAATCATCTCACTCATATATGGGTTTTAAAATAATTAGAGGCATAATTGTAATAAGACCCATAGACAATAGAGTTAAGGGCCAGAAGGGCCATAAGGAACAGTTCACAATTTGAAGCTCACCACATAGTGTGGTTAACGCTGTTAGGGAAATAACTACACTAACAACTAGCATGACAATGTTAAAAAATGAGATAAGTAGAATGCTTGTCCCGAATATAGGCAAGTGTGGGGGCGGAGGAGGGTTTTGGTAGTGGG
Organism: Suncus etruscus; assembly: GCF_024139225.1. Lineage (NCBI taxonomy): Eukaryota > Metazoa > Chordata > Mammalia > Eulipotyphla > Soricidae > Suncus > Suncus etruscus. Next base: position 109,741,827 of record NC_064868.1, read on the forward strand.
AATGTTGCACTGGTGAAGGGGGGTGTATTCTGTTTATGACTGAAACCCAAATACAAACATGCTTGTAATCATGGTTCTTAAAGATTTATTAAAAAATAAAATAAATAAATAAATTTGTATATAAGAGGAATCAGGTATTACAAGAGAGAGAGAGAAAAGTACTTCTTCCTCTTTACCCTGAGTTACAAGTTCAAATTTTCAGGTAAAATTAAATTTCATAAAAAATGTAATTAAAAAGTTAATGAAAAAAATCAAGATTTTATTATAATACATAGAGATAATGTACTTCACTAAATTATTGAAAATTAATAATTTAAATTGTAATTTGTTAACATTTGTAAAAAAATTTAAATGCTTAAAATTGCTAAAAATTAAAAATATGTTCATTTTTAAAACTGTTAATCTTACAATGAATTTATGCTTTTTAAATAGTATCACAAAGTATGTCTATAAAAGGCCTTGTATGTTTTTAAAATATATATATATATAAATAAAAGTAAAAATGTATATAAAATAAACCCTAAAAATAAATATAATTTGATCCAAAGAATTCTAGTAAATTATCTTTACAATAATTAGCACTGAAATATTCACTTTTTCTTGTCACCTTTAAGTCAATATCTTTATATCTCACTGACATGCGTTTATTTGTATGTATCACCCCTACTGTAGAGAGTAATTTTCAATAGCTAGCTAGGGAACCTCAAAATCCTCTTTCAGGAAAATAAACTCCAAAGGGATAGATTAATGACAAGAACAGGCTCAATTGTTAGTAACTACTGCCACCAATGCTGTAATGACCTTACAAAAACTATAGGATCAGGTTGATTTAAGGAGAAACCAAGAATATCTTCACTATAAAAAGCTGGAAGAGTGACTTCTAATGTACTTTCAGTGTTCACAAAAAATGAAAAACTCTTTCTCCAAATCCTGGAGGGAACAGAGTGGAGTCCTGTATCACAGACCAAGAAGATTGCATCATGGTCACATGATGCTGAACTGTTCATCACATCAATTTGAGCGCTTGGTATTACTTTGACGTATCAAGAAAAGTATTATGTGCTTCAGTTTTGCTTTTTTTTATTGACTGCAAGAGCCATCTAGTCTGTCATTTGATAAACACTAGGGATTCTCTGAACATAATAATCCAACATAAAGATAAATCGTACTTTAAATAAGTTTTTACTGTATTTGTGTAAAATAACTTACCAAATTCAATTAAAATTTATCTTAATTAGCTGTTGTAATTAGAACATGGGTAAAGTTGGAGAAAAAATTTTGTTTCACACTATGTAATTTTATGATCATATAATCATTTAAAATGTTTTACTCTTCTGTCATCTAGAATAATTTGATTTTTCTAACATTATAATCTTCATGATATTTGCTTTTTATCCTTACTTGATTTAAATTTGTTAAAATCCGTGTTTTTTTGTCTGAACTAAGCCAAAGATGGAGAGCTTGTAATAGACTACAGAAATACCTTTACATCTAAAAGAAGTTTTAATAAGAATAGCATTTTGAAAATTACTATAAATACATTAGAAAGATATAGCCCAACAAACTTTTAGTAAGATTTTTTTTAAAAAAAGAATTAGCATGAAAGTGGCTATAACTGAACAAAACGTGTAGTGCTTCTGTGAATATCTAAGAGTACAGAGAGACCCAGAACTCTCTTCCATATGAAGATGCTCTGAAAGGAAGGAAGGAAGGAAGGAAGGAAGGAAGGAAGGAAGGAAGGAAGGAAGGAAGGAAGGAAGGAAGGAAGGAAGGAAGGAAGGAAGGAAGGAAGGAAGGAAGGAAGGAAGGAAGGAAGGAAGGAAGAAAGAAAGAAAGAAAGAAAGAAAGAAAGAAAGAAAGAAAGAAAGAAAGAAAGAAAGAAAGAAAGAAAGAAAGAAAGAAAGAAAGAAAGAAAGAAAGAAAGAAAGAAAGAAAGAAAGAAAGAAAGAAAGAAAGAAAGAAAGAAAGAAAGAAAGAAAGAAAGAAAGAAAGAAAGAAAGAAATGGAGAAGGAGATAGAGCACAGCGGTAAGTCATTTGTCTTCCATGCAGCCGATTCAGAATGGACAGTAGTTCGAATTCTGGCATCTCATATGGTCCCCTGTGCCTGCCAAGAGCGATTTCTGAGCGCAGAGCCAGGAGTAACCCCTGAGTGCCACTGTGTGAACCCCACTCCACCCCACAAAATGAACTTGTCCTGGTAGTTATCTAGGTGTGATACTTAACTGACAGTTCTTAATACTCCCAATGGAGACTGTTCTGGTTATTCAAATTTTTAAAACTTATCTTCTATTCTCTCTATAGTTATCTTATTATGAGTCAAGGATTAGAGACAACTCTTTATTTAGAAGTATTTATACAAAGAAACTGAGATGTTTATTCTATAAAATATCAGACAGAAACTTCTGATTTATATTTCTTACTATGCTCCATATGTGGGACTAGGAAGAAGCAAAATACATTTTCAAGCTGCAAACTATGTTTGTAAAAACGTTTCTTTAATGGAATACACCACTAATTTATAATGTAAATTGCCTTAGAAAAAATGATTTACTACTAATTCTGTTGGTTCCATTCCACTCCTCAAACTTATGATCACTCTGCCCTATAGCAAATAAGTAGATAAGATTTAGTCATTTATGTCTTACTATATTACTAAAAGAAATAATTTACAGTGGGGAATAAAACTAACAAAAGAGGAAATTGGAACAAAACAGTACAGCAAACAGTACAGCAAACAGTACAGCAAAATTCCTATGAACTAGGGTCATTTATTAAATAAGCATAAACTATCTGGTTGCAAGAATTGCAGAATTATTTGAAGATAGACAAGGCTAAACTGTAAAGCTATTTTCTTAAATGTCTTCTAAAAACTAGTTAATATTACAAGAAATACTGAAAATAAGGCTAAAATAGTAAGATACACAAAAGTATCTTATGAAACCTATAAGATGAATTTGGTGGAGAACAAGAAGTACAGTATCTTTAGGGGCTAATAGCAAATTGCATCTCTCTTACACCACAAGAAATTTATTTGCCTTTGAGATGAAGCACCACAAAAAAGGTTTTGGTGATTCTCTTAACTGGGTTTGGGATTTGCTTAGCTTTTCCCTCTCTTTTTATCTCTATAGATATCTCTGATGCCTAATAAATTTATGGATAATTCTTTCTTGGTCTGATCTAGTCTCAGGACTAAGAGATTGGTTCTGTGAATGAGGCAAAAAAGTCAAAATCTGAAAGGTGGAATTTCTCAAGAAATTACCAATGTGGAAAAGTAGAAGAGAAAAAAATACTCTTCAAGTTATGTATTTGATAAATAAGATAATTTTCTTAAAAGGGCCCTGAAAGCAAAGTGTTTATTACCCTTGAGGATATATATTTTCCTTTCTTTCCATGGAAATTGCATTCATCAGGAAGTGGAAGTGTCCAAGTGTACACACAGTTTTCAATGGTATTGAAATATTTGAGAGTGAAAATTTGAAACCTTCCCAAAATAAATTAAATTTTTATAGTTTAAAATTTGAAAAATAAACAGAACACCCATTTTTGTACAGGAGAAGTTGGGAATGATAATAGTTGTTATGAGTTATTGGACAACAAAGTCACCTTCAATTCTTACCCTCTCAGATATAATGTTAATCCCATTTTAAGGGCTCATTCTCTTAAAACTATGTTCTACTTCAGATACCAGCTCTAAGATGGAGGCATGCCAATTCTTCTAGCCAACTGGCCTCTGGCACTGGCCATACATCAAATATTTCTTGTACCCACCTCAGATTAGATTAATTTCCTCAGAAAAATTTATTTATATGTCAAGGTATGGAGAAAAGATACATAACTGTCATTTCCTCTCCAGACTCACCACTATATCCAAAGTTTTATGAATTTGTTCCTTTTATTGACCTATATATACTTATTTATAAATAAAAATATCATAATCTCCATAGTATTCCATGACCTACAGTTTATCACTGTTTTATTGGGAAATTTATGAGGCTGGTAGATATTATGTAGTTTATTTTTAGTGGTAGAGATTGTAAGTGGAGGAGATGAAATGCAAACTTAATTCTTTTCTGCTTCTTATTTATCATATATATTATACTGTATCACTTATCTTTGGGAGTTTAGAGAATTTATTATGCAATATTCTGTTCCTCTCTTTGATAAGATACTCAACATTTCTCAGAAACAAAAAGAGTTGCAGAAGTAGATTTAGAAATATAATAAAGAACTATTTGCTTTAGGTGGTAGGGCTAGGACTTTGTGCATGATAACATATTAGTATAAATTTAATATAATATTTGCTTAGAGATTAAGCAAAATACGATTTAAATTCATCAAAAAACTCAAGAATTTCACAGCAAACATTACAGCATCCAAGTCTTGCTGCTGATTGTGAAGAAGTTAAGACCCTATTATTTTCTGAAATACAAAGTTTCCTTTTTGTAAAGCTATGAGAAGATATAATTTTCATTCCTTCTGAATAAGAAAAATGTTGGACCAAGCCAAAATGAAAAGAAGCTTGTTGCTATATATAAATATATTAAATATATATAACTGTAGATAATACTATAAATATCTTTTCTCTTAAAATTAAGTAGAGATATTCTTGTATTAAACAATTTTTATTGTCTATTATTTTACTGATGGATTGTTCCTTACAATTAAACAGCCTTTCAGTGGAACTTTCATTCACTATTGAATACGAGACAGGTAGACCAGTGATGTGGTATGAAGGAAAATAGGTAAGAAATTAAAAGTAATAGACAGAACTTGTACATAAATTTAGAAAATATTATTTATTACTGTGGAATTAGTAAATTACTTAACCTCTGTGTTCTTTCTGTTTGAAGTAACAATATACCATTTTAGCAGTTTTAAAAAATAAATCCGCACATGTAATTATTTAAAAGATATCCTAGAATACTATTAATTATTATATAAATGTTAACTTTAGATTATCTTAATGAAAATAGCACTAAAAATAACTTAAAAGAGTAACCTAATAAAAATTCAATTGAAGTGATCTAAAATATTGATGACAACAAAATTGTGGCATGAGTAGAGAAAAGAAAGAATAAAAATATATTTCAAATGTTGGGGACAGACAAATCATTATAGTGTCCATGATGAATGATAATATAATTTGAGAATATGAGATTGATCCAGCCATGTTTTACAAGGAGAAAAAATAGTAAATAATTAGCTATTGGAAGGGATTAGGGATTATATTAAATTTTAGATATTATTTAACTTACAATGAGAAGTGTCATATGAATGTCTCACAATGTATAATAATAAAGAGAATTTCACATTTTTATGTACATCTAGAATTGTCTATATTTATGTAGTTTATAACATAATACATGTATTTGAATTTTGTTCTAAAAGCTATCCAAAGCTGTACTTGTTCCAAAATATAGATTTGCAATTGAAAATGAGGACATGATGATGAATAAAAAATGCTGGTTTACATGAAATTATTCAAACAACTGCAGAGAAAATGAGATGACTAACATACTCATAATAAAATCGACAGGAACAACTTGTTTGATATTGTATTCTGATTCCTGTAACAATTGTCCAAATTGTATACCACTCTAGATATTTCCTCTACTTTAAATAGTGCTCTATTTAAATATTATTTAATTAAATAATGTAAAATCATATCTGAAGAGTTAAAGTTGCAATAGTAGCAAATATAAAATATTATTTTCTCAAATTCCCTAGAAAGCTTGCCATTAATGTCATTCTTATAACTCTAAAATTAAATTCATTTCATAAAATATGGTTTTAAAATTTTTATATGTAAAGTCTCTTGAATGAAATATTACCATAATTATTGATCCTAGAGTTAGAACAGTGTTAGGGACTTGACGTTGCATGTGGCTGAACCCCGGCATCCCATATGGTCCCCCAAGCCAGGAGGGATTTCTGAGCACATAGCCAGTAGTAACCCTTGAGTGTCACCAGGTGTGGTCTGAAAAAAAGAGATATATTATTATAATTAGTAACATAAAATTAATTATAATTAATCATAATAACATTTGTCTATGTAGTTGATTTAGAAACCTATTTGGATTTTTTAATATGTAGCCTAATTTAAAATTATTATAAATCTGGATTACTTTACACATCAACTAAGACTGTCAATCTTTCTTCAAGAAAATCTTGTCTTTTTTCCTATAAAAATACACATGCTAGGACACCTCGAGACCATTTATTTCACTGTTATGTCCAAGTGAACTAAATATGAAAGCCTGATAACAGTTACTTGGATAATTTGTTCAAGAGTCCTCATGACTGGAAATAGGATTTAACATTACTCATTACCATTCTAGTCAGGGTAGAGATGGCAACAAATCTATACCAATACTTGTTTTAATATATTCAGAAACAAACCAGAAACTCTAATTAATTTAGCTTTCACATTGCAGGACAAAAAGAGTAACCAGATAACTAGGAGACAGGAATACATCACCATAAGGAAAGAAGTCCCAGGAGGGTCCATAAAACTGCTATGCAGAAGAAATAAGGAGCAGAAATTTACTTTAGAGAGCTAGGAATATGCCTTACACCAAAAAGAGTCAAGTAACTAAGTTACATGTATGGGTCTTATATAGTTACCATATCAAGATCTCTAATTACAGAGACCTAATTCTATCACATCTTTCTTCCCAGTCTATTTCTTTACTTTCCATCCCTATACTCAAGGCATAGAGTGTTCTAGACAACCCCTAGTTGAATCACTGCATTCCTTCATGCAGTTTTTTTCTAAATATCACATATTAAACTGATATCACACTCTCTTTATCCTTAGATCTTGGTATTTGCACATGTCACAGGATGGAGCCTTGGATAGATTTTATCTTTAAGGTTCTGGAAGTTCTGTTCCATCACTGTTGTTTTAATCAGTATTCTGTAGTTAGTGGTCTTAGTTTTTGCTCATGGAAGAAAAATTGATCCTCATTTTCTATTTTATCACTTGATTACAAACCCTTATGTTAAACTTCACTCACTCCAATAATTGATCTAGCTGGATGCTGAGAGGCAATCATCAAGAGTTCATGCTTTTAGCAAACAGATCATGCTCTTTAAGTCTGACATACTCCTAAATATAAGAAGCTAGGAAGGATCCCACAGATTTCATTAATCCCTACCTGTTTATTTTTAAAGCAGAACTCACATATTCTCAATCCTAGGTTATGTTCTCTGTTAGTTCCAGGAGACATTTTCTACCAACATCATACATCACACATCAACTATCTAAGCCTTTCCCCGCATGGGTTCCTCAGTCAATGTCAAATATTTTCAGTACATTGAAAACCTTGATTTCTGTTCAAAACAGGCATCATTTATAAACACTGTGCTGCAGCTAGGTCCAGGAATTTGCAGTTTCTGGTCACCATCAGTTAGGCCTTGATGCAACAGTTCCTGTTGGACACTCACAACCGGAAATTGCTGACTAGTAACCAGACCCAATAATCATGGAGTTACAGTTAGAGCAGGCACTATGAAGGTGAATTTCCTAAATGTGATTCAGGCCCTGTCAGTTGGCCTACAGCCTAGACTTAGGCCCTCAGAATGTGACAGATAACATGATACGATGAAGAAACTCACACTGATAGACTTGAACTAACAACTAGAAGTAACTCCCTATAAAATGAAACTATGGAAAGTAGTGGAAATTTTCAACGAAAGAGTTCTATGGAAAGTTGTGCACATCCAGTGAATGAGAGGTAACTTTAACAAAGACATAATTTTTAAGGGAAAGTTTGAGAAAATTTATTCAAAGATCATGCAATTAAATAATTAAATAAATTTTAAAATTTGCGGGAGGAGTTAAGAAATAGTACAGAACGTGCCTTTCAAGTGGTTAATATGGGTTTGGTCCCTTGTATTCCATAAGTTTTTATGAGCATCGCCAGTGGAATTCCTAAGTGCAAAAGCAGGAGTCACCCCTGAGCATGGCTAGATGTGACCCCAAAACCCATCAATTTTTTTCAATAAAATGTCAATAATGGGCTGCAACAACAGAGTGGAGAAAATAATCAAAAAGTGCATCTGAAAGTAAGCCATAAAAGTGATCAAAATAATTAAAAAAAATTAAAAACAAGATAAATATATGGAACTGAATAAAGAGGACAGCATTCAGTCATAGTGAATCTAGAAAGAAAAAAGGGAATAGCATGACTCTATATAAGTAATACTAATTGTGAAATTCTTCGCTCTGAGAATCAGACATCTAGATACAGGAACTTACAAAAAAATTACCCAAAAGAAGCATTTAAAGACACAAAATAACAACAATTGAGAAAATTCTAGATAAAATAATCCAGAGAGTAGAAATAAAAAACTAAAGAGGACCCTAGAAGACAATTATCAAATTTCTACATAGATCAAAAGTTGGTCACATGATCCATATAAACTGCTGAATGCAAAAGATCTCCAACCAAGAAACTTCTAGACAATTAAGTTAATAGTCAGATTTTAAAATTTGATAAGGAGATATTCTGGTGCTGCGAGAGAGTTCAGAGTTATGCATGTTGGGCAGAGTTTCAATCTCTGAACTACATGTTCACCCAAGCATCCCTGGGTAATGTCTTAGAGTCTGCTGAGCACTTCTGGGTGGTCTGAGTAACTCACATCTGAGGAGCATATATGTGTTTACATTGACCATCCAGCCCAGTTAGCAGAGAATAGCCAATAAGGCCTATGGGCCTCTTTAGTGTTGCTTATGATCCCAAATCTTCCCACAAAAAGTACAGTTCTTAAACAAAAGTCTAAATGAAGTAACTAATTTCCTCAAAATATGTCCTTTAAAAAATACATTTATAGAAGGAATAGAAATACCACATGTGTGAGGGGGGAAGAATAAATATTAGAACTTTATATTTAATCTTTCCTTTCTATCTCTATTCTATTATGTTTAGATCATTTTTTGTCTTTTTTTTTTTTACTTTTTTATTTAACCAGTGCTGCTCAGGATTTACTCTTGACTCTATGCTAAGGGTTCATTCCTAATGATGCTTAAGGGACTACATGAGCAATGGGGATTGATTCTGAATTTGCCTTGTAAACACTCGTGCTCTTCCCATTATACCCCCCTCCAGTCCATTACTTTTTAAATACAGATATTTCTTGCCTAATATTTTTTTCTTTTAAAAACATCTTACTTTTATTTAGGTTGTGGGCTACACTAGGCTTGCTTCTGGCTCTGAACATAAGGATCTCTCCTGGAGGTGATCAGTGGATCATATGGAGTTCACAGGATCAAACCCAGGTTCGCTATAGGCAAGGCAAGTATGCTACCTGCTCTACTGCTCTTCCTAGATCTTAATTTGATATTAAAAACATTTAAGAAATTCTTCAAGACATTAATAATGTAATAAATATAGGCACTTTCTAGACACTTTCAAACTTATTTTATAAGGTTACCATTATTGTTTTCTTAAAATCAGAATACAACATCTTACGAAGAAAATTTTAGTACAATCTCACTCCCAAATATATATTTAAAATTTTGGGGGCCGGAGAGATAGCATGGAAGTAAGGCATTTGCCTTTAATGCAGAAGGTAATTGGTTCGAATCCCGGCATCCCATATGGTCCCCCGTGCCTGCCAGAGGTGATTTCTGAGCATAGAGCTAGGAAATTTCAACAATATATTAAATTAATGATTATATACTAACCCATGAATACATGGATGATTCAAAATCTGTATGTAACCATAAAAACATAATGAGAAATAAAAACACTATAGCTCAATTATAGGTACAAAATTACTTAGATTAGTCTAATCTGCTAAGAAACAAAATTTAGGATAAAAATAATATTTTTATTTTTATCTTAATAGATACAAAATAATTTAACAAAACCGTGCTAGTGAGTATAATGTTGAAGGATAAAAGTTGTCATTTGTGGTCTCACTCATCGATGGGGTTTAAGAAAAATGAAAGACATTTCTCAACCATTTTCTTTTTTTTTTAATTTTTTCTCTTTATTTGAATATCTTGATTACATAAATGATTGTGATAAGGTTTCAGTCATATAAAGAACACCCCTCTTCACCAGTGCAACATTCCCGCCACCAATGTCCCAAATCTCCCTCCATCCCACCCCACCCCCACCTGTACTCCAGACAGGCTTTCCAGTTCCCTCATTCATTCACTTGATTATGGTAGTTCTCAGTGTAGTTATTTCTATAACTGTGCTCACCACTCATTGTGGTGAGCTTCATGGAGTGAGCTGGTGTTCCAGCCCTCCTCTCATTGTCTCTGAGGATTGTTACAAAAATGACTTTTATTTTTCTTAAAACCCATAGATGAGTGAGACTATTCTGCGTCTCTCTCTCTCCTTCTGACTTATTTCACTCAGCATGATAGAGTCCATGTACATCCATGTATAGGAAAATTTCATGACTTCATCTCTCCTGATGGCTGCATAATATTCCATTGTGTATATGTACCACAGTTTCTTTAGCCATTTGTCTGTTGAAGGGCATCTTGGTTGTTTCCAGAGACTGGCTATTGCGAATAGTGCTGCAATAAATATAGGTGTGAGGAAGGGGTTTTTGTATTGTATGCTTGTGTTCCTAGGGTATATCCCTAGGAGTGGAATAGCTGGGTCAAATGGGAGCTCAATTTCCAGATTTTGAAGGAACCTCCATATCGCTTTCCATAGAGGCTGTACTAGATGGCATTCCCACCAGCAGTGGATAAGAGTTCCTTTCTCTCCACATCCCCGCCAGCACTGATTGTTCTCATTCTTTGTGATGTGTGCCAATCTCTGTGGTGTGAAGTGGTATCTCATCATTGTTTTGATTTGCATCTCTCTGATGAGTAGTGACAAAGCGCATTTTTTCATGTGTCTTTTGGCCATTTGTATTTCTTTTTTTATCAAAGTGTCTGTTCATTTCTTCTCCCCATTTTTTGATGGGATTAGATGTTTTATTTTTGTAAAGTTCTGTCAGTGCCTTGTATATTTTGGATATTAGCCCCTTATCTGAAGGATGTTGGGTGAATAGTTTCTCCCACTCAGTGGGTGACTCTTGTATCCTGAGCACTATTTCTTTTGAGGTGCAGAAGCTTCTCAGTTTAATGTATTCCCATCTGTTAATCTCTGCTTCCACTTGTTTGGAAAGTGCAGTTTCCTCCTTGAAGATACCTTTAGTCTCAATGTCATGGAGTGTTTTACTGACGTGTTGTTCTATATACCTTATGGTATCTGGTCTGATATCAAGGTCTTTAATCCATTTGGATTTTACCTTCGTACATGATGTTAACTGGGGGTCTATGTTCGCTTTTTTGCAAGTCGCTAACCAGTTCTGCCAGCACCACTTGTTGAAGAGATTTTCCCTGCTCCACTTAGGATTTCTTGCTCCTTTTTCAAAAATTAGGTAATTGTATGCCGGGGGAATGTTCTCTGAGAACTCAAGCCTATTCCACTGATCTGAGGGTCTATCTTTATTTCAATACCATGCTGTTTTAATAACTATTGCTTTGTAGTAGAGTTTATAGTTGGGGAAAGTAATGCCTCCCATATTCCTTTTCCCTAAGAGTGCTTTAGCTATTCGAGTATGTTTATTATTCCAGATGAACTTCATAAGTGTTTGATCCACGTCTTTGAAGAATGTCATGGGTATTTTTAAGGGGATCGCATTAAATCTGTATAATGCTTTGGGGAGTATTGCCATTTTAATGATGTTAATCCTGCCAAGCCATGAGCAGGGTAAGTGTTTCCATTTCCGTGTGTCCTCTCTTATTTCTTGGAGCAGGGCTTTTTAGTTTTCTTTGTATAAGTCCTTCACGTCTTTGGTCAAGTTGACTCCAAGATATTTGAGTTTGTGTGGCACTATTGTGAATGGGATTGCCTTCCTGACCTCCATCTCTTCCCTATTATTATTGGTGTATAAAAAGGCCATTGATTTCTGTAGGTTGATTTTGTAGCCTGCCACCTTGCTATATGAATCTATTGTTTCTAGAAGCTTTTTGGTAGAGTCTTTAGGGTTTTCTAAGTAGAGTATCCTGTCATCTGCAAACAATGAGAGCTTGACTTCTTCCTTTCCTATCTGAATTCCCTTGATATCTTTTTCTTGCCTGATCGCTATAGCAAGAACTTCCAGTACTATGTTGAAGATGAGTGGTGAGAGAGGACAGCCTTGTCTTGTACCCAAATTTAGAGGAAAGGCTTTTAGTTTTTCTCCATTGAGGATAATATTTGCCATTGGCTTGTGGTAGATGGCTTCAACTAGATTGAGAAAGGTTCCTTCCATTCCCATCTTGCTGAGAGTTTTGAACAAGAATGGGTGTTGGACCTTATCAAATGCTTTCTCTGCATCTATTGATATGATCATGTGATTTTTATTTTTCTTGTTGTTGATGTTGTGTATGATGTTAATAGATTTATGGATGTTAAACCATCCTTGCATTCCTGGGATGAAGCCTACTTGGTCGTAGTGTATGATCTTCTTGATGATGCATTGGTTCTATTTGCCAGGATTTTGTTGAAGATTTTTGCATCAGTATTCATCAGGGATATTTGTCTGTAATTTTCTTTTTTGGCAGCGTCTCTGTCTGGTTTTGGTATCAAGGTGATGTTGGCTTCATAAAAGCTGTTTGGGAGTGTTCTCTTTTTTTTCTATTTCATGGAAGAGTCTGGCTAGGAGTGGTAGTATGTCCTCTTGAAAGATTTGAAAAAATCCATTAGGAAAACCATCTGGGCCTGGGCATTTCTTTTTTGGTAGATGTTTGATTACAGTTTCAATTTGCTCAGTAGTGATGTGGGTGTTTAGATATGCTACATCCTTCTTACTTAAATTTGGAAGGTTATAAGTGTCCAAGAATTTTTCCATTTCTTCTCGGTTCTCATGTTTTGTAGCATAAAGTTTCTCAAAGTAGTCTCTGATTATCCTTTGGATCTCTGCAATTTCTGTTGTGATCTCCCCCTTTTCATTTCTAATATGGGTTATCAGATTTCTCTCTCTCTTTCTTTGTGATTTTTGCCAATGGTCTATCAATCTTATTTATTTTTTCAAAGAACCAGCTTCTGCTTTCGTTGATCGTTCGGATTGCTTTTTGGTTTTCCACTTCATTGAGTTCTGCTTTCAGCTTTATTATTTCCTTCTGTCTCCCTATTTTTGGTTCCTTTTGTTGGTCATTTTCTAATTTTTTAAGCTGCGCCATTAAGTTATTCAGGTATGCTCCTTCTTCCTTCCTGATGTGTGCTTGTAGAGCTATAAATTTTCCTCTCAGGACCACTTTTGCTGTGTCCCATAGATTCTGGCAGTTTGTGTCTTCATTATCATTTGTTTCCAGGAAAGTTTTGATTTCCTTTTTGATTTCATCTTGGACCCACTGGTTGTTCAGTAGTAGGGTGTTTAATTTCCAATTGTTAAAGTTTTTCTTCTGTGTGGCTTTGTAGTTCACATCTAATTTCAGAGCCTTTTGGTCAGCAAAGGTAGCCTGCTAGATTTCTATCCTCTTGATTTTATGGAGGTATGTTTTATGTGTCAGCATGTATTCTATTCTGAAGAATGACCCATGTACATTGGAAAAGAATGTGTATCCAGGTTTTTTGGGATGGAGTGTCCTGTATATATCTACTAGTCCTCTTTCTTCCATAACTCTTTTCAGGGCTAGTATGTTTTTGTTGGGTTTCAGTCTGGTTGACCTATCAATTGTTGATAGGGTTGTGTTGAAGTCTCCCACAATGATTGTGTTATTATTGATTTCTTCTTTCAGATTTGTCAGTAATTGTATTAGATAATTTTCTGGTCTCTCATTGGGTGCATATATGTTTAATAGTCTGATTTCTTCCTGTTGCACATATCCCTTGATTTTTACATAGTGTCCATCTTTGTCCATTACCACTTTTCTGAGTATAAAGTTGGTGTCATCTGATATTAATATGGCCACCCCAGCTTTTTTCAGGGTGTTGTTTGCTTGGATAATTTTCTTCCAACCTTTGTTTTTGAGTCTATGTTTGTTCTGACTATTCAGATGTGTTTCTTTTAGGCAGCAGAAGGTTGGATTCATCTTTTTGACCCATTTTGCCACTCTGTGTCTTTTAATTGGTGAATTTAGTCCATTGACATTGAGGGAGATGATTGTCATAGGATTTAATGTCATCTTTGTAGATAAGTTTGCTGTGTTTGTTGGTCTCTCTTATCTTTGAGTAGACCTGTCAGTTTTTCCTTTAAGGCTGGTTTATCATCTGTGAAGTTTCTGAGCTGTTGTTTATCCGTGAAGCTATGTATTCTTCCTCCAAACCTGAACGTGAGTTGGGCTGGGTGCAGTATTCTTGGGGAGGCATTCATTTCATTCAATCTTGTCACAATATCCAACCACTGTCTTCTGGCCTTGAGAGTTTCTTGTGACATGTCTGCTGTCAGTCTTAGGGATGCTCCTTTGAATATAATTTCCCTTTTTGATCTTGCTGCTTTCAATATTCTATCTCTATCTATGGGATTTGTCATTGTAACGAGGATATGTCTTGGAGTGTTTTTCTTTGGGTCTCTTTTAGCTGGTAATCTTCAGACATGCAGGATTTGATTGCATGTAGTCTTTAACTCTGGGAGTATGTCTTTGATGATGTCTTTGACAGTTGATTCTTCTTGGAGATCTCCTTCCTGGGTTTCTGGGACTCCAATGATTCTTATGTTGTTTCTGTTGAGTTTATCAAAGACTTCTATTTTCATCTGTTCACATGCCTTGAGTACTTTTTCCATTGCCTGTTCGTTTGTCTTAAGGTTCTTTCCAATTTCTTCTGATGTGTTGAGCTTGTAGTACTCCGATTCTCTCCTCAGCTGCTGATATCCTGTTGGCGAGGCTATCCATTGTGGTTTTCAGTTGAGCAACCGTATTTTTCAGATCTGTTATTTCAGTTTGGAGTTTTCTGATTTCTGTCTTTGCGTTCTCTTCAGAGCGATATATGCTCTTTTTGAGTTCTACAAACATATTCCATATTTCTATTCTAAATTCCTTATCTGAAAGGTTAATCAGGTGGTTGGAATTTATTAGGTCAGCTGAGCTTTCGTCTTCATTCTCTATGGATGGTGTTTGCCTGCGAGTTTTCCCCATTGTCACGCTTGTAGTGTGGTTTTTCTTGCGTGTTGTGGTGGGGTTCATTGATTAGGAAGAGTTTGGGGCTGCAAAGGGAAGCGAAGCGGCTGAGCTCTTCTGCTGCCTCTAGTTGAAAGTCCTCAGAGTGAACAAAGGCACAGCAGGGAAGAGCGATCCCACAGCCCCAGAATGTAGGCACTCACCAGTTTCAAAATGCAGTTTTTTTGGGGGTGCGCTGCCTAGGCCCCTGAGAAAACCTTCAGAAATTCAGAAGCACAGTTTCAGGCAGACAGAGATAGGAGTTTTCCCCGAAGTCCTCAGAGTGAACAATGGCACGGCAGGGCAGAGTCATCCCACAGCCCCAGAATGTAGGCACTCACCAGCTTCAAAATGCAGTTTTTTGGGGGTGCGCTCCCTAGGCCCCTGAGGAAATTTAGGAAATTCAGAAGCACAGTTTCAGGTAGACAGAGATAGGAGTTTCCTGAAGTCCTTAGAGTGAACAAAGGCAGGGCAGGGCAGAGTGATCCCGCAGCCCCAGAATGTAGGCACTCACCAGCTTCAAAATGCAGTTTTTTGGGGGGTGCGCTCCCTAGGCCCCTGAGAAAACCTTCAGAAATTCAGAAGCACAGTTTCAGGCAGACAGAGATAGGAGTTTTGCCCGAAGTCCTCAGAGTGAACAAAAGCACGGCAGGGCAGAGCGATCCCACAGCCCCAGAATGTAGGCACTCACCAGCTTCAAAATGCAGTTTTTGGGGGTGCGCTCCCTAGGCCCCTGAGGAAATTTCGGAAATTCAGAAGCACAGTTTCAGGCAGACAGAGATAGGAGTTTTCTGAAGTCCTCAGAGTGAACAAAGGCACGGCAGGGCAGAGCTCTCAACCATTTTCAGAGACAAAAGAGAGGAGGGCTGGACATTACAGCTGACCTTATGAACCTCACCACAAAGAGTGATGAGTTTAGTTAGAGAAATAACTACATTGCAAACTATCCTAACAATGAGAATATATGAGGGGAATAGAAAGCCTTTCTAGAGTACAGGTGGGGGCGGGAAGGGGAGGAGGGATATTTGGGTCATTGGTGATGGGAATGTTACACTGGTGATGGGGGGTGTCATCTTATATGACTGAAACCCAACCACAATCATGTTTGTAACCAAGGTGTTTAAATAAAGAATACTAAAAAGTTGCCATTTGTAACAACATTTATGGAAATAGAAAACATAATGCTTAGTAAAATACATAAACAAATATATAGTTGTATGACATTTTTCTCATTTAGGACACATAGAGGAAGAAGAAACATCAATTAAATGAAGAAAAATAAATTTTTGAATTGTAAGACCAATAAATGTAGTTATAGGAGAAAGATTTTGGGTAAATCAAGGATCAGGGTAACAGGAGAAAGATATAGCAAAGGATGAATACATCTCTGTAGACATCATAATAATAAAGTATACATGCAGATTAATTTTATGCTAATTATAACCAATATTATACAACAAATGTTTCATTTTAGTCAGAGAAATTGTACAAAAACCAAGGCTGGAAATAATAAGCATAATAATTATACTTCACACAAATAAACATAAATATGCCTTACCTGGGGCCAAATATATTGATTGTACAGGAGTTAAGTTCAACCAGATTTCTATCCCTAATTCCTTTCACATGGCCTTCTGGTGCCATCAAGATTGGTCCTCGATGAAACACCACTGACCAAGTAAGTGAAAGCAAAGATAAACAAATAGGACTACATTAAATAATAAGCTTCTGTGCTTCTAAGAAATGGTGACTAGTATACTAAGACTATTCACGGAATGGGAGAAACTATTCACCTAATACCCATTGGACAAAGTGTTAATATCCAAGATATACAAGGTGCTGGTAGAGCTTAGAAAAAAAGTATCATGTAACCCCACCCAAAAATGGGGGGGGGGAAATGAATAAAAATTTCTTCAAAAAAGAATTACAGATGACTAAAACTCACACGATAAGATGCTTCACATCATTAATCATTAGGGAGATGCAAATCAAAGCAACCATGAGATATCATCTCACACATAGAGCCTGACAGACATCACAAAGAACAAGGATAACTAGTGAATAAGAGTCCTCTCTTCTGGCATCTGTACCAACACCGGTTCAGCCTTTTTGAAAAACAATATAGATATTTCTAAAAAAAAATCCTAGTAATTGAACTTCCATGTGACTCAATAATACTGCTCCAAAAATAATTCTGCTCCTAGGAATATAACCTAGAAGCCCAAAGACACAAAGTAGATAACCCCTCTGTACCCCTATATTCATTGCAGCACTATTCACAATAGCCAGAATCTGGAAATAAACCAAGTGCCAGAAAACAGATGAGTGGAAAAAGAAACAGTGGTACATCTACACACTGGAATACTATGCAGCTTTTTGGGAAAATGTTATGCAATTCTCTGAAACATGGATGGATATGAAGAATATTAAGAAATGTTTGCCCCCCCAAAAGTAAATGTTTGCCCCAGAGGAAGATAGGGATTAGGACTTGAGGGAAACTAGAGAGTGGGGGAGAGTAAATCTGGGGATATTGGTGGTAGGAAATGCGTTGGTGAAGGGTGTTGTACACTGTGGACAGAAATTCAATCATGAACATCTTTGTAGCTGTGAAAAGAAACCAATTGTTTTTATCAACCTTCTAACCATGGTGTTTAAAGAAAGTAATTTAAAATAAAAAGTGTCATCCTTGAGCATAAAGATAGAAATTAATCCCTGTGTACCATCACATGTAGTATCCTGATCAATAAAGTGAAATAAAACCTCTTAGAGCTGATAAAATTAGCAATATTTCAAGATTTCAAAGTTAACATTACAAAAACTGTTGTAACTTTATACTACCAAAATAAACTTTAAAAAGATAAAATCATCACAATTGTCGCAATAAAATCTAATAATAAAACTAACCAAGAAAAGAAAATACTTGTTCACTTAGAATAATAATTTGTAGATAAAATGCATTCCATAAGTCACCAATATATAGAATATTTTGCTCATGATCTGAAAGAATAATATTGCTAGAATATCCTTAATACTCAAACCACTGTATAAATTCAATGCTAATAAAGTTCAATCATAGAAGATGGCTTAAACTAACAAACTACTATCTCCTCTGATTTTGATCGGTTTGAGTCTCACATCCAAGTTTTTAATTAATTTTTATTTAACTTTTGTGCATGATATGATAGGAAACAAATTTACTCTATCAATTTACATTTTTCGTGTGCATGTGACTTTGTACTTTTTACAACTCTGTGTACTGAAGAAGATTTTACTTTTCTCTATGTTCTTATCTTGTTCCTCTATGTTAACTGCCCTTACATCTGTGGGTTTATTTCTGAGATCTCAATTCTTTTAGTTTAGTGTGAGGGTCACCTTTTTTTCTAACATTTTTCTAAGTTGAAAGCAGTTTTTTTATTTTATTAAAGCATAATAATTTAGCAAGTTAATCCTGTTTGATTTTTAGACATAATATTTTCCAGCACCAATTCAACTGCCGGTGCTAACTTCCCTCCAACATTATATGCAGGTTCCATCCTATATTCCCCACTTCCAGAATGCAACTTTGACAGGTACATTTTTAGGTTTGGTGGTTGTAGCTTGAATCTCATAACTTCAGTGTTACTGACTATGTAGTTTGGATATATATAGAATACACCACCAACGTACCTGAGTCCCTGGACCCCTACTTCCTTTACTTCCTCCTGTCTGCTTCTATTTAAACTTTCATTTCTTTCCCTTTCTATGTATCTATGTTATATGGTGATTGAATCATTCTCCAAACATTCACTCACATTCATTTTTAATTGAATTTTATCTTATGTGTTATGATTTAAAATATTGTTAATCGTAGAGTACTTGTTTTTATCATTATTGTTCTAATGCTATCCCCTTATCATTTCCCTCACCCACATACGCTAATGCTGTAAGAATCTACTAAAAACCAGTTTCCAGTTGCATTTAAATTCAGGCATTTATTATTCCCTTATTGTTTCTTTATCACTTATGAGAGATCATTTTGAATCTGTACATCTCATTAATTCAATTTATATTATGCAATTCATTCTATACAAATCACACTACAAATTAGACTATACAATTTATACTATACTGTACAATTAATTAAAATCATACTATACAGATCCATCACATAGCCACAGATAGCATAATTTCATATTTTCTTTTATCTGAATATTATTGTTATATGTATGTCCCATAATTTCTTTATACATTAATCTGTTCTTGCACACTTGGGTTGTTTCAAGATTTAGCATACTGTGACTAGTTCTACAATGAACACAGGAGTGAAAATGCATATTCTTGAATAGCTTTTGGGTCCTTTGAGTAGATGGCAATAAATTTAATTGCTGGGTTACATTCCTGACTCAATTTCTAATTGTTAAAATCAAGAATCCATATTTTTTCCAAATAGGTTGAATATAGGCAAGAGATATAGTACATTAGATAGAGTGTTTGCTTTGTATGTGAAAATTTCTTGTTGAATCTCAGGCAAACCTTATGTTCCCACCACCCTCTACTGCCAACAGTCAGGGGTGATTCCTGAGTGCAGAGCCAGGCGTATGCTTGGTCACAGCTACATGTGGCCTCAAAACAAGCATCAAAAAAGCTGAACCAAAGATATTCTCACCAAGAGTGAATGCAGACCCTCCCCACACATACAAGTCAATGCTGGTTAATTTTATTCTTAATTGGGGTGAGGTACACCTAACCAGGCTCAGGTTATACTCCTGATTCAGTGCTCAAGGATCACTATTGAAAGTGCTCAGGGGACTTTAGGTATCAAGCCCAGTTTGGGTACATTCAAGGCAAACACAAGGTTGCTGTACTAGTTTTCAGACCTCTGAGTTCATTTTAATGTGTGCCATTCTCACTTGCATGAAATGACATCTTATTATTTAATTTGCATCTCTTGGATAATGTGATTTACAGAATTTTTCATATATCTTTGGCCATTTATCTGCCATATTTGATGAATTTTTCTGTTCATTTCAACCCCCATATTTTGATGTAATTGGTTATTTATTCTTGTTAAGTTTGACCAGTGCTTTTATATATTTTGTGTATTAACTTTGTCAGATGAGTGAGGGTCCAATATATTGTCCATGTATGTGATGTGTCTTTTTAATTGGTATTCATTTCTTTTCTGATTCAGAAAAACATTTTATTATTTTTATATATTTATAGTATAATTTGAAGTCAAGGAACATGATGACTAACACTTTACGCTTCAGGCTTGTTTTGGCTATTTTTGAGATTTAATGCATCCATAAAAATTGTACAAATACTTTCTCTATTTCTTTAAAATTTTTATTGGGGGGCCACCGTGGTGGCGCTAGAGGTAAGGTGTCTGCCTGCTAGCACTAGCCTAGGACGGACCACAGTTTGTCCCCTAGCATCCCATATTGTCCCCAAAGCCAGGAGTGACTTCTGAGCATATAGCCAGAAGAAACCCCTGAGCATCACCGGGTGTGGCCCAAAAACCATAAAAAATACTCCTGGTGTTGTTTGAGGGACTATATGAGATGTCAAGGATCAGATTAGCATTATTCACATGCAAAGCAATTGCCCTAGTAGCTGTAGTATTTTTCAGGCCCCTACTATTCATTTTAGTTTATCACATGTGCTGCCCAGTTTTCCAAAAACATTTTATGAGATATTTATTGCTCTATTTTATGTGTCTGACATTTTTTATCATAGGTTAAATTTTCTTAAATATTTAGGTTTATCTTGGGGTTCTCAATTTTATTGCATTCCACTGTGAGACTATATTTATTCCAGTGTCACATCGTTTTGAAATCCATATCTTTGTAGTACAATTTAATGTCTGAAAAGGCAATACCTCTGACATACAGTGTTTTATAATTGATTTGAGCATATAGTTATATATTTTCATATAAATATTCCTAGATTGATCACATATTGGGACACTTTTCAAATTTCTACAGAATCAATTAAATAAAAATCAATTATCTTTTCAGAACACAGATCCTTATATTCATTCACAAATAATGTTGTAAAAATCTTCATTATTTTATTCTTATAAACAAGTCTGTTAAATAAAAAGAGGAAATTAAAAATAATATAAAATGCTTCTTGAAATGAATGATAATTAAAATAAGTTGTCAAAATCTAAAGATTACAGAATAATAATAAGGGAAAGTTCATAGTAATACAGGATTTAATGAAAATAATAAAAACCCAAATCAATTTCTAATTACACATATTGTGAAACTAAAAAAATAGTGACAGATTAACTTAAAAATAAACTAGATATTAATGACAAAGAATCAAAAAATTACAAAAGGTTCAAGGAACCAGAAGCTAGTTTTAAAAATAAGCAGGATTAACAAAACATTAGTTAGATTCATGAAAAATAAAGAGATACCATAAATAAATATGGTCAAACATGAAAGGGTAGAAATAACAAAGATTCTGTAGCAATAAAGAAATTATAGGAGGTTACTCTTACCCAGCGATGCTCAGGGGTTACTCCTGGCTGTCTGCTCAGAAATAGCTCCTGGCAGGCACGGGGGACCATATGAGACACTGGGATTCGAACCAATCACCTTTGGTCCTGGATCGGCTACTTGCAAGGCAAACGCCGCTGTGCTATCTCTCCGGGCCCTACTCTTAGCTTTTAAGATAGAGAAAGCACATGGAATTGATTCAGTCATAAGTTCTTAGTTCCTCTTAATATTGAATCAGGAGGAAGTAAAAATTCTGAATAAATGAGTGCCAAGAAAGGAAATTGAAGCAGTAATAAAAATCTTAAAAAAGAAACAAAAACCAGATGAGTTCAAGAGTGAGTTTAATCAACTCTTTAAAGATAAATTAGTACACACAATCACACACAGTCCCAATGCTCTTCCCAAAATTTTAGAAATAGGAATCTTCCAGTAAGACAGATAAATATGTTAAAAAAGAGCACGTAAGGACCCGGAGAGATAGCACAGCGGTGTTTGCCTTGCAAGCAGCTGGTCCAGGACCAACGGTGGTTGGTTCGAATCCCGGTGTCCCATATGGTCCCCTGTGCCTGCCAGGAGCTATTTCTGAGCAGACAGCCAGGAGTAACCCCTGAGCACCACCGGGTGTGGCCCAAAAACCAAAAAAAAAAAAAAAGGCACTTAATATATAAACTCATGATGAGCATTGTTACAAATACCCTCAATTAAATCTTGGTAAACTGAAACAAAAATTTATCAAAAAACTCATAAACAATTATTCTGTAATATTCTTCCCATGAATGTAAGGGTGATTCATAATATGCAAGTAAAATAATGCAACACATCATGTCAAAAATAAAAGATAAATATGTTTCCCATATGTTGTAGATAATTTTGAAAATAATTAATATCTATTTATGATGATAAATAAAACCAACAAAATCAGGATAGAAAGAACATAACTTAAGCTAGTAGTGGCTGCCTACAAACCAAAAGCCAAAATAATTCTCAATAGTTAAAAACTGAAAAACTTCTTCCTGAGACTTGGCATAAGGCATAGAAGTCATTGTCACAATAAATCGGACAATAAATATAAATCAAATTGATACAAATTGAAAAGAAATTAAATTGGGCTGGAGTGATAGCACAGAGTTTAGAAGCATGCTGCTTCGATCCATGGCATTCCATATTCCCTACAGGCTCTGACAGAGCCAGGAGTAACCCCAGAGCACTGCCAGGTGTACCCTCCCATAAAGAAAAGAACTTAAATTCTCATTCTATTTTTTATTTGTTTTAGAGTCACACACAGTTGTACTCTGGGATAACTTTTAGTATGTCTAATTTCTCATTTAAGACTGCAGTTTTCTTAATTTCTTGTGGTCTAGTTGAATGATCATCTGGAAAAAGTGAGGTTTCAATGTCTCCTAGAACTATTGTGTTACTGTAAATATTTCCTGAATAATACTTTAGAAACTTTGTTTCCCCTTCGTTTGGTTCATTTATTTTAAGAAATGTCAGTCCCCTTAAATAATTTTTTAAGCTTACATGCATTTTAATTTTTATTGGGGTTTGGGGGACCTTGACAGGTTGTGATCAAGGCTTACTCCAAGGCTTACTTCTAGTTCTATGTTCTAAGAGCATTCCTGGCATCCATGGTGCAAGTAATTGGACTAGTACCAGCCATGTGCAAGGCAAGCATTTCAATCTCTCCAAAATTGCCAATTTAAGTTTAAAGTAGTTCTATCATGAAATTATTCTAGGGCACCACATCGTTCTCTTTCTGGAAATATTATATATTTTTGTGTATCTTCAAATTTCCAAGTGTAATCTTTTTTTCTTTTCAAAGATAGTTTTGAATTTAACTCATACCTGGCTCCTTTATATAAATGTTGGAAGTTTTGTATATCTTTCACATTTAAGCACTGACTGACTGGGAGGTAGTAGTTTTAATTAGACAGATTGTATGTATAATAAAACTGGAAGGTAATAAATATAAGTTAGAATTTGGATGGTTTTATATGTGAACTTTTGCTTTGCTCTTGCTTTCTTTTGGATTCTATGATGCCATTTTAATTACAATGTGTCTTGCTTTTTTGTTCATTAATTTCTTTCTTAATTAGGACATTTGAGGTTTTCTTTATGTGGGTATATATTTCCTTCCTCAGATCTGGTAACTTCTTGGCTGTCATTTTTTCAATCAATAATTCTTCCCCTTTCTGCATTTTTTTTCTTGAACACCTATGATGTGAATGATTTTATTCTTGATTTTGTCCTATTTTATTGTCCTGCTTTATTCACTTATTTTGTTCTCTTCTTTTTATTTGATGGTTAAACATTTGTTATTCGTATTTCACTAGCTTCTTCTATTCCTCTTTGAATATTTATTATATAGCAAATAAATGTTCTTTAGCTCATTGGTATCTGAGAACATATTACTCACAATTATTACTTTACATATTAAACATTTTATTAACGTTTCCATTTCAGTAACCAACATTAAAATTTTGTTAGATTTTATATGAGTATTCAGAAAACTCTGGTGAGAATAAACTTCACTAGACTTCTCATCCACTGGGACGAGTTATTCTATTATTTCAGCATTAATTTTGCTCCTTCAGGTTTAGATATGAAGTTCTAAGTTCAAGCCTCACTGGGTGGTGACCAGAAATAAATAAATGCAAATTAATTTTAAAGTTATTGTGGTCTGAGCTTATGTCAGCCTCGAAGTTTGCTGAGAACTTGCAGTAGAGAGTTCCCCATAACAACAAAAGCAAAATGCCCTAATGCACATGTAAAATGACTTATAGTTTAGAGTTGCTAGTACCTGATTTGGCATAAAAGCTCAGGTGACTGGAGTGGGGTTTAGATGTCCAAGTCAGAAATACCAATAAAACTGTAGAACTGAGCTCAACTTCATAGCTATCAAGAAATTTGCCTTGTTCATCACCCAACTACCACCTTAATGACAAAGTAGTGTGCCATGTACAACATTTTGAGTGTATTACAAAGCTTGCTATGCCACGTTTGAATAGGCTTTACTGCTACCAAAATATCCAAATCATGGGTACTCTGTACCTGCTCACTCTGCTTAAATAGATCTGGATGATGTTTAGGATATGTATATACAGTTTCAAAGATATTGGCTCATGCCCATTTGAACAGATCTATCAGGTACATCGAGTATATGACTTTTAAATGCCTCATTACATTGTTGCATGAAGCTTTAATGCACTAATTAGGGGGAACAAGTCAATGATTAAGTATATACCTTCAGAGAGATGGCTCTATGACAACTTGACAAACCTGGAGCTGGTTTCAAGCTTGCAAATCTTACATGATTTTTTCAGAATCAATATGAAAGAGACCTAATGACAAATAGGTGTTCAAGGTAACCATCACCACAACCTGAAATCATCCAAGCTTCTATATATATTTACACATTTCTCTGTATGGCCGGGTTTCTGGGGGTATGGAGAGACTGAATTTAAAAGGCCTTTAAAATCTTAACAAAATGCCTGGAGCAAGTACTACTTAACTGAGTGGCAAAAAAAACCATGCAATGAACTTCCTTGATATCTGGATGTGTTTTGGAATGTAGGACCTACTTGTAAGCAGTTAGTTTTGTATGGTAAAGAGCTGATTGTGTTTCCAGAGCAAAACTCACTTATGCCTAAAGTTGCTTCTAAGGCCTGTTTATAGTTTATAGTCTCTTGATTCTCATTCCTGCATTATAAAATTGAGATTGTAGAACCAAAGTTTTTGGAAGTTGGAAAAAACCTCCATGTTGCATAGTATTCTTCAGTATATTAGAAATCTTTTGAGTGAGATTTTTTCCATGGTTGGGTTTTATGGATTTACATTTTATCCCATATTGTAGCTAATTTGTTTGTGAGGATCCCCCTGAAATATGTGCTTTTTGAAATTACTCAGGTAAAATAAATATGTAACTTTCATAGATTTTAACAAAAATACTGAGTAAATAATTTTGCAATATATACAAATATAAACAATTTTATAATTAGAATAATGTAGCAGATATGTTATATATAAATTTAAGAAAAAGAAATATATACTTATATTATTTTGAACTAAATATAAGACATTGTAGATAATGTAGGACATTAAAAATTATGTTGAACATTTGATTTTTTAAGAGCAACTTATAACTGTTTAAATGATTTCAAGCAATGTATTAACACTAACTAATTTACATATTTAGAAATACTAAATGAGCTTAGTATAGGTAATTAATATTGCTTACTCATTTTAATAACATTTGATTACCCTTGTTATTTGGAAAAAATTTCAAACTTTGGAAAAGTAATAAGCATCTCACATTGTGATTAAGGATTAAATAGCGTATTTCATTCTTTCAAAAAGTACATATTTAGTTCTGACTGTTTTGCTAGGCACTTTTCCAGAAGCTGATGATATAGCTGTGACTGTACTGAAGTTCAGTTTTTCAGGGAGCTAACACTGAAATAGATAAAATACATATCAAACATAAATAAAGGTTGTTATAAATTAGCCACAAATAAGACTGAATAAGCATAAAAGAATGAACGGATTTAGAAAAATTTCTCTGAGAAGTTGACAGATCTTAACGAGCTGCATAAAAAATGTTTCAGCCCTACAATATCTGGGGAATAGATTACTGGACAGAGCTATAATTTGAAAATCTGAGGAAGGGTTATGTTTGTTGTACTTAAAAGACATCAGGGTCTATTGTGTAAGGTTACAGAACAAAGGGGAATGTGGCAGAGATAAGATCATAGAAATAACCTGGAGGCAAGATCATGAGAACCTTGTAGGTCATGTAAGGACTTTGGGGAGTGACGTGATTTGAGTAACATTTTCAGAGGATCAGAAGCTATTGGGTAGAGATAATATTTTATACACTAGTAAAAGAGATATTTTATCTCTAAACTTAATCTTTGAGCCGTTTGGTCTCTGAAATTAAGCAGAAAGTGATGACAATCCCCCAATCACTATGGATTAACAGAAAAGTAATTCTCATGCTAAACGAACAATCACCATATTTAATAAATGTAGTATACCTCCCCACCTCCTCACAACATGGCTGTCTGAGGGTCATTTCCAGTGGTATTGGATCACTATCAGTGAATGTAGCCTGAGTCAAATAGTTGCCAGAAAATATGGAAGAAAGCATCCCTGCTGTATAATCATTAATTTTCATTCATATTGATATATCACCATCCATTAAGTTTAAACTCCATTTATTTTGTTTTAAAGTTTATCAAAGTACCAATGGGTTATATAAGTTTATAAATTTCATGTATACTACATTATTTTTTATCATCTACTCATGGTCTATAGTAATGCTTAGTTTTCATTTAAAAGCACAAAAATGATTCACTTTAATAATTTCAGTCCCCATTCTGTGCCTTACTAACTACTAATGTATTCTTGTTAGTTATAAATTAACTTTGCTACTTAATATTTTACATATCAATAAAATACTTGATTTGGTAGTGTTTAGTCTATTTTATTTATTTTATTTAGCACAATGCCATTTGAAACCGGGTTTTACATTGAGAAATCTAACGAACTTAGTAGAGACAAGTGTGAAATTCAAACATATGAAAAGATCATTGAAGGAAAAGAGTACATGTATTAAAATATAAACAAAAGAGAAGCATTTTCACAAATAAAGTTAAAAATATAAGTTTACAGCAGGTAGTAAACACTTTTATGAAAAAAATTAATAAATGGAAGATTTCACCTCTAAAGAGTTTACAAAATAAAATAATTTTATAAACTTTAAGATAATGTGTATTGGGGCCGGCAAGGTGGCGCTAGAGGTAAAGTGTCTGCCTTGCAAGCGCTAGCCAAGGAAGATCGCGACCATGGTTCGATTCCCTGGCCATCCATATGGTCCCCCAAGCCAGGGGCAATTTCTGAGCGCTTAGCCAGAGTAACCCCTGAGCATCAAACAGGTGTGACCTGAAAAACCAAAAAAAAAAATTAAAAAAAGATAATGTGTATTAATATTAGAATGTGACTTATGTAGGCTTACCATATAAAACTAATAAATGATAGAAATAAAAATATTTGACAGAACTATAAATTTTATTATTTTGTTGCTTTCTGTTTTGTTTTTTATTTAATAATTTATTCAAGAGACAAAATTGATTAACATATTGAGGTAAACTAACATAACATAATATAGTAACATGACATAACATATAATATAATTAATATAATATAATAATACATGTAAGTCAAAGAACATTTCTGATCAAAACACAATTTTTTGATCATAATGGCTTACATATCTTTCACAGTAGTATTTGAATCAGGGGCCGGTGAGGTGGTGCTAGAGGTAAGGTGTCTACCTTGCAAGCGCTAGCAAGGAAGGACCAAGGTTCGATCCCCCGGCGTCCCATATGTTCCCCCCAAGCCACGGGCAATTTCTGAGTGCTTAGTCAGGAGTATCCCCTGAGCATCAAACGGGTGTGGTCTCAAAAAAACAAAACAAAACAAAACAAAACCAAAAAACATTGAATCAGGGGAATACCCATCACCAAATATGTCCTTCCCCCATCCCATTTTCCTTCCTGTACCCCATATACCCCACCATCACCCCCCAGGCTGCTAGAGTAGGTGGTCCCCTCGTTGTCTAGCTTACTATTAGTGATCATATATCTGTTTGGTCCTGGTACCCTCCCTTGTTTCCCCCTCTATTTAAGAGGCAGAGCTAGATAATTTGAGTTATGTGGCTTTGTTTGAAGGAAAGAAAAGCAATAGATTGGGGTACAAAGTAAGAAAAAAAAGAAGTCAAATATGCTGAAAATAGGCGGAGTCCTTGGCTTTCAACCTCAGTTTGAGAGAGGATGTGATAAAGATAATTGAAACACCACAACAATACAGAAAGAAATATCAAATTAAATATCCAGTGAGCACTACAGCAATAAAGACAAGCGCCACACAATAGTCTCTGTTCTGAAATCAAATCATTCTGGAGTGCAAAAAAGAGAAAGATAAGATAAAATAAAGAAAAATGATATTGGAGACATCAACTTCAATCTCTACACCAAAATAGAGACGTCAAAAAAATCGATCAATCGATAAATAAATCTTTGGAAAAATGATTGTTTTGCGCTTTTTTTTTCTTTTCTTTTTCCCCCTGCATAGGCACTGTAACTATTGGGGATATTGTAGAGGGAATTCCCTTGGCCTAGGAGATACAGGGTTTTTCCACCCCCTAAGTATACTGTCATGGGATTAACTATAGACTCCTTGCATGATCATTTACTTTCCTCTTGGTGCTTTCGTGGTGTATGGAAGACTTCTGCTTCGTCTTGGATGGTAAAATCAGACCTCTGTATCTAGAGATCTTGGTGACTGTGCATCTCAAGAAATGGAGCTTATGATGAAGTCTTTCTTTGTGATTCTAGCAATTATACTTCTTCAGTGTCATTTTAATCCATCTTCTGTAGTTGGTGGTCTTGGTCATTATGTTGCTCCTAGGATGGAGCCTGGGATAAAGTCTTTCGTTATGTTTCTGGAAGACCCGTTCAGTTGTGGTTGTCTCAGTCAGACCTCTGGAATTGGAGCTCTTGTTTGTTGAACAGATCATAGACCAAAAGCTAGACTAGAGCTTGCTGTTGCTGTTGTTGGTGGTGGTCCCTGGGATGCGTACTGTCCAGTCCTGGTTTTAAAAACCAGTCATCTGTATATAGCGATTTTGGCTTTGGCACAGATCAAAGGGTGACATGTTTTCTGATGTTGTCTTATGGTTGGCTGATGAGGAAGGACAACTTGCTCTTTGATCAAGTTGTTCCCATTTCCTTATTGTCAGGTTATCAATTTAGAACTGGCGCATGTTGGAGTCAGAGCAGCCTTGTGAATGCCCTGGAGGGGATTTGGCTCCTGGAGCTGTTGTGGAGAACTCCATCGTTTATTTGTCTGGGATCCAGGAGTCAAGGCTGGACAGTCGGTGTCTAGTTCCCTGGAGCCAAATTTGTTTCCACATGGCATACGTTCAGGGTGGGAGATGTTCCTGTGTTGTAAACAAGTATGAGTTCTTATCCCTAGTAGATAAGAGCTTGCTTTTACACGTACAATTTCCCCTTTGTTTAATATGTCTTTGTAGGAAGAAGTGGTGCTACATTATATTGCTGTTGGATTTGGGGGTGGAGAGAAAAGAAAACAGACACCTGACAAAAACTAAGAATATATATGCTCACACATATCTAAAGGAAAAAAAGTTTCTTTTAAAAAAAGATTAA
This sequence comes from Suncus etruscus, assembly GCF_024139225.1. Taxonomy (NCBI): domain Eukaryota; kingdom Metazoa; phylum Chordata; class Mammalia; order Eulipotyphla; family Soricidae; genus Suncus; species Suncus etruscus. The sequence goes on from NC_064868.1 coordinate 109,771,639, forward strand.
ATAAAAGACATAATTAAAGGAATAAAGTGGGGCCAGGAGAGAGAGCATGGAGACAAGATGTCTGTCCTTCCTGTAGAAGGACGGTGGCTCAGATCTCGGCATCCCTCGTGGTCCCCCGTGCCCACCCGGGGCATTCACGAAGCATAGAGCCAGGAGCACCCTCCGAGTGCCACCAGGAGTGACCCAAAAGAAGCAAAACAAATCAAATCAAATAACAAAAACTAAAACAAAACAAAACAAACAAAAGAAACTAACAAAAATAAAAATAAAAGGAAAAAGAAAACAAAACAAAGTAAAAGGGAGAAAGTGATACAGGAGATCACTTTACATTTGGGGAGAAACAGGATAAGAGGTTGTGTTATATAGGTCTACACTTATGATGAAAGTATAGGCTTCCCCCATTGTCTTTTGAGATTTCCTTGTGAGGTGTGAGGTCCAGTCAGAGAGGTCTTGAGTAGAGTTCTTGCAGTGGGGGTCCTTTAGAGCTAGTTCCTATATCAAGCTACAGTCCACATTAGGGAGAGGTGATTAGGAGGGCCACACTGCATGGGTCAGTCAGGGTGTTGGTTGTATTTTCTTGCCAGGAACGAGGTGAGAGTTTGAGTGGATGTCTCTTCACTTGGGTAGTGGGTACGGGGTCGTTGGGGGTAGGAAGTCGGTCTTGATGCCTACTGGATTAAGAACTGAGGGTGAAGAGTTATAGTGTGGTGGGGATATCGAGGGTGGGATTGAGGGGTGAAGGAATAGTCTGATTTCTGGAGGAGGGAGAGGGAATAGTATATGGGAGGGGTTATATAGGGTATATGTATGGGTTGTTTGCGGTTTAGGTTTGTCCCTTAAGGAGGATTCCTATCTCTGTGTGCTCCCGCCCTCATATAAACATATAGAAGTTAGCTTAGGTGTATATTAATGTAGAGAGGTGTGGAGGGCAAGATGTGCGCTGAGTACTAAGTGTAGTACTTGTAAGGAAAGGAAACTAATAGATCAATTTTTGGGTATGTATAGGTTTTGTATCTCGAATACTGACCATTGTGTTAGTGAGGTCTATCTATATAGGTATTTACCCTTTTCAGTTTTGTCCATAACACCCTATATGTCAGCTTTCCTTTCCTATAGAGGAGGTAACCATGTGGTTTTTATTTGACATAGATTGAATTGATGATAGTGAGGAGGAGAATGTGGAAGAAAAGGGTGACAAGAAGAGAGAATAGGAAAAACAAAACAAAAGAAAACGAACCACCAATCGAACACCACCAACAGCAAAAATACAAAGTAATGAGAAGAGAGGGTATAAGAGCAAGGGCATGTTAGTTTGGTTGAATGTGTTCGATGCTTAGGCCTTGTGGTAGAAATCTATAGGTCTCGGTTGTTGCTTCTTGATCTGGCTGGTCATGTGCTTCAGGTCCTAAAATAAGGCATAATCTAGAGATAAAGGGTATGTTAGACAGTTTTATCCGGCCATTTTCATGATTCAAGCAGAGTATGGTGCCTCGTGTGACTGAGCACCGAGGTACCACAATAGGATGTTCACTTTTTGTATCCAGGAACCCCTGTTCTCTCTATGCTGCTGTTTCTGTTCTTGCTGGTTTCTTTATGATATAATGCATAGTCGGGCTTTGTGTTGTTTCTCTCCTCTTTGTTTTGGGCTCTACTCCCCAGTATATGGTGATTATTACAGCGTTTGAGGTTTCTATTCTGTTTCACCTGTTATTTAATAGCTGGGTATTGGTTGTATATCTGGTGTATATTCTAGTTATTCAGAATTTTATTATTTTTATTTCTACTTGTACCATTTTGGTTTTAATTTCTTTAGTCCTATTTTGGGTTTCGGATAACACCCTGTACTTAGGATTTATTTCTAGTTTTGGACTCAGGGATCATATTGAAAATATAATATAGTATGCAGAAAATATTTTAATGAATTATTTGATGATACTTTGGAAAAATATTTAATAACCAACAATACTATGTACTAATAATGAAAATTAGACAATCTTATTAAACAATATATCATATATGAGTCAGAGGAATAGCGCAACAGTAGAACGTTTGCCTTTCAGGAAGCTGATCTAGGACTGACCTTGGTTTGATCTCCAGGATCCCATATAGTCCCCCAAGCCAGGAATGAATTATGAGCGCATAGCCAGGAGTAACTCCTGAGGGTCAACTAGTGTGGTTGAAAAATCAAAACAAATAATATATATAGTCTAATAGAATAACAAAAATGTAGAAATAATATATACTTAGATGTTAATTTTGAATTATGACATTTATGTGCATATGTTTATCAAATCAGTCTGTATATTTATATGAAAATACTTATAATTCTTAAAATTGTTGAAGTTATTACCATTACTATCTTCTCCTCCATTTCAAATTGAGGCAATAAATTTGCTAAAAATTGATTGACTTCATAAAAACAAGAAAGGGGTAGGACCTATACTTAATTACAAATTGACTTAATGATTCTTGTCACACCAAATAACTTTCCTAAGGCTTTGAAAAGCTTATATATAGGATATTTAGCATAATATATAAAACAGAATTAGCATTTAATATATTTTGCTAATTGATAAGAATTTTTAATTTAAGTGATACTCAATTCATATGATATTAAGCTTTTTTGAACATAAAAATAGCCCATAAAAGTTACAGAATTAAATGATTAAAATGATTTATAAATTGAGGTCAACAGGCCACATTTTTCTTTATATTGTCTTTAGCTCTGCATTTTTAGCATTATTTTTATTCTTAGGCAAGTTCTTACTATGCAATAGTAACAGGAATCTCTGGTATATAATAACTTTACCTTCTAAATTTTAAACAACAGAAAAATGTCATGTTGGAGTGAGGTGGAGACCAGCAAATTGGAGATCCTATTTTCCTGTAATATGCGAGTGGAGGCCACTTATGGAGACTATGCTGCCAATAACCTCATGACAGGAGGGAACAAGCCTGAGATCTATTCAGCTACATGGCCATGAATTTCTCCTGGTCAATAAATCCCAGTGCAGCACATAAAACAAACACCACACTGCAAAGATGACAGTGGGAAACAAAGCAGAACTCCACCATGCTTAGAGAATGACAATGGTCGCTCTGATATGATAGATAGATAGATAGATAGATAGATAGATAGATAGATAGATAGATAGATAGATAGATAGATAGATAGATAGATAGATGATAGATAGATAGATGATAGATAGATAGATGATAGATAGATAGATGATAGATGATAGATAGATAGATAGATAGATAGATAGATGATAGATAGATCAATGGTAGATATATGATAGATATATGATAGATAGATAGATATATGATAGATAGATAGATAGATAGATAGATAGATAGATAGATAGATAGATAGATAGATAGATAGATAGATGGATGATAGATAGATAGATAGATAAGTGATAGAAAGAAATGTAGAGAATGTTCAAAAAACTCAAAGGAAGCATGGAGCAAACCAAACTAACCATAACTAAGACTAAAAAAGATATGCAAATTAAAATGAGAAAATTTAAACTGAAATAACAGGACTAAAAAGTTGGTAGGCAAAATGAAAATTTACTGAAAGACCTCACCAACAGATTACCAGCTGCTGAGGACAAAATCAGTGAGATGGAAAATGATATTACAACACCCCACAAAACAGAAAAAGTTTGAAAATACATTTAAATTAAAGAAACAGAAGGTGGATAAACACTTTAAGCTAACAGACAACAATAGAACTCTAGGATAAATTCAGCAGAAACAAGAAAAACCCAACAAAATTGGTGTCTCAGATCATCAAGAATAAAACCCTCATGAAAAATTACTAACAGTAAATGTCCATGAAAAAGCTATAGCAATCTGTATGAAAAGGCAGATAGGAAGCATTACTTACTTAAACTTTAAATTGTACTATAATGAAATAATCATTAAAAAAGAATGGTATTGAAATAAATACTTACCTTTAGATAAATAGAATAGACTTGAATATTCTGAAACTAACACCTAGACATATAACAAATTGATATTTGATAAAGAGGCAAGAGATGCAAACAGAAGCAAGGAAACAAGAGGCTTTGGGAACACTGGTCCATTATATGCAAAAAAAGTAAGGCCAAGTCTCTCTTTAACACTTTGCACAAAGGTCAAATCAAAATGGACTAAAAACCTTTATGATATATCTGAAACCATAAGGATCATAGAGGAAAATGAAGGTAGAACATTCTATGGCATTAGAGCTAATGGCATCTTTAAAGATGAAACACTACTACATAAGGAATTAGAAACAATGATAAACAAGTGAGACTACATTAAAAGGAGAAACTTATGCACTTCAAAGGAAATTGATTATGATAAAAAAGACAATGAATGAAACAGGAGAAACTATAGACCCAAAACCTATCTGATAAAGACGTAAATATCTACAACATACAAGGCATTGACAGAACTTAACAAGAAAAAAAATTTAATCACATTCACAAATGGAGAAAATAAATTAACAGACATTTCCTCACTCAAATAAAAATAATCAAACGACACATGAAAAATGCCCAACATCACTAATCATCAGGGAGATGCAAATCAAAGCAACGGTGAGGTATTATCTCACACCAAAAAGCTTGGCACACATCACAAAGAACAATTGCTGCTAGTGTGAATGTGGGGAGAAAGCGATTCTCATTCACATCTTTGGAAACACTGTCTAGTCCAGACTTTCTGGAAAACATTATGGATATGCATCATAAAACTGAAAATTGAGTTTTCATATGATCCAACAATACCAGTCCTAAGGATATTCTGTAGGAACACAAAAACACAATACAAAAATGCCCTCTGCACTTTTTTTTTTTGGTTTTTGGGCCACACCTGGTGTTGCTCAGGGGTTAATCCTGGCTCTCTGCTCAGAAATAGCTCCTGGCAGGCACGGGGGACCATATGGGACACCGGGATTCGAACCAACCACCTTTGGTCCTGGATCGGCTGCTTGCAAGGCAAACACCGCTGTGCTATCTTCTTCATACTTCATACAACAAAATGGATAATATCTCTTTACTCATTTTACCTACCATCAATTTTTATAATTTCTAGCAATCTATTCTCTGTGTCTAAATTCTCTGTGTCTCTGTATTCTCTGTATCTAAATGCTATTTAGCTGTTATTGTTTTGTTAATTTTTTTTTTTTTGGTTTTTGGGCAATACCAGGCGATGCTCAGGGGTTACTCCTGGCTGTCTGCTCAGAAATAGCTCCTGGCAGGCACGGGGGACCATATTGGACATCGGGATTCGAACCAACCATCTTTGGTCCTGGATCGGCTGCTTGCAAGGCAAACACCGCTGTGCTATCTCTCCGGGCCTGCCCTCTGCACTTCTATGCTCAATGCAGCACGATTTACAATAGCCAGAATCTAGAAACAACTTAGATGTTCAACAATAGATGATTGGATAAAGAAACTATAGTACATGTACATAATTTAATAATATGCAGTATTATTTTTCAGGAAAAATGAAAATATGGAAATTGCTCCTAAATGGATGGACATGGAGATTGTTATGCTGATGGCATGGATTATTATTATAAAATGAATCAGAGTCAGTGGAAGAGAGATTAACGTAGAATATTCTAACAATCCGTGGTATGTAAGCAAAATAAAAATAAGACAACATGACATTAATACCCAGAGGAAATAGAGATTTGGATCTGGAGGACCAGTCATTGCTCGGAAGCTTGCCACAGAGTGGTAAGTGCAGTTAGAGTGGAGAAAGTTCTGCTTTGTCAATGTTAAAACTGATCACTCTGGACAAGGACTGGATTCTGAAAGTGGATAAAGTGACATTTATCTAACCTTCTCATTATCAATAGTGCATATCACGGTGTCATAAATGAATTATAGAATGTGAGAAAGAAGCAAAATGTCTCCCCTCACAGGCATGCAGATTTCAGGTGGTAGGAAGGAAATAGATGACACTGGTGTCAGGAAAGTTGCACTGTTGAAGGGAGGTGGACATCTATGACTTAAACCCAACTATGAACATTTCTGTAAACACACTGCTTAAATAAGTATTTCAAACTCAGTAGTTTGAAATATAATTAACATTAATAAATTTTTCATTGAAAATGAAAGCTTTCTATTTTTACTATAGTTTTTGTTTTGTTTTCATCATTGTCTAAAACTGAAGTTCATTTCCTAGAATCTGGGGTTACAAGTTTATTTTCATTAATATATAACTGAATTTTAGCAAGTCTTATTCTCAATGAAGAATTTAGTTAATAAACCATAGCAAGAAGAACCATAGCAAGAAGATTAGCAAGAAGAATGTTATGTCCTTAGTCATGTTTTGAATTGGCAATAAAATAGGTTGTCTATTATTTTGTATATGTATGGTTTCTGGGCCCCACTCAGGGTGCTCAGGGGTTATTCCTGGCTCTGAGCTCATATATCACTACCAGCAGGCTTAAGGGATGCCAGAGATCGAACCCAGGCTGATGGGTGCAAGGCAAACATCCTCCCTGCTGTTCTATATTGATTATAACTACAACTATATGAGGTGACAGGAAAGGGGTAGGTCAGCTGCCTGAAAAGCAAGCATCTTACCCCCTGAGTATATTAATTTTTAATTACATGTTGATTCTAATATTAGACTGAAATGTTAAGAGCAAATATTTGTACTTTTCTCATTTGCATTGATCTCACATCATTCTATCCTGTGACTAATTGGGGGAAATTTTGAATAATCAGCCTAGATTATTTTAGTGTATTATCTTAATTTATAGGGATATTTGATAAAATTAAAATCATGTATCTATACTTGCACTTTTTATCTTTTAAAAAGTTCTTGTAAAGGTAGTAGGTATGTATAACTAATACTATATACTATGTAGTAATAATACTAACCCTAGTTTGAAATACTATGAAGTAGCATGCTGTTTATTGTCTACTATAACCTATTTATTAAATAGTGAAAACTTTCTACAACCTCTGCTAGCATATTCTATGTCTTTCTCAGTTACATTGAATGAATTACACGAATTTTCATCACACATGTTTCAGTTTAGACCATTATTGAGGTATTGTGAACCATAATTCTTTTTCAAATTATTATATTTTAGGAAGTAAAATTATAAAACATCAATTATCTGGTACTGATGTATTAATATTTGATTACTACACAGCTTCACCACCAAAACAAACCCCTCCCTCCATAACTATGTCACCATCAGTCTACCCCCTAAATATACCTTATTAATTGTTAATTGAAATTTGTAATTTTGGGGCATTCTGCTATCACCCTTACCACTGCCTATGATCTCAAGATCCTCACTTTTATTCCTAAACTACTTTCTAGCAACCTATTTGACATGATATCTTCCACCCAAACCTAATTTGCTTGTCTATATTAGAGTACCTACATTTTATTTAAAATAATATTAATGCTTGATTTATGCAAACATTGCTACAAGATCATACTAACCATGACAGTCTTCTAATATCAACCTTATTTTAAATAACTCTTCCATCCATCCTCTTCCCTCCACAGGTAAACTTAGTTCTGTAGATCAAATTCTTAGGTCTGATACCTTTGTCTATGTGTTGTCTAAGTATTTTTATAAACCACACAAAATCAAGTTTCTGCTGTATCTGTCACTCTCCTTAAGGCCATTTTAGTAAGCATGATCCACTTTAGTTTAATCGGCATCATGGAAAATTGAATTCTTTCAATTATTCATTAAATTGAAGTATTACACTCTGCATATATACTACAAATTCTTCAGCCACTTTTCTTGGGCATTTGAGTTATTTCCATATCTTGACTATTGTGCACAATGATGCATTGAACATAGTGACAAAACATCTTGTTTAAAATAGAGTTTTCAGGTCGTTGGGATAAATGCTAAGAAGTGAAATTTCTGGGTCTTATGGAAGCTCAATTTTAGTGGGGCTTTTTGTAGAATCTCAGGTGGTTTTCCAAAGAACTTGAATCGATACAGTGAAAGTGGCATCATGATACACCAAGTAGAAAAGTTAATTTAATTGGTAATCCTACCATTGAAAAATCATGTAGTCAAAATAGATAATGGTATAGTTGAGGGTAGGAGATAGACTCATGTAAAAATAATTCCCCAATATTGATGTGCTTACCAAATATACAGACATTTCCTTTTTACCCATGTCACTTTTCCTGTTTCTCAATATGCATTCCACTGTACTGTCCGAAGTGCTGTCTGTTCTCTTATAGTTTGATTGCCCAGTTTATTCTCCATGCCATGTCCTGTCCAAGAAATACTATCCTAGCCTGAAATATGCAGCCAGGTTCTTGTGTCAGGGCCTGTAACTCTTTAACCTCTCTCTGAGCCTCTCTCAACCTCTATCCCAGTTTTTTCCTGTTACTTTCCTTAGTGTCTAGCAGTCATATGCATGTAGATCATATCCCTTTTGTTTTACTGTTTGTATAAATATAGAAGATTACCTAGTTTGGAAGTGTATTATAAAGCTATAGTGATCACAATCTTATGGTACTGGAATAAAGATAGACTTTCTCCTTTATGGGTAAAAATCAAATATCGTAAGAGAAATATTATATTTATTGATAGCTAATATTTGATAAAGGAGTTGAGAACATGAAATGGAGTAAAGATAGCTTCTTCAACAAATGGTTCTGGGAAAATGGATAACTACTCATAAAAATTAAAGCTGTGGACATAAATCACACCATATATAATAGTTAAAAGTAGATCAAAAACTTTTTGATCTAAACAATAAGGAAAATATAGGCATAATGCTCTAATATATGGATCTCAAAGGCACCTTTCATCCTGTATCACTGGCAAAATAATAGAATAAAAATAAACAAGTGGCACAACACCAACTCACAATTTTTCTCCATTGCAAAAATATTGACTAAAATTGAAATATAGCTGATGGAATTGGCAAAAATACATTCAACACATTCGATAACCAGGATATATAAAGTACTCACAAAAATCAACAAAAATTCCAAAACCTTATAAAATAAAGAAAGGAAATGAACAGGCACTTCTCAGAGAAAGCCACTCAGATTTTCAATTGCACATGAAAAAAATTCACAACAGCACTTACCATTAGGGAAGTGCTAATCAAAATGACAATGTGATATCATCTCACATCAGTGAGAATGACAATATCAAAAATAGTAGGAAATATCTATGTTGATGGTGATGTGGTGAAAAATGAATATTTATCCACTGCTAGTGGAGATTTTGTCTGGCAAAACAAACTTTAATTCTTAAAAGTTAAAGTTTTGTAAACAAAACTTTCATACATTTCTCAATGAAGTTTACTTTTAACATATTTTGGCACCAGATTTGTGGGGATTTTATCATAGACTGATAGAAGACCAGAAAAGCAATTATATCACACATAATAAATATATAAATAGACATAGGAGTAAGAACAGCACTCAGTGGTACCTTTTTCATTCCTCTCTTTAAACCTAGATGGATGATCATTACTTCTTTAGGAAATACATATTGTTTTCCATAGAGGGCAACATCAGTAGTAACAGAGAAGGAGGGTTACATTTTCACCACATACTCATTAATATAAATTGTGTCCAGTAATTTTGAATATATAATATTTTCAGATTAATAAGATATCTAATTTAAATTTCATTTAAATGAAAAATGATAAATGATAAAAATATTATAAATGACAAAAATTTCAAAATAAATGATAAAATTTTATATATTAAATGATTGTCCACATGCCAATTTTGAGAAAATATTTGTAATTAATTTATTCCATTTTATAGAGTTTGGTTTTTTTTGCTGTTGCTTAACATTGTGTGTACTTTATATTTTGATGGTACTAGTCCTTTATCTAAAGTACTATGTGTATATATATTTTTTCTCTGTTTGATTTTTTTTCCTCTCAAATTTCTTTTGTAACTAATATTAGTTTAATGTAGTCTCATTTGTTTTTTTTTGGTTAGTTTTGTCAGTGAAATTTGAAAACATCCAGATGCTATATCCTGTAGAAATTTTTTATTAATATTTTATTTTTATTAACATTCTGAAAAATGTTTCATATGCTATGAAGATTGTATATTCAAATATTTTGGAATGAATGGTTATTAAATATGTCTAATCTTACTCTTAATGACTCATTTAGAGTTTTCTTTTCATTATTAACATTTCTGGTTAATTTTTCCAATAATAGACTGCTGTTCTAAAATATTCCACTGCTATGTAGGTCTGTAAAATATTATTTTTTACATTCTGCTACTGAAAAATTTGTTTCATATATGTTATTGAGATTAAAATTCTTCTTGATCTATGAATCTTGTAACAATATCATATTATCACTATCTCATATTATATCTACTAGCTTGAATGCTTTCTGATGTAATATAAGTGTGGTCAGTCCTGCTTATTTTAGTCTGCTATTAGCCTGCCTATTTTTTTCTACCCTTTTATTCTAAATTGTGCATATATGAACATTTAATTTTGTCTCTTATTATCAAGTGTGTCTCTTATCATATATAAACCTGGGTTTTTCCTAATTCACCCAGCCACTTTGTGAATTTGTGTGTGTGTGTGCGTGTGTGTGCGTGTGTGTGTGTGTATGTGTGTGTGTGTTTGTGGCCACACCCGGTGACACTCAGTGGTTACTCCTGGCTATGTGATCAGAAATAGCTTCTGGCTTGGGGTAACATATGGGACTCTGGCGGATTGAATCAAGGTCAGTCATAGACTAGTGCCAGCAAGGCAGATGCCTTACCACTCTGCGCCACTGCTCCGGCCCCACACTCCGTGATTTTTTTTTACCATTTTTTTATTTAAACACCTTGATTACATACATGATTGTCTTTGGGTTTCAGTCATGTAAAGAACACCACCCATCACCAGTGCAACATTCCCATCACCAATGTCCCAAGTCTCCCTCCTCCCCACCCAACCCCCGCCTGTACTCTAAACAGGCTCTCCATTTCCCTCATACATTCTCATTATTAGGACAGTTCAAAATGTAGTTATTTCTCTAACTAATCTCATCACTCTTTGTGGTGAGCTTCCTGAGGTGAGCTGGAACTTCCAGCTCTTTCTCTTTTGTGTCTGAAAATTATTATTGCAAGAATGTCTTTCATTTTTCTTAAAACCCATATATGAGTGAGAACATTCTGCGTTTTTTCTCTCTCTCTCTGACTTATTTCACTCAGCATAATAGATTCCGTGTACATCCATGTATAGGAAAATTTCATGACTTCATCTCTTCTGACAGCTGCATAATATTCCATTGTGTATATGTACCACAGTTTCTTTAGCCATTCGTCTGTTGAAGGGCATCTTGGTTGTTTCCAGAGTCTTGCTATGGTAAATAGTGCTGCAATGAATATAGGTGTAAGGAAGGGATTTTTGTATTGTATTTTTGTGTTCCTAGGGTATATTCCTAGGAGTGGTATAGCTGGATCGTATGGGAGCTCAACTTCCAGTTTTTGGAGGAATCTCCATATCGCTTTCCATAAAGGTTGAACTAGACGGCAATCCCACCAGCAGTGGATAAGAGTTCCTTTCTCTCCACATCCCCGCCAACACTGTTTATTCTCATTCTTTGTGATGTGTGCCATTCTCTGTGGTGTGAGGTGGTATCTCATCGTTGTTTTGATTTGCATCTCCCTGATGATTAGTGATGTGGAGCATACTCCCCAAAGCACTGTACAGATTTAATGTGATCCCCCTAAAGATACCCATGTCATTCTTCAAAGAAGTGGATCAGGTACTTTTGAAATTTATTTGGAACAATAAACACCCTCGAATAGCTAAAGCAATCATTGGGAAAAAGAATATGGGAGGAATTACTTTCCCCAACTTTAAACTTTACTACAAAGCAATAGTTATCAAAACAGCATGGTATTGGAATAAGGACAGGCCCTCAGATCAGTGGAATAAGCTTGAATACTCAGAGAATGTTCCCCAGACATACAATCACCTAATTTTTGATAAAGGAGCAAAAAATCCTAAATGGAACAAAGAAAGCCTCTTCAACAAGTGGTGTTGGCACAACTGGGTAGCCACTTGCAAAAAATTGAACTTAGACCCCCAGCTAACATCATGTACGAAGGTAAAATCCAAATGGATTAAAGACCTCGATATCAGACCCAAAACCATAAGATATATAGAACAACACGTAGGTAAAACACTCCAGAACATTGAGACTAAAGGCATCTTCAAGGAGGAAACTGCACTCTCCAAGCAAGTGAAAGCAGAGATTAACAGATGGGAATATATTAAACTGAGAAGTTTCTGCACCTCAAAGGAAATAGTGCCCAAGATACAAGAGCCACCCACTGAGTGGGAGAAACTATTCACCCAATACCCATCAGATAAGGGGCTAATCTCCAAAATATACAAGGCACTGACAGAACTTTACAAGAAAAAAACATCTAATCCCATTAAAAAATGGGGAGAAGAAATGAACAGACACTTTGACAAAGAAGAAATACAAATGGCCAAAAGACACATAAAAATGCTCCACAACACTCTGTGAATTTTTATTGTGAAGCTCAGCCCATTAGGAGAAATAGTTGATAGTAAATTTTTATTTTATATATGTGGAGTTAGGTTGTACAATATTTGTGTTTATTTTTTTATTTTTTATTTGAGGGGCTAAACAATGTGGCACTTAGCACTTACTCTTGACTTGCATTTATGAATCATTAGTAAAAGAATTGAGGAACCATATTGGATGCCAGGAATAGAACCTGAGTTGGCTGTATTCAAAGCAAGAATTTTACAAATTATACAATTACTCTGGCTCCCTGGTTAAAATATTTGATCACTGCTTCTTTCCCTTTGTTTTCAAAATACACCTGGCAAAGCTCAGAATATATTCCTAGATTTGTGCTATGGAGTAATTTTTGACAGAATCTGGATGAGAGTATGCAATGCCAAGAAATGAATGTAAAGATAGATTGTACTTATAATACTTAAACCTGGGGACCATGTGATAAACCTTTGCTGACCATGTTCAAGGTAATAACCCTACTTGCTGGACTCTCTGAGCCCCTGAAAATATATTTCTTTCATTTTATTAGCAATGAGTAGTCATTTGAGGATAATTTTACAAATAATAATTGTAGAATCTGATATGTGTGTTTATGTGTGAAATTATATATGTATATGTATAAAGAAATGCAGAGCTAGAGATGAAAAGAATGCTAGTGTTAGAGCTAACTTTATTTCTTGTCACTCTTGTCTCTTGTCACCATGTCAGTTATTTTTCCCTGCATTATTGTAGAAGCATCTTTAGTTATCTTCTCATTCTTTCTGCCTTGACTTGCACTAAGAAGATTTTATTCTTAAAACACAAGAAAAAACCTCAAAGATAGACTAGGCAGAAGTCACAGTTCATTTAACTATCTATGAATATTTAGTTTTTTCCCTTTTGGTTTCTAAACCACACCCGATAGTTCTCACAGGCTTCTTCCAAGTGTTGATCCTGGTGCTACTCCAATGGTTTTGTAGTGGTGGGGATGCAGCCTGGGGCTCTGACATACAAAGAATGCCAACCAGTCCTTTTATCTATTTCATGGTTCCTTGAGTTACTTTTAATCCCTATACTTCGTGTGACCACATTGTCATCTCAAACACCCACTGATATGGTGAATATCATCCTGATTGAAGTTAGTCAAGAGGATAAAACTGACACATAATAATGTCTTTCACCATGTGTGAGGCAAATAATAATAATAGTACAGGAGTAATTAATGCCCCAAAGCAATAGTAAATTAAAATTAGTCTTTAGTAATAGACTTATAACAAGGATTGGTGAAAGGGGTGGCACTGGGTTAAATGGAAGAAGCAGACATTCAGTTAAGAGGGTGTGATGATGGAATATTTTGTGTGTGAAACCCCACAATTCACAATTTGTAAACTGCACTGACTAGAATTATTAAATTGAAAATAAAAATGTATAGGACACAAACATAATAATTAGAATAATATAGTATTAAGATATAATATATTATTAATGTTAATATATATTAATAATTAATATAATTAACATATAAATAAAATTAAAACCTTGCCTAGTGATTTGAAAGAGTAGTCAAGAGTGAGTGAACAATGCAAAAATAGTACATTGATTGGTATTTTCTTAGTTGAAGCACAGTAATTTTCTTTAAAATGACTGAATTGAAAAGAGCAAACAATGGAAAGAAGAATATTTTATCTCAAACTAGCTTACCGAGAAAATAGGAATTAGGTCATATCAATTGCTTCTTTATTATTTAAATTAATGTATTTATTTGAGCTCCATGATTACAAACATTTTGTAGTTAGTTGGATTTCAGTCATAAAATTGTACACCCACCTTCACCAGTGCAACGTTATCACCACCTTCATCTCCCTCCTCTCCTGCCCCATGTCTGTCTTTGAGAGAGACATTCTATTTCTCTCACTTACTAACATTGTCCTGATAGTTGTTGCTGGAGTTATTTCTCTAACTGCACTCACCAGTCTTCGTGGTAAGTTTTATATCATGGGATGATCCTTTCAAACCTCATCTTTATTATCTCTGGGTATTTTTTTTACAATATTGTTTTTTATTTTTCTTAAATTCCCACAGATGAGTGAGATTATTTTGCATTTATTTTTGTCCCTCTGACTTATTTCATTGAGCATAATAGTTTTCATGTCTGTTCATGTATAAGAAGATTATATGATGTAATTTTTCCTGACAGCTGCTTAGTATTCCATTATGAATATATACCACAGTTTCTTTAGCCACTCATCTGTTGTCTGTACATGGGTTTTTTCCATATTTTTTCTATTGTAAATAGAACTTTTATGAACATAGTAATGAGAGGGTATTTTTGTATTTTTTGTGTGTTTCTAGAGTATATCCCTAGGAGTGGTATAGCTGGATCATATGAAAGCTCAATTTCCAACTTTTTTTTGAGGAAAGTCCATATTGTTTTCCATAAAGGCTGGAGGGTCAGCATTTCCAACAGCAGTGGATGAGAGTTCCTTTCTCCCCATATTTCCTCCAGCACTGATTGTTCTTGTTCTTTGTAATGTGTGCTCGTCTCTGTGGTGTGAGATGGTACTTCATTGTTGTTTTGATTTGCAATCTCCTTGATGATAAGTAATGTGGAGCATTTTTATGTGAATTTTGCCATCTATATTTCCTTGAGTAATTGTCTGTAGGTAAACACTCCATGACATTGCAACTAAAGGCATCTTCAAGGAGAAAAAAAAGCACTGTACAAACAAGTATGAACAGAGATAAATAAATGTGACTACATTAAACTGAAAAACTTCTGCTCCTCAAGGAAACAAAAGCCACTCACGGCATGGGGTGATCTACTTACCCAATACCCATCAGATAAATGGCTAACATCTAAGATATACAAGGTACTGACAGAACTTATAAAAAACACATTAAACACCATAATAATGTCTTTTATTCTATATAATCACACTACTGACCTTCCACATTAGAATGCAGTTCAAGAGGAAACATCTTCCCACTTCTTTTCTTTTTGGGTCACATCTAGGTGTTACTCCTGGCTATGCACTCAGAAATAGCTCCTGGTTTAGGGGACCATATATGATGCCCGAAGATAGAATTGTGATCTGTCTTAGGTTAGTGCATGCAAGGCAAATGCCCTATTGCTGTGCCACCGCTAGGCCCCCTCCACTATTTTTGCCTTTACTTCTGATGATCTTTTTTCTCAAAATACAGTGTCCTTGAGTTTTATCTACCTTTTATCTGTCCTTACCAATACCTGTATCCAAAGTGACAGTTCAGCTGTTGTGAATACAGTTCTGAATAGTTTTCTTGTGTATCTATACACATGTTTCTTGGATACTGCAGTGAGTCAATCTTTTTATCATATCAGAGAAACTGGATAGCTAGAGCGCTCTCACATCCTGTCTGAATAAAAAGTGCCATGATCTCTGGTCAATGCTACAGATATAGATTAATTATAAAATGCAAAACATCATTATAAGTGCTATTATCTAATAAATGAATGAACTAACAAAGATGTTTTGAAGTATCATTTGTCTCGATATTTCTACCATCACATTGCATGTCTGAAATACTGTAAAATGTAATAAATGCTAGAAAAATAAATTACTCCTCCCCCAAAATGAACTACACCTCTATAAATTCCAAAACCTTTTTGTTTTTGCATGAATATCTTTTTAAAATGAATATATATTTCCTTTGAAATGAAAATAACAATATTAAATGCAATGTGTTCTGGTCATAATGATATAGATTTTATATTGCTGAGTCCTTATTCTGAAACTGACTCAACAACACATTGGGAACATTATTTAAACATTTTATTTTATTTATTTTATTTTATTTTATGTCACAGCTGGTAGTGCTTAGGGGTTACACCTTAGTATGAACTCAGGAATTAGCCCTGATGGGCTCAGGGGTACATATAGTATGCCAGGGATGGAACTAGGCTTGGTCGCATGCAAGGCAAGCACCCTACATGCTTTGCTATGGCTCTGTGCCATATTCCAACATTTTAAAGTTATTTTTATCACATATAAAATAACAATAATAGCACATTTATAAACATGCATTGTGAAATTAAAATCAATTACTAAAATAAAAATATTTGTACTTGGTATAATGTAGCTGGTATGTTTTAGCTGTTATTATCTTCACCTTTTTTGTTTATTTTGTTTGATTTTGAGGGGCCACATCCAGTGATGCTCAGGGGTGACTCTGGGCTCTGCTCTCAGAAATACCTCCTGTGAGGTTTCGGGGAACAAATGAGATGCCAGGGATAGAACCTATGTCAGTCTTTTGTTGGCCACTGTAGGCCACATGAAAGGCAACGCCCTACCCTTGCTATTGTTCTGGCCCTATCTTCACCTTCTCTGTAATGACACTTAATCATAAACACAAGAGTCAATTTCATGATTTTGTTTAATAAAGTAATTCATTTAGACACTATGAAGGTATGTAAGAACTTGTCCCATATTCAGTGAACTTAAACTGCAGGAATTTTTAATTTCCTCAGTTTATAATTTTCCTATTTTCTTCTTGGTATTAGTTAATACTCTTTCTGGGGATTTTGGACCATACCCTGTGGTGCTCAGGGATTACTCCTGGCTCAGAAGTCACTCCTGACAGGCTCTGGACATCATATGGCTTGACAGGGTTGGAACAAAGTTTGGTCCCACGTCAGCTGCATATAAGGCAAAATCTCTACAGCTATGCTATTACTCGGGCCCGAAATTGATTCTTCTTGAGAATAATAGAGTGTTCATACATTGCATGCTTACTTTAATGTTTCATATATCATCTTTAACATTTCTGGACTAAAAACATATATTACTCACATTATATGTATAAAGTAATGACTAAGTGAGGGTGAACATAGTACAAAACATAACAAATTTTTTAGGGAACTACAACTTATTACCTGAGAATGTTAATTAATCACTAACGTTTGTATTTTAATCCTGAATATAAGTGCAATCTAGTCTTAAATTTCTGATATGGTCCCTCAAGCCAGGAGAGATTTCTGAGTGCATAACCAGGAGTAATATCTGAGTGTCATTGGGTTTGGCCCAAAAAGCAAAAAAGGAAAAGAAAATTCGATTAATAATTTTCTGTAATAATTTAGTATCTTATAATTGTGAAATCTGCACAAGGAAATACAAATTGGGGAAACAGATATATATCTGTATATATATATATATATATATATATATATATATATATATATATATATATATATACATATCCTCAGAGACCAGAGAGGAGGGCTGGAAGGTCCATCTCACTACATAAAGCTCACCACAAAGAGTGGTGAGTGCAGTTAGAGAAATAACTACACTGAGAACTATCATAACATTATGAATGAATGAGGGAAGTGGAAAGCCTATATAGAGTACAGGTGGGGCGGGGTGGAGAGGAGTTAGATCTGGGACATTGGTGGTGGGAATGTTGCACCGGTGATGGGGGTGTTCTTTACATGACTGAAAATCAGCTACAAACATATTTGCAATCAAGTTGTTTAAATAAAGATATTAAAAAATTCAGATTGCTGTTGTTATTTTCTTTTCTGATATTGTGATATATCATGCTTATTTGCACTTACCTGGAATTTAACCATTATTAACTTATTCTTGGGCAATATATCTTTATATATATAAATATATAAATATATGTGTGTGTGTGTGTGTGTGTAGGAAAGAACAACATCAGGTATCTGGGACCAATTTTTGATTCTATGTCTATGGGAACTTGGGATATCTATTATTTCCTTACTTTAGCCTCTTTCAATATATAACTATTTATTATCTTCTATCCAATGTGTTTAGGCTGCTATTCAAATATTTAGTATTTTACAACCTTATATTTCAATATCTGAGATACTTCCACTTGAGTTTATAATAAATCTAGATATTTTACTAAATCTGTAATGTCCTTCTAAGGCAAATTCTTTCATTTTGGTTTTATTTTTAATCTTCATTTAAAATTACTCTGCATATTAAAAGTTTAATAAAGATATCTAAATTATTCACAGGTAGTTTTAGTATGAGACTGAAGATTTTAGCTGGCTTGTTTCATATTGATTTAAATAATTTGAATGATTCTGGCTTATAGGCTAATATTCATCTGTTATATATTCTAATTAAGGTTTCCATTGTACAGTTCTTTCTCCATCTGTCTCCAATCTGTCTTTCATTTTTCAAATAAAAATTAATATATTTTAGATGTTTAAAAGAGACTTAATCTTAATGTAAAAGGAAATAATGACGTTAATGAATGGCTTATCTAATGTTTAGGTGACCGTAAGTATGCAGTATATGTAATGTTCTTTGACTATTGCTGTAACTAACCATTTCACAACATTCATGTACAAATCTTTCTATATAGTATACATAGCATGCTATAAATTCTGATTTGAATAACAATTTTCATTCTAGAACAATAATATTCAATATTTATCAAGTCATATTCAGAAACATTGTGTTATATTTTTGATGCAATTACAATTAGTATATTTGAGAATTTAGGGGTGGGGACGACAAAAATGATGAATTTTGATGGAATTTATCTGTGTCTAATTCATTGCTTTATAATGACTGCATGATAAACTTCTAATTATTTTTATTTTAAATGAAATGTTTTTTTCAGATATCTGGAACACATTTAGTATTAAATCCTAGTCCGTTAATATTTGATTGTAGTATTTCTCCAAGCTCAGTTTCATAACTTCTTTTCTTTGTCACTGAAAATGTAATTATAAAATGACATTTTAATCCAAATAATACTAGTTGGATTATTAAAGGTGAGAAACAAAAATGTCAACAGACACATCACTGCTCAAGAAATAATTTTATTTTTTCAACAGAATGTTCTATTAACTTGAAAACTTATGTGCAAAAACTGAAATGATATTCTGTAGCAGTGGACATTCATAAGGGCAATGATACCTGACATTGTGGATTCTTTTTAGGCAGTTAATGACTTGTTGGATCATTAAACATCATTCACTTTCTACATTTCATGGCTCTTTGAGCTAATCATTAAATCCATAGTAAGGATTGTGAGCAATAGAATTTTTCCTAATTATAGTCACTATTTTTCTTTCCTGTTTTATAAGTATCTATATAATTAATATCAGGAAATTTAAAGTATTGTAATAACTAATGTTTTTACTGAATAACTTTTAAATCTACATGTCTTATAAGTGAAAAAATTAAGCTATAAATTGGGAACTCAAAATTGCACTTTTTTAGTTTGTGGAAAATGAAAAAAGGACATCACTAAAACTATTCATATAAAATGACAAATTATGCTTATTTTTGGGCCACATCTCGTATGCTCAAGAGTTACTCCTGACTTTGCACCAAAGAATAACTCCTGACAATACAATATGGGATGCTGAGTATAGAATTGAATTTAGCTGCAACACAAATGCCTGACTTGATTTTCAACCCATAAAAAATTAGCAACTTAAGAAATATTAACAATAATGGAAAATAAAGAAAAATCTGTATTTGAAATATTTTTCTGCCCACAAATAGGTTCGATTTATATTTATTTTTTGAATATTTCTTTTCCAAAATATAAATGAGCAAAACAGAAGTATTAACTCATTCTTTAAATGAAAACCTATAGTATTTTAAAGGTATTTGTCTTATCATTGAAAGAACAAGTCAACTAAATGAGAGATCAACTGACACGGAGAGTTAACCACACAGAGTTAACAAGATCGTAAAAAGGAAATTGAAGGAGTTAAAAATAAAATGACCATGGGGCTGGAGTGGGGGCACAGTAGTAGACTGTTTGCCTTGCACGAAGATGATCTAGGATGGACCAACGTTCAATTCCCCGGTGTCCCATATGTTCCCCCCCAAAGCCAGAAGCCACTTCTGAGCTCAGAGCCAGGAGTAACCCCTGAGCGTCATTGGGTATGGCCCCCAAACCAAAAAATTAATAAAGAAATAAAGAAAATGGCCATCAACAGCAAAAGAATTCAATATGTGGAGGACCAGCCTAGTTACATAGAAGACTAAAAAAGTACTAGCTATCACCAACAATGAAGTAACAAAAAAAATAAGTGAATGGAAGGAAATCTAATATTTATGACTGATAATAGTAATATATATAGTTTTCAAATAATAGGATACCAGAAGTAGAGAAAAAAGAGGGATGAAGAAGAGCTTGTGAAACAATTACCAGGAACTTTACTCATCTTTGGAAAGAAGGATACCTGTACTGATTCAAGGGGCCTAAAGAGTACCAAACATATAGGATCAAACAAAATACAAAAAAAAAAAACACACATAGTAATTGACATGTCAAAATCAAAGAAAAATGTTTAAATCAGTGAGAATAAAAAAGAATACTCAATTATAAGGTAAACAAAATAAGAATTGCAGCAAACATTTTTAATATAAGTTACAAACCAGGAAAGAGTGGCACATATAAAAATAATATTTAAAGTATTGAATAATAAAAAATACTTCTAGTTAACTTTTTTCTAAAACTATCATTTAAAATTGAGGGAGGAATAAGAGCATAGAGCATAGGAACTATTACAGACGACCAAAAATTAGTAGCAATTGCGACAACTTAACCTATCCTCCAAGCATAACACCTATTAAAAAAAAGAGACTCACAAGAACAACTACATCCCAGGCATCCATAGACAAAAATTGCAACACAACCCTCTATTTAATTAATGTCTCTTAATGTTAATGGATTTCATTTATTTATAAAATGGCACAGAGTAGTTGGATGTATCAGGGAAGAAAATTCATCCATCTTCTGTCTACTGGAAACACAGCTAAACTTACAGAAAAAATGCAGATTCAAAGTTCAAGGATGGAAAAGAGCCACACAAACCATGACCAATTTTAATTCAATATAAATAAATAATTTAGAGATAGTGACAGACATATCCTATTGGTTAGGGGAAGAATAGACCAATGGGATTAATAATATAATGATAATGTAATATATAATAATATAATATATAATATAATAATAACCAATAAGGTTAAATTATATTTTTTAAAAAATAAAAGTAAATGTTAGAAATAAAATATTGGCAATAAGTTCAAATTATACTGACATCAACATATATACACCAAATGAAGGCCCAGAAAAGTTCATAAAGCTTCTGCTAACAAACCCAAGGAAATACATTTATTGAAACACAATTTCAATACACTAAACACATTAACAAAATGGATTGTCAATAAAGAAAATAGAATCCTAAATGAGGAGAAAAAAAAACTGGAATTGTTGGATATAAATGGGGCTCTTCATCCCCAAAACAAGAAGTCATATTCTTCTGAGTATATATGAAACATTCTTTAGGATAGATCATACATCTGGGCATAACAAAACACATATCTATTTACAAATATAGAATTTGTACAAAGTAACTTAATAGAACATAATGCCATGAAAGTATAAATTAATCAAGGAAGATGGAGAACATTTCTAACATATGGAAACTGAACATAACCCTAAAAAACAGTAACTGTATCAAAGAGAAAATTTATGCAGAAATGAGTAGTTTCTTTTAAAATAATTATAATAATAATACAAGCACTTAGAATTCATGGTAGACTGCAAAATTGCTTTACATGTGTAATTCATAGCAATAAAGACCTACATTGAAAAAGAAAAAATAAAAGGGTTCAATCAACAATATAAATACTCATCTCAAAAATCCAGAGAAGGAAGAGAAAATGAACCCAATATGTAGTAGGAGAAAGATAGTATAAACAAGAACAAAATCACAAAATCAAAAGTATAGAAACCAAGAAAGCAATGCAATGAATCAATAAAACCAAGAATTCTTTCTTTGAAAGAATTAAAAAGGTAGATATTTTTTAGCAAGAATCAAGAGAGTAAAACAAGAAAATAATCTAATAAATTGAATCAGAGATGAAAGGAGAGACATTTCAAAGATCCCTTCTGTATTACAAATATAATGACAGATTACTGCATACAACTTTCTACTCTTAATCTGTAGACCTGAAAGCATGGCAATTTTCTTATCGTATTGTAATTCCCCAAAACTGAACAAGAACAAAGTAGAGATTCTAATCAGGCCAATCATAAGTAAGGAATTTGAAACAGGAATAAATGAAAAATATAAATAAAAATATGAATAAATGAAATATCTATTTCATGATAATTTCGAATTGCTTAAGAGACTGAAAACATATTAGGAAATGAAAAACGATTACATGTTTATGGAGTTTTACATTGCATTACAGAAACCCCATCATAAACAGCTTTGTAGCTGTATCTCACGGTGATTCAATTATACAATCTATAAATATAAAACTAAAGGACAGATACTGAATGGAAAAAATATTTCCATTTAACACATCAGATAATGACTGTCTACCAAGAAAATATAAAGTACTCAAAATATTTAAAAAATTTAAATCCCTATCAAAAATGAGAAGAAATTTACTGACTAACCTGAGCACCAATATGTACATCAAATATTTTAGTAATATTTATTATTTGGGAACTATAAATCAAGACAATGATATATCATCTACATACATATCAAAAATAGTAGTAACAATCTGTGCTTGTGGAGTTGTGTTGAAAAAAGAACACTCGGGCCGGAGAGGTGTTGCTAGAGGTAAGGTGTCTGCCTTGCAAGCGCTAGCCAAGGAAGGACCATGATTTGATCCCCAGGCGTCACATATGGTCCCCCCAAGCCAGGGGCAATTTCTGAGTGCTTAGCCAGTAGTAACCCCTGAGCATCAATCGGGTGTGGCCCAAAAAACCAAAAAAAAAAAAACAAAGAAAAAGAAAAAGAAAAAAGAACACTAATTCACTGCTAGTGGGAATGTTTTCTGGTTCATTCTCTGTAGAAAATCATATTGAGTATACTCAGAACTTAGAATTGAGCAGCCATATGGCCCTGAAATTCTACATTTGGTTTTCTATTCCCTGAGACTTAAAATCATTCCCTCAAAAAGACTTATGCACACCAATATTCATTGCTTCACTTAGTAAAATAGCTATGATATTGTATTAATCTAGGCATCAAATTAAATATGAATGGATTTTGAAGATGTGGTACAGATAGTTACACAATGGAACATTATGCAGTTGCAAGAAACAACAAAATTCTGAAATTTGCTGTAACCTGTCATGAACTGGAAGATACCATATTGATTGAAAATTCAGAAGAAGAAAGACAAACTCAAGGTGATCTCACTCCTTTGTGGTATACAGAATAACCAGATGAAAAAACTACAATGTAGTAAAGCGAAGATGTTTAGATCACTCTTGACCCCAGAGTTCAGGAATGAGGACAGATATAAAAAATGATTAATCCTGGGAGGAAGTAAGTAGATGGAAAATGAAAGTAGTGGGGTAACAGGCATTGGAACTTCTGTTATATTGGTGATGTAGTAAAGTGTAATAACTATAAATTCACAATACAGACTCTACAACTTTGAATACATGAGAAATAAGCTGTAGCCATAAAACTTACTAATGTTTGTCCAGATAGCAGGGGTGGTAGAGGTAGTGGAGTTGATGCAATATGAAAACACTGGTGATAGGAGTTGATGCTGGTAGTGGGATTAGTGTTGAAATATTATTTGCCGAAATCTCAATAACTTAGTAAATCACTGTTATTTAAATAAAAATTTAAGTTTATGTTTATATGTTGTCATTTTCTTGTCCTATAATGAGGCAGTTATTGTTTCCTTTGATCATTTTAATATTATACTTTTGTCTAGAGGTCAAAAATGAAGCCATAGTCTGAATTCAAATAAAATAAATAGGTGGTTGGTTCGAATCCCGGTGTCCCATATGGTCCCCTGTGCCTGCCAGGAGCTATTTCTGAGCAGACAGCCAGGAGTAATCCCTAAGCACTGCTGGGAGTGGCCCAAAAACAAAAAAAAAAAAAGAAAAAGAAAAGAAAAGCAAACAAGCACAAAACAACAATGACAACAAAGAAAAACTGACAACCTAAAATATTATGAATTTCACTCAAATATAAATTTTAAAATGGACAAAGAATTTGAGAAATCACGTTAAAAACCCATGAACATATGAAAAATAATTAACATACTTCTTAGGACCGTAAAGAGATTCAAAGATTCAAATATAAACACAACACTTTTAAAACATGACATACAAAATATAATGATGTAGGTAATTAGAATTTGCACTCTCTCGTGTTTAAAAGATTCTTAAAAGTGGACTTTCTTGTAACTTAAATAAAGCTTAACACACAATTCAGAATCCTCACTCGTTTGCTCACATAAAATGAAAACATACGACTAATATGACTGTCAGGCCTGCTAGAGGAATAAAGATAAGTGTGATATTTGGGGGATGGATGTCCACACACCACTCCAAAAAGCTCTGGTGATATCAGGTCCCAAACTGGCATAACCTGAAGTAGGGTTAGATTGTTGTCCCCGAAGGGAATCATAGGGGCCTAAGCAATGAGGCAGGGTCATCAGGAAAATGTTGACTGTAGCTGATGGAGGCAGCAGGCTTGGCTTCAGCAGGTGGGGGCATGGCCCATTCTCTCCTCCCAAAATTGCCTGCTTTCTGCTGCATGGGCTGGTGTTCCCACGATCATTCATGGCACAAAGGTTTTTCAACTCATTGAAGAAAAGAGTTGGGCCGGGAAGGTGGTGCTAGAGGTAAGGTGTCTGCCTTGCAAGCCCTAGCGTAGGACAGACCGCGGTTCAATCCCCCGTTATCCCATATGGTCCCCCCCAAGCCAGGGGCGATTTCTGAGCGCATAGCCAGGAGTAATCCCTGAGCGTCAAAGGGGTGTGGCCCAAAAACAAAACAAAAAAGAGTGAGTCTATGAATATCGCCCTGTTTAAACATCTGCTATTTCTTCTTTTGTTCTTTTGTTTCGGTTTTTGTTTTTGTTTTTGGGCCACACCCAGTGGCGCTCAGGAGTTACTCCTGACTCCACTCAGAAATCACTCCTGGCAGGCTCAGGGATGCCAGAGATCGAACCCAGGTAAGTCCCGGGTGGGTAGCGTGCAAGACAAACTCCCTACTGCTGTGCAATCACTCTGGCCCCCCTCACTAGTCTTTTTAAATAAAAAATATTTTTAAATAATTTTAAATTTAAAAAAATAGTTAAAAACATAATAGTTACCACATGTTCTTCACCTATTTTCTTCTATTACTATAGTAACTTAGTAAAAATAAAATCACTTGCATATTATATTTAGCAAAATTCCAAGCATCATTCATATCTTACCAATTTTTTACTAATATACTAATCCATAATCTCATGTAGTATTTTTCAGTTCCTTGGTTTGTCACAACTTTTAAATTTTGATAAATACTGGTCAAATATTTTGTGGAATATTCTATAACTTGGTTTTATCTCTAATTTTTCTCATTATTAGGTAGCTGTGTTTTGGGAGTTAGAACTAAAAAGTACCATTCTCATTATGGTATATTGGACCTAATTTAAGGTTAAATGATATCAGAATATTACAAGTTATGTTAAAATTGATGTATTGCTTAATGTGATGTTTTTTAACTTTCTCCATTTTAAAGCTAATGTCTTCTGATTTCCATGTTCTCACTTCATTACTAAATTTAGCTCATACTCTGGGGATGACAGAGAACTATGTTTATTTTCTGTATTTATTTATGTGTTTGCAATTCTTCTGTGAGGAAAATTTGTTCCAACACTCCTATTTATTTTTTAAGTCATTGACTTGATTGCTGCCAACCTGAATTGCAAATGACAACTCAGGATTGTGATTATTCATGGGTACAAGAAAAGTAGTTATAAGTAAGAATGTTGCTATGGACACATTTTTTCCTACACAGTAATAAATAGTTTTGCTACCAGCACATTTTCTACATCATGAAGTTGACTCAAGAGAAAATTTGATTTTAGATTATATTTTTGTTAGAAATATTTCAAAATGCTTTAAAGTAAATAATAACTAAATAATTATTCATGAAAAATAAAGGAAATTTTAATTGAAAAAATGAAAAAAAATATTGAAATGTATTGCTGAGAAAATTGGCATAGCTGAATTCCTTTTTTTAAAGTCTAAATTCAGTTACTTAAACTGAGCTCAGGAAAAAAATAGCAAATAAAAGAGTAAAACAAACCCAAGTACATAGAGATGTAAAATTGAAAGTAGTAAGTTTATTGCATCTCAATCGGTGATAGAGGTAGTATTTACTAGTACTCCAAGTCTAAAAAATAATTTGAGTACTTTATAAACAATAACACGTCAATAAAATAATTAAAAATAAATAAGAGCCCACATAGGTATTTTAGTAATAAAATTAGTTTTTATCTTGACTGCATCATGGCCAAAAATACTTTTTTAAAATTTTCAGTGAAATTTTAAATAATGTACTTATCAAGATAAACTGGAGAAATACATAACTTTGTACTATTTCTTTTTTTTATTTATATATATATATTTTTGATCATAGTGGCTTATATACTGTTGACAATGATATTTTAGGTACATATTTACATAAAATCAGGGGGGATTCCCATCACCAAATTGTCCTCCCTACACCTCTGTTTTTGTCCTACCTCCCATATCCTCTTCCCTCACCCCCAGGGTAGCTAGAATATGTGGTCTCCTCTGTATCTAGCCTACTGCTTAGTAGTCTTTCACCTGTTTGGTCCTGGTACCTCCCTTGTTTCCCCCTCTAATTGGGGGAGCAGGACTAGCTAGTTCAAGTTATGTGGTTTTGTTTGAAGGAGAGAAAAGTAATAAACTGGGGTAAAGGTCTAATACGCCAAAAATAAGCGGAATTCTTCTAGGGGCTCTCATCATCGGTTTGAGAAAAGAAGGAGAGAAAAAAGGTGAAACATTCCACCAGTACAAAAAGAAGTGTCAAATATCCAGTGAGGACTCCAACAATAACCACAAGCACCAAAAAAACAAACAAACAAACAAACAAAAAAACACACACACACAAAAAAAAACAAAAATCCCCCACAAAACAGAAACAAAAACAAAACACAACAAAACAAGCAAACAAACAAACAAACAAAAAACGCCATGGTCTTGATATAAGAAACATGGCATAGCATATAAAGAAAAAACAGAAAGGAAGAAAAAGAATAAGTATAACTGGGGACAACTACAATTATCACACCCAAACAGAGAAATTGACCAAAAATAGATAGGTAAATAAAAATAATAATAATAAATGAAAATAAGATAATATATTAAAAAATGTTTTGTGCTTTTTGTTTTTTTCCCTCCTGCCCTGGCACAGTAAATATTGGGGTCATTCGAAAAGGAATTCACTTGGCCTAAGAGATATGGGGTTTCTCCGCCCTTGGAGTGTATTGTCATGGGTTCGACTATAGACTCTGTTCAGGATCATTTACTCTCCCGGTGGTGCTTTTGTGGTGTTTGTAAGACCTCTGCTCTGTCCCGGGTGATACTATCAGGCCTCTGTGTCTAGGGATCTCAGTATCTGCAAAGATCCTGCGGTGGGATTTATGATGAAGTCAGTCTTTGTGGTTCTAGAAGTTCTGTTCCATCAGTGTCATTTTAATTCATCTTCTGTGGTTGGTGATCTTGGTCTTTGCACTGAACCTAGGATGGCACCTAGGATAGTGTCTTTCTTTGTGCTTCCAGAAGCCCCATTCAGTTACAAAGGTCTCTGCCAGACCTTTGGAACTGGGGATCATGTTTATTGTGCAGGTCGTAGTTCAAACCCTAGGTTAGGGCTTTTTTATTGGTCCCAGGCTGTATACAGTCTGGTCATGGTTCTAGCAGCAGTCATCTGTAACTCGCAATATTGGCTTTTGGGTCTACCAAAGGGTGACAAGTCTTCTGATATTGTCTTGTCGTTAACTGGAAAGGTAGGATAACCTGCACTTAAGTCAAGTTGTTCCCATTTTCTTCGTTGTCAGCATGTCATATTAGAGCTGGCACTTGCTGGTGACCTCGCAGTATTGCGGCTGTCCCGGATGGGATTTGTTTCCTGTAGCAGTTGTGAAGAACTGTGCCGTTCCTATGTCTGGGATCCAGGGTTCAAGGCTGGACAGATGGTATCTAAACACCTGGGGTCTAAGTTGATTCCACATGACATATTTTCAAGGTAGGAGATATCCCTCTATTGTAAACAACTATGAGTTCCTATCTCTAGTAGATAAGAGCTCTTTTATTTATATGTAAGAATTCCCCTTTTTTAGTGTGCCTTTGCAGGGAGAAATGGTGCTACATTATATCGTCGGTGCATTTGGGGGTGGTCAAAAAGGGAAAACAAAAACAGGTTACATACCCAAAAAAAGATGAAAAAAAAGAAAAAAATAGGTAATAAAAATGTATGTGCTTACATATGTATATGTAGGCCAGACTTTTTTTTTAATGAGGTAGCAAAGTATTTAAAGGACCAAAGTGATGCATAAGACTATCTTACATTTGGGAAAAGCAGGCAAAGAGTTGGTGTGATACAGTTCTTATGCTTATGATGGAAATACAGGTTTTCTCATTGTCTTTTGGGTTTTTCTTGTGGTGTGTGGTTTCCCAAGCGTCTTTCCATCCCATCCCCAGATCTTCTTCAGATTGGCAAAAGATTTGTGGCAGGGTGGTCCTGGAAGGGTTCTTGCATTGAGGATACTTTTAGACCTAAGTCCGGTTTCAAGTAACAGTCCGCGTTAGGGGGAGTTGGTGGGGAGGGCCGCGCAGCATGAATCCGCATGGGAGTTGGCTGCCTTTTCTTGCAGGAGACGAGGTGTGGGTTTGACTGGGTGTCCTCTCGACTGGGTGCTGGGTAGCGGTTCGTTGGGG
Organism: Suncus etruscus; assembly: GCF_024139225.1. Classification (NCBI taxonomy): domain Eukaryota; kingdom Metazoa; phylum Chordata; class Mammalia; order Eulipotyphla; family Soricidae; genus Suncus; species Suncus etruscus. The sequence continues at coordinate 109,800,914 of NC_064868.1, forward strand.
TAGAAGGTCAATCTTGATGCCTAATATATTAAGGACTGAGGGTGGAGAGTTTTAATATGGCGGGAGGTCTGTATGGGATTGAGGGGTGAAGGGATAGTTGGATTTCCAAAGGGGGGAAAGGGGAAGGTATATGGGAGGGGTAGGAAGGGAGAAAAGAGAAAATACTTTAGAAAGAAAGGGAGAAGAGAAAAGGAAAAAAGTAAAGAGAAGAGTAGAAAAGAGAGAAAAAAAGGGAGAAAAAATAAAAAAGAAAGTAGTGAGAAGAGAGGAGAGAATAGCAGGGGAATGCTAGTTTGCTTGAATGTGTTCAAAGAATAGAGCGTGTAGTTTAAGTCTGTATGTCTCAGTTACTGCTTCGGTGGTCTGACTGGTCACATGCTTCAATTCCTAAAAGAAGGTGTAACCTAGAGATAATGTGTATGTTAAAGAGTTTTCTCGGGGCCATCTCATAGTGCAAGCTAGGTATGGTATCTCATGTGGTATCCCGCGCTGCCATCTTAGTTTATCTGCCATTTGTATTCAAGGATGCCTGTGGACATAAAAGCTGAGAGGTTACTTTAAGTATAGTAAGATAAAGGCATTAAAACGTAGTGTTATGGGATGTTTCCATTAGAGACAGTGATTTCCCGTGGTGTTCTTTACCTGTGTTCCTGAATACTATCTCTAAGTGATTGTTGTGGGCCTTTGTCGTGGAAGGTTGATTACATACCTGCTCTCTCTACGGTGCCGTTTTTGGTGTTGCTGTTTTCTTTGTGGAATAATGTGTAGTCAAGAATTTGCGTTGTTCCTTTTTCAAGTATTTTGGGCACTGCTCCCGAGTATATGTTGACTATTGCAGTGTTTGGAGTTTCTACCCTGTTAAACACTGTTATTTGATTGTTGAGTATTAGTTGTGTATAAAATGTGTGTTCTGGGTGTTTCAGAATAGTGCTACCATTCTGTGTTTCTCTTTTGTCTTCTGACTTACTTCGTTTAATATAATATGATCTAGGTCCATCCATGTTGCTGCAAAGTCTGTGATTGTATCATTTCTGACTGCCATGTAATATTCCATTGTGTATAGATACCACATCTTAATGATCCATTCATCTGTTGTTGGACATCGAAGTTTGTTCCAAGACTTGGCTATTACACTGAGTGCTGCGATAAATAGTGGGGTGCACACATATTTTGGGATGAATGTCCTTCCCACTTGGGGGTATATACCTAGGAGAGCAATTGCTGGGTCAAATGGCAGCTCAATTCTGAGTTCTTTGAGCACTCTCCAGACTGTTCTCCATAGGTGTTGGACTAAGGGGCATCCCCACCAGTAGTGTATGAGAGTTCCTTTCGTACCGCATCCCCGCCAACAGAGATTGCTCTCATTATTTTTAATGTGAGCCATCCTCACTTGTGTAAGGTGGTATCTCATTGTTGTCTTGATTTGGATCTCTCTGATGATGAGTGAAGGTGAGCATGTTTTCATGTGTTTGTTGGCCATCCTTTTGTCTTCCTCAGAGAAGTGTCTATTCATTTCATCTCCCCATTTTTTATGGCTTCATTTGGTTTTGGGGGGCTCAGCTTTCTGAGTGCTTCGTATGTTCTAGATATCAACCCTTTATCTGATATGTCAAGTGAAAATATTTTTTTTCCATTCTGTTAACTGTCTTCTTGTGTTAAGTAGGGTTTCTTTTGCCATGCAGAAGCTTTTTAGTTTGATGTAGTCCCATTTGTTTATGTTTGTGCTAAAGTTCTTGTCAGTGGTGCTCCATTCTCGAAGAACTTTTTGATATATAGGTCTTTGAGTGTTCTGCCTATATTATTCTCAATAAACTTTATAGATTTGGGCCTGATTTCAAGGTCTTTGATCCATTTTGTGTTGACTTTTGTATAAGGGGTGAGGTATGGGTTGATCTTCATTTTCGTACTTGTGGTTTTCCAGTTGTACCAACACCATTTGTTGAATAGACTTTCTTTGTTCCATTTCAGGTTCTTGCCTCTTTTATTTTTTATGGCTGTATATCTGGGGGTTTATGTCTGGGAATTCTGTTCTAACCCACTGGTCTGAGGTCCTGTCTTTGTTCCATTACCATGCAGTTTTGATTACTATGGCTTTATAGTATAGTTTCAAGTTAGGTAAGGAGATGCCACCCAGCTTCTTGTTCTTTAGTATTTGTTTGGCTATCCTGGGTCTTTTGTGGTTCCAGATGAATTTTGTGATTGATTGTTCTATTTCTTTAAAGAATGGTGTCTGGATTTGGATAGGGATTGCATTAAATCTATATAGTAGTTTGGGTAGGATAGTCATTTTGACTATGTTAATTCTACCTATCCATGAGCATTTCTTTAGATCGTCTTCAATTTCTTTCTGAAGTGTTTTGAAGTTTCCCTGGTATAGGTCTTTCACTTCCCTTGTAAGGTTGATTCCTAGGTACCTGATATTTTTTGATACTATTTTAAATGGAATTGTATTTTTAATCTCTCTCTCCTCAACTTCGTGGTTTGTATATAGAAATGCTACTGTCCTTTGTGTGTTGACTTTGTATCCAGTCACTTTGCTGTATTGGTTAATTGTTTCTAGGAGTTTTACTGTGGACTGTTTAGGGTTTTCAATGTAAATCATCATATCGTCTGCAAATAGAGATAGTTTGTGTTCCTCTTTCCCGATTTGGATTCCTTTGATTCCCTTCTCTTGTCGATTGCTATTGCTAGGACTTCTAAGGTTATATTGAATAAGAGTGGAGAGAGTGGACAGCCTTGCCTAGTTCCTGACCTTACTGGGAATGCTTCTAGTTTCTCACCATGTCGGCTGTTGGCTTTTCATAGATAGCTGTAACTATCTTGAGGAAGTTTCCTTCTAAGCCTATTTTACTGAGTCTCTTTAACATAAAAGGGTGTTGGATTTTGTCAAACGCCTTCTCTGCATCGATTGATATGATCATGCGGTTTTTGTCTTTCTTGTTGTTGATGTGATGTATAATGTTGATTGATTTGCATATGTTGAACCATCCTTGCATTCCTGGTATAAATCCCACCTGGTCATGATGTATTATCTTTTTGATAAAGTGCTGGATTCGGTTTGCTAATATTTTGTTGAGTATCTTTGCGTCTATGTTCATTAGTGAGATTGGTCTGTAGTTTTCTTTCTTGGTGGTGTCTTTGCCATCTTTGGGAATGAGTGTGATATTTGCCTCATAGAAGGAGTTGGAGAGGATTCCTGTTTTTTCTATGGTTTGGAAGAGCCTATGGAAAAGTGGTAATAAGTCTTCTTGGAAAGCTTGATAGAATTCACCTTTAAATCCATCTGGACCTGGGCTTTTGTTCTTAGGGAGTTTTTTAATTACATCTTCAATTTCCTCTGAGGTGATTGGTCTGTTTAGGCTTTCTAGATCTTCCTTTTCTAGTCTTGCAAGAGGGTTTTTTTTCCAAGAATCTGTTGATTTCTTCTGGGTTCTCTAGCCTAGTGGAGTATAGTTTTTCATAATATGATCTCATGATATGTTGTATTTCTTGGGTTTCTATTGTAATCTCTCCCCTTTCATTAGTGATCCTACTGATTTGGGTGTTTTCCCTCTTTTTTTTTGGTGAGTTTTGCCAGTGGTTTGTCTATCTTGTTTATTTTTTCGAAAAACCAACTTCTGGTCTCAATGTTTTTTTGTATTGATTTTTTAGTTTCTATGTTGTTTATTTCTGCTCTGGTTTTTATTATTTCTTGCCTTCTGGTTGTGGTTGGATTTCTCTGTTGCTGTTGTTCCAATTCTTTGAGGTGATCTTTTAAACTGTTGGTTTTATTATTTTCCTGTTTCTTGACATAGGCCTGTATTGCTATGAGTTTCCCCCTAATTACTGCTTTTGCTGTGTCCCACAAATTATGACATGTTGTCTCTTCATTGTCATTTGTCTCAAGGAATCTTTTTATTTCTTCCTTGAGTTGTTCTTTGATCCAGCTGTTGTTGAGCAGCATGTTGTTTAATCTCCAGGTATTAGTTTTTCTCCATTGCTTCTTCTTGACGTCAATTTTGAGTTCTGTTGCATAGTGATCTGAAAGGGTACTTCTAATGATCCTTACGTTTGTGGTCTTATATAGGTTGGCTTTGTATCCTAAGACATGGTCTATTCTGGAGAAGGTTCCATGTGGGCTTGAGAAGAATGTGTATTCTGCTTTCTGGGGATGGAGGGCTCTATATAAGTCTATTAGCCCCAAATCTTCTAATTTTTCATTTAGTGCTCTTATTTCTTTCCTATTTTTCTGTTTGGTGGATCTGTCCAGTGGTGATAGTGGAGTATTGAGGTCCCCTACTACTATCACATTTCCCTTCATGTGTTTCTCCAGGTTTACGAGCAGTTGCCTCACATATTTTGCTGACTCTACATTAGGTGCATAGATATTGACCAGGGTTAGTGTTTCTTGATCTAATGTTCCCCTGATCAGTAAGTAGTGACCCTCTTTGTCTCTGATCACTTTCTTGAGGTTGAATGCAATTTGGTCTGATATAAGCATGGCTGTCCCAGCTCTTTTTTGTTTTCCATTGGCCTGAATAATTATTTTCCAACCTTTTATTCTAAGCCGGTGCTTATCCTGTAGTTGTAGATGTGTTTCTTGCAGACAGCAAAAGTCTGGTTTATTTTTCCTAATCCAGTTCTCTACTATGTGTCTTTAATTGGAGAGTGTAGTCCGTTAACATTTAGGGTGATTATAGAGAGAAGACTGTTGTGCAGTTATGTTGTGTAGGGTGGTTTTTGTTACAATCAGGGGTTTGGATTGTGTAATTCATCTCTGAGCAGGTCATTTAGGATTGGTTTTGTTTGCACAAATAGTTCAAGCTCGTTCTTGTTTGAGAATGTTTTTAGTCTATCCTCCCATATGAATGATAGTTTTGCTGGGTATTGGACCCTAGGTTGGAAGTTTCTTTCATTCAGTCATTTAAATATGTCATTCCACTCTCGTCTTGCTTTAATTATTTCGAATGGGAGATCTGGTTTGATTCTTATGTCCCTACCTTTGTACTTGAGATTTTTTTCTCTCTTATTGCTTTAAGGAGTTCCTCTTTCTCTTTATTTTTTGCCATTTGGATTACTATATGTCTTGGTGTTGGTTTATTAGGGTCTATTTTATTAAGGACTCTTTTCACTTCCTAGATTAGCATTGAAGTTTCTTTCCAGAGGGTGGGGAAGTTCTCTGCTATTATCTCTCTGACTACTTGTTCTTCCCCTATCCCTATTTCCTCCCCTTCTGGTATACCCACGATTCTTAGATTGTTTCTTTTGTCCTTGTTCATTAGATACTAGACTTTTCCTTCCAGTGCTTTGCCTTTTATTTCTTTGTTGGTTTCTTGATCATTTTTGTTTGCAGTTTTCCTTCGAGTTCTTCAATGTGTTTCTCCAACTCTGTGTTTCTGCTTGTAAGGCTTGTTACTTTGTCTTTTAATTCCTTCATTTCTTTTTGTATGGACTCTGTCATGTTCTTTAACATTTCTTCTTTATTTTGGCTGATTTTTTCATCCATAGATTTCTTATACTCGGTAGCTAAGGTTTCTTTCATTTCTTTTATTAATTCTTGCATTTCCTTCCTCATTGCTGCTTTTAGGTCAACTTCCCATGGATCTGTGCGTTTTGGCGGACTTGGAAACTTGATAGGGTCTGTCTCTGTATTTTCAGATGTTAGGGTTCTCTTTGATTTACCCATATTTCTTTGCATTTATTGGTATGCTTTGGAGTACACCCACGTGGAAGGGTCCCAGGGGAATGCACTCTTCCTGGGCACTGCCACGGGGGGTGGGTGGGTCATGGATGCGGGGATCCCTATGCCCCAGGTGAGTGGCCTCTGGGTGCTGCACTCACTTTAGGGAGAAGCACGCAGACTGGGGGACACAGAGGTCTCCAAATGCCCACCTTTTTTTTTTTCCAATTTTATGGGCTCTTGATTATTTAAGAAATTTTGCTGTTAGGCCTGAGCTGGCTATACCTATAAGTTGTGTTAAGCTGTATTTGCGCGAATGTGATCGCGTTCGCGCGTTTTGCATGGGCAGCATGTTTGGGCGGGGTCTCCCTAGCTGGAGAGTGCTGAAAGAAGTCTCCGGGGGCGGAGCCAAGCTGCTCTCACGGGAGTGTTTGGACGGTATTTCCCTACCTGAAGAATGCTGAAGGAAGTCACCGGGGGCGGAGCCAATCTGCTCTCGCGGGCGGCGTGTTTGGACGGGGTCTCCCTAGCTGGGGAGGGCTGAAGGAAGTCGCCAGGGGCGGAGCCTTGCTGTTCGCCAACTTTGTACTATTTCTTACAACAAATGTATATCTTAAAGACTGATAACCAATAAAACAAAAAACAGATAAATACTAGTGAAACAAAAACTCGTTCTTTGAAAATGTAACTTGTTAAATCTCTAAAAATTTGAAATATAATAAGCAAAATAATATATCTTATCAATCTTGCATGATTGCAAAATAAATATTAATTAAATTAAATGTATACAATATATATAATATATATTATAATGTATATATACATTATATTGTATATATACAATATAATATTATATATAATATATATTATAATGTATATATACATGATTGCAAAATAAATATTAATTAAATTAAATGTATACAATATATATAATATATTATAATGTATATAATTTTGTATTATATACAATAGGAAATGATGAAATAAATGCATTTTTATGAAATATATCATGAAATATATAAACTGAAAAGTAAAAACTGAGTAGCTTTATATATGTCAAAATGGAATTTATAGGGGCTGGAGCCTTAGCACAGCAGGTAAGCCTTGCATGTGGCAAGGTTTGATCTCTGGCATACCATATGGTTCCATGAGCATGCCAAGAGAGATTTTTGAGTGCAGAGCCAGGAGTAATCGCTGAGTACTGTCAGCTGTGGCCAGAAACAACAAATGGGATTTGTAATTTATTATTGTCTTACCAAAAATATTCCAAGTTCATAGAACAAGGAGCTACATCAAATTTTTGGAGAGTCTATACCTTGTATGCATGATATCGTAATACAGATCCTGGTGATATCAGCAATTGTCTGTCTGCAGAAAGCACTGTTTTTTCTAGCCCTAGTACTGAAGCCATAGTTCAAGATTTTTTGATTTGCATCTCCCTGATGATTACTTATGTGGAGTATTTTACCATGTGCCTATTGACCACCTCCATTACTTTTCTGAGGAAATTTCTATTCATCCATTATCCTCATTTCTGATCCTATTAGGCATTTTTCATGTTAAGCCCTACAGTAACTTATATATCTTAGAAATTATGTTTCATTTGAGATACAGAAGATCTTAATTTAGTCTTATTTGTTTATCTTTCTTTCACTTGCTTGGTCAGTGGTATTACATACATGAAGATGCCTTTGGCTTCAGTGTCATGGGGAGTTCCTCCTATGTTTTTCAATATGTATCTTATGGTTTCAGGACTGATATTAAAGTCTTTAATAAATTTTTATTGGACTTATGTGCAGGGTGTTATAAAGAGATCTGAGTTAATTTTCTCACTTGTAGCTGAGTAGTTTTCCTAACACCTTTATTTAGAAAGGGTTTCATTGCTACACTTAATATTGTTCGCTAATTTATCAAAAATTAAATGATTCTATACCTGGTATCTGCCTCAGTATATTTACTTGTATTTAATTTATCCTAAAGTCTGTCCTTATTCCAATACCATGCATTTTTATTTACTACCACTTTGTAGTAAAGTTTGGAGTTGGAAAAGTGATGTATCTAATATTATTTCCAATTATCTTATGTTATAGTCATGAAAGATTATTGGTCCATATGCCTTAAAGAAATGTTTTATATATTTCATAAAAAAGGAATCTATCCTTATAGGAACTGCATTAAAGCTGTACAATGTTTTGGAAAAATATTGCCATTTTAATTATATTAATACTTCCAATCCATGAGAAGGGGGTGTGTTTCCATTTTTTATCCTCTTCTATTTTTTAAAGTAGCTTCCTTTTTTAACTTTCTTTGCATAGGTCATTTACTTCTTTAATTAAGCTGATTCCAAGGTACTAGATTTTCTTAGACATAATTGTGAATAGGATTTAATTTTTAATATCAATTCTTTTCTTTCATTATTTGTATATAGGAAAGTCATGGGATATTGTTTGTTAGTTTTGTAGTCTACTACTTTACAATAATATATTGTTTTCAGAAACATTTTATAGACTTAATTGGTTTTCTTTTGTGTGCGTGTGTGTGTGTGTGTGTGTGTGTGTGTGTGTGTGTGTGTTTGGTCTTTTGAGCCAAAATTAGAGGTGGCTCAGGTTTACTTTCTGGCTCTGTGATCAGGAATAACTCCTGGCAAGCTTTAGATTCCATAAGAAATGCTAAAGTTCAAACCCAGGTCAGCCATGTTTCAAGGAAGCACCCTACTCACTGTACTCGCACTCTGGCCTCAAGTGTTTTCTAAATATAGTATAATATCACCCACATATAGTGAGAGCTTGACTACTTTATTATCTGGGTGACCTCGATATCTATTTCTTGCCTCAAGATATGTCAAATATGTTGAATACAAGTGGTGATTGTGGGCAATGTTGTCTTGTGCCTGATATTGAAGGTAAGGCTATTAGTTTTCCCTATTGATGGTTATATTTTTCATGAGCATTTGTAAGTGGTTTTGATTATATTCAGGAAATTTTCTTCAACTCCCCTTTTATTGAGAGCTTTTTTGTCATTTATAGGCTATTATTCTTATCACACCTTTATCATCATCTTTGATATCATTGTATAGTTTTTCTTTTATTGATATGTTATATTATGTTGTTTGATATGTATAATTTAAACCATCCTTGGATTCCTAAAATGACTACCCTTCCTCACAGTATATAATTTTCCAGATGCATTGTTGGATTCTGCCTGTATTTCTCTTTTTTGTGGGTTCTCTGTCTACTTTTGACTTTTGATGTAATGGTAATATTTGCTTCATATAAAATATATAGAGCTTTTGTATTTCTTTAGTTTCCTGGAATAGTCTGCAAAAGATGAGCTGTAGGTTCTATTTTCAGGTTTTAAAAGATTCACAAGTGGGTGATCTGGGCCTATTGTATTGTTTTGGGGGAAGACTTTTAATTATCATTTTAATTTTCTCAGTAATAATAGGTCTTTTCAGATAATCTAAATCATCTTCCTTTAGAACTGTGAGGTTCTCAGGTCCAAGAATACAAAAATCCATCCATTACTCCTAGATTTTCTAGTTTAGTGGCAGAGATGTTTTCAAAGTAATCTATTATGACCTGTTGAATTTCTGTGGTGTCTACTGCTATGTCCCAACTTTTATTTAGAATTCAATTTATTAGACATATATCTATCTATCTTCCTTTGTGAGTCTTGTTAATGCTTTATCAATCTTCTTTGTTTTCAATGAACTAACTCTTGGTTTCATTTATATTTAAGATATGTATTTTGGGGATTTCAGTTCATTAATTTCTGCTCTATGTTTTATTATTTCCTTCCTCCTGCCTAATCTTCACTCAAAAAGTATAGTGAGATTTATGTTTCGTTACCATGGTTCCTTTTGTAGTCTCTAGATGTGTCCTTTTAGGTCACTGTTTGTGTCTTCACCACTTCAAAGAGTATTTCAGGGGAAATTGTTTTTGTCTTGGAGATCATTTTGTGTCTGCTTAAATAGCTGCCTATTTGGTAGGAGGAAGAACAGTTGTTCAAGGTTGGTTTGATCAGCTAGATCAGCTCTCAATAATCTTTCTCATTTCAGTCATATATTAATTGTATGAACTGAGATTTCTTGCAGAGTTGTTTTAATGGCTATGAGATTATTTTATTTTTGATTAAAGAAAAACATTGAAGTACTTACTTGCGTATTAGTAGTCCATAGTTGGGTAAATCACTCTTAGTTGGATATATTTTATTTAACACTTTAGATTTAACATGCCATTACTTTGTGGCCTGTAATATTTATTTTGATAAATATTCTATGAGCATAATGAAGGTTCCCTACTTTCTTTACTATCTCTATGGACCTTGTATTTGGCTTCCTCTGTCATACCTTTATTTTTTCTTCTTCTTTGGTTTTTCTGGTTTTTGGGTCACACCCGCAGGTGCTCAGGGGTTACTCCTGGCTCTGCATCCAAAAATCACTCCACATTTTTCAAACCTTTAATATTCTTGCTAAAGTTGTCTTCCAATAATTTACTCAATTAAATGCGCATATTTAGGATTATTTATTGAAAATTAAAATGGCATGAAGCTTTGAGCTCCTTCGCAGATTTTGTCTGGCTACTATTTCAAGTAAGAACCTATATATTTCCATTATTCCTTGTGCTACTAAGGATATGTCATGGGCTTGTATTTCAGTAGACCATGAGCAAAATCTTGATAGCATACATACTCAAAAAATCAGAAAATCTATGCCTGTGAATTCCTATAGAGCTGTACAATCAATGGTGATTATTTTCTAGGCTCATGCAGTAGCTAATTATATCCAACCTTAGCTTTGATATAGGGTTCATAATTACTGGTTCTTGACAGTAGTTGTTGAGATAATGTCCAATACACTTGGATAACAACTGTAAATACCATTCATATGTGCCCAGTTTCAACTGTAGCACACAATAGATCTGCATAGCTACCATGTAATTTGTGTTTTCCCATTGCTGTCATTACAGTAGTTACAGTAGCACACAGCTTAAAAAGAACTTCCTGAAGAGTTTCCCATGGTGAAAACTTTAAGTTTTCCTTAAGGCCTTTAGCACCAAGTTTCAGTAGGTTGTATAAGAAATTTTTCAAATTAAATCACCAGTGCCTAACAGGGCCCAAAGGACCCTGATGTGGATTTACCACCCTGCAGGTGGTTGAATAACAGTATGGGAAATATGACTTAAAGAGAGGCTAGGTGTCATTTACAGAGCATGTTCTCTGTGCTGTACAAAGGCACAGCAGGAAATGGGAGACCTTACTGACTGCAATTTTTTTAGAGACTTGTAAAAATGTTTTTCACGCTAGGTGTTTATCTGAGCAAACTTGTAGCATTAAATATGAACTGTGAGGAAGACTGTCTATTTATGTTTAAGAAAATGTCACTCATCCTCCTTTTTATGAACTTAATTTCCATTTAAGGGAAGAGTGGGACTCCATTAAAATCTTAGGGACCACTTCAAATGGTCAATTTGATTAGATATTTCAATGCAAGGACCAAGAGTTCTGTGGTGCGAATAACTGCCTGAGTCACTCAGAGGGTCATCTAGAGTTTTCAGCACCAAAATCAGCAGTGTTTATAGATTTTCCAGCTTATCATGGCAATCCTTTTTGTTTGTTTGTTTTTGGGGTCACAACCGGCTGCACTCATGGGTTACTTCTGGCTCTGAGTTCAAAATTCGCTGCTGACAGGCTAGTGGGACCACATGGGATGTCAGGATTTGAACCGGGGTCTATTTTGTATTGGCCACGTGCAAGGCAAATGCCTTATGGCTGCACTATCACTTGGGCCCCTTATCCTGGAAATCTTATGAGAACAATGTGGTGACAGAAAAATGACACCCAGATATTAATGCAAAACAAAGGTTTTCTCCCATCTTCTTTCTCATAAATCTCTATTTTAATATGTAAAAGCCACCTGGATTACTTTTGACTTTACTTCTCTTGATGTATAAGTTTTGGTTTAATAAAGAAAGTGGAAGTTCTGGATGTTGGCTCTGGAAGAGACCATAAAATGAAAAGCCACAGAAACCGTGATCATACTTTCCTGACTGGCTATGTTTATTAACCCTTCTGGGCTGGGAGCCTGAGAGATAGCACAGTGGTAGGGCATTTGCCTTGCACGTGGCCAACCCAGGACGAACCTGGGTTTGATTTCCAGCACTCAGTATGGTCCCCTGAACCTGCTAGAAGCGAGTTTTGAGCACAGAGCCAGGAGTAACCCCTGAGAGCCTCTGAATATGGCCCCCAAACAAAACAAAACAAAACAAAACATTCTTCTCTGCTACCCTGCTTTTTCAGACACGTCTGCATGGGGTGACTGCATAACATGTGTGAATTTTATTTTTCAACTGGCATTTGAACAGTGACCAAGGACCTAGAGACCCAAATTGACCTCAATGATAGTTACTTGATCTTATGGTAGGTGATCAAAATGATAGCCTCCTTCAGCTGCACTGTGTATGAAGTGTCAGGCACCAGAACATTGGTACACATAACCAATGTTCTGAACATGGCAGAGGTCTCTAGAGGAGGGACAGAAGCAAGCAGTTAAGGAGGGAGAGCTGAAGACTGAGCAGCATCCCAGAGGCTAAGACCTTCCTCCTTTCTTCTATCAAAGGTGTTTTGTGCAAGAACGTCAGCCCTCTAATCTGCAGCAGCTTATTGAAGTCGCTTATGTGGTAGAAGTCAAAGATAAAACTCCACTGAATGGAGACTAACAGATGGAAGATGAGAGGGTCCTCTATCCAGATTCTGGCCCAGAAATAAAGTCCTTTCTGTACCAGACAACATCAGTAGCCTCTACAGAAAGAGAAAATGGAGGAGAGGATGGAGGATCTAAGCCCAGTAGAAGAGCTACTGAGAAAAAGCTGCATTCAGAACCTCCTGCAACTTTCCTGTAGGTTCATCTCAATTCTATTTGCATTGGTGACTAATATATTGCTGGTTAAACTGTGTGTTCTACCTGTATAGATTTTAATAAGCTACTGTTTTGTTCTGTGTTCCATTGCAAACAGAAAGTTTTATATCCAACTTTAGTGGATTAATATTAGTTTTCACAGTTCTGGTCTTCTCAGATTATAAGATTTTTGTAAGATTTTGTAATATTGTAAGATTTTTTAATAGTTCTCAGCTACCCTAGTTAATGTTTCTCAATTGCCGTGATGTTTGAATATATATATTTTGTAGCAACTTTCTCAGAATTATGTCTGCTAAAATGTTCTAATATTTTTGTTTTCAGAAGTAGATGAGAAAGGAACTTGGATACTATAGGTCCTTAATGCAGTGCTCATTATAAGAATGTTTAGCAAACTTATTTGCAAACCGTATATGTATGCAGAAATGTTATAATTTTGTTTAAGGAAGTTTATGACAAGGAACTGGGCTATTTAAGACTCATATTACAGTGCTTGGTGTAAGAATGTTTAAGAATTTTAATTTAAGAGTATCTGCAGAAAGGTTCTAATGTTTATATTCAGAGAAGTCTCTGAGAATTTTGTAATATGTATAAGATAAAGATATGGAAAAGCTGTTTTATTGACAATATGTATGTACAATCTGACCTTTAACACTTTTATTGCCAAATTTTACTTTGCCCATTGCAAAATAACAACCACTTTTGTGGAAAACAGTAGAACACAACTTTTATAGCTTTTCTCATTTTTGTTTTATTTAAACTGAAAGGGTGGAATTGTAAGATGACACCTAACTACCATGTTTCCCTGAAAATAAGACATCCTCAGAAAATAAAACGTACTTTCAGGTTTCTTTCTGGGTGAAATAGAAGGCATCCCCCGAAAATAAGGCCCCACAGGCTCTGTTTCAGAATGAAAATTAATTTACTGTAAACTGTTTGCCATGGCGTCCCTGCCTGATTGACAGTTTGTCTGGTTTGTGTTGTCAATTACCATACTACTGTGCTGTATACAGGTAATACATTTCCTTTATTTTCATTTAACAACAAATGTGTATTGCATCTTTTTTTTGGGGGGGTCACACCCGGCTGCACTGGCTCTATGCTCAGAAATCGCTCCTGGCAGGCTCGGGGGACCATATGGAATGCCAGGATTCAAACCACCGTCCTTCTGCATGCAAGGCAAATATCTCACCTCCATGCTATCTCTCCGGCCCCAAATATGTTTTGCATTCTTCTTCATAAAAAATAAGATAACCCCTGAAAATAATACCAAGTGCATCTTTGGGAGCAAAACTTAATAGACAACTGTCTTATTTTTGGGGAAAAGGGTATTAACGATAAAAAAGGTATTATTCCATCTTCTTCTTGCCTTAATTATCTCTTTTGATACAGATGTAAAGGATGTGGATTATTCTTGACCTTCCCCCTCCTGGGGTATGGATATTGGTCTAATAAAGAGACAGTTCTGGCTTTTGGTTCAGGCAGAGACCACAAAGTGAAAAGACACAGACCTTTATCCATTCCTGACTGACTTGGTTTATTAATCCTTCTCTTTTACCCTACTTCTTTAGACCCTCCACTTTGGATTAGAAATATGGTTCAGGGGTAATCTCACAACTTGTGGAATTTATTTTACAGTGACAAGGATTTTACCAGGATTACCAGGATTGTGTGTAAAACAAGTTATACTCTATAACCTCTGCAGTTCCTCTGTGAATCCTACTTAGTTTGGGATTGATGAATCTGAATTTAGTAATTTCCCTGAGGAAGCTTTTATTTCCAAGAAAAAAAGTTAAATTTCTCCAGTAAAGTTGGAATTTCCCACTGAAATGAAGTTTGGAGGTAACATAGGCCCTTGTGTACAGTGGAAGTGCTTGGGGCATGCTGGTGATGTGTGTAAGGGATAATCTAATTTGTAATCTGGCAATCAAATTGATGTATCTTTGTGTAACCAATCAGGACATGGGTTTTCACTACCTTGTTGATATCAAATATAACCAATCAGACAACAGGCAAGAGTATGTAAATGATATAAGAACTGGTAATGAGCAATTGTGGTTGAAGTCCTGGAAGAGAAAAAAACTAATGGAGAAGATTCAGCACTAATAAAGCTATGGAAGTAGAGATTCTAGAGAAGTTTTGACAAGCAGGAAATAGCCAAAAAGACTTTTGCTAAGAAGGTGCCCCTGGAACCCCTGTCCCAAGTAGATTGGTGTGTGTGTGTGTGTGTGTGTGTGTGTCTGTGTGTGTGTGTCTATGTATGAACTGTGTACTATTCTTAAAATCCATTCTCAATAACTCATGTCTAGGCTCTTTAGTCATACACTAGTGTGCTAACACTTGTATACTTTTTAAATTTTTATTGTGACCAATGTGAATTAAAAATCTTTCACAGTTATGTTTAAGGTACATAGTGACAGTGAATTAGGTCCATTCTCATCATCAGCGTTGTCTTCCCTCCACCACTGTTCCCAGGATGCATCACATACCACCACATTACCCCCTGAACTGCTAGTGTAACAGGTCCCCTTTGTGTATAGTTTGTAGATTGGGTTATCTTGATTCTGTTGTCACTTTGGGTTTGGTGTTTAGGTCTGATCATTTTTTATTTCCACTCAATATTTATGCGACTATTTGATCCTGGTACCAATTACCTTTTTTCCCCCTCAATTTATGAGACAGAACAAGATGATTCAGGTTTTGTGGTTCTGTTGGGGGGAAAAAGGAGAAGCTGGGAGAAGTCCATCTAGGATATATCAATATCAGTTTAAAAAAAGAAAGGGAAAAGGAAGAACGAAAAGAAAATAATCTAAACAAGCAATAATCAACAATTAAACAACAAGAAAAAGAAAAAAGTAATCTCACTCATCTGTGGGATATAAGAAAAATAAAAGGTAGTATGGTAATTATACCTAGGGAAATAAAATAAGGATCAAGAGGACCAGTCCATGGTAGGAAGCTTGCCACAAAGAGTGGTGAGTGCAGTTGAGGTAGTGAATGGTTGTTCCAGTGTGACAATTATAGTTGAATTGATCCACTCTAGACAAGAACTGTGTGCTGAACAGAGATAAAATGATATGCATTAGCAATAGTGCAAAACATATTGTCAATATAAGAAGAGAGATACAGTAAAATGCCTGCTCAGAGGCAGGCAGGCAGGGGGGATGATGGGGAAGATTTGGAAAGAAACTGGGGATATTGGTGGCATAAAAAGTACACTGGTGAAGGGTGGTGTACATTGTATGATTGAAACTCAACCATGAAAAAATGTTTAACTACAATGATCAAATAATTATATAATTAATAAAATAATACTTTAATAAAGATCTTCCAAGCTCTCTGTAGCTGCTGCTTCCTGACCCAATTTTCGATGACATTTTTTAGTACTTAAAGCCTTTCATTATAAGCTGCAGCTTATTACTTCACAGTAGGGGTCCTCTCCTGGGACAGATGGTCCATCACTCCTGTGTTTTTTTTTCTTTTTAAAAATAATATTTATTTAAACAGTGTGGTTACAAGATTGTTAATAATACAGTGTATTTTTTCCTCATGGATACCAAGATGTTTATGATTGCATTTTGGTCATACACAGGCAAAACCCTTCACCAGTGAACATTTCCTGCTACTAGTGCCCTCAGTTTCTATCCAGCCATCCCCCTGTAGGCATCTGAAACAGACATTTTTCTTTTCTATCTATTTCTCTCTCCCTCTTGTTTTTCTGTTTTAAACACTGTGATTTCCAATATTGTAACTGACTGGGTATCTTGCCACTTTATCTCCTTTCAGCACCCTTGGCCAGAGTCATCTTTTCCAACTATCATTGTTATAGTGGTTCCTTCTCTGCCTTAATTGCTCTTCCCGACTATTTTTGCAAGCATCCTACCATAGACAAAGCCTTTTGGCCCTTATAGCTAGTGAATTTGGTTCATTTTACTGTGCTGTCCTATTTTTATATCCCAGAAATGAGTACAATCATTTTATATCTATCCCTCTCCCTCTAACTCATTTCACCCGGCCAAGAACTCTCCATATCCATCTATATATTAGAGAATTTTATGATTTTATTTTTTTCTAACAGCTGCTTAGTTTCTCATTGTATATATGTACCATAATTTCTCCATGTATCTGTTCTCAGGCACTTGAGTTGTTTCCAACTTCTGGCTATTGTTACTAGAACTGTGATGAAAATAGGCATACAAAGGGATTTTCTACATTGTGCTTTTGGACTCCTAAGGTATATTCCGAGTGAGATTGCTGAGTCACATGGAAGCTCAATTTCTAGTTTTTGAGAAATATGAGTAACCACAGAGACTTGTACACATCACAAAGCCAAAGAGCACCCAGTGCTAGCACCGATGCAGGGACAAAGGATTCATTCACTGCTGGTGAGATTCTGGACTGGTCCAGTCTTTTTAAAAAACAGTATGGATATTCCTGTGGTCTTTTTTCTGTGACCTCAGACAAGATTTTATGTTCAACCCAATTGTGGTGTAGATTTTACAACACTCTTGGGAGAATTCTGCACAGATTCTACCTATTCTATTATCCTCACCACATTAATTCATACGAAGTGATACTAAACTTAAGTTAAATAAACATATGATATTTCTCAAAACTACATACTCAGTAATATATGTGGAAGAAGTAAAAACGTCAGGACAGGAAAGAAAGTAGAGAAGGTAGGGTGCTTGCCTTGTAAGATGCTCACTCGGGTTCCATCCTTAGTACCACATATGTTACCCCAAAGAGCACTGCCAGGAGTTACCCAGAGAGGATACCCAGGAGTAAGCCCTAAATAGCACCATGGTGTCTCCAAAACATAGGAAGTAAAAAAAAATCATCAAATGTGTCTAACAGTAGCTAAAAACTGTCACAATTTCTTTTATATATATGAAAGTTTTAAAGTAAATATTTGAACAAGTCATATCCATATGTGAACAGCATTGCAATGGTCAAAACATAGAGTTCTAGATGGTAATAGAAAGCATTTTAAATGTTGCAAAAGTGTTTTTAAATTTTGACATTTGAGTATATTCAATTAAAATACCAAGAACAGATATTAAAAGGATTTATATGAACAGTAGCAAATCTTATACCAATTCTCAATTTCTTTTCATCCATATTTTCTGAGATGAAAAAATATGTGATATAGTTGGTGAATATGAAACTTTAAATTGAACTTGCTACATGTTCAAATTTTAAAATTTTCTCCTTTAATAAAGCTGTCAAATTTTAAGTGTATGCAATAGTGGCGCATATATCCATAATGTACAAGTATCATTCATATTTATAATTACCTTTTTTTTTGTTTTTTTGGGTCACACCCAGATGTGCTCAGGGGTTACTCCTAACTCTGTGCTCAAAAATTACTCCTGGCAGGCTCCGGGGACTATATGGGATGCCGGGATTCAAACCTGTGTCCATCCTGTATTGGCCATATGCAAGGCAAAAGCATTACCGCTGTGCTTCACTCTGGCCCATATGATTATTTCTATCTGTAAAATTTAACCCCTAACTCATTAGGCTATAACACCCACTTCACGTTTCTGAGTTAATAGAAACCAACCTACCATTCTAATTCCTTCTTGATATGAATTCACTGAAGTATGTTATATAGGTGAACTGGCTTCTTTCATTTAACTCAGCATCAAAAAGTGGTAAAAATACTATAAAATTGTAGGGCCATAGAGGCAATACACGAAGTTGGGTGCTTGCCTTAGAGTCAGCTTTCCTGGCTTAGATTCCTGGCACAATATATGGTCCTGAGAGTCAGCCAAAACTGATACCTGAGCATAGAGCCAGGAATAAGTCCTGAGTGCAGCAGGATTTAACTAACCCCCCAAATATCCTAAGATTGTATGATTTTTAAGGATGAATAATATTCCATAGAATACTTAGCCCACATTTTGTTTATGTAGTTATCTACAAATGGCTATATAAAGTGTTCACATTTACATTATTTTGAATAATGTTACCATAAATATGGTTGTAGAAAGATGTGTTTTCGAGAGCCTGCTTTTAATTGTTTGTATTTGTACTCAAAAATGGAATTTCTGAACCATACAGTAACTCTCTTTTAATATTTTTGTGACATATTTAGTATGATAATACTGCTACCATGAGTTCTTTCTTTTTTATTTATATATATTTTTTATTTCTGGGTCACACACAACTGTGCTTAGGGGTTACTCCTGACTATGCATTCAGAAATTACTCCTGACACCATGGAGGCTCATATGGGATACCTAGATTCGAAATACCATCCACCCTGGACCTGCTGCTTACAAGGCAAATGCCCTACTGCTGTGCTATCTCTCTGGCCCTTGAGTGCATGAGTTCTAATTTCTCCAAATCAGTGACAACATTTCTTATATTTTGTTTTACTTTTATTGTTAATATAGAATAGGATCACTCATTCTGAAGTGGTATCTCATCAGACTTGATTTGCATTTTTCTACTTATTAGTGAATGGGATTTTTCTCATGTCTTTATTGAGCATTTGTAAATATATTTTTAGATAAATGATTCTTTAAGACTACTCATTTTAAAATCAGGCTGGTTGTATTATGTCTAATTTTTAAAACTTTATACATACTTTGATTAATAACCCAATATAAAGTATATTACTTAAAAATATTTCCTCCAGGGGCCGGAGTGGTGGCACAAGCGGTTGGGCATTTGCCTTGCCCACTCTAGCTTAGGACGGACTGTGGTTAGATCTCCCAGTGTCCTATGTAGTCCCCCGAGCCAGGAGAGATTTCTGAGCACATAGCCAGGAGTAACTCCAGAGCGTCATTGGGTGTGGCCCAAAAACTAAAAAATACATATATATTTCCTCCAATTTCATGGGTTATTGTTGCTCAATTACAACTATATCTTATTATATATTATATATAACGATATAATATATAATGTAATATATTGTATATCTACAACTATGCTAAGATATTTTTCATGAATTCAATATGTCTAATTTAAATTTTTCTCTGCAATTTATGTAAGTTATGAGCATGTCAAATATCCTATTTCTTGCACTTCATATTCAAGCTCTGTCCTTATATCAGATTTATTCAAGGCCTTAAATTGAACTATTGGATGTTTTATTAATTAATTTTTACATGATACTAAAGGTAATATTTCATTCTTTTTATTATCAATATCTTCATTATTCAACACCAATTTATATAAACACTTTTTATCATTGTATAATCTTAAACCTATAATAAAACCATTTTAAAAGGAAGTGTTTATTTTTGCTTAACATTATATTCTGTAAGTTTATATATGTTTATATGTCATTATCTCATTAGTTGAAAACGATAGTTTTTTAAATGCTTTTAAATAAAAAAGTGGGCCCTACTCTAGTTTTTTGACTATCCTAGTCCTTTGACATTGCATACACTTCTGGCAAGAGTTTTATAAATGAACATTTTTAAAATAGATGTTTCTTTGTTATATGAATGTTTTGACAAATATGAATTTTCAATGCATAAATAAGTCTGTACATTTACTTACATCTATATTCAGCAATATTTTATTGATTTCATTCTACAAATATTTTCTGTTTTCCTGTTACTAAGCATTTTATTACAAATGTGTGTGTATATATATATATAAAACTGATATTTTATGTTGAATTTGTATCCTAAATAGTGCCCTTTTAGTTTAACCTTCCCCACAGTGAGTGGAATCTGTAGTTATTTATATTTATATAAATGTATGGCATATATGTATATAAGCACCACTTGCAAGTATAAATAATTCATCATCTTTCATTTTTTTTGTTCTGTTTTTTGGTCATGCCCAGCAGCACTCAGGGGTTCCTCCTGGCTCTACGCTAAGAAATCTCTCCAGGCAGGCTCATGGGACCATATGGGATGCCAGGAATCGAACCACCGTGCTTCTGATTGCAAGGCAAAAGCCTTACCTCTATGCAATCTCTTCAGCCCCTATCATCTTTTATTTTGATTTACATTTTATTTATATTTAATAATTTATTTGACTTGCCTATAGGTGAATTTATAACAGAAGGCAACCTATTTACTACTACTTCACAGAGGATGAGTACGAAGCACTATATGGAAGCCATGTGATTGTGAGGGAAACTATCTGGACTTGGCCATTTTGATACTGGAAAACTGTGATCTATATATATTGCTATACTCCCTAAGCCTTAGACACCCTTTAATGCCTAAGGAGGATTCTGATATGCTAACTGTAGAAAATTTTTTCATTTTTACTAAATATTATACTGTAAAATTTAGGCTAGGTGAGATTAATAAAACTTTTTAACTGATTTTGACAGCTGGTATGTGTATTCAGCTCTAAACAGAGTAAATCTGATCTCCTCAAATATGCTCAAATGAATCGTCTAGATCTGGCACTTGGATTTGAAGCAGATGAAGATAGGTCAATGAATGGTGTGCCTGTTAGTGGTGGGTCTTACATGACTAATAGATTATGAAGAAGTGTTTTAAACAGGGGGCCAGTTTACTTTCCCACAGACTGTTGGAGAGCCGGATTATAGTAAAAATAAAAACTATGAACATATTCCTATGCACACTGCATATAACTTATTTTGAAGTGAAGAAACAAAACAGAAACAAATACATTATGTGGCCCATCAGCTGCATTTTCAGGACCACTGTTCTATATAATACAGATAAGTGATATCATCTTGTTTCTGTTATTTTTATAACTTCAAGTTTCATTCAGCTTGCAACAAATTGCTTTTTCTCATCATTGCTAGCAGCTGCATAGTAGTCCATTATATATAAAAACATTTTTTATAATCTGTTATTAACATTATCTGTTATCTTGTTGCATAACTAGATTTCTGAAAGTAATATTGCAATAGTATTAAGTGCTGTAATGAATAATCTTATACATATGTCCTTTATAATGAATGTTTTTGTGTCCTGGCTTAGATAACCAAAAATGAAATTCTGGATCATATGGCAGCTCATTTCTGAGTTTCGTGAGAATTCTCCATACTGTTTTCCACATGTGTTGAACCAGAAACATTCATATCAATACAAGATGACAACTTTTTTTCACCATATTCCATTTCACCATATGTCATTCTCAATAATGTCATTCTCACTAGTATGAAAATATATCTAATTGTCCTACTGTCTTGGGCTTCTGTAAAGATAAATGATGAAAAGGTATCCATGTACCTATTGGCAATTCTGCCTTCTTCTGAATAATTGATAGTAATTTCCCCAATTTAAGAGATGCTTAATTTTTGTTGGTGTTATTAGCAATTTACATATTCTACATATCAAACATATCTGATATAATAAATATGAATTCTTTTTCCATTCACTTAGTTGTCTTTTCATTTTAACCAACATTTTGGTCATGCAGATACTCTTCAGTTTGATGTTGTCTCATTTAATTTTTTTTTTATTTTGTTGCCTTGGCCAGTTGCCTCATATCAATGAAGACACGTGACTGGATCATTCTGCTTTAGTTTTCTCAATGGTCTATAAGTTTCTGGACAGACTTCAATGTCTTCAATCCATCTTGAATCAATTTTGTGTAATGTGTGAAATGTGGATCCAATATTAAATTTTTACAGATGGTTATAAATTTTTTCAGAAGCTGGTTTTTGGGTCAGTGGTTACTCCTGCCTCTGTGCTCGGAATCTCTCCTGGTAGGCTTGGGGACCATATGGAATGCCGGAATTCAAACCACTGTCTCTCCTGGATAGGCTGCGTCAGCACCATTTATTTTAATTTTATTTGTTTATTAATTGCTTGAATTCTTGGCCACACAGAGCAGTGCTCAGGGGTTTCTCCTGGCTTTGCACTCAGAAATAGCCCCCTGGCAGGCTGGGGGATCATATGGGATGCCAAGAATAGAACCAGGTCCCACCTGAGACAGCTACATGCAAGGCAAATGCCCTTTTATGACCTGTGGACTTTGTCAGAAAGTTGATCACTCTGGACAATTCCACATGGCTTAGACTATTGCCTTAGATTGTGAATTATTGATCAAAAGGCCTATCATGCGCACCATAGCTTTATAATAAACTTCAAAATTAGCTAAGAGGATACCTCTCAATTTCTTTTTTTTCTTTTTTTTCCTTTATCTTTATTTAAACACCGTGATTACAAACATGATTATAGTTGTATGATTACAGTCATGTAAAGAGCACCCCCCTTCACCGGTGCAACATTCCCACCACCAATTTCCCAGATCTCCCTCCTCCCCACCCCCCTACACCTGTACTCGAGACAGGCTTTCTACTTCCCTCATTCATTCACATTTTATGATAGTTTTCAGTGTAGTCATCTCTGCAACTGCACTCATCACTCTATGTGATGAGCTGCATGTCCTGAGCTGCACCTACCAGCCCTCATCTCTCTTGTCTCTGAGATACTGTTAAAAATGTCCTTCATTTTTCTTAAAGCCCATAGATGAGTGAAACCATTCTGCGTCTTTCTCTCTCCCTCTGACTTACTTCACTCAGCATAATAGATTCCATGTACATCCATGTATAGGAAAATTTCATGACTTCATCTCTCCTGATGGCTGCATAGTATTCCATTGTGTATATGCACCACACTTTCTTCAGCCACTCATCTGTTGAAGGGCATCTTGGTTGTTTCCAGAGTCTGGCTATTGTAAATAGCGCTGCAATGAATATAGGAGTAAGGAATGGATTTTTGTATTGTATTTTGTGTTTCTTGGGTATATTCCTAGGAGTGGTATAGCTGGATCTTATGGAAGCTCAAGTTGTTTCTGTTGAGCTTATCAAAGACTTCTATTTTCATCTGCTCATATTCTTTCAGTAAATTTTCCATTGTCTGATCATTTGATTTGAGGCTTTTTTCCAATTTCTTCTGCTGTGTAAAGTTGTTATGCATCTCGTCTTCTAAAGCGCTAATTCTATCCTCAGCTTCTGTTAACCTGTTGGAAAGCTCATCCATTATGTTCTTCAATTCGTCTACTGAGTTTTTCAGACCTGTTATCTGATCTGATATTTCAGTTTGGAGTTTTCTGATTTCTATCTTCATATTCTCTTGATTTTTATTAGTGTTCTGATTTATACTTTCTTTGATTTCTGTTAGCAACCTCTATATTTCGTCTCTAAACTCCATTTCTGAAAGACTACTTAGGTAGTTGGCCATTGTTGGGTCATCAGAGTTTCCATCTTCATTCTCTATGGTTGAAGTTGGTCTGCGTAGTCTCCCCATTGTCACGCTTACACTGTGGGTTTTTCTACGTGTTGTGGTGGTACTCATTGGCTAGGTGGAGTGCGCAGCCGCGAAGCGCAGCAGAGCGGCAGCGCTCCCGCCCCCAAACACTCACCTCAGCCGAGGCAAGCCGTCAGGGGATGCCCGGGGAAGCCCCCAATGTTTGCCAAGCTAAGGAAACCAGCAAAATTCTCTTGTCCACAACTCCAACAGAAAACACACGCCTCAGCCGAGACACACCTTGAAGGGATTAATGCTCAGCCGAGGCAAGCCATCAGGGGATGCCCGGGGAAGCCCTCAAATGTCTGCCAAGCTAAGAAAACCAGCAAAATTCTCTTGTCCACAACTCCAACAGAAAACACACGCCTCAGCCGAGACACACCTCAGCCGAGGCAAGCCGTCAGGGGATGCCTGGGGAAGCCCTCAAATGTCTGCCAAGCTAAGGAAACCAGCAAAATTCTCTTGTCCACAACTCCAACAGAAAACACACGCCTCAGCCGAGACACACCTCAGCCGAGGCAAGCCGTCAGGGGATGCCTGGGGAAGCCCTCAAATGTCTGCCAAGCTAAGGAAACCAGCAAAATTCTCTTGACCTCTCAATTTCTTATTTCCAAAATGCAATTCTTTCAATAACAAAAATAGTATTATTGGTATTGAGATCTCTACTTCTTCTAGAAAAACTTTATTGATGAATTTTCCAAGTACTTTCATAATTCCATCTGAATTTGTTTAGGGATTGTTCTAAATATATATAATAGTTTAGTTTGGACAGTAATTATTGTTGATCTTTCCAATTAATAAGTATGGAATGGTTTTATATTTCTTTTTTAATATATTTATTTAAACAAATTTATTACATAAATGATTGTGTTTGGGTTTCAGTCATGTAAAGAACACCACCCATCACCAGTGCAACATTCCCATCACCAATGTTCCAAATCTCCCTCCTCCCAACCCAACCCCTGCTTGTACTCTAGACAGGCTTTCTATTTCCCTCGTACATTCTCATTATTAGGATAGTTCGAAACTTAGTTATTTCTCTAACTAAACTCATCCCTGTTTGTGGTGAGCTTCATGAGGTGAGCTGTAACTTCCAGCTCTTTTCTCTTTTGTGTCTGAAAGTTATTATTGCAAGAATGTCTTTCATTTTTCTTAAAACCCATAGATGAGTGAGACCATTCTGCATCGTTCTCTCTCTATGACTTATTTCACTCAACATAATAGATTCCATGTGCATCCATGTATAGGAAAATTTCATGACTTCATCTCTCCTGACAGCTGCATAATATTCCATTGTGTATATGTACCAGAGTTTCTTTAGCCATTCATCTGTTGCAGTAATGGTGTCTTGGCTGTTTCCAGAGTCTTGCTATGGTAAATAGTGCTGCAATGAATATAGGTGTAAGGAAGGGATTTTTGTATTGTATTTTTGTGTTCCTAGGGTATATTCCTAGGAGTGGTATACCTGGATCGTATAGGAGTTTGATTTCCAGTTTTTGGAGGAATCTCCGTATTGCTTTCCAAAAAGGTTGAACTAGACGGCATTCCCACCAGCAGTGGATAAGAGTTCCTTTCTCTCCACATCCCCGCCAACACTGCTTGTCCTCTAAATTCTGGCACAAGACAAGGCTGTCCTCTCTCACCACTCCTATTCAACATAGCACTGATAGTACTCGCTATAGCGATTAGGCAAGAAAAAAATATCAAGGAATCCAGATAGGAAAGGAAGAAGTCAAGCTCTCGCTGTTTGCAGATGACATGATACTCTACCTAGAAAACCCTAAAGTCTGTACGAAAAAGCTTCTAGAAACAATAGACTCATATAGCAAGGTGGCAGGCTACAAAAATCAATGGCCTTTCTATACACCGATAGTAATAGGGAAGAAATGGACATTAAGAAAACAACCCCATTCACAATAGTGCCACACAAACTCAAATATCTTGGAATCAACTTGACTAAAAATGTGAAGGACCTATACAAAGAAAACTATAAAACTCTGCTCCAAGAAATAAGAGAGGACACGTGGAAATGGAAACACATACCCTACTCATGGATTGGCAGGATTAACATCATTAAAATGACAATACTCCCCAAAGCATTGTACAGATTTAATGTGATCCCTCTAAAGATACCATGACATTCTTCAAAGAGTGGATCAGGCACTTTTGAAATTCATTTAAACAATAAACACCCTAGAATGGCTAAAGCAATTATTGGGAAAAAGAATATGGGAGGAATTACTTTCCCCAAATTTAAAAATTTAAATTAAATTCCCCAACAATAGTAATCAAAACAGCATGGTATTGGAATAAAGACAGGCCCTCAGATCAGTGGTATAGGCTTGAATACTCAGAGAATGTTCCCCAGATATACAATCACCTAATTTTTGGTACAGGAGCAAGGAATCCTAAATGGAGCAAAGAAAGTCTCTTCAACAAGTGGTGTTGGCACAACTGGCTAGCCAACTTGCAAAAATTGAACTTTAGACCCCCAGCTAACATCATGTATGAAGGTTAAATCCAAATGGATGAAAGACCTCGATATCAGACCCGAAACCATAAGAAATATGGAACAACACGTAGGTAAAACACTCTAGGACATTGAGACTAAAGGCATCTTCAAAGAGGAAACTGCACTCTCCAAGCAAGTGAAAGCAGAGATTAACAGATGGGAATATATTAAACTGAGAAGCTTCTGCACCTCAAAAGAAATAGCACCCAGGATACAAGAGCCTCCCCCACTGAGTGGGAGAAACTATTCACCCAATACCTATCAGATAAGGTGCTAATCTCCAAAATATACAAGGCACTGACAGAACTTTACAAGAAAAAAACATCTAATCCCATTAAAAAATGGGGAGAAGAAATGGACAGACACTTTGACAAAGAAGAAATACAAATGGCCAAAAGACACATGAAAAAATGCTCCACATCACTAATCATCAGGGAGATGCAAATCAAAACAACTATGAGGTACCATCTCACACCCCAGAGATTGGCACACATCATGAAGAATGAGAACAAGCAGTGTTGGCAGTTTTACATTTCATATCATTTTTCTTAAGTAATTTAATTTGTTCTTTTATATTAATATCTTTATTTAAACACATTGATTACAAATATTATTGTAGTTTGGTTTCAGTCATGTAAAGAACATCCCTCTTCACCAGTGCAACATTCCCATCACCAATGTCCCAAAACTCCCTCCCCCACCCCACCCCCACCTGTATTCTAGACAGGCTTTCTACTTCCCTCATTCATTCACATTGTTATGTTAGGTCTCAGTGTAGTTATTTCTTTAACTGCACCCACCACTCTTTGTGGTGAGATTCATGTCATGAGCTGGACCTTCCAGCCCTCCTCTCTTGTCTCTGAAGATTATTGCAAAATTGTCTTTTATTTTCCTTAAAACACATAGATGAGTGATACTATTCTGCATCTATCTCTCTCCCTCTGACTTATTTCACTCAGCATAATAGATTTCATGTACATTACTGTATAGAATAATTCCATAACTTCATATCTCCTAACTGCTGCATAATATTACATTGTGTATATGTACCACAGTATCTTTAGCCATTCATCTATTAAAGGGCATCTTGTTTTTTTTTTTCCCAGAATCTGGCTATTGTAAATAGCGCTGCAATGAATATAGGTGTGAGGAAAGAATTTTTTATTGTATTTTTGTGTTCCTAGGGTATATCCCTTGAAGTGGTATAGCTGGATCATATGGGAGCTCATTTTCCAGGTTATGGAGGAATCTCCATATCACTTTCCAGAAAGGTTGGACTAGATGGCATTCCCACCAGCAGTGAATAAGAGTTCCTTTCTCTCCACATCCCCTTCAGCACTGCTTGTTCTCATTCTTTGTGATGTGTGCCAATCTCTGTGGCGTGAGATGGTACCTCATAGTTGTTTTGATTTGCATCTCCCTGATGAGTAGTGATGTGGAGCATTTTTTTCATGTGCCTTTTGGCCATTTGTATTTCTTCTTTGTTAAAGTGTTCATTTCTTCTCCTCATTTATTGATGGGATTTGATGTTTTATTCTTGTAAACTTGTCAGTGCCTTATATATTTTGGATATTAGCCCCTTATCTAATGGATATTGGGTAAATAGTTTCTCCCACTCCCACTTGTATCCTGGGCACTATTTTCTATAATTTATATATTATAAATATATTATATATTATATAAATATATATTATATAAATATATTATATACAATATAATTTATATAATTTATAATATTTTACCCAAGGGTTATTATAGGAATTATAGATATTGTTATGCATTGTATATATTAACTCTATTTCTATATTTCTTAAATGTAGGGAAAATGCTATTTTATCTCTATATTTATATTAATAATTACTCAAACTTTTTGTCATAAATTTTCTGAGATACTTACTATAAAACAGTATTAGACAAATGGTCCCTTGATCCCCACCAAGTGCTTACAGAGAACAGAATCAAAAGTAGCCCTTGAGGGACTGAAGCAATGGTGCAAGCAGTAGGGCTTGTATGTGGCTAACCTAGGACAAACCGCGGATCAATCCCCCTGTGTCTCATATGGTTCTCCAAACCAGGACTGATTTCTGAGCACATAACCAGGAGTAACCACCCCTGTGCGTTATCTGATGTGGCCAAAAAGAAAAAAAAGAATATGTATTGTTCAATTTGTTTTCTAAACCATTATGAAAAAAATATCTTTTATTGTTAGAGGATTTGGTATAGGATTTAGTATCACATGAGTGAAATTTCATAATATTCATTGTTTATATTTATTGTATATTGAAATGTTCTCTTTAGACACTGTCACTTTATAAAATACCTTTCAAAAGCAGTATGTTTTACTCTGTAAATGAAATATATTATAGTATATATATCATATATAATAATATATATGTATATATATATCACACCTTGTGATATTACAGTTTGACTTTAGATCTGCAAGTCAGAAATTATTGTAAAAAATCAAATCTATGAATATGCTTTGTTTCCCAATGTACTTAACATTATTTTATACTATATGGTATTTCACTGACTGTCCAATTGAATTATATCTTAAGCAAATAAAAATAATTATTTAAAATGCTTTATATGTTTAAATGATAATTATTTGAGTATTATTTGAGCTTTCAATAAGTCATAATAGTTTTGCTTGTGGAGGTTTTAACTCAGTATTAATGTTTACTGCCTTGTTGGGGTTTATAAAGTTTGTAGTTCTTGTGACATTTTCTTAATATTAAGCAACATTGAAATTTACTATGCCTATTGACTTTTCTGTTTAGAAAAGATTTTTGTGTAGCAGCTATGTTTGAAATAGCTTATCCAGTTATATCATTTTCGAAATTGTGCTCAATTATCTCAAACTATTCCTGTCTTCTACAAAGTAGGTTTATATTATAGTCTAATTCCTTTTTTATAATGTAACCAATGTTCAGAATATCGTTAAAAGGAGTAGATTACATCTGAGGAAACTTTTATTTGTTCAACCATAAGAGGCAACACTTCATCTGTTAAAGTTTTATCGTGTAAATACAATGAAGTTCTTACTAATTTTACTTCATCTGCAGTTACTTTCTCCACTGAAGTTGTAAACCCTAGAAATCCATATATGAATTTTTGTATCAGCTCCTAGGCTTCTATTAATTTTGACATTTAGATAGATACTGGACTACTCAGGGGATATATGGATGTCAGGGACTGTACCTGAGTCAGTTGGGTTGTGTGTATGGCAAGCACCCTACCTATAGTTCTGGCCCCAAGCTTACTAATTTCTAGCATTTGTTTTAAAATAAGAATACATGAGGCTTCATCTCAAGATCTAGGGAAAATTATTGGGTTATTAATTGTCCAAATAATTTTAATATGGCTGCATTTAAGGTAAAAGAGAGTACCAAAGGAGAAGAGAACATCTGGATGATTAGTGGAATTGTCTCAACATACTTGTCATTTATGTTGCTATCTTATGTATGAACAGTTACCGCCTTCACAAAAATATATATACAAATTCTATTGATAGCAGATAAATATACTAATTTAGTAATAATGAAAAATCTAGAAAACTCCTAGAATCACCAAAATGTGACAAAAAATGTGAAATAAACATTTTCTACTAGAACATGGCACCAAATAGACTCATTACAGATTACTCACAACCCATCAATTTGCAAACATCTAACAGTAAATAATAATAGAGAAATTCATATCAAAGTACTGATTGATAGATACCCACAGTGTTATTTTTATTTATCTCTGGCAAATTATCTTATTTTCCTTATTCCTTGACCCAATCTTGCCATGAGATTACACCATGGCTCATATGCTTACTCTTACCGTTATGTACTAGGTACTGTAATAATTCTACAGGTATTATACTCTTCTATCTACTTCTGCCTTTTGTCTCCATAGGTGGTTGACTAAAAATTATCCCCAAGGATAATGAGCAGATTCCCAATGTCATTAGACACTCATCGTATCAGGACCTGTGTAAGATAAATTCCTATGATTTGGTCCAGCATCCTATACACACCTTCCAATAAGCATGTTCCCAAGAGTCACCAGGTATATTTCATGGACAACCACATTATTCAGCATCTCCTAGTCCTTGTGACTGCCCTAAAAGTTAAATTCCTAGGCAATAAAGTGCGACTACTACATCTTCTGTTGAGAGTAGCTTTGGACTATCAGGTGACCTGTAATCCAGTTCTGAAAAAGCACCAATGAAAAAAATTAAGGGATTTAGCCATCTCAACAAAGGTTGACAAATGTCTAGAAATATATTCAATGACAACACTTTTTAAATGTTCATAAAGAATATTTTATGACATAAACTGATAAATAACTCAAGAAAAGGGAATATAAACTATAAAAACAAACCAGATAAAGAATATAACAGTAAGTCTCATGTCCATAAATAATGAAGCTGAAAATTGAACCAGTGAACTGAATGGTATTTTGAACAGTCCCAAAAGAAATAGCAGGCAACAGAAAATTGAGTGAGAACAAAGTAAAAGATAACGACTCTTACCAAAAAACTTGGAGGGCCATCCCCAGAATCAGAGAATTAGAGAAGAGGGCATGAGGAAGAAAGCCAAATTAAAAAAATATGAGGTGAGAACTTCCTCAATACGAAGTAGATGATAAAAGCACTGATCCAAGAGAGACAAAAAAGTAAACTCAAACAGAAAGAACATTTACATTATAATCTTAATGTTAATAGCCAAAAAGAAAAACTGATTCCCTGAAAGCAACTAAATAGAAGTAAAATATCTCATAAAATTAAATGCATAGCTCATAATAGATATTGGTATTTAAACCACAACCAATAAGAATAGAATTACATACACATGCATGGAATGAAGAGAACCTGAAACTAATAATCCATTATCCAGCAAGGTTATCTTTCAGGAGTGAAAGCAGAATAAAGACATTCTCAGACAAATAACAACTCAGTATTTATAATATTTATAATATATATTATATATTATATTTATAATATCTAGATTATCTCTGTATGGGATAATGAATGACCTCATATAAATATCAAATATCAAGTAAATAAGCAGCCAGACTTTTTATAGATACATATAAATAAATACTTTCATATCAATAATTTCTCTAAATATCAATAGACTAAGCTCCAAAATAAAATTTTACAGAATGGCTGATGAATCAGAAAATAAAATTTTATATTTTGTTGCTTACAGTAGATGTGATGAAACTCAAATGAAAGAGAGTTAACAACCATTGTTAATAGTTATTTTTAACCTTAGTATTGAATGGGCCAGGCGTCCCTAGGAACCCATAAACTGTGCAAGATATCTGGGCCATTAGGTTCAAGGTGCAAAGTGACAGAAGGTAGAGAAGTAAGTCAGACTCAATAATGAAAGATTTCAAATCTGGGCTAATGTATATACATTTAACATAGAAATAATTGTTCCCCACACTTTTTCCATTGCAATTCACCATCAATACTCTAATTTACTTACTTTTACACCAAATAATTGACTTAGACATTTAATTTTATCCTAATAAAATATATGAGAAACCATAGATTGAATTTACTTGTCCCATTTTTCTTAATACAGATTGAAATGGAGACAGACATGGAGCCAGAACTAGTTTGGCAGATATGGTAGGTTTGTTTTTTATGCAGCTGACTTGAGTTAGATAACTGACACCACATAATGTCCTCTAAGCATCAGAGACGTAGTCACTGGTTGCAGAGCCAAAAGATAAGCCCTGAACACTGCTTGGTGTTGTCAACCCAAACAAACAAAACAGTAGAAACAGACTGGTGAAAGCTGTAAAGTGTTTTCTCTTAGTACATAAGTTAAGGTGCTTGCATTGCACCAAGTGGTCTTACTTATTCACTGGACCACATATGGCACCTGAGCATATCCAGGAGGACTGCTTGAATAACACTAGATGTGATGGGCTGGAGCTATAGAATAGAGGATAGGTCATTTGCCTTGGATGCTCCCAACCGTGGTTTAATCTCTGGTATCCATGAGCCTGCCAGGAGTGACTTCTGAGTACAAATCTAGGAGCAAACTCTGAGGGACACCGGGTGTGGCCCTAAAGAAAAAAAAACTAGATGTCACATCTAAACAAAATTAGTTTAATTTAAAATTTAAAAATGAATTATCATAATAAAATTCTCCCAAAGCAAGTCACTGGAAAATGTATATAAATGTATATATTTCTCGATTTCTAGGCAACACCCAGTAGTGCTCCTGGTTTACTTCTGCTTCTGCACTTGTACTTAAAGGTGGTTACTGCTCAGGGAACAATGTGGTGATATGGATTGAACTAGAGCTGGCCATGTGCATGACAAGTACTTTAATCTTGGCACTATCTCTCCAGCCATGAAACATTATTTTAAGAAAAATTGTGAAAAGATTAAAAAGTATGTTTTATAATAACACAATGATGTCTATAATATCTGTTATTAAAGATATTGACCAATTGATAGCTATAATGTAAACAAATATAATGTGAAGTAGTTGTGATTGGAAAATGAAACATTTGCTACTCATCTATCCAAAAGAAATGTGCAATGACAAAAATAGAAAAATGGTATACATAAAATGTGAATATATATGGTGGGTAAATAATGGCATCCACAATATATGTTAGGAGACTAACTCTTGATATTTTGCAAGTGATTTACTTTGGCAATGAATCCTGAAAGTTAAAGTGTGCAAATAAAGCATATCCAAACAAAGCATTCCTTTTTCTGACCCCAAGACAGAAAAGAAGACAAAGAAACACTACTTTGGTGAATGCACTCTATAAAGCTCATGGAAAGAAATGTCAAATGGAAGTTTGAAGAGACAAAAAATAATTAGCCTCTACACTCTTCGTAAGGAGTACATCCTACTTTCAACTCAGTTGCAGACTTTAGTCTCCAAAACTATGAAAAAACAAATCTGGTTTGTTTGAAGTTGCCAGGTGATGTAATTTATTAAGTTTCTAAGAAAATAATACATATTTTGGTATTGGAAAGTAAAATGCTTCTATAATAAGTATCTAAAAATATGGTTATGGAATTAGGTGACTGGAAGAGTTTGAATAAATTTTAAGCTATATTAAAATGCTTATAGTACATTGAATTGGTTGTTGGTAGAAATATGGAAGTTAAATATTGTTCTGTTGAAGGTTCAGAAGTGAGTAAAGGAACACTCATCATATTAAAATAATATATAAAATCATAGATTCATTAGTTAATGCTTAAATGAATCTGGTAAGTATCAAAAATAAGAATAAAGAAAAATGATCTTTGACATATAGTGACATAAAAACTGCCTGACTGTTTTACCTGTGACTAGCCAAGTGATCAGCAGAAACTTGTGATGAATAATGATATTTAAAAGATTAAAAATAAGGAAACTTGGACCCGGAGAGATAGCACAGCGGTGTTTGCCCTGCAAGCAGCCGATCCAGGACCTAAGGTGGTTGGTTCGAATCCCGGTGACCCATATGGTCCCCCGTGCCTGCCAGGAGCTATTTCTGAGCAGACAGCCAGGAGTGACCCAAAAACCAAAAACCAAAAAAAAAAAAAAAAGGAAACTTCTCCTGCCTGTGCCTGTCTGCCTGTGTTTCTGAATCCCTGAAGTTCTCCTCAGAGGCCTAGGGAGCGCACCCCCAAAACACTGCATTTTGAAGCTGCCCAGTAAATACATTCTGGCTGTGGGGGTCGCTGTCCAATAAGCTGAACTCTCTGGCCTGTGGAGACTCTGCCCTGCTGTGCGTTTGTTCACTCTGAGGACTTCAAGGGAAACTTCTCCTGCCTGTGCCTGTCTGCCTGTGTTTCTGAATCCCTCAAGGTCTCCTCAGAGGCCTAGGGAGCGCACCCCCAAAAAACTGTCAACTAGAGGCAGCAGAAGAACGCACATGCTTCGCTTCACTTCACTTCATGCCGCGCACTCTTTCTAACCAATGAACCCCACCACAACACACAGGAAAAGCCACACTACAAGCGCGACAATGGGGAAACCTCGCAGGCAAACACCATGCACAGAAAATGAAGACGAAAGCTCAGATGACCTAATAAATTCCAACCACCTGATTAACCTCTCATATAAGGAACTTAAAATAGCAATATGTAAGATGTTTGTAGAACTCAAAGAAAGCATAGATCGATCTGAACAAACACAAAGACAGAAATCAGAAAACTCCAAACTGAAAGAGCAGATCTGAAAAACATGGTAGCTCAACTGAAAAACTCAGTGGATGGCCTCCACAGCAGGGTATCAACAGCTGAGGAGAGAATCAGAGTACTGGAAGATGTGATGCAGAAAAACTCAACACAACAGAAGAAATTGGAAAAGAATCTTAAGACAAACGAACAGGCAATGGAAAAAGTACTCAAGGAATGCGAACAGATGAAAATAGAAGTCTTTGATAAACTCAACATAAACAACTTAAGAATCATTGGAGTCCCAGAGGCCCAGGTAGGAGATCTCCAGGAAGAATCAACTGTCAAAGACATCATCAAAGAGATACTCCCAGAGTTAAAGACTACATGCAATCAAATACTGCATACCCGAAGAGTACCAGCTAAGAGACCCAAAGAAAAACACCCAAGACACATCCTCGTTACAATGACAAACCCCACAGATAGAAATAGAATACTGGGGCCAGGAAGGTGGCGCTAGAGGTAAGGTGTTTGCCTTGCAAGCGCTAGCGTAGGACGGACCGCAGTTCGATCCCCAGGTGTCCCATATGGTCCCCTCAAGATAGGGGCGATTTCTGAGTGCAAAGCCAGGAGTAACCCCTGAGCGTCAAACGGGTGTGGCACAAAAACCAAAAAAAAAAAAAGAAAGAAAGAAAAAAGAAATAGAATATTGAAAGCAGCAAGATGAAAAAGGGAAATTACATTCAAAGGAGGATCCATAAGACTTACAGCAGACATGTCACAAGAAACTCTCAAGGCCAGAAGACAGTGGTGGGATATTGTGACAAGACTGAATGAAATGAATGCCTCACCAAGAATACTGCACCCAGCCGAACTCTCATTCAGGTTTGAAGGAAGAATACATAGCTTCATGGATAAACAACAGCTCAGAAACTTCACAGATGATAAACCAGCCTTAAAGGAAAAACTGACAGGTCTACTCTAAGACAAGAGAGACCAAAAAACAAAGCAAACTTATCTACAAAGATGACATTAAATCCTATGACAATCATCTCCCTCAATGTCAATGGACTAAATTCACCAATTAAAAGAAACAGAGTGGCAAAATGGGGCAAAATGATGAATCCAACCTTCTGCTGCCTACAAGAAACACATCTGAATAGTCAAAACAAACATAGACTCAAAAACAAAGGCTGGAGTAAAATCATCCAAGCAAACAACACCCTGAAAAAAGCTGGGGTGGCCATATTAATATCAGATGACACCAACTTTATACTCAGAAAAGTGGTAAGGGACAAAGATGGACAGTATGTACTAATCAAGGGATATGTGCAACAGGAAGAAATCAGACTATTAAACATATATGCACCCAATGAGAGACCAGTAATTATTTAATACAATTACTGACAAATCTGAAAGAAGAAATCAATAATAACACAATAATTGTGGGAGACCTCAACACGGCCCTATCAGCACTTGATAGTTCAACCAGACAGAAACCCAACAAAAACATACTAGACCTGAAAAGAGTAACGGAAGAAAGAGGAATAGTATATATATATATATATATATATATATATATATATATATATATATATATATATATATATATATATATATATATATATGACACTCCATCCCAAAAAAACCTGGATACACATTCTTCTCCAATGTACATGGGTCATTCTCCAGGATAGACTACATGCTGACACATAAAACATACTGCCATAAAATCATGAGGTTATAAATCTTGCAGGCTACCTTTGCTGACCACAAGGCTCTGAAATTAGATGTGAAATACAAAGCCACACGGAAGAAAAACTTTAACTATTGGAAATTAGACACCCTGCTACTAACAACCAGTTGAGATGAAATTAAAAAGGAAATCAAAACTTTCCTGGAAACAAATGATAATGAAGACACAAACTGCCAGAATATATGGTACACAGCAAAAGCGGTCCTGAGAAGAAAATTTATAACTCTACAAGCACACATCAGGAAGGAAGAAGAGGCATACCTGAATAACTTAATGACCTAGCTCAAAAATTTAGAAAATGTCCAACAAAAGGAACCAAAAATAGGGAGACAGAAGGAAATAACAAAGCTGAAAGCAGAACTCAATGAAGTGGAAACCTAAAATACAATCCGAAAGATCAATGAAAGCAGAATTTGGTTCTTTGAAAAAATAAACAAGATTGATAGACCATTGGCAAAACTCACAAAGAGAGAGAGAAATATGATAACCCGTATTAGAAATGAAAAGGAGGAGATCACGACAGATATTGCAGAGATCCAAAGGGTAATCAGAGACTACTTTGAGAAACTTTATGCTACTAAACATGAGAACCTAGAAGAAATGGAAAAATTCTTGGACATTTATAACTTTCCACATTTGTGTAAGGAGGATATAGCATATTTCAACACCCCCATCACTACTAAGGAAATTGAAACTGTAATCAAACATCTGCCAAAAAGAAAAGCCCAGGCCCAGATGAATTTCCTAATGAATTTAGCCAGGCTCTTCCATGAAATTGAAAAAACAGGAACACTCTCAAACAGCTTTTATGAAGCCAACATCACCTTGATATCAAAACCAGACAGAGATGCTGCCAAAAAAGAAAATTACACACCAATATCCCTGATAAATGCTGTTTCAAAGATTTTTAACAAAATCCTGGCAAATAGGATCCAATGCATTATCAAGAAGATCATACACTACGACCAAGTAGGTTTCATACCAGGAATGCAAGGATGGTTTAACATCCGTAAATCTATCAACATCATACACAACATCAATAAGAAGAAAAATAAAAATCAAATGATCATATCAATAGACGCAGAGAAAGCATTTGATAAAGTCCAACACCCATTGTTGATCAAAACTCTCAACAATATGGGAATGGAAAGAACCTTTCTCAATCTAGTTGAAGCCATCTACCACAAGCCAATGGCATATATTATCCTCAATGGAGAAAACTAAAAGCCTTTCCTTTAAATTCTGGTATAAATCAAGGCTGTCCGCTCTCACCACTCCTCTTCAACATAGTACTGGAAGTTCTTGCTATAGTGATCAGGCAAGAAAAAGATATTAAGGGAATTCAGATAGGAAAGGAAGAAGACAAGCTAATTGTTTGCAGAGAGAAAACCCCAAAGACTACCACAAAACTTCTAGAAACAATAGACTCATATAATAAGGTGGCAGGTTACAGAAATTAGCACACATAAATCAATGGCCTTTTTATATACCAATAATGATAGGGAAGAAATGGAAGTCAGGAAGGCAATCCCATTCAGAATAGTGCCACACAATCTCAAGTATTTTGGAGTCAACTTGATCAAAGATGTGAAGGACATATACAAAGAAAACTATAAAGCCCTGCTCCAAGAAATAAGAGAGGAAAAACGAAAATGGTAACACATACTGTGCTCATGGATTGGCAGGATTAACATCATTAAAATGGCAATACTCCCCAAAGCATTATACAGATTTAATGTGATACCCTTAAAAATAGACATGACATTCTTCAAAGAAGTGGATCAAACACTTATGAAGTTCACCTGGAACAATAAACACCCTCATATAGCTAATGCACTCCTAGGGAAAAGGAAAATGGGAGACATTACTTTACCAACTTTAAACTGTACTACAAAGCAATAGTTATCTAAACATCATAGTATTGGAATAAAGACAGACCTTCAGATCAGTGGAATAGGCTTGAGTTCTCAGACATTGTCCTCCAGACATACAATTACCTAATTTTTGACAAAGGAGCAAGAAATCCTAAGTGGAGCAAGGAAAGCCTCTTCAACAAGTGGTGCTGGCAGAACTGGTTAGCCACTTGCAAAAAAGCGAACATAGACCCCCAGTTAATATCAAGTACGAAGGTAAAATCCAAATGGATTAAAAACCTTAATATCAGACCTGATACCATAAGGTATATAGAATACCATATTAGTAAAACACTCCACGACATTGAGACTAAAGCCATCTTCAAGGAGGAAACTGCACTTTCCAAACAAGTGAAAGCAGAGATCAACAGATGGGAATATATTAAACTGAGAAGCTTCTGCACCTCAAAGGAAATAGTGCCCAGGATACAAGAGTCACCCACCGAGTGGGAAAAATTATTCACCCAATACCCATCAGATAAGAGGCTAATATCCAAAATATACAGGGCACTGACAGAACTTTACAAGAAAAAAAATCTAATCCCATCAAAAAATTGGGAGAAGAAATGAACAGACACTTTGATAAAAAAGAAATACAAATGGCCAAGAGGTTCATGGAAAAGTGATCCTCTTCACTAATCATCAGGGAGATGCAAATCAAAACAAAGATGAGATACCACCTCACACCACAGAGATTGGCACACATCACAAAGAATGAGAACAATCAGTGCTGGCTGGGATGTGGAGAGAAAGGAACTCATCCACTGCTGGTGGGAATGCTGTCTAGTCCAACCTCTATGGAAAACGATATGGAGATTCCTCCAAAATCTGGAAATTAAGCTCCCAATCGACCCAGCTATTCCACTCCTAGGGATATACCCTAAGAACACAATACAAAAACCCCTTCCTCACGCCTATATTTATTGCACCACTATTCACAATAGCCAGGCTCTGGAAACAACCAAGATGCCCTTCAACAGATAAATGGCTAAATAAACTGTGGTACATATACACAATGGAATATTAGGCAGCCATCAGGAGAGATGAAGTCATGAAATCTTCCTATACATGGATGTATGTGGAATCTGTCATGCTGAGTGAAAAAAGTCAGATGGAGAGAGAGATGCAGAATAGTCTCACTCATCTATGGGTTTTAAGAAAAATAAAAGTCATTTTTGCAACAATGCTCAGAGACAATGAGAGGAGGGCTAGAATTTCCAGCCCACTTCATAAAGCTCACCACAAAGAGTGGTGAGTGCATTTATAGAAATAACTACACAGAGAACTACTATAATCATGTGAATAAATGAGGGAACTGGAAAGCATGTCTGGAGTACAGGTGGGGGTGGGTTGGTATGGTGGGAGATTTGGGACATTGGTGGTGGGAATGTTGCACTGGTGATGGGGGTGTTCTTTACATGACCGAAACCTAATCACAATTGTATATGTAATCAAGATGTTTAAATAAAGAAAAAAGGAAAAAAGATTAAAATCCTTCCCTGTGCCACTTTCTAGTTAAATGACAGAAGAGATAACTATATCAGGAAAGGAGCTATTAATTCAATGAGTAACAAGCACTTGGAGATATAGAAAATTATCAGGCAATCCAGATTGCAAAAGTTGCCAATGTTGGGAAATTCAATGTTAAGAAAGCACTCTTTGGTTTCTTTGAGTTCTTTGAGCATCTTCCATATTGCTAGTCTAAAGTCCTTATCTGAGAGGTTGATTAGTTGGTTGGTCATTATCTGGTCCTCAGAATTGTCATCTTCATTCTCTATGTCTGATGCTGGCCTGCGTTGTTTCTCCATTGTCACTCATGTACTGTGGGTTTTTCTACCTGTTGTGGTGGAATTCATTGGCTCATTAAGAAGATCATCCACTATGATCAGGCAAGTTTCATCCCAGGAATGCAAGGATGGTTTAACACCCGTAAATCTAGCAATATAATACACAACATAAACAACAAGAAAAATAAAAACCACATGATCATATCAATAGATGCAGAGAAAGCATTTGATAAGGTCCAACACCCATTCTTGATCAAAACTCTCAGCAAGATGGGAATAGAAGGAACCTTTCTCAATATAGTTAAGGCCATCTACCATAAGCCAGTGGCAAACATTATCCTCAATGGAGAAAAACTAAAATACTTTCCTTTAAATTCTGGTACAAGACAAGGCTGTCCTCTCTCACCACTCCTATTCAACATAGCACTTGAAGTACTTGCTATAGAGATTAGGCAAGAAAAAGATATCAAGGGAATCCAGATAGGAAAGGAAGAAGTCAAGCTCTCACTGTTTGCAGATGACATGATACTCTACTTAGAAAACCCTAAAGACTCTACCAAAAAAGCTTCTAGAAACAATAGACTCATATAGCAAGGTGGCAGGCTACAAAATTACCACACAAAAATCAATGGCCTTTCTATACACCAATAGTAATAAGGAAGAAATGGACATTAAGAAAACAACCCCATTCACAATAGTGCCACACAAACTCAAATATCTTGGAATCAACTTGACTAAAAATGTGAAGGACCTATACAAAGAAAACTATAAAACTCTGCTCCAATAAATAAGAGAGGACACACGGAAATGGAAACACTTACCCTGCTCATGGATTGGCAGGATTAACATCATCAAAATGGCAATACTCCCCAAGGCATTATACAGATTTAATGCTATCCCTCTAAAGATACCCATGACGTTCTTCAAAGAAGTGGATCAGGCACTTTTGAAATTCGTTTGGAACAATAAACACCCTAGAATAGCTAAAGCAATCATTGGGAAAAAGAATATGGGAGGAAAAACTTTCCCCAACTTTAACTTTACTACAAAGCAATAGTTATCAAAACAGCATGGTATTGGAATAAGGACAGGCCCTCAGATCAGTGGAATAGGCTTGAATATTCAGAAAATGTTCCCCAGACATACAATCACCTAATTTTCAATAAAGGAGCAGGAAATCCTAAATGGAGCAGGGAAAGCCTCTTCAACAAGTGGTGTTGGCACAACTGGATGGCCACTTGCAAAAAATTGAATTTAGACCCCCACCTAACATCATGTAAGAAGGTAAAATCCAAATGGATTAAAGACCTCGATATCAGACCCAAAACCATAAGATATATTGAACAACACATAGGCAAAACACTCCAGGACATTGAGACTACAGGCATCTTCAAGGAGGAAACTGCACTCTCCAAGCAAGTGAAAGCAGAGATTAACAGATGGGAATATATTAAACTGAGAAGGTTCTGCACCTCAAAGGAAATAGTGCCCAGGATACAAGAGCCACCCACTGAGTGGGAGAAACTATTCACCCAATGCCCATCAGATAAGGTGCTAATCTCCAAAATATACAAGGCACTGACAGAACTTTACAAGAAAAAAACATCTAATCCCATCAAAAAATGGGGAGAAAAATGAACAGACACTTTGACAAAGAAGAAATACAAATGGCCAAAAGACACATGAAAAATGCTCCACATCACTAATCATCAGGGAGATGCAAATCAAAACAACGATGAGATACCACCTCACACCCCAGAGAATGGCACACATCACAAAGAACGAGAATAAACAGTGTTGGCGGGGATGTGGAGAGAAAGGAACTCTTATTCACTGCTGGTGGGAATGTCGTCTAGTTCAACCTTTATGGAACGCAATATGGAGATTCCTCCAAAAACTGGAAATCGAGCTCCCATACGATATAGCTCTACCACTCCTAGGAACATACCCTAGGAACATAAAAATACAATACAAAAACCCCTTCATTACACTTATAGTCATTGCAGCACTATTTACCACAGCAAGACTCTGGAAACAACCAAGATGCCCTTCAACAGACGAATGGCTAAAGAAACTGTGGTACATATACACAATGTAATATTATCCAGCTGTCAGGAGAGATGAAGTCATGAAATTTTCCTATACATGGATGTACACGGAATCTATTATGCTGAGTGAAATAAGTCAGAGAGAGAGAGAAAAACGCAGAATGGTCTCACTCATCTATGGGTTTTAAGAAAAATGAAAGACATTCTTGCAATAATTATTTTCAGACACAAAAGAGAAAAGAGATGGAAGTTCCAGCTCACCTCAGGAAGCTCACCACAAATAGTCCTGAGTTTAGTTAGAGAAATAACTACATTTTGAACTGTCCTAATAAGGAGAATGTATGAGGGAAATGGAGATCCTGTTTAGAGTACCGGCGGGGGTCGGGTGGGGAGGAGGGAAACTTGGGACATTGGTGATGGGAATGTTGCACTGGTGGTGTTCTGTACATGACTGAAACCCAAACACAATCATGTATGTAATCAAGGTGTTTAAAAAAAAAGAAAGCACTCTTTGGAAAGAGAGCCAAGTGTTTAATTGGATAAGATTTCAATGAAGAGATTAGAGCATATAACTTGTCTTTCAACTGAGTAATCTCAATAGAATCAATACTTATATAAAATGGCACATTATTTAGAAGGAGTTTATGAAAAATCCTACTGAAGATGTATGTGATACTGGATTTCAACTTATGTTGATCGCATATAATACAAGTGCTTTATCCACTGTTTTGTCTTTCCAGCCCTAATAAGTATAAATTGTTTTTCTTTTCTTGCTTCTCCTAAAATCACAAAGAATCTACACAAAACTCTGGACTGATTTACACAGAAAGCAATAAAAAACACAGTCAAAATAATATCTCACAGCAACAGAAAACATACAAGTAGATAGTCGATAGAGAACCAGAGATATATCTTTTCCAATAAACCCTACTTTTAAGCAA
The DNA here is from genome assembly GCF_024139225.1 of Suncus etruscus. Lineage (NCBI taxonomy): Eukaryota > Metazoa > Chordata > Mammalia > Eulipotyphla > Soricidae > Suncus > Suncus etruscus. Next base: position 109,843,784 of record NC_064868.1, read on the forward strand.
CAGGAAAAGACTTAAGGTGTGGAAGATTTGTATGGAGTATCTAGCACCGAATTCCTAACACCCTATAATGACTAAGAACACTGGAATAGGAAACAAGAGACTATAATGTATAAAAAAGAATCAATAGTTTAGAGTAAAAATTTAGGGTTTTAAACAGCCTCAGAGAAAACTATAAGGTTTAAACAGAGGACCCAGCAGATGCCCACTTAGCAACAGCTTCCAAACTAGTTGATAGCACTGTAGATAGTAAATGATAAGTGAGATAAACAGAGATAAACAGAGATTCAGGAAATTTTCTTAGGATTGGTTCAACCATTATTGCCTTGTAGCTTACTTATCTGGGGTTCAGACAGTGACACGGCAGTTGTTTCAAAATATGCCAGAATACAAAGAGACGTAAGAGACTATTGTGAACAAATATGCACCAATAAATTTAATCTAATCAAAATGAACATTTTTACTCTCTTTTAACCTCCATTACTGAATCAGAAAACATTAAAATAAAATTTCAAGTAAGATATAGACACTGTAATATTTTCCAAAATGAAAAATTCTAGGATCTAATGGTTTCACTAGGAAATAAACTAACCTTGAAAGGTGAATTATCACCTATGTTTCTTGGATTCTTGCAAAATAATTGAAAAATACATTATTCTAAATACAGTATTATGAGGAAAACATTACTCTGATACAAAATAAGACTAATTAATTAAAAAACAAAATACTCTATGCTACTAGCTTCAAAATATCTGTAAAGATTTGGAACCATTGCAAAGTGCACAAAAACAAGAATGTATTAGTTTATGACAAAACCAAAAACATCCTCATATTGAAAGAAGCTCTCATTTAAATGAAAAACCATCCTACTGAATGGAAAAAAACTTGTATACCAAATGACAAAGATTTTAATATAGCATTAATTAATATATATTAATAAACATATGATACTCAACAACAATTAAAGATCCTATTACAAAATGGAGAGGAGTGCTGAATAGATACTTGACCAAACAAACAGTGGTTTCCAAAATACACATGAAAAAATTAATTATCCCTGTTGTCATGGAAATACAAATTAAAATGTCAGTGAAATATCAACTGTAAAAATGGGGTGTATCAAATGGCCAGAAAAAATGACTGCAAGTAAACATGTGGAGTAAAGAAAACCTTCATTCCTTGTCCAGTCTCTACATGAAATATATAGTGCTCAAATTTAAAATACAAGGTTTATTTTTTAAATATTATTTATCTAAACTCCGATTTACATAGTTTGAGCTATTTTAATGCATAGGAGTAGTCCCTGTTCACAACTGGTTGTGGCCCAAAACTCTAAAAATAATAATAATTTTTATGCATAAAATGTTCTCACACCAATCCATCTGCCACATGAAGTCATCTCCTTTCCGTTTAATTTCATATTATTATAATGTACAATTATGTGGTATACTATACATAAATAATAATTTAAGTATAATTGTTTTAGTTTAACTCCTATGGATACAGCAGTGCTGAGTCTAGTGGTTTAGATATATTTAGATAATTCAGATAATTGCATCTATACATAGAAGAGCTCGAGATAAATGACCATTGTCTGTACTCTAATTCCAGACCACCTATGGTTAGTTCCTGAACTATTTTTCTTTCCTTGGTATATATGTATCTGTAATCTAGAACAAGTATTTTTGGCAACTTTACTATGCACCACTCAGGATAAAAATAAAATTAAATATAATTTTAATGAATAATCTAGATATTCTACACCTTGTCTCCAAGAGCAATAATACCATAATCAATTATATCTAGGCATATGCTCTCCATTGGTATGCTACCAGTTTTATCCTTTCTATTTTCAGATAAGTTTTTACTGGTATACATTTTTTTCTACTATAGATGTTTTAACTTTAAAAAATATTGTTTAAAATTTTATTCAACTATATTTTCTTTTTTATTTTTGTTTTTTCAGGCCCCACCCGATTGATGCTCAGAAGTTACTCCTGGTTAAGCGCTCAGAAATTGCCCCTGGCTTGGGGGGACCATATGGGATGCAGGGGATCGAACCACGGTCCTTCCTTGGCTAGTGCTTGCAAGGCAGACACCTTACCTCTAGTGCCACCTCTCCAGCCCCTCAACTATATTTTCAGTCTTGATGTGGCTTATTTATTTCATGGTGGGTTATTTCAATATGCACTCTTTATTTTCTAAATATTTAGTGCAGATATTTTTGTCATCATTTTTCCCTTTCATATCTGAAATAGGGGGGTAAAGTTTGAAACCATTCAAATGAAAGAAATAAAATTATTTAAAATGAATAAAATGGACATTTGTTACAGCATAAAGAACACTAACATCTGCATTATAAGGGCTGCATAAGGGGGGAAAGTGAATTGGGAAGAGAGATTGGTTGGAATTTTCCAAATGTGAGAATATAACCATATACCTAGATCAAAAATAATCTCAGATTTCCAAACAAAATAAACCAAATAGAACACCTAGACACTTTGTAATCATAACGTTAAAAATAAATGGGCTCCTATTTCCACACCTTCAAACTATACTGTAACACTGTAGTAATCAAAGTAATCTAGTACTGGTATAACCAAAGACTATCAAAATAGAAATAAGAGACCTCAGAGAGATTCTCAGGTACATGGACAGTTTATCTCTTTACAAATGGAAAAATGAGATGGAACAATATAATTCTCTTCAACAAATGATAGTGTGAAAACTGCTAATCACAGCAAAATATGAACTCAGAATTCATTCTAACATCATACATGAATGTCAAATCAAAGTTGATTTAAAACCTGACATTGGACCTGAATCCATATATTATATTGACAAAGGCATTGGTATAACACTTTAGGATATTAAATTCAAATGTCTAATTTATTAATTTATAGATCTTGAGCAATTGATAAATTTTCTATCATAATATATTATCAGAAAATTACAATTTTTTATTTCTTTCATGTTACTTGACTAATTGTAATCTAGGGCAGTGTATCCCAAAATTTGTCCCCTAAAATAACACTGAAATGGTCTAAGTGGTAATAGGTATTGTTGGGGTGGGGGAATCCTTTTGGTTTACTTAACTAAGGTATATTTACTGGGAGACTGAGTAGTTTGTTTTTTTGTTTTGTTTTTAAAACTGGTAGGCCAAATAAGTTGAAGAACCACTTATATTAAATAATGATGAAATAGGATATTGCTATTTGTTTTGTTTGTTTGTTTGTTTTTTGCTTTTTAGTTTGTTTTGGGAACACACCCAGCTATGATTAGGGCTTAGACCTGGTACTGCACTACTGCACTAAGGAATCACTCCTGGTTGTTCTCAGATACCAGGATGCCAGGATCAAACCAAAACAACTTTAAGTTGTTTTAAGTCAGACCTTAAGATAAACAATTTTTTTACAATTGAGTATATTAGCAGTAAACTTGTACAATACATATTATATAGATGCATTTTTTGTTGGGGGATCACACTTGGCTATCCTTAGGGCTGACTTCTGGCTCTGCACTCAAAGAACTTCTGACATTAAAGAAAATATGTGTGATGGATTGAATGCCAGCGTAGCAGGCGTGTAAACCAGAACTTACAGCAGTTTATTATCTCTTGTCATGGTTTTGAAATGACCTGATTTTGATCCAGGTTTTGGTTGTGTATTTGCTGTGATTACTTGATAGGAGAAGAATAAGTACAGCTTCCACAAGTTGCCTCTCTCATTTCTATTTTCAGATTTTATTGTTTCTATTGAGCTTTGTTTATAGTCACTGTCATGTTTTTTTGCATTATTGAGTCCTCTAGTTTCTTTAACATAATTTACAGTGTTAAATTTTCCAGTATCCTTTATTTTTTCTAGCTACATGTGAGTTCTTTCTTTCTTTTCTTTTTGGTTTTTCAGGCCACACGCGTTTGATGCTCAGGGGTTATTCCTGGCTACGCGCTAAGAAATTGCCCCTGGCTTGGGGAAACCATATAGGACTCCAGGGGATCGAACCGCGGTCCTTCCTTGGCTAGCACTTGCAAGGCAGACACCTTTCCTCTAGTGCCACCTCGCCGGCCCCTACATTTGAGTTTTTAAGTTATATTTAGATATAAAATTATAGAAGTATAAGATATATACTATATTTACTTTTGTACAGGACTAGTAACACCTACAACATGTTACAAATTATGGTATTGTGGTAAACAATGTTAAAATCTAGTATCAAATACTTTCAAGTACATAATAAAAATTTTTAATTACAAGGACACTGCTGTACACTAGATCAGTAGAATGTATTCATTTTCTAACTAGAAGATTGTATAAATATTACCTCATTTCTCCCTTTCTGCTCTTTAATTACATAATATGAGTCTATGAATTTGTAATTTTAAATTCCACATATAAGTGATATCATCCAGTATGCTATTATTATTTTTTCTTTCTTTGCTTTTGGGTCACACCCGGTAGTGCTCAGGGGTTACTCCTGGCTCTATGCTCAGAAATAGCTCCTGGCAGGCTTGGGGACCATATGGATGCCGGGATTCGAACCACCATCTTTCTGCATGAAAGGAAAACATCCTACCTCCATGTGCTATCTTTATGGCCCTTTATTTTCTTCTTTTTTTGGCAGTATTCTATTCTTACCTTTATTTGACTTATTTCATGTCAGAGTACATTCATGTAATAAATTACAAAATTTTCTTATTTGTTATGAAATAGTATTTCAATATAGATGTATGTAATATATGTATGTCTGTATATTCACATGCATATTGAAATATGTGCAGTAACATTAATTTTTATAACATGTATGCATGCATTTATATTCAATTGATATTTGTCTTTTGGCACTTAGAGTGGGTACATATATTTGATACAGTGAATAATGCTAAAAGAGACATCAGAATCAAGGTATCTCTTTAGTATCCTACTATCATCAATTTGGATTTTTATTCAAAGGTAAAATTTTTAGGACATTTGTTACTTCTATTATTAAAAAAAACAATAGTTTTCCATTGCAGCTCTACAGAGGTTAAATGTTTTGTTTTATTGAAGCAGTATGATTTATTTTTTACTTTTTTGATATCTCTACGAAAACATTTAGATTTCAAACAAGATTGTAGTTGGGCTTCAGTCATATAAAGAACACCACTCTTCACCAGTGCAACATTTCCATCACCAATGCCTCAAATCTCCCACCTCCCAACTACCCCTGCCTGTATCTGAGACATGCTTTCTAAGTCCCTCAGTCATTCACATTGTTATGTTAGTTGTCAGTGTAGTTATTTCTCTAAGTGCACTCACCACACTTTGTGGTGATCTTCATATCGTGAGCTGGACCTTCCAGCCTTCAACTCTATTGTCTCTGAAAATTATTACAAAAATGTCTTTTATTTTTCTTAAAACCCATAGATGGGTGAGACTATTCTGTCTACATTACTCTGTCTGACTTATTTCACTCAGCAAAATAGATTCCATACACGTCCATGTATAGGAAAATTTTATGACTTCATCTCTCCTGATTTCTGTATAATATTCCTTTGTGTATATTTTTTTGTTTTTGTATTTCTACTTTTTATATTTTAATTAAATAATTTATTAACACCATGATAACAAACATAATTGTAGCTTTGTTTCAGTCATAACAAGAACACCCCTTTTTACCCGTGCAACCTACCCATCAACAATGCCCCCCATTTCTTCCCTCTCCCACCCCCCACCAGTATTTCAGACAGGCTTTCTACATTCCCCAGTCACTGACATTGTTAGGATAGTTCTCAGCATAGTTATCTCTCTAACTGCACTCACCACTCTTTGTGGTGAGCTTCAAAACTTGAGCCGGTCCTTCTGCCCCTCAACTCTGGGAATTATTTCAATGTCTTTAATTTTTCCTAGAATCCATAGATAAGTGAGACTATTATGTGTCTCTCTCTTCGACTAATTTCACTCAGCATAATAGATTCAATGTACATCCATGTATAGGAAAATTTTCATGACTTCTTTTCTAAGAGCTGCATAATATTCAATTGTGTATATGTACCACAGTTTCTTTAGCCATTCATCTGTTGAAGGGCATCTTGATTGTTTCCAGAGTCTGGCTATTGTAAAAAGTGCTGATGCATATATGTGTGAGAAAGGGATTTTTGTATGGATTTTTTTTGTTCCTAGGTTATATCCCTAGGAGTGGTATATCTGGATCAAATTAGAGCTCAATTTCCAGTGTTTTGAGGAATCTCTATGTTGTTTATCATAAGGGCTGGACTAGACAACATTCCAACCATCAGTGAATAAGAGTTCCTTTCTCTTGGGGGACAAAAAAAAAAAAAAAAGAAAAAAAGAGTTCCTTTCTCTCCATATACCCACCAGTACTGATTGTTCCTGTTCTTTGATATGTATGCCAGTCTCTGTGGTGTGAGATGGTACCTAATTGTTGTTTTGATTTGCATCTCCCTGATGATTAGTGATGTGGAACACTTTTTCATGTGCCTTTTCGCCATTTGTATTTCTTTGAGAAATTGTTAATTTCTTATCCACATTTTTGATAGGGTTTGATGTTTTTTTTTCTTGTTAAGTTCTGTCAGTACCTTGTACATCTTAGATATTAGCCCCTTATATAATGGATATTAGATGAATAGCTTTTCCCATTCTGTGGGTGGCTTTTGTATCCTAGGCATTTTTTCCTTTGAGGTACAGAAGCTTCTCAACTTAATATAGCCCCATTTGTGTATCTTTGCTTTGACTTATTAGAGTGATGTTTTTTCCTTGATGACAACTTTAGTTTCAAAGTCCTGGAGTGTTTTACCTATGTGTTGTTCTATATACCTTATTGTTTCAGGTCTCATATCAAGGTCGTTAACCAATTTGCATTTGACCTTGGTGCATGGTGATAGCTGGAGGTCTGAGTCTGTTTTTATGCAAGTGGCTGACCAGATATGACAACACCACTTGTTAAAGAGGCTTTACTTGCTCCATTTTCACTTCTTGAAAATTCTTGAAAATCAAAGATAAATTGATTGTGTATCTGGGGAGCATTCACTTGAATACTCCAGTCCAGTGGTCGGCAACCTTTATTCTCAACTGAGCCAAATCTCGCCAAAATCAAGATTAAAATTTATTTTGAGAGCCACATTTTTTGTTTTGTTTTTTTTTTTTTTGGCAGCGCTCAGGGGTTACTCCTGGCTCTGTGCTCAGAAATTGCTCCTGGTAGGCTCAGGGATGGGATGCTGGGATTCAAACCACCAACCTTCTGCATGAGAGGCAAATGCCTTACTTCCATCCTATATCTCCGGCTACGAGACCCACATTTTTAAAACTGAAAATACATAGGATGCTACACTGTTTTTAGTTTCAATAAGTTTTATTGAGAATATTTTGCATGCAAGTATCCACATATGTCAGGAGGATACAAATAACACAACTAATAAAACAAAAACTTTAGAACTATATTATTTATAGATAACATTAAATTCCATAAAATTTGCCTTACAATGTAGAGAAAATTACATCCTGACAATGACTGACAAAGTCACAAACACTAATGTGAACATTGGCCTTGCATTTCCTTGGATAGTTTGAGTAAGTCAGGTTTGTATGTTGTTTACGATTCCAGGTTCTCATCGATGAGATGATTTCTCAATTTACTCTTGATAAGATTCATGCTTGAAAATGATTGTTCGCATAAATATGTAGACCTGAACAAGAAAAGAACAGCAAATTTTAGCTTTTTTAGTTGATTTTATGAGTCAGGAATACTATTCCAGGTGTTAAAAATCGACATATCTTCCTTCTCCAAGTCTTTCAATGCAGACCACTTGTGCTCTGAACTAAGTTCACATTTGTGTTTCTCCACTCTTTCTAAATTAGCAAAAAGACGTTCAAATTTTGAGCTCTACAGCAAACTTATCTACAAAGATGACATTAAATCCTATGACAATCATCTCCCTCAATGTCAATGGACTAAATTCACCAATTAAAAGACACAGAGTGGCAAAATGGGTCAAAAAGATGAATCAAACCTTCTGCTGCCTACAAGAAACACATTTGAATAGTCAGAACAAACATAGACTCAAAATCAAAGGCTGGAGGAAAATCATCCAAGTTCTTTGTTTTTTAAATCTAGAAATTGCATTTCTTTTTTTTTTTTTTTTTTTTTTTTTTTTTCTTTCCAAGTGGATGAATTTATGTATTTTTAACTTAATCATTGTTTTTCTTTCAGTGTGGCTAGATAATATTTTCTTTTTTTTTTTTTTTTTTTAATTTTTTTTTATTTAAACACCTTGATTACATACATGATTGTGTTTGGGTTTCAGTCATAAAAGGAACACCACCCATCACCAGTGCAACATTCCCATCACCCAAGTCCCAAATCACCCTCCTCCCCACCCAACCCCCGCCTGTACCCTAAACAGGCTCTACATTTCCCTCATACATTCTCAATATTAGGACAGTTCAAAATGTAGTTATTTCTCTAACTAAACTCATCACTCTTTGTGGTGAGCTTCCTGAGGTGAGCTGGAACTTCCAGCTCTTTTCTCTTTTGTGTCTGAAAATTATTATTACAAGGGTGTCTTTCATTTTTCTTAAAACCCATAGATGAGTGAGACCATTCTGCGTTTTTCTCTCTCTCTCTGACTTATTTCACTCAGCATAATAGATTCCATGTACATCCATGTATAGGAAAATTTCATGACTTCATCTCTCCTGACAGCTGCATAATATTCCATTGTGTATATGTACCACAGTTTCTTTAGCCATTCATCTGTTGAAGGGCATCTTGGTTGTTTCCAGAGTCTTGCTATGGTAAATAGAGCTGCAATGAATATAGGTGTAAGGAAGGGGTTTTTGTATTGTATTTTTGTGTTCCTAGGGTATATTCCTAGGAGTGGTATAGCTGGATCGTATGGGAGCTCGATTTCCAGTTTTTGGAGGAATCTCCATATCGCTTTCCATAAAGGTTGACCTAGACAGCATTCCCACCAGCAGTGGATAAGAGTTCCTTTCTCTCCACATCCCCGCCAACACTGTTTATTCTCATTCTTTGTGATGTGTGCCATTCTCTGGGGTGTGAGGTGGTATCTCATCGTTGTTTTGATTTGCATCTCCCTGATGATTAGTGATGTGGAACATTTTTTCATGTGTCTTTTGGCCATGCGTATTTCTTCTTTGTCAAAGTGTCTGTTCATTTCTTCTCCCCATTTTTTGATGGGGTTAGATGTTTTTTTCTTGTAAAGTTCTGTCAGTGCCTTGTATATTTTGGAGATTAGCCCCTTATCTGATGGGTATTGGGTGAATAGTTTCTCCCACTCAGTGGGTGGCTCTTGTATCCTGGGCACTATTTCCTTTGAGGTGCAGAAGCTTCTCAGCTTAATATATTCCCATCTGTTAATCTCTGCTTTCACTTGCTTGGAGAGTGCAGTTTCCTCCTTGAAGATGCCTGTAATGTCCTGTAGTGTTTTGCCTATGTGCTGTTCTATATATCTTATGGTTTTGGGGCTGATATCGAGGTCTTTAATCCACTTGGATTTTACCTTTGTACATGATGTTAGCTGGGGGTCTAAGTTTAATTTTTTGCAAGTGGCTATCCAATTGTGCCAACACCACTTGTTGAAGAGGCTTTCCCTGCTCCATTTAGGATTTCCTGCTCCTTTATCAAAAATTAGATGGTTGTACGTCTGGGGAACATTTTCTGAGTATTCAAGCCTATTCCACTGATCTGAGGACCTATCCTTATTCCAATACCATGCTGTTTTGATAACTGTTGCTTTGTAGTACAGTTTAAAGTTGGGAAAAGTAATTCCTCCCATATTCTTTTTCCCAATGATTGCTTTAGCTATTCGAGGGTGTTTATTGTTCCAAATGAATTTCAAAAGTGTCTGATCCACTTCTTTGAAGAATGTCATGGGTATCTTTAGAGGGATGGCATTAAATCTGTATAATGCCTTGGGGAGTATTGACATTTTGATGATGTTAATCCTGCCAATCCATGAGCAGGGTATGTGTTTCCATTTCCGTGTGTCCTCTCTTATTTCTTGGAGCAGAGTTTTATAGTTTTCTTTGTATAGGTCCTTCACATATTTAGTCAAGTTGATTCCAAGATATTTGAGTTTGTGTGGTACTATTGTGAATGGGGTTGTTTTCTTAATGTCCATTTCTTCTTTATTACTGTTGGTGTATAGAAAGGCCATTGATTTTTGTGTGTTAATTTTGTAGCCTGCCACCTTGCTATATGAGTCTATTGTTTCTAGAAGCTTTTTGATAGAGTCTTTAGGGTTTTCTAAGTAGAGTATCATGTCATCTGCAAACAGTGAGAGCTTGACTTCTTCCTTTCCTATCTGGATTCCCTTGATATCCTTTTCTTGCCTAATCGCTATAGCAAGTACTTCCAGTGCTATGATGAATAGGAGTGGTGAGAGAGGACAGCCTTGTCTTGTGCCAGAATTTAGAGGGAAGGCTTTCAGTTTTTCTCCATTGAGGATAATATTTGCCACTGGCTTGTGGTAGATGGCCTTCACTATATTGAGAAAGGTTCCCTCCATTCCCATCTTGCTGAGAGTTTTGATCAAGAATGGGTGTTGGACCTTATCAAATGCTTTCTCTGCATCTATTGATATGATCATGTGGTTTTTATTTTTCTTGTTATTGATGTTGTGTATTATGTTGATAGATTTACGGATGTTAAACCAGCCTTGCATTCCTGGGATGAAACCTACTTGATCGTAGTGGATGATCTTCTTAATGAGGCATTGAATCCTATTTGCCAGGATTTTGTTGAGGATCTTTGCATCTGCATTCATCAGTGATATTGGTCTGTAATTTTCTTTTTTGGTAGCGTCTCTGTCTGGTTTAGGTATCAAGGTGATGTTGGCTTCATAAAAGCTATTTGGAAGTGTTTCTGTTTGTTCAATTTCATGAAAGAGTCTTGCCAAGATTGGCAGTAGTTCCTCTTGGAAAGTTTGATAGAATTCATTAGTGAATCCATCTGGACCTGGGCTTTTGTTTTTCGGCAGACATTTGATTACTGTTTTAATTTCATCAATGGTGATGGGGGTGTTTAGATATGCTACATCCTCTTCCTTCAACCGTGGAAGATTATAAGAGTCCAAGAATTTATCCATTTCTTCCAGGTTCTCATTTTTAGTGGCGTAGAGTTTTTCAAAGTAGTTTCTGATTACCCTTTGAATCTCTGTCATATCAGTAGTGATCTCTCCTTTTTCATTCCTGATACGAGTTATCAAGTTTCTCTCTCTCTCTTTCTTTGTTAGGTTTGCCAGTGGTCTATCAATCTTGTTTATTTTTTCAAAGAACCAACTTCTGCTTTCGTTGATCTTTCGGATTGTTTTTTGAGTTTCCACTTCGTTGATTTCTGCTCTCAGCTTTGTTATTTCCTTCTGTCTTCCTGTTCTTGGGTCCTTTTGTTGAGCATTTTCTAGTTCTATTAGCTGTGTCATTAAGCTACTCAGGTAAGCTCCTTCTTCCTTCCTGATGTGTGCTTGCAAAGCTATAAATTTTCCTCTCAGTACTGCTTTTGCTGTGTCCCATAAGTTCTGAGAGTTTGTGTCTTTATTGTCATTTGTTTCCAGGAACCTTTTTAATTCCTCCTTGATTTCATCTCGGACCCACTGGTTATTGAGCATGAGGCTGTTTAACTTCCAGGTGTTAAAGTGTTTCTTCTGAGTCCCTTTGGAGTTCACAAATAATTTCAGAGCCTTGTGGTCAGCGAAGGTAATCTGCAAAATTTCTATCCTCTTGATCTTATGGAGGTATGTTTTATGTGCCAGCATGTAGTCTATCCTGGAGAATGTCCCATGTACATTGGAGAAGAATGTGTATCCAGGTTTCTGGGGATGGAGTGTCCTATATATATCCACTAGGCCTCTTTCTTCCATTTCTCTCCTCAGGTCTAGTATATTCTTGTTGGGTTTCAGTCTGGTTGACCTGTCCAGTGTTGACAAAGCCGTGTTTAGGTCCCCCACAATTATTGTGTTGTTGTTGATATTATTTTTCAGATTTGTCAGCAGTTGTATTAAATATTTTGCTGGCCCCTCATTCGGTGCATATATGTTTAGGAGAGTGAATTCTTCCTGCTCTACGTACCCCTTGATTAATATAAAATGTCCGTCTTTGTCCCTTACAACCTTCCTGAGTATAAAGTTTGCATTATCTGATATTAGTATGGCCACTCCAGCTTTTTTATGGCTGTTGTTTGCTTGGATAACTTTTCTCCAGCCTTTTATTTTGAGTCTATGTTTGTTCTGACTATTCAGGTTTGTTTCTTGTAGGCAGCAGAAGGTTGGATTGAGTTTTTTGATCCATTTAGCCACTCTGTGTCTCTTAACTGGTGCATTTAGTCCATTGACGTTGAGAGAAAGAATTGTCCTGGGATTTAACGCCATCTTTATTTCAAAATTTGGTGTGTCTTTTGGGTAGTCTTGTCTTAGATTAGGTCTTTCAGTTTTTCTCTTAAGACTGGTTTTGTGTCTGTGAAGTTTCTGAGCTGTTTTTTGTCTGTGAAACCATGTATTCTTCCATCAAACCGGAAAGTGAGTTTTGCTGGGTATAGTATTCTGGGTGAAGCATTCATTTCATTCAGTCTTGTCACAATATCCCACCACTGCTTTCTGGCATTGAGCGTTTCTGGTGACAGGTCTGCTGTAAATCTCAGGGAAGCTTGCTTAAACATGATTTCCCCTTTTGATCTTGCTGTTTTCAGAATTCTGTCTCTATCTGTGGGATTTGTCATTGTGACTAGGATGTGTCTTGGGGTGGTTTTTCTGGGGTCTCTTTTGGTTGGTACTCTTCGGGCATGCAGGATTTGATCACATATATTCTTTAGCTCTGGAAGTTTCTCTTTAATGATGTTCTTGACCATTGATTCTTCCTGGAAATTTTCTTCCTGGGTCTCTGGGACTCCAATGATTCTTAAGTTGTTTCTGTTGATCTTATCATAGACTTCTATTTTCGTCTGTTCCCATTCTTTGACTAATTTTTCCATTGTCTGCTCATTTGCTTTAAGTTTTTTGTCCAATCTCTCCTGCTGTATGGAATTGTTATGTATCTCATCTTCCACAGCACCAAGTCTATTCTCAGCTTCTGATACCCTGTCCCAGAGCTTATCCATTTTGTCATTCACTTCGTTTACTGAGTTTTTCAGGCCTGTTAGTTGACATGTTATTTCAGTTTGGAGTTTTGTCATTTCTGCCTTCATATTTTCTTGGTTCTTATTAGTGTTCTGTTCAACTCGATCCATGGTTTCTTGGAGTCTGTTGAGCACCTTCCATATTGCTAGTCTAAAGTCCTTATCTGAGAGGTTGATTAGTTGTTCAGTCATTATCTGGTCCTCAGAATTGTCATCTTCATTCTCTATGTCTGATGCTGGCCTGCGCTGTTTCCCCATTGTCACATTTGTATTGTGGGTTTTTCTACGTGTTGTAGTGGTATTCATTGTCTATATGATGTAGGCAGCACACTCCTCTGGCTCCTCCCTTTCTGGATGGGCTGACTTGCCTCTAAGGGAGGGGAGTCCTCCGTGGATGAAGCCTCACACTGGGTCAAATCTTAGGCCCGAGCATGTAACAGAGAAGACAGTCCAGAGAGAAATGTTTGCTTCTGTGATATAGCGCCGTTCTTAGTGTGATTTTTCCTTCTTGTTGCAATGGAGTTCTTTCCTTAGAAAGAGTGCACGGCCGCGTAGCGAAGCGGAGCGGCCGTGCTCCTCCGAGCCTCTTTTTGCCCCACTCGCAAGAGTTTCACGCAAGAGGACAGTAGACAGACATAGACAGGTCACACTCACAGTCTTTCACAGCTGAGCCCCACTGGGCCGGTGTACTTTCGTGGATTTTCCCCGCCTGGTGTCACACACAGGGAGCCAGCTTTTGCAAAGGATAGCCGGTTTTTATGCTCTGAAGTCCCTCCCTGAAAATGGCGTCTGGGCGAGCGAGGTTTCTGGAGGCTTTTTTTGCCCCACTCGCAAGAGTTTCACGCAAGAGGACAGTAGACAGACATAGACAGGTCACACTCACAGTCTTTCACAGCTGAGCCCCACTGGGCCGGTGTACTTTCGCGGATTTTCCCCGCCTGGTGTCACACACAGGGAGCCAGCTTTTGCAAAGGATAGCCGGTTTTTATGCTCTATATATATATTTTCTAATGCACAGAATATCTTTGCTTTTACTGTATCTTACTCAGTTTTCTCATGAGTGTGGTAACATTTCCACTCAGTTAAAATAATTTTTAAGTATTTTGATACTATTTTATATAATGTTGTAGGGTCTTTCTCGTACATTTTCCATTTTTAGGTTCTTTTAATATTTAGTATTTGTTAACTGTCTTTTCCATGGTATTTTGTATTTATGTGGCTATTTATATAAAACAGTATTTTATATTTTATTTGAGAATTCTAATTATTATATTAAAAGTCTTTTTTAATATAGGCCTGATTGCTTTTTTGATCGTTTTTGCTTAATCCTGGTTAGTTTTAGACTAAACGTTTCCATTCCCCTTTGTTCCAGATTTTTATAGCAGTTTCTTTTTGGTATACTTTCTAGTGGTCTTCAAATATATCTTTGGGTTACCATTTATGAGATAGATGGTTATTGATTCATTTCTCCAATGATTTTATTATGCTAATTTGATATATGTAAGGTTCGGGGAAAATTTTATAAGCCTTATTTTGTCACTTTCTAGAGTTTTTCTAGCTCCATAATTTGTGCAGTCATTTATCTGTTCAAGGAACAGAATAGTCAATTCTTCAAAATATAGCTATATTATTTATTTTTCCATGTTTTATAAGTATGCTTAGTGGGATATAAAGGGTGGAGAATACTTAGTCTATCTTCTCTAGTACTATATATGATTCAGAAAAATGGTGCAAAAGATAAGTTTTTTATTGCTTTTGAATTCATAAGAAGCATTAGGGTTATTATTAATGAAATTAACAACCATTTTTATATCATATCTATTAGATACTGTATTCATTTAGAGCTATTTAAGTTCACTAGAGTTTCTGGTTTTCTAATAATAAATTAATTTTATCAACATTTTTTTAGATTCATAATGAGCATTTCCCTTTGCTCTATTATTAGAGTGACTTAAATGATCATTTCTTAAATGATGAACAATTTCAAATATTTGTAATAAAGTCAAATCTGTCAGTATAGATTATTCTGTTAGCGTTTTTGAGAATTGGATTTAGAAATTATTTATAAAGATTTGTACTTACATTTAAAATTTACTTATTTGAATTAGATTCAAAAATTAAAGTATTTCTCCATTTTTCTAGTATCTTTGTCACACACAAGTATAAATTAATGCAGGCACTATAAAAGAAGTATAGATATTTTGTAGCATTTCTATTTTATAAAATTTTTGAGGAAGCTTATTATTATATCTTCCCAAAATTTGAAGCAATTAATTCATTCACTCATGAAGTTCTAGATCAGCAGTTTGCAAGGAAAATGCCCTACCACTGCTCCATCATTCCGACTCCCATTTCACATTTTACAAACGTGATTTCTTTTTTCTTTGTTTGTTTGTTTGTTTGTTTGATTTTTGGGCTACACCTGACATTAGTCAGGGTTATTGCTGGCTCTGTGCTCAGAAGTCGCTCCTGGCAGGGTCACGGGACCAACTGGGAGGCTGGGATTTCAACCGGGTCTGTCTTATGTTGGCCCTGTGCAAGGCAAAGGCCTTATCGCTGTGTTATCATTAGAACACCACAAACGTGATTTAATTACAGTTATCATTTACTAATTTATGGTCACAGAACATATTTTTCTTTTTTTTGAGACCACAACCAGAAAAACCAAGGGGGTACTCCTGGCTACACCCTCAATAATAATTTTTGGAAGTCCTGGCAAAACATGGGATTCCAGAACTTGAATCCAGGTAGGCAGAATGCAAAGGAAGTACCCAATCTGTTGTTCTATTTATCTGCTCTCCTCTGTGTATTTTTATAGACTCATTATGGTGTTTAAGATACATAATCATGCCACTTGAAAAAAGAGATTCTTTGACTCCTTGTTTTCCATTTTGGATCTCCTTGATTTCTTTCACTTGAATGGTTTCTTTGCCTAGGACTTCTAATGCTATGTTGAATAAGAACTGAGTCAATAAGCATACTTGATTGAAACTCAACTCAGGGGAAAAGCTTTCAGTTTTTCACCATTAAGAATAATGTTAGCTGTTTGAATTCTTTGCCTGAAGAAAAAAAAGAATAAGGTTAGCTATGGGCTTCCAGATGCCCCTGTCAGCCGCACCCACTGACCAGAGCCTTCCTCCATGTCTATGCAAGCAACCAACACTATAGACACATGTAAATCTCGAAAGAGGCCCAACTGGAGGAAAAAAGTCAGACGTACAGGTTTCAAAACTTATCGGACTGATTCTATTGAAGTGACCCATGGGCAGGTCCATCGCCCTATTGAAAACCTCTGGCTGCACACTCAGATATGCCCAACAACTTCCTTCAAGCCAATGGCCCACTTCTTAGCCACTTCTCCACCCATTTGTACACTTAACTTCTAGTTGACACTCCAGATATGTTGATATTATGACTGACATATCTAGTGAACTTTGAAGCCAAGCCACCATCCTCCACCTGAACCTCTCTACTTCCAAATTCCTCTGGATGCTACACCCACAATTCAGAGCCTTCCACCATCTCTGTGCAGGAGGCCAGTGTCAAACAGACATGTAACTCTTGAAAAAGAGGCTGGTCTAGTTAAAAAATACTCACGTACATATAGGATTTATTGCTGATGTCATTCAGAGGGACATTATGAACTACTGTTGTAGTCATATGAGCTTATCTGCCCAGCACTTATCCTCAAATTTGTGGACAACTAGGCCACACAAGTGATCATAAAATACTCACAATTTTTAATTTTGATTTCCAGATACTATACACAAAATCTTAAATAAATTATTCTTACCTGCTATGAGGAAGATTTCAGATAAGTTAGGAAATTGATTTGTTGGTGGAGGAAATTTTATTCTTTATTTTACTTATTAAAATAATATCTTTAATTAAGCACCATGATTACAAACATGTTTGTAATTGGGTTTCAGTCATAAAAAGAATTCCCCCTTCACCACAAATGCTTCCATCCCCCTACTCCCTCACCTCCTGCCTGACTTAGAATCAGGCCTTCTGTTTCTCTCACTCTCTACCATTTTCATGATAGTTGGTAATGTAATTATTTCTGTATATGCAATCACTACTCATTGTGTTAAGTTTTATATCATGTACTGTTCCTTCCAAACCACACCTCTATTGTCTCTGGGAATTATTACCATACTGTATTTTATATTTCTTAAATCCCACATATGAGTGAGACTATTCATAATAGTTTCCATGTCCATCCATGTATAGGAAAATTTCATGACTTCAAATTTTTCCTGACAGATGCATCACATTCCATTGTGTATATGTACCACAGTTTCTTAAGCCACTCATATGTTAGGCATATGGATTGTTTGCAGATTCTGGCTATTGTAAACAGAGCTGCAAGTAGTGTGCAGAAGGCATTTTTTATTGTGTTTTTGTGTTCCAAAGGTTTATCCCTAGGAGTGTTATAGCTGAATCCTATGGAAACTCAATGTCCAGTTTTTTGAGGAATCTCTATATTGTTTTCTATAAATACGAAGTAGATGTCATGCCTGACAGCAGTAAATGAGAGTCCCTTTCTCCCCACATCCCCGCCAGCACTGATTGTTCTTGTTCTTTGTGATGTGTGCCAGTCTCTGTGGTATGAGATGGTAACTCGTTCTTTTGATTTCAACACTCTGATGATAAGTAATATTGAGCAGCTTTTCATGTGCCTTTTGGCCATCTGTTCTTTGAAGAAATGCCTGTTCATTTTCTATCCCCATTTTTGATGGAGTTAGATGTTTTTTCTTGTTAAGTTCCATTGGTATCTTGTATAACTTAGATATAAACTCCTTACCTGATGGGTATTGTTTGAATAGTTTCTTCAATTCTGTAGGTGTCCTTTGTATCTTTGTCACTATTTCCTTTGAGGTGCAGAAGGTTCTCAGCGTAATATAGTCCCATCTGTTTATCTCTGGATTCACTTATTTGGAGAGTGCTGTTTCCTCCTTAAAGATGCCTCAATGTCATAAGGTGTTTTAGATAGATATTATTACCTTGAAGAAGGTTCCTTCCACCGCATTTTGCTGGAAATTTTAATCATGAACAGTTGTTGGATCATGTCCAAGCTTTCTATGTATCAAGTGATATATGGTTTTTTATCTTTCTTTTTTACTGATGTGGTGTATGATGTTAGCAGATTTGCATACATTGAACCAACCTAGCATCCCAAGATGAAACCTACTTGGTAATGCTGTATAATTTATTTTTCCTATGGGCTGCACCTGGAGGCTCTCAGGCATTACTTCTGGCTCTTCTCTCAGAAATCAATCCTCGCTGATTCAAGGGACATATGGGATGCCAGATATCAAATTATGGTTGGCCTCAGACTAGGTAAATGCCTTATCCACTGTACTATAGCTCCAGCCTCATGACGTATTTTTTTATGTGTTCATTAAGGTTTTTTTTTGTTGTTGTTGTTTTTGCGGGCCACATTCAGCTGTGTTCAGGAGTTACTCCTGGCTCTTCACTCAGAAATTGCTCCTGACATGCTCAAGGAACCACATGGAATGCAGGGAATCAAATCTGGGTCAGTCCCAGGTTAGGGGTATGCAAGGCAAATGCCTTACAGTTGTGCTATTGCTGGACCCAAGTTTGTTAAGATTTATTTTAAGAGTTTGGCATCAATGTGTATCGAGGAATTTTCTCTGTAGTTTTTGTTGTTGTTGTTGTTGTTGTTTTTGTTGTTTTATAATCTTGCCAGCATTGATTATTAGCTTAAAATAAGCTTCATTAGGCCGGAGAGATAGCTTAGAGGTAAGGTGTTAGCCTTGCATGCAGAAGGACGGTGGTTCAAATCCCAGCATCCCATATGGTCCCTGAACCTTCCAGGAGCGATTTCTGAGTGTAGAGCCAGGAGTAACTCCTGAGCACAGCTGAATGTGACCCAAAAACCAAATAAATAAATAAGCATCATAAAAGGTTAGGGGGATTACTCTTTCTTCAATATTTTGAAAGAGTTCAAATATCAATGGCAGTAAATATTCTTGGAATATTTGATAAAACACACATAAACTCATTTTGTGCCTGGATTTTTATTATTGGAGAAATTCTTTATTACTGTTTCTATTTCCTTGCTTATTATTGACCCCTTAAGAGTATTCACCTCCTCATTCAGTTTTGGGAGATTATGTTTGTAGACATCCATCAGTTTCTTCTAGGTTCTCTAGCTTAACTGATTAATGTTGTTTATGTGAGCTCTCATGAAGTTTTGGATTTATCTGGGATCCAATGTAGTTTTTCTCCTTTCATTTTTCATCTGATTTCTTAGATCAATTTCTCTTTTGTTCCTTGTTAATCAGTCAAGTATGTTTTCCTTTTTCAGACTTTTTGAGGTAAACCTCATATTTTTTCTAGCAATAACAATAATAGTTTGCAAGCAGAAAAAATAAAGTAATGAAAATTGCTCATACATGGATGGACATGGAGAAATAATTTGCAGATTGGTGAATGAACTGAGTTAGAGGGAGAGGGATAGAAATAGAATAATCTCATTATTTTATGAAATATAAGAAAAATAAAAGATGATGTGGTAATAATATCCAGAGACAATAGAAAGGAGAGTCAGGACAACCAGTCCAACGAGGACACTTACTAAAAATCATAGAGCATCGCATTAGGGAAGACAAGGGACCACTCTGACACTGTAATTGGAACTGATCACTGTGGAAAAACAAGTTGTTGGACAGAGATAAAGTGATTGTGCTGTACCTGTTCATTAACAATAATGTAAACCACAGAATAATAAAGGAAGAAAAGGAAGAGAATGAAAGAGAGAGGAGTAAAATGCCTTCCTCTGAGGCAGGAAGGGTGGAGAGTGGGAGGGAAACAGAGGGCATTCATAGTGGGAAATGTTCATAGATGGTATATACCGTATGACTGAAACTTAAAAATGAACTACTTTGTAATCACTATGCTTACAGAGGGCATTCATAGTGGGAAATGTTCATAGATGGTATATACCGTATGACTGAAACTTAAAAATGAACTACTTTGTAATCACTATGCTTAAATAAAAGGGAAAAAGAAAAGAAATAAAATCACAAACAAAAAAAAAACCATTTGCAATCAAAGATATAAGTACACTTAAAATCAATAGACTCAAAGTGAGTACTATTTTCTTTAATATGAAGAGAAAGGTTGAATTTAATGCATCTTAATTTTGAAATGTTAAAAAGAAAATATCTTGAGCAGGTTATAATGGTCACTGAAACAACACATGCCTTACACATGTGAGGTACTGAATTCCCAGAACTACATGTCTTCTGAGCATTAATGGGTGTGTCCTAGTGGCTCCTAGAAGTGTCAACAACAAGAACAGAAAATAAAGAAATCATCTTGAATCTATTTACAACATGAAATCCATTTTAATCTGTGTAATAGTTCTTGGACATTATCTTAAGGAAAATATACTTTGATCTATTTCATTTCTCTTTTATGCTGATATTCCAAATTCTCTTCCTAGCTTATTATAAATTGATGCAATTAAGTTTCTTACTTATTTCCCTAGGGTTCTTCTTCAGTTTCCATAGCTATTATACCTCTATATTTTTATTCTTATATAGATATTGCCTTACATGATTAAACTGGAAAAACAAAGCTTATTTATGTGTTATAGAGATGAGACTCTAAAATAAATATTTTCTTATTTGTAACATATATTTTATATTTTTAAAAATATAGTTGAATGAAATGAAAAACATTAACTCTAAAATTAAAAACAATCTAAAGCAAACCTAGCTGTATATTAAACTGGGATAATAAATTAATGAAAATTGAAAAAGAAAATTAAAATTTCACTTAGTGATTTTAATCTTAGTACCAATATTGGCATTGTAGCTTTTAATATATAATGTACCTTTTTAAATGTTTATACTAGCACTGTAAAAAGTGTAAGATTATCTAAGGACATCTGTTTAGGGAAGAATATAGTGTATCAATATTTTATAAATAATAATAATTGGCATTTGATAAAGATGTTTGTGTTGAATTGTAAATTTAATTACAAAATAAATACGCAAAGTTGTGGTACCAAATTAAAGGCAGTTGAAAAATGTAACATGATTCATTTACTTGCAGTATGAAGTGTTTTGTTTAATGGAATTTTATTATAAATCAGCTATTATGCTTTATTGTTACTCATATATTCACCTTGGCTATTACCTAATCTATTTTGATATAATGAGTATTCATTTAACAATAATTTTCACCTGATTTCTGAGTTTCAACAACAACTGTGCAATAACTGTCTATTTAAGGTTGACATATAAATATATTATAAATACCTTAATTACTATTTTGGATTGTTTTGAGTAATTTTATGCATACATTGCATCTTTTAATTATCCACGAATTACATAATGAATATAATTTAAAGTCTGTTTATTTCTAATTGAAGGTATTATGCTTTGGCATGTATGTGAATATGTGCATTTATAAATGAATACTGAAATTTGTTTTTCTAATACTGATGCCATTTTGTCAGTAACTATATCTTTGCATATAAGCCAATTTACTTAGTATAATTTGGCATCATACTAGTATATCAGAAAATTATCTCAGGGTATTGAAACCCCATGAATGGGAACCATTCTACTAATTTGCCTAGGTACTACTATTAAAATAATCACATAGACATTTTCTTACTGTTGCCAAAAGCTGATATTGTATAGTCTATTAGATAAAATGTTGTGAGAGATTTTAAGTAGCTAATTAACATACATTGCATTCTGCTAACAGATTCAAATCCCTGTTACCGCATAATTGTTCCCCAAACTTGCCAGGGATCCCTCCTGTGTATAGAGCTAGGACTATGTCCTGACTTACAGGGAAAGGATTATCCCCTGAGCACCAAATACATAAAATATGATCTTCATTATTTTATATATTCATTGAAAAATAAATTATGTAACACAAAATATACATTTAAACCATAAAATTAATATTGTCAGCATGATCACAGAATTACAAAATCTCAGTATTGTTTAAATTTTCAAATATTTTTAACACATCAAGAAAAGCTCATAGCATTTCCCAGCCTGTGTTAAGTATTACTGTTTTTTGTTCTGTGGGTTTCTTTATTTTGTAATTTTACATGAGATATAAATATACACTATTTAGCATTCTTAATTTTGGGGACACATATCAGAGCATGTAGTGGCTATTACAGGTATTTTATTCAGGTCTCTTTCCAAGATTGCAGAAAACGACATGACTGTGTTTAAATCTAGGTCTCCCGGGGCAAAACATGCACTCAAATCCTTTTACTTACTCAGTTAACCTTTCCCCCACTTCTCCCTGTCCTAGAACCAGGCATCCTAATTCTCTTACTATATTTTCATGATAATTTACAATGTAGATACTTCTCTGTGGTAAGCTTCATATCATGTGCTGGTGCTGCATACGCCAGCGCCTCTAAGCAGGTTCTTCGTGGAGTCCGGGAAACCTTCACGGGGAGAGAATGGGTACACGGAATGGCGAAAAGACGGAACAATATTGTAGAAATGAATTACCACACACAATGCATGGGGACTTGCATCTAGAAAGACGAAGACAAATTTATTTTTTGAGCTGGATAACTTTTAAAGGTTGAGGTTTGGAATGCAGGGTGTAATTTTGGACATCAAAGAAAGTGGGAGATGGTTAGGGAAACAGAATGAAAGAGGTGGCTAAAATTTGCATATTAAAGAACCGATACTGAAGTTGAAAAGGGCAGTTTTTGTTGTGGGTTAGCTTTGTTTTGGGTAAGCAGGAGAAAACAGGTAATTTTCAAGGAAGTGGGAAGAGAGAGAAATGTTTTAGAGTTTTGGGGAAAACTGAAAATTGCTTTGTTTTGGGTAAGCAGGAGAAACCAGGTAATTTTCAGGGAAGTGGGAAGAGAGAGAAATGTTTTAGAGTTTTGGGGAAAACTGAAAATTGCTTTACTCATGAGCTAAGTTTTTGGAAAAACATGATCTTGGCACCAAAGTAGCAGAGATCACAGGGAGCTGATCAGTGGGAGACTTTTGGTGGGATTTGATACTGTGCTTCTTTGTTAAAAAAATATGAGGCCTGATTTCCAATAATGGTCAAAAATAAAGAGAGAGATAGTTACAGTCACGTTTGGAATTATAGTCAAACAATCCACGTGAAGGGTCAAGTGATTTTGACTGCTCTAAGCGGGCCTTTTTGGCAGATAATTCCTTTTCAGGAGAGCACTACACCTAAGAAGGCTGAAAAAGCGCTTCTGATGTGTGCCCCTCCTGAGTGGGGTGTAACATTCTGGTCCTTCCAACCCTCATCTCTATTTTCTCTGGGAATTATTATCATACTGAATTTTGTTTTTCTTAAATTCCACAGATGAGTTAGACTACTCTGTTTCTATCCTTTCTATCCTTTCCCTCTGGCTCATTTCACTTAGCATAATAGTTTCCATGTCCATCCATGTATAGGAAAATTTCATGACTTCATTTTCTTAGACAGATACATAGTATTCCATTTTGTATATGTACCACAGTTTCTTAAGCCATTCATGTGTTGTTGAGCATCTGAGTTGTTTCCAGATTCTGGCTATTATAAATAGTGCTGCAATGAATATAGAAGTGTAGAAGGCATTATTTATTGTTTTTATGTGTTCCTAGGAGTAGTATTGCTGGACAATAGGGGAGCTCATATTCCAGTTTTTTGAGGAATCTCCATATTGTTTTCCATAAAGGTTGTACTAGATGGCATTTCCACCAGCAGTGCATGAAAATTCCTTTCTCCTCACATTCCCACCAGCAGCCAGCACTGATTATTCTTGTTCTATGTGACGTATGCCAGTATCTGTAGCATTAGATGGTAAATCATTTCTTTTCTGATTTGTGTCACCTTAATGATTATTGATGTGGAGCATTTTTTTTTCATGTGCATTTTTTTGCCCATCTGTATTAGTTCTTTTAGGTAGTGCCTGTTCATTTCTTCTTCCCATATTTTGATCGGGTTAGATGTTTTTTTTCCTTATTAAGTTGCTTCAGTACCTTGTATATCTTAGATATTAGCTCTTTATCTGATGGGTATTGGGTGAATAATTTCTCCCATTCTGTGGGGCGCCATTATCTCACTATTTTCTTTGAAGTGCAGAAACTTTTCAGCTTATTATAGTCCCACATTTTATCTTCACTTCCACTTGTTTGGAGAGTGCTGTTTCATCTTTGAAGATGCCTTTAGTCTCAATGTTATGGAGTGTTTTGCCTATGTGTTCTTATATGTCTTATGGTTCTGGGTCTTTAATCAAGGTCTTTAATCCATTTAAATTTGACCTTTGTGCATGGTGTTAGATAGAGGTCTGAGTTAGCTTTTTTGCATGTGTTTGACAAGTTATCTCAACACCAATTGTTAAGAATTTTTCTGTGCTCCATTTCGCATTTCTTGCCCCTTTATCAAATACTAATTAATTTCATGTCTGGGGAACACTCTCTGAGTACTCAAGTCTTTTCCAGTGATCTTAGAGACTGTCGATATTCCAAAATCATGTTGTTTTAATGACTATTGCTTTGTATTACAATTTAAAGTTGGGAAAAGTGAAGCCTCCCATCTTCTTTTTCCTAAGGGTTACTTTAGTTATTTGTGGACTTTTGGTCCAAAATGAATTTTAGGAGTGTTTGACTTCTTTGAAGAATGTCATTTGTATCCTTAGAGGAA
This sequence comes from Suncus etruscus, assembly GCF_024139225.1. NCBI lineage: Eukaryota > Metazoa > Chordata > Mammalia > Eulipotyphla > Soricidae > Suncus > Suncus etruscus. Next base: position 109,868,576 of record NC_064868.1, read on the forward strand.
TGCATTTAATCTGAACAATTCTTAGGAAATATTGCCATGTTGATGGTGTTAATTCTCCCAATCCTTGAACAGGTTATGTGTCTCCATTTCCTAGTATCCTCTTTTTTGGGGGGGGCACACCCGTTTGATGCTCAGGGGTTACTTCTGGCTAAGTGCTCAGAAATTGCCCCTGGCTTGGGGGGACCAGATGGAATGCAGGGAGATTGAACCGCAGTCCTTCCTTGGCTAGCGCTTGCAAGGCAGACACCTTACATCTAGCTCCACCTCACTGCCCCCCCTAGTATCCTCTTTTTCTTGAATCAGTTTTTGTAAGTCATCTTTGTGTAGATCCTTCACCTCCTTAGTTAAGTTGACTCTAAGGTATTTGAGTTTTTGTGGCACAGTTGTGAATGCCTTTTTTTTTTGTTTTTGTGCGACACCCAGTGATTTTCAGGGGTTACTCCTGGCTATGTGCTCAGAAGTCGCTCCTGGCTTGGGGGACCATATGGGACACCGTGGGATCGAACCACGGTCCGTCCTAGGCTAGCACTGGCAAGGCAGACACCTTACTTCTAGCACCACCTCTCTGGCTACAGGGATTGCCTTTTTAGGTTCATTTTTTTACTATCATTCTTTGTGCATAAAAAGGGCCATTGGTTTTTGTATGTTGATTTTGTAGCCTGCCAATTTGTTTCAAGAAGCTTTTAGATAGAATATTTGGAGTTTTCTAAATATAGTATCATATCATCTGCAAACAGTGAGATTTCTTCCTTTCCGATCTTTATTCCCTTGATATCTTTTTCTTGCCTAATTGCTATGGCAAGTTCTTCCAGTACTATATTAAATATTAGTGGTGAGGAAGTAGCCATGTCTTCTACTAGAATTTTAAGGAAAGGCTTTTAGTCTCCATTGAGTATAAAATTGTCCCTGGGTTTGTGATAAATGACTTGGACTATACTGAGAAATGTTCCTTCCATTCCCATCTTGTTTTTTATTTCTTTTTATCATGAATGGGTGTTTGACATTAAAGTGAGCTTTCTCTGTATCTATTTATATGATTATATGGTTTTATTCTTTCTTTTGTTGATGTGGAATATTATGTTGATCGATTTACATATGACAAATCATCCTTGCATGTCTGGAATGAAACACACTTGGTCATGGTGTAATGAGCCTTGTAATGAGGCTTTTACATAACTTCAAGGATAAACAACAGCTCAGAAACTTTACAGTATCAAATTCAGCCTTAAAAGACCAATTGAGTGGCTGAAGTGTTAGCATAGTGGTAGGGCATTTGCCTTGCAAGCGGCCTTCCCAGGACCAATGTTGGTTCAAATCCTGGCATCCCATATGGTCCCCCATGCCTACCAGGAGCGATTTCTGAGCACAGAATCAGGAGTAACCCCTGAACACTGCTAGATGTGGCCCCAAAACCAAAAAAAGACAAATTGAAAAATCTACTTTAAGATAAGACTGACCAAGAGACACACGAAACTTCTACATAAAAATGACACTAAATCCCATGACAGTTATCTCTCACAATGTCAATGGACTTTAGAGACATAGACTTACAACATGAAGTAAAAAGCTTAATCCAACATTCTTACTTCTATAAGAAACACATATGAATAGTCATAAAAAATACAGACTCAAAATCAAAAGTTGGAGGACAATAATCCAAGCAAACAAAAATTCCCTTAAAAAGATTGGAGTGGCCATATTAATATCAGATGACACAAACTTTAGACTTAGAAAAGTTATAAGGGACAAAAAATGGACATTTCATTCTAATCAAACTACATGAACAACAGGAAGAAATGACACTCCTAAACATATACACAACAAATGAGGATTCAGCAAAATATTTAATACAATTGTTACCAAATCCGAAAGAAGACATAAATAGCAACATAATAATAGTGGATTACCTCAACACTGTCACCCTGTCACCCCTTGATAGGTCAAACAGTCTGAAACCTAACAAAAATATACAAGCTATGAAAAAAGAAATGAAAGAAAGTTACCTGGTAGGTTTATATAGGGCTCTTTACCCCAGAAAACTGGATATACATTCTTCTCCAATGCACATGGTAATCCTCCAGGATAGATGATATGCTGCCCCATAAAACATACCTCTGTAAAATTAAGAGGATAGAACTTGTAAGAGCTACTTTCTCAGATGATAATATACTGAGATTAGAAGTGAAGTACAAAGAGAGACAGAGAAAAAACATTAACACAAGTAAATTAAACAGCTCACTACTGTATGACCTGTAGGTCAGAGATAAAATCCAATAGGACATTGAAAGATAACAGGAAACAAATGTGAACAAAGACAAATTATCAGAATTTATAGCATATAACAAAAGCTGTAATAAGAAGAATATGTATAGATTTGCAAACACATATCAGAAAAAGAAGTAGTATATATAAATAACTTAATGGCACAGCTTATAAAATTAGAATGTGATCAACAAAATGAACCAAGAATAGGTAGGCAGAATGAAATAACAACTTAGAGCAGAAATTAATGAAGTGCAATTTAAAAATTCCAAAAGATCAAGAAAAGCAAGGGTTTGTTCCTTAAAAAAATAAACAAAATCAATAAACTACTATCAAAACTCACAAAGAAAGGGAGAGAGAAACCTCATAAACCAGATGAGAAATGAAAAGGGGGAGATCTCTGCAGGTACTTCTGAGACTCAAAGGTTAATTAGAGACTACTTTGAGAAACTCGAAGCCACAAAACAAGAGAACCTGGAAGAAATAGATAAATTCTTGGTCTCTTATAATCTTCCACTGTTGAACCAGGATGCTCTAGCATATCTAAACAGAACATCACTATTGAGGAAATTAAAATGGTAATCAAAAGTCTTCTCCAAAACAAAACCCCAGCCCCAGGTGGATTCACTAAGGAAATCTTTCAAACCTTTCAAGGGGACCTACTGCAAATCCTTTTCAGGCTCTTCTAGGAAATTAAAGAAACAGAAACACTCCCAAATAATTTTATGAAGCTTCCATCACCCTCATATCAAAAAAGTCTATTCAAATGCTTCTCACATTTAAAAATGACCTATTCATTTTAGTATTTGACAGAACTTTTTATATATTTACTATAAATTTATTTCAGATAAATACCTGGGTTATTATTCTCAAATTGTTTTTATTTTAATGTGTAAATATTTGAATTTCAGATGTCATGAATTTTGCTATAAAATTTGAAATTATATTATAATTTTTTGATACTTGTATTACATATGCAGTATTAAAATGCATTTTGAATCATCAAGTTTGTCTCCAGATCTCAGATATTTTCAGTACTGCTGAAATGCACTTTAGTAACAGGGTTCCCAAAGACTATTGGATGAAGACACTTCAGAATGATAGATCTAAGTGGATTAATATAAATATATATTAGCTCTGTGATTTTACATAACAATTCAAATTCTACAAGTCATAGTAAAATACAATACTCGAAACAGCTCCTGAACCAATTAAAAAGATAATAATTTGTGCTTACATAACATTTTTTCATAATTGGTGAACTATTATTAATTTGAGATAAGTAAAATATCAGTTAAGCTTATTTAGGTAAGAGTAAATTAATCAACTATGGTTCTCTTTTCCTAATTTTAATACCTTTGTCAAATTTTAGTCAAGAAATCTTATGAAAAGATAGTGAAAAAAAACGAAACACATACCTTTTGTATACAAGTTTTGTATTTTACTATATGATCAGTATATTAAAAATTGGTTTGTTGAAATATGGTTACAAAATTATTTTACAACAGAGCATGGAAACTACTTGTGTGTTATTTATGAACAACTGATGCTTATTTGAGTTCTGCTGTTTGAAAATGATCCTTTTTATTTTCTCTTGTATAATGTTCTCTGGAAGCTTATTTTTCTTTGATGTTTCAAACTTTTAAGGAAAGCACTTAGGTTTAATTATGTGTTTGTGTTTGCCTTGCAATTAAGTTCTTCATGTATTGTGTTTGCAGTCTTATGCGGGCCTAAATTCTGAAGACATTATTTTGCTTTAGAAATGCTTGTTATGATTTTTAGAGTCACAAATCTTAAGTTTATTTATAAAGAACAGATTCTTTTATTTCCACTAGGTATTAACCCCTGAACATATTCAGTAATACTTTTATTGTTTTATCTCAAGTATTTTATTTTCACTAGTTTGTGTTCTTCCAGGTATGCACTCATTTCATTTATTTAACTCATTTCAATATGAAATTTTCTTATTTCCTTTTATCAGGATGGCATTTCATTATATCCGGAGACCATATAGACACAAATAACTTTAGATTAATCAAACATGCTTTGGAGTTTAAAATATCATCCAAGTGCGACTCTGTAATCTTCCCTTGAGAAAAATATTTCTCCACTAGAATCATCTACCATGTTGTATAGGTGTATATTAGGTCTAAGTGTTATTACATTTTTATTCTGCCTGTCTTATAAAAGATATTTATATAATCCATTTTCAGTAATTTTTCTACATGTTGCTTAAATATATTCAGGTTCTAAACTTAAATTTCTACTGTTTGGTAAATGTATTTTTATAATTGCTATTAATATTATAAAATTGCCTTCTGTGGGAGTGTGAGATTGTAAAGTTTTTAATGTGCATGCATGATATTTGTTCAACCTAGAATAGAATCTAAAAACTATTTGTCAACTGAACATCCTCTATGCAGACTGGAAGCCCACCAAAGCCCACCAGTGTAGCCTTGGTATCTCTATTGCTTCAGAGCCCAATCAGCAGTATGCCCTTGGGTTCCTATCTCATATCTGAGAACCACTGTTGGGATCGCAGAAACACAGGTGCATTGCATCACTAATACAGCATCCCCCCCAAAACACAATTATCTTTCAGTATTTATGAATATTTTTGTTATCAGTCTTCCCTATATCAGGCCCGTAGACCTATTTCAATTTCCTTTTTGGGTAAAATAGGTGGGGTGTAAATATTTCTACACTTTTACCTTAAAATATTTTAGGTTTAAATATAAAATGAACCCCTTCTATACAACATGAATGTTCATAATTTTCTTTATTGATCTGAAAATTCTGAACAAACTATTACCAAATTGAATCCTAACAGCTATAAAATAATACATACCACAGATAATTAAAGTGTATGCCGAAGTTATAATTTTAATCTTCAAAAACCAATAGCTAAAATTGATATGTTAACAGAAAAGGAATAGCATGAAGACTCCTAAAATAATATAAGCATTTGCTAATCTGTACATTTTATTAACATAATATCAACATGATAGTAAAATTAAATGGAATTTGTGTTAAAGTAAATTTTTAATAAAATGTGCAATGAGAGTTGTATTTATTGATAACAATTTAACTTATTTATCCTAAAAGCAAAGACGCCTCTTGTATGCCAGTTCTTAGCAAATGTATAAATGATATAATATAAATATGATTCACTGCTGCCAAGCAAAAAGACATATAAATACCACAAGATTTCTAATAAACGAACTAAAGATTTCTATATCGTAGAATTTATTGTTCATTACTTTATCTGCATATAATATATAGTTAATAATATAATTGAAGAAATTTTTCAGATAGAATATTTTCTATCAACTACAAATATAAAATAAGGTTTATAAAATAAATCATTTTGGTAAAATAGTAAAAATCAAATCCACATGGGTTATATAATTAAATATATATAAGGCAACACATTTAAAATGATAAAACTTTTTAAGAGAAATAACTAAAAATCAAAATAAAAAAGAAATTTGTTATTTTACATCCAATATGTTGCAATATGTAATTAGACCACTTTCCTCAAAAGTGAACTATTTAATCAATTATACTGATAATCCTTATTTTTATAGTAGTTAGCAGTCAAGGTGGTAATACAAAAATAATAGATGTGTTATTATAATACTTAATAAAAGATTTAGCACTAAGGAATACAGGATTATATATAAAATATAAAGACAAATATAACATTTAAATAGATATCTGCAGTAAGATGTGAGGAGTTCTATTTTCAACAGAAGGTCTTGATCACTCATATGGAAACATTAGTTATATTTCACCATGTTATTCACGTTAATTAGTTGGACATATGTTATTTTTTAAATGTGAAATATAAGTACAATTAGTACTTTCTAGAAAGCACAAAAATTAATAAAAAGAATAATACAAGATTTGTTTGTATCCAAAGGATATTTTAAGAAATGCTAAGTAAATTAAAATTGTTTTCATACATAGGGGCCATTCATACATAAAGAATTACATTAATGTTCTATAAATACTATAAATAACAAAGGAAAGATGCCACATCCCACTCAGGAGGGGCACACACCAGAAGGTGTAGTGCTCTCCTGAAAAGGAATTATTTGCCAAAAAGGCCCACTTAGAGCAGTCAAAATCAGTTGACACTTTGCGTGGATTGTTTGGCCATAATTTCAAAAGTGGCTGTAACTATCTCTCTCTTTATTTTTAACCAATATTAAAATCAAGCCTTTGTAAATTCTTTCTAACAAAGGAGGACAGTACAAATCCCGCCAAAAGTCTCCCACTAAACAGCTCCCTGTAATTTTTGCTACTTTGGCGCCAAGATCAGGTTTTTCCCAAAACTTAGCTCATAGTAAAACAATTTTCAGTTTTCTCCCAAAAACTCTAAAACATTCCTCTCTCTTCCCACTTCCCTGAAAATTACCTGGTTTCTTCTGCTTACCCAAAACAAAGGGAACCCAAAACAAAACTTCTTTCACCTTCAGTATCGGTTATTTAATATGCTAATTTAGGCCAGGGTCCTTCATTCTTTTCCCAGTTTCTTTGATGTCCCTGCATTCCAAGCCTCAACCTTTTAAAAGCAGCCAGCTCAAAAAATAAATTTGTCTTCGTCTTTCTAGACACAAGTCCCCATGCAATATGTGTGGTCTCATTCATTTTTACAATATTGTTCCGTTTATTCGCCATTCCGTGTACCCACTCTCTCCCCGTGGGGTATTCCCGAACTCCACGAAGAATCTGTTGCAGGCTGCAACAGAATTGGCTCACAGCAGAAAGAACTAATAGAAACATGACAAAACACCTGAATATTTCACAAAGTACATAAACTTATGAACAGTTGAAGCTTGAAAAGGCATTTTCTTCATTTGTTATTTGATAAATGTTAATCAATACCTTATTGAAAGTATAATTATATAGTCACCATAATATACAAAATGAAAACTAACAATAATAGTTAAGATCTGTGAGCAACCCAACATCTCAAGTACAGAAGACTGAATAAGGAAATCCCCATATATTACAGTTTATTAATCTGTTCCAGGGCACTTAACTTGTTTCCAGATTTTGGCTATTGTGAAGTGCTGTATTAGACATAGATAAGCATGGGGATTTAATATATATATATATATATATATATATATATATATATTCCTTGCTGTAGTATTTTTGGGTCATATGGAAGTTCAATTCTAGTTATTTAAGGATTACCCATGAAAAAGAAAAATAAGAGAACTTAGAAGACAAAGAAGATGATGAAGAGGAATTAAAAGATAAAGATGTTGAAGAAAACAAAGTAGAAACTAAGATGACCATGATGATGAAGACAAAGACAAGGAAGAATAAAAAGATAAAGAAGACAACAAAAACGAGGAAGAAGAAGGAGGAAGAGGAGGTGCTTTCTAAATTATTATTTATTGAGTGGATTTTTTCAAGATCTATTGTATTTTCTAAAATTTTTTGATAAAATTAGTTGTCTAAATATGAATGATTTACAGTGAAGTTGCAGGTTAAAATTAATATAGGAGTAAAATTAATATAGGAGTAATCCCTGAGGGCTGCAGGGTGTGACCTAAAAACCAAAAAAAAAAAAAGTAGCACATATGGTCTCCTGAGCATTGATAGTAAGAACAGAGCTAGGAGTAAGTCCTGAGGATATTCAAGTGTGGTTCAATACACAACAATATTAATATATTTGAAACAGATCTTAAAATCCAAATTATATATTAATCTTTTTTATTTAGTGCCTTAGTAGACGACCTTAGTTTTGGTAATCAATAGAAAAAAACAATTGGTTTGATTATATCTTCAAATAATTATACTTGTTATGTGTTCACAAATATATATTCAGTATGTTTCTTAGAATATTTTATTTTAAAGAAAATGATGTATATATCAGTCAAAGGAACAATGAAAATATTTAAATTATATATTTAAAAACAAAAAAAGAATATTATTTTAAAGTGAACAGAGACTGTATGTAGACGTCACTAAAGAAGACACTCAGATGGCCAAACATAAAATAAAAAGATAAATACTAATCAAAATGACAGTGAGGTATAACTTAGAATTTATTATACATACATAACAAAAATACAAGAATTAAAGACTTTGGTATGACTGAGCTTATATGGAATTCATCTTTCACTATTGGGAAAAATCCAAATATGTGCAGTCACTAGTAATTTCTAACAAAAAACTAAATTTATGTTTAATTCAGTTTTCCCTCTAATATCTACCCAAAAATATAAAATCACTTATTCGAATAAATATATGTAACACTATTTTCATTGTGGCATTATTTGAAATAACTAAAATATGGAAACAAGATAAAAATCTATTGGACAATAAATAACAAACAAAAATACCCAGAAAGATGCAGAAACATAGTAGTTCACTCATATATTAGTTAATATTATTAATAGAAGTAAAATTTCACACGTGTGAAATCATATGAATCATATTTGAATAAGATATTTATTACATTTAATTTCCCTAATATATATAAAATTAAAGAAATATGCAAATCAAAAAGAAAACAATTATTCTAGAAATTTTAAGAAAAGAATGGTTGTTGTAAGAGGAATATGTCAGTCGGTAAAATGGATAAAGGAGGTTAATTGTGTGCTGGTCCATTGAAGCAACAACTATTTGGGAGGGGTTCGTTAATAATGTAGTGCCTATAAATGGCATAAGATGGTCCTTTATAAAAATAGTTTCTCCCTTTCATTAGAGATCTTTTTATTTCAATATTTCTATGCTCTTTCTATCATTGTGCAAATGTTTCTTAGTTTCAGTCAATTCAATTGTTTTCATTTCTCTTGTTATTGGAGTTTAATTTGTGAAGAATTTTCTACAGCAAATATAACAAAGAACATTTTCTATATTTTCTTTAATGTATTGTTCAATGCCAGAACTAGAATCAAATAGTTTGTGTTGGAGCCAGAGAGATAGCGTGGAGTTAAGGCGTTTATCTTTCATGCAGAAGGTCATCAGTTCAAATCTGGCTTCCCATATAGTCCCCTGTGCCTGACAGGAGCAATTTCTGAGCATGGAGCCAGGAGTTTCCCCTGAGCACTGCCAGGTGTGACCCAAAAACCACAAAAAAAGCAAAACAAATAGTTTGTGTTATATTTGGGATGTTGTGTGATTATTTCTGTTTTTCTTTCTCTCTTTCTTTTACTTTGTTTTATTTATTTCTTTATTTTTTCCTTTTCTTCATTTCATTCACTTTTTCTCTCTTTCTCTCTCTATTTCCTTCTCTTTTTCTTCTTTCTTTCTTCACTAAGCCATTATGTTTCCCCAGCACTTTTTCTAAACAACAAATATTGAGACTGTACATTGTATGCATCGGTTTCCTTGGGCAGAGATGTACTGACATGTTTGAAGATACACATGGGAAGATTCAAGCCAGTTGGAAAGAAAGTAGTACTCAATTTTTATAATATATTGTACTATAATTGTGTTGTCTTTTACGGTTATACATAAACTTTAACATTATTTGTTTCATCTTATTGAAGAAAGTCATTGAGGTATGGACAGTGCCTTAAATTCATATAATTGGATGGATAATATTATTAATTTAACAATTATAAATTTCTAGTTTATGAGCATAGAATATTTATACAACTCCTTTCCCCCTCTACTTCAGGAGTATCATGTTTTCATCTCATTGTTAAGTTTAGTAATGTACTTACTTTTAATTTGGAATTGTAAACCGGACTTATTTTAATAAACAAATAAAATTTACTGATTTAAACAAAATACAAAAATGGTATAAAATGATTGTCATATTACTTTATTGTCTAAGTTTATTATTTATAATTGTTTTAGTGCATTTCCTATTTTTCTGTGTATAATATCAAATAATATAATATCAAATAATATACAAATATGGTAGTTTGGCTTCTTTGTCAAAATGACAACTCTTGCCTAGTCCCATGACAATTCACTTCTAGTAAGTTAAATAATGTATATGAGAGTGGATATTCTTACACTGTGCTCAGTTATAGAGAAAGACTTTTTGTATTTTTGTCTGAAGTGTGATATTAGCCATGAGTTTGTATATATGTCCTTTCTTTTTTGCATTGAAGTATATTTCTTCTATTCCAATTTTGTTGATAATGATCATAAAATATGGATATTGAGATTTCTGAAATAGTTTCTCTGCATCTATTGATACAATCATTTATTTTCCTCATAATGTGTAATGCTTTATTTTATTGCATTATGTAATAGAAAAATTAGGCCATCCTTGCATACTAGAAATAAAAGCCTCTTGGGGTTTTATGATTCTTTAATATATTGTTATATTTGTTACACTAAAACTTTTTAAAGAACTTTTAATCTATTTTCAAAATGTATATTTGTATACAGTCTGTTTTATTTTCCTAAGTTTTAGTTTATTCTCAGGGTAATTTTGGCCTCATAAAAGGTGTTTGGGATAATTACTTTTTCTCTAATATTGTAATGACTAGCAGAAATTTAATAGGTTATATTTGAAGGTTATACAGAATTCACTAATGAAATCATCTGCGCTTGGGATATTGTTTTGGAGAGACTTTTGATTACTGGTGAAATTAGTCTGTTCATGTTTTCTGATCTCTCTCAATTCAACCTTGGGTAGTAAATGTCTAAGTATTTTTTTTGGTGGTTTTTGGGTCACACCCGGCAGTGCTCAGGGGTTATTCCTGGCTCCAGGCTCAGAAATTGCTCCTGGCAGGCACAGGGAACCATATGGGGCGCCGGGATTCAAACCGATGACCTCCTGCATGAAAGGCAAACACCTTACCTCCATGCTATCTCTCCGGCCCCGGTAAGTATTTTTTTTTAATTTTTTTCTCTTTATTTGAATATCTTGATTACATAAATGATTGTGATAAGGTTTCAGTCATATAAAGAACACCCCTCTTCACCAGTACAACATTCCCGCCACCAATGTCCCAAATCTCCCTCCATCCCACCCCACCCCCACCTGTACCCCAGAGAGGCTTTCCAGTTCCCTCATTCATTCACTTGATTATGGTAGTTCTCAGTGTAGTTATTTCTGTAACTGTGCTCACCACTCTTTGTGGTGAGCTTCATGGAGTGAGCTGGTGTTCCAGCCCTACTCTCATTATCTCTGAGGATTGTTACAAAAATGACTTTTATTTTTCTTAAAACCCATAGATGAGTGAGACTATTCTGCGTCTCTCTCTCTCTCCTTCTGACTTATTTCACTCAGCATGATAGATTTCATGTATCCATGTTTAGGAAAATTTCATGACTCCATCTCTCCTGACGGCTGCATAATATTCCATTGTGTATATGTACCACAGTTTATTTAGCCATTTATCTGTTGAAGGGCATCTTGGTTGTTTCCAGAGCCTGGCTATTGTGAATAGTGCTGTAATAAATATAGGTGTGAGGAAGGGGTTTTTGTATTGTATTCTTGTGTTCCTAGGGTATATCCCTAGGAGTGGAATAGCTGGGTCAAATGGGAGCTCAATTTCCAGATTTTGAATATCGCTTTCCATAGAGGTTGGACTAGACGGCATTCCCACCAGCAGTGGATAAGAGTTCCTTTCTCTCCACATCCCCGCCAGCACTGATTGTTCTCATTCTTTGTGATGTGCGCCTATCTCTGTGGTGTGAGATGGTATCTCATCCTTGTTTTGATTTGCATCTCTCTGATGATTAGTGACGAGGAGCATTTTTTCATGTGTCATTTGGCCATTTGTATTTTTTTTAACAAAGTGTCTGTTCATTTCTTCTCCCCAATTGTTGACAATAATATTTTAGGTACATATTTACATAAAATCAGGGGGGATTCCCATCACCAAATTGTACTCCCTACACCTCCGTTTCTGTCCTACCTCCCATTTTCTTTTCCCTCCCCCCAGGGCGGCTAGAATATGTGGTCCCCACTGTATCTAACCCACTACTTAGTAGTCTTGCACCTGTTTGGTCTTGATGCCTCCCTTACTTCCCCCTCTAACTGGAGGCAGGACTAGCTAGTTCAAGTTGCGTGGTTTTGTTTGAAAAAGAGAAAAGTAATAAACTGGGGTAAGAGTCTAATACCCCGAAAATGGGAGGAGTCCTTCTAAAGGTTCTCATCATCAATTTGGGAGATGGAGAAAAAGAAGGTGAAACACTCCACTAGTACCAAAAGAAGTGTCAAATATCCAGTGAGGGCTCCAGTTATATCGATAAGCACCACAAAGAACAGACAAAAAACAAACAAACAAAAAAACAAACAAAAAACACGCCATGGTCTTGAAATGAGAAACATGGCATAGTACATAATGAAAGAAAAGAAAGGAAGAGAAAAAAAAAAGTATAATTGGGGACAACACTTTCAATAATCACACCCAAACAGAAACCAACCAAAATAGATAGGTAAATCAAAAATAATAACAATAATAAATGAAGGTTATATATATATATATATATATATATATATATATATATATATATATATATATATATATATATATATAAAATAACCAAGGTTTTGTGCTTTTTGTATTTTTGTTTTTTCCCTCCTGCCCTGGAACAGTAAATATTGGGGTCATTCGAAAAGGAATTCACGGGGCCGGGTAGGTGGCGCTGGAGGTAAGGTGTCTGCCTTGCAAGCGCTAGCCAAGGAAGAACCACGGTTCGATCCCCCGGCGTCCCATATGGTCCCCCCAAGCCAGGGGCGATTTCTGAGCACATAGCCAGGAGTAACCCCTGAGCATCAAACGGGTGTGGCCCAAAAACCAAAAAAAAAAAAAAAAAAAAAAGAAAAGGAATTCACTTGGCCTAAGAGATATGGGGTTTCTCCGTCCTTGGAGCATACTGTCATGGGATCAACTCTAGACTTTGCTCAGGATCCTTTACTCTCCCGGTGGTGGTGGTTTTTTTTTTTTTCTTTTTTTGGTGTGTGGAAGACTTCTGCTCTGTGTTTAGAGGTCTCAGTATCTGCACATATCCTGAGGTGGGACTTATGATGAAGTCAGTCTTTGTGGTTCTAGAGGTTCTGTTCCCTCAGTGTCATTTTAATCCATCTTCTGTGGTTGGTAATCTTGGTCTTTGCACTGAACCTAGGGTGGCACCTAGGATAGCATCTTTCTTTTTGCTTCCAAAAGCCCCATTCCGTTACAATTGTCTCTGCCGGACCTTTGGGACTGGGGATCATGATTATTGTGCAGGTCATAGTTCAAACCCTAAACTAGGGCTTTTTTATTGGTCCCAAGATGTATACAGTCTGGTCGTGGTTCTAGCAACCAGTCATCTGTAAATCCCGATCTTGGCTTTTGGACCTACCAAAGGGTGCCAAGACTTCTGTTTTTGTCTTGTCGTTAGTTGGTAAGGTAGGCTAATCTGCTCTAAGGTCAAGTTGTTCGCATTTTCCTCGTTGTCAGGATATCATGTTAGAGCTGGGCCTTGTTGTTGATCCCGCAGTATTAAGGCTGTCCCGGATGGAGTTTGCTTCCTGCAGCTGTTGTGAAGAGCTGTGCCGTTTCTATGTCGGGGATCAAGGGTTCAAGGCTGGATGAATGGTATCTAATCACCTGAGGTCTAAGTTGATTCCACATGACATATTTTCAAGGTAGGAGATATCCCTGTATTGTAAACAACTATGAGTTTCTATCTCTAGTAGATAAGAGCTCTTTTTTTTATATGTAAGATTTTCCCATTATTTAGTGTGCCTTTGCAGGGGGAAGTGGTGCTACATTATAATGTCGGTGTATTTGTGGGTGGACTGATGGGATAACAGAAACAGGTCACATACCCAAAAACGAAAAGAGAAAAAAACGAAAAGAAAAAAAAGGAATTAAAAATGTATGTGCTCACAAATGTATATGTAGGACAAACATTTAAAAAAGATAAATAAATAAATTTTAAAAAGGAAAAACAAACAAACAAAAGAAATAAAATGAGTTAGCAAAGTTCTTAAAGGACCAAAGTGGTGCAGAAGACTACATTACATTTGGGGGAGAGCAAGTAAAGAGGTGGTGTATTACAGGTCTTATGCTTATGTTGGAAGTACAGTTTTTCCCATTGTCTTTTGGGTTTTTCTTGTGGTGTGTGGGTTCCCAGGCATCTTCCTAACACACCCCCTGACCTTCTTCAGATTGGTAAAAATTTGCGGCAGGGAGGTCTTGGAAGAGTTCTTGCATTGGGGATACTTTTGGACCTAGGTCCGGTTTCAAGAAACAGTCCACGTTAGGGGGAGTTGGTAGGGAGGGCCTCGCAGCATGAGTCCACAGGGGAGTTGGCTGTCTTTTCTTGCAGGAGACGAGGTGTGGGTTTAACTGGGTGTCCCCTCGCCTGGGTGCTGGGTACTGGTTCGTTGGGTAGGAGGTCGATCTTGATGACTAATAAAATAAGGACTGAGGGTGAAGAGTTTTAATATGGTGGGAGATCTGGATGGGATTGAGGGGTGAAGGGATAGTTGGATCCGGAGGGGCTTCTCCCCATTTTTGATGGGATTAGATGGTTTATTTTTGTAAAGTTCTGTCAGTGCCCTGTATATTTTGGATATTAGCCCCTTATCTGAAGGATGTTGGGTGAATAGTTTCTCCCATTCAGTGGGTGACTCTTGTATCCTGGGCACTATTTCTCTTGAGGTGCAGAAGCTTCTCAGTTTAATGTATTCCCATCTGATAATCTCTGCTTCCACTTGTTTGGAACGTGCAGTTTCCTCCTTGAAGATACCTTTAGTCTCAATGTCATGGAGTGTTTTACCGACATGTTGTTCTATATACCTTATGGTATCTGGTCTGATATCAAGGTCTTTAATCCATTTGGATTTTACCTTCGTACATGATGTTAACTGGGGGTCTATGTTCACTTTTTTGCAAGTCTCTAACCAGTTCTGCCAGCACCACTTGTTGAAGAGATTTTCCCTGCTCCACTTAGGATTTCTTGCTCCTTTGTCAAAAATTAGGTAATTGTATGCCTGGGGAATGTTCTCTGAGTACTCAAGCCTATTCCACTGATCTGAGGGTCTGTCTTTATTCCAATACCATGCTGGTTTAATAACTATTGCTTTGTAGTACAGTTTAAAGTTGGGGAAAGTAATGCCTCCCATTTTCCTTTTCCCTAGGAGTGCTTTAGCTATTTGAGGATGTATATTGTTCCAGATGAACTTCATAAGTGTTTGATCCACTTCTATGAAGAATGTCATGGGTATTTTTAAGGCGATCGCATTAAACCTGTATAATGCTTTGGGGATAATGCCATTTTAATAATGTTAATCCTGCCAAGCCATGAGCAGGGTGTTTCCATTTCCGTGTTTCCTTTCTTATTTCTTGGAGTAGGTCTTTATAGTTTTGTTTGTATAGGTCCTTCACGTCTTTGGTCAAGTTGACTCCAAGATATTTGAGTTTGTGTGGCACTATTGTGAATGGGATTGCATTCCTGACCTCCATCTCTTCCCTATTATTATTGGTGTATAAAAAGGCCATTGATTTCTGTAGGTTGATTTTGTAGCCTGCCACCTTGATATATGAATCTATTGTTTCTAGAAGCTTTTTATTAGAGTCTTTAGGGTTTTCTAAGTAAAGTATCATGTCATCTGCAAACAATGAGAGCTGACTTCGTCCTTTCCTCTCTGGATTCCCTTGATATCTTTTTCTTGCCTGATAGCTATAGCAAGAACTTCCAGTGCTATGTTGAAGAGGAGTGGTGAGAGTGAACAGCCTTGTCTTGTACCCAAATTTAGAGGAAAGGCTTTTAGTTTTTCTCCATTGAGGATAATATTTGCCATTGGCTTGTGGTAGATGGCTTCAACTAGATTGAGAAAGGTTCCTTCCATTCCCATATTGCTTAGAGTTTTGATCAAGAATGGGTGTTGGACCTTATCAAATGCTTTCTCTGCATCTATTGATATAATCAAGTGGTTTTCATTTTTCTTGTTGTTGATGTTGTGTATGATGTTAATAGATTTACGGATGTTAAACCATCCTTGCATTCCTGGGATGAAGCCTACTTGGTCATAGTGTATGATCTTCTTCATGATGCATTGGATCCTATTTGCCAGGATTTTGTTGAAGATCTTTGCATCAGCATTCATCAGGGATATTGGTCTGTAATTTCCTTTTTTGGCAGCATCTCTGTCTGGCTTTGGTATTAAGGTGATGTTGGCTTCATAAAAGCTGTTTGGGAGTGTTCCTGTTTTTTCAATTTCATGGAAGAGTCTGGCTAGGATTGGTAGTAGCTCCTCTTGAAATATTTGAAAAAATTCATTAGGAAAGCCGTCTGGGCCTGGGATTTTCTTTTTGGGTAGATTTTTTATTACATTTTCAATTTCTTCAGTAGTGATGGGGTTGTTTAGATATGCTACATCCTCCTTATTTAATTGTGGAAGGTTATAAGTGTCCAAGAATTTTTCCATTTCTTCTAGGTTCTCATGTTTAGTAGCATAAAGTTTCTCAAAGTAGTCTCTGATTATGCTTTGGATCTCTGCAATTTCTGTTGTGATCTCCCCCTTTTCATTTCTAATATGGGTTTTCAGATTTCTCTCTCTTTCTTTGTGAGTTTTGTCAATGGTCCATCAATCTTGATTATTTTTTCAAAAAACCAGCTTCTGCTTTCGTTGATCTTTCGGATTGCTTTTTGGTTTTCCACTTCATTGAGTTCTGCTTTCAGCTTTGTTATTTCCTTCTGTCTCCCTATTTTTGGTTTCTTTTGTTGGTCATTTTCTAATTTTTTAAGCTGTGCCATTAAGTTATTCAGGTATGCTCCTTCTTCCTTCCTGATGTGTGCTTGTAGAGCTATAAATTTTCCTCTCAGGACCACTTTTGCTGTGTCCCATAGATTCTGGCAGTTTGTGTCTTCATTATCATTTGTTTCCAGGAAAGTTTTGATTTCCTTTTTGATTTCATCTTGAACCCACTGGTTGTTCAGTAGCAGGGTGTTTAATTTTCAATTGTTAAAGTTTTTCTTCTGTGTGGCTTTGTAGTTCACATCTAATTTCAGAGCCTTGTGGTCAGCAAAGGTAGCCTGCAAGATTTCTATCCTCTTGATTTTATGGAGGTATGTTTTATATGTCAGCATGTAGTCTATTCTGGAGAATGACCCATGTACATTGGAAAAGAATGTATATCCAGGTTTTTTGGGATGGAGTGTCCTGTATATATCTACTAGTCCTCTTTCTTCCATAACTCTTTTCAGGGCTAGTATGTTTTTGTTGGGTTTCAGTCTGGTTGACCTATCAAGTGTTGATAGGGCTGTGTTGAAGTCTCCCACAATGATTGTGTTATTATTGATTTCTTCTTTCAGATTTGTCAGTAATTGTATTAGATAATTTGCTGGTCTCTCATTGGGTGCATATATGTTTAATAGTCTGATTTCTTCCTGTTGCACATATCCCTTGATTAGTACATAGTGTCCATCTTTGTCCCTTACCACTTTTCTGAGTATAAAGTTGGTGTCATCTGATATTAATATGGCCACCCCAGCTTTTTCCAGGGTGTTGTTTGCTTGGATAATTTTTCTTCCAACCTTTGATTTTGAGTCTATGTTTGTTCTGAATATTCAGATGTGTTTCTTTTAGGCAGCAGAAGGTTGGATTCATCTTTTTGACCTATTTTGTCTTTTAATTGGTGAATTTAGTCCATTGGCATTGAGGGAGATGATTGTCATAGGATTTAATGTCATCTTTGTAGATAAGTTTGCTGTGTTTGTTGGTCTCTCTTATCTTTGAGTAGACCTGTCAGTTTTTCCTTTAAGGCTGGTTTATCATCTGTGAAGTTTCTGAGCTGTTGTTTATTCGTGAATCTGTGTATTCTTCCTCCATACCTGAACGTGAGTCGGGCTGGGTGCAGTATTCTTGGGGAGGCATTCATTTCATTCAATCTTGTCACAATATCCCACCACTGTCTTCTGGCCTTGAGAGTTTCTTGTGACATGTCTGCTGTAAATCTTAGGGATGCTCCTTTGAATGTAATTTCCCTTTTTGATCTTGCTGCTTTCAGTATTCTATCCCTATCTATGGAATTTGTCATTGTAACGAGGATATGTCTTGGGGTGTTTTTCTTTGGGTCTCTTTTAGCTGGTATTCTTCCGGCATGCAGGATTTGATTATATGTAGTCTTTAACTCTGGGAGTATCTCTTTGATGATGTCTTTGACAGTTGATTCTTCTTGGAGATCTCCTTCCTGGGTTTCTGGGACTCCAATGATTCTTATGTTGTTTCTGTTGAGTTTATCAAAGACTTCTATTTTCATCTGTTCGCATGCCTTGAGTACTTTTTCCATTGCCTGTTCTTTTGTCTTAAGGTTCTTTTCCAATTTCTTCTGTTGTGTTGAGCTTTTCTGCATCTCATCTTCCAGTACTCCGATTCTCTCCTCAGCTGCTGATATCCTGTTGGCGAGGCTATCCATTGTGGTTTTCAGTTGAGCAACCGTATTTTTCAGATCTGTTATTTCAGTTTGGAGTTTTCTGATTTCTGTCTTTGTGTTCTCTTCAGATCAATCTATGCTCTTTTTGAGTTCTACGAACATATTCCATATTTCTATTCTAAACTCCTTATCTGAAAGGTTAATCAGGTGGTTGGAATTTATTAGGTCAACCGAGCTTTTGTCTTCATTCTCTATGGATGGTGTTTGCCTGCGAGTTTTCCCCCATTGTCACGCATGTAGTGTGGTTTTTCCTGCATGTTGTGGTGGGGTTCATTGATTAGGAAGAGTTCGTGGCTGCGAAGGGAAGCGAAGCGGCTGAGCTCTTCTGCTGTCTCTAGTTGAAAGTCCTCAGTGTGAACAAAGGCACAGCAGGGCAGAGCGATCCCACAGCCCCAGACTGTAGGCACTCACCAGCTTCAAAATGCAGTTTTTAGGGGTGCGCTCCCTAGGCCCCTGAGGAAACCTTCAAAAATTCAGAAGCACAGTTTCAGGCAGACAGGGATAGGAGTTTCCCCTGAAGTCCTCAGAGTGAACAAAGGCATGGCAGGGCAGAGCGATCCCGCAGCCCCAGAATGTAGGCACTCACCAGCTTCAAAATGCAGCTTTTTGGGGGTGCGCTCCCTAGGCCCCTGAGGAAACCTTCGGAAATTCAGAATCACAGTTTCAGGCAGACAGAGATAGGAGTTTCCTGAAGTCCTCAGAGTGAACAAAGGCAGGGCAGGGCAGAGCGATCCCGCAGCCCCAGAATGTAAGCACTCACCAGCTTCAAAATGCAGTTTTTTGTGGGTGCGCTCCCTAGGCCCCTGTGGAATCCAGCTTCAAAATGCAGTTTTCTGGGGGTGTGCTCCCTAGGCCCCTGTGAAATTCTTTGGAAATTCAGAAGCACAGTTTCAGGCAGCTATTCTTTTATTCTATGTTATCTTGTTTACATATACTTTTTCTTATCTTCATAAATATTTGCATTTAGCATTGTCTCTTGGAACTTCCACACTTTTATTACTGATAATGTTTTTAAACATATTCCTATTTCATGTAATTTTTGTTTGGTGTTTGAGGACATACACCCACTATTGCTCAAGTGACCATGTGGTGTTTGGCTTTTGATTATGGGCCTCCTGATTATAAAAACCACCCTACACCCTGAGTGCCTCTTGGTAGAAATTTTACTTTCTATGTCTCTATTTCTCTCTCTTACTTTTATTACTACATTTGTGACACTCTGCCTTACACACTGCCTTAATGACAGGGTATATATCATGCATATATTTTATTGTATTTTACCACACAGTTTTTGTCCAGAGTGGTCAGTTCCAACAGTCATTTTCATAGTGGCCCCTTTTCTACTTTAACTGTATTTATCCAATGTTTATGGCAAGTTTCTTATCATACCATAGACCCATTCTCTTGACACTCATTTTTGTTGTTTCTGGATATTATTAACATATTATAATTTATCTTTCTTATATTCTACAAATGGGTGCGGTTATTATGTCTATATTGCTTTTTGACTCATTTAACTCAGTATAATATTCTCCATACCCAGCCATGTATAAGCAACTTTCATAACTTAATTTTAATAGCTGCATAGTATTTCATTAAGTAGATATATCTCAATTTCTGTAGCCACTCATCTGTTCTCAGCACTTGGGTTGTTTACAAACTCTAGCCAGTGTAAATATTGCTGAATGAACATAGGAATGCAGAGGGCTTTGCTTCATTGTGTTTTGGGGTTCTTAGAGTACATACTAAGAATTGTATTGTCAAATAAAATGGAAGCACAATTCCTAGTTTTTTGAGGAATATCCATATTGTTCATTAAAAAGGCTGGACAAATTTACATTAATACCAAGAGAAAGAGAATCTCTTTCTCTTTGCATCCTCACCAGCATTAACTGTTCTTTTTCTTTGTGATGTGTGTCAGTCTCTGTGGTTGAGATGTTATAGCATTGTTGATTTGATTTGCAACTCCCTGGTAATTAGTGATGTAGGGGCATTTGTTATTGTGAATTTTTAGTCATCTGTATTTCTTCTTTGAGGTAATGTCTGTTTATTCCTTCTCCCCATTTTCAGATGGGGTTAGACGTGTACTTCTAAGTTCTATCCATGCCTTTTATATATTAGATATTAATCCCTTATCTAATGGATAACAGGTGAATTGTTTCTCTTATTTGGTGGGTAGTCTTTATATCATAGTTACTGTTTCCTTAGAGGTACAGAAGCTTCTCAGTTTAAAGTAGTCCCATTTGTTTATCTATGTTTTCACTTACTTAGCTGGTGGTGTTTCACTTTAAAGACAACGTTAACTTCAATGTAATGGAGTGGTCTACCTACAAGCTCTATAATTCATTTTTATTTGACTTTTGTTCATGGTATTTATTGAAGATGCTTTCCTTGTTCCAATTTTTGAGGGGTCACACCATGCAACTCTCAGGGGTTACTCCTGGCTCTAATCTCAAAAATCACTCATGGAAGGTTTGGGGACCATATGGGATGCTAAGATTTGAAACATCGTCCTTCTTCATGAAAGATAAATGCCCTACCTCCATGCTATCTCTCAGGCCCCTTGTTCCAATTTATATTTTTGTTTCTTTATCAAAGTTTAATTTTGCATTTTCCATAAGAAAAATGATATCAAAACAATAATGAGATGACAATACACATGAGTAAGATTGGCATATGCTTCACACACAACAAAAATAACCATTATTGCTGTGAGGATACAGTAACACTCATGGAAAGCTGTTAGTAATGTCAACTGGTGTAGATTTATATGGGTTCTTCTCAAAATCTACATCAGAGGCCCCAAAAATCTAATCTAAAAAGATATTTATATTCTTACATTTGTTGATAAAATCATGTGATTTGCAACTCCATGCATGAGTCTGGAGAGTATTATGTTGAGTGAAGTTAGTTAGAAGGAAAGGTAAAGAAGCATAATATTCCCTTTCACATAAAGGAATAACAAATGGAAAATGACTACAGAATCTGAGAACAGTCTACAGAACTGAGCCTACCCTGTTGTGGGAACTGAGGTGAGTCTAAGGAAAGGTAGCGATTATACAATGGAACATTATGTTCATAAATCTCTATTACGAACAGTATTATATATCAAGGTGCCTGATATTTAAGGTAAGATTTACTCAAAATAGTTTAGATCATGAGAATTTATATAGAAAATTAATCCTTTCATGTCTAATTTATTAAAATTGTGAGTACTGGAAAAATATCTTAATGAGCTGAGAATATGCTTTGCATAGGTAAGCCATGGGTTCAATCCTAAGCAGTAGTATCTAGAACACCACTGAGAATGAACCTTGAGCAGTAAGCCAGATATAACTTATAAGAACTGCTGCCATGCAAAGCCCTCCAAATTAAAATAATTAAATAGTAAATAAACAAACTGAAATAATAATACATTTAACTAAATAATCACAAAAACAAATTTGAATCTAGAAATGGTAAAAAGAGTGGTAGCAATAGTTATTAAAGACAGATTAGCAGATGTCTGTAATAATTCCAAATTTGAGGGTTTAAAATGACTAAAATGATTTTGATTTGAGAATTATATGGGAATTGAATTTATAATTCAAAGATTTCTGAGCATTATTTAACAGTGAGAATATAAAAAAAGTTCAGGGGTTTTATTGAAGGCATGAACAGTATCTACAAGAAAGTTAAATTACTTAGAAGATAATTTATGTTTCTAGAAAACATAGGCTCAAGAGATAGCATGAGTTTTATGTGTTGCCTTGCACATGATAGTCTACATTTTCATTCCTGAAGCTATTTATCATTCTGAAAGCACCATCTGGAGAGATTCCTGGGCTAGAAGCTTGAGTAATCCCTAAGTACTTCTTCTGTGGCTAAAATATCATCCATAAAAATTCTCTGAAAGGAGAGCAACACAAATGGTGTGTGGGATTTTGAGTAGATAAATTTGGCTCCAGAATTCAGGCCTACACCTCCGACGAAGCACCTAGGATGAGTCCAGAAGGATGTCAGAACTGAAGACATTGGGGCCTTGAAAAGAAAGCTGTACAGATTACATGTGAATCTTAGTGCAGAGAAATTGGGTTCCAGAAGTCAGGTCCCGCCCATAGGATAATGCACCTATATACAATGAAATATTATATAGCTTTAAAGAATAATGCAATAATGCAATTTGCTTCAACATGAGTGGAGCTGGAATATATGTTAAATGAATTGAGCTAGAAGATGAAAGACAAATACAGGATGATAACAGTTTTATGTGGTATTTAGAATGACTACTTGGATAAATGTAGTGGTATAAAGGTGGCTTGTCAAGAACACTCTCAGTCCCAGAGTATAGAGGGAAGGAAAAAAATTAGTGGAGAAGGAGAAAGACAAATATGAAAAATCAGAGGACAGAAAACAAGGGGTCTCAAGTGCATCGATGGTGTTAAGTAATTACAGAACTAAATATCCAAGCCAGAGGCAACAACAATGAAATGATGAGACCCAAACTTTAACCAAAATTAAAAAATGGGCCATTTATGATGACAGACTGGAGTTGGAGTCAGTCACATGGGATAACTCTAGAAATAATGGTAGAGGAAGGTTGGCATCAGGGAATACACTCTAGGAATACTGGTAGAAGAAGATTGACATCAGTGGTGGGATTGGTTCTGAAATATTATGTCTACAATCCAAATATGAATAACTTTAAAAAAATAACACCCATTGAAGTAAAAAAATGTAAATAACTACAAGTGTAATGTGCTTATACAGCTTTAAGAAAAATTTTACAAATGATTGTAGCCTATCACCTTCTCCAAAGGAAGACAAGATTCTACTTTTTGCATAAAATCATTTCAAACTCTTAAATAGCAATTTGCTTAATTCTTGGCATGAGCAATTAGAAATATGAAAAAAAAACTTTATTAGTATTTAAAATTTAAATACTTTATATAAACAAAAGGTTGAAAGGTTTTTAAAACCTCTGTTTAAGAACACTTGTGAGGCTTTTTCCCATTAATTCATCAGCATTCTTTCAACTGTTCTACAATAACACAAAGCAAACTTCATTATACATTTCAATGACACTTTAGATAGAGTGAATAGTAGAGAGATAGTAGATTGTCTGAACTGGAAGAGAAAAGATAAGTAGATTTATATCCTTTTTTGTCTTTTTTTCTTACAACTCTGCAAAGTGCAAACAATTATATAGCCAATCATTAAAACCTTTTTATTTTATTGCATACGTCTAGATCAAGATAATTCTTTGTAACAAAGAAGTAATGTTGGAATGCTTCTCAATGTAGTCCTGGTTCTAATGTCTCCTTAGCTTTTTGAACTTCTTTCTTTGATCTAGAGTATTTTTCCTTTATTTCATTTGTAAAGCAAGTATATGTAATAAGCTCCCTTTCTGCAAATCAGCCTGGCTTCAATCAGGCATTCTTTACACAATGTTAAGAGGAGAATGGTTAACATTTGTAGCCTCATGACTTGCAAATGAAAGAAAATAATAATGCTTAGCAAGACATTAGAAGAACACATTCACCATGAATCATACTGCCCTTGAAGGTGTAGCTTAAAAAAGCAGAGAAATAGATTTGACACCACTTGGACTTGCAGCTTGGACATGCTGCATTAAACTGTTCAAAATTAATTTAATCTGAGCAAGGAGAATAATAGCCTCTCAGTTCAAGGCTTCTGATAGCAGTAATTTGCACTCGAAAGTACTTCCAAAGGGAAAGAATAGATGAAGGGCGACTCTCCAAAACTGAGTGAGCAAATGTAGTCACTAAATGAAAACCTCTTGATCACCCTATAAAAGATCATCCAAAAAATGACACATTCTATATCATTCTCCCGGGTAGGGAATTTCTCTTCCAATATTCACTTGCTCTTCTTTTGTGATAGATTAATCGATGTTTGAACTGTTGATGATTCTAGAGGAAGTAGTTGGCTTTAGTTCTTCTACATTAATTCCATATCCCAAAGTCAATTTGGTAAAAGTTCATGACATTGTGGGCTTTCAGCCCAACAGCCACTTCCATAAGTTGGGGGATGAAATCGGTGAGTAAATTAGCAAAAAATAGCAAAAATGTAAGGTGTGAAACAATCCATGACACTGATTTATAGTCACACCTATGCTATCATTAAATCCAGGTGTCATTCACAGGGATAAATATATATATTTATATATTAATATATATTAATATATATATATGCACACAGACAGAAGTCTCATCTCTGAGGCCTGACTTACACCAAAGGTGAAACAAGTAGAGTCAGAGTGATATCTGGTGAGATTTCTGAAGAATCATTAGGACCTGATTTCTTAAAATCTCTTTCTGTGACTTACGGCAATCAAAGTTTCTGTCCAAGTTATTACCTTGTAAACAATATCAAAGTTTTAAGTGAGCTGCCTCAGAAATAAATGAAAAAGTGGACTCTGAAGAACTATATCTTATTCAAAAAGTAAATATAGACAAAAATAGTAATGCTAAGTAGCTAAATAATTACATGCACAATAAGTCACCACCAATTTCATTTGAGACAATTTGTTTTTTGTAATTTTAATCAAGTAGTATTCTACATAAACTGAAAGGAATTATATTCCCTTGATTTGAGTCTAATGGTGGAGAGAATATAATTGTCTAAAAATACAAAGAGTAAGTTTTTCAAAATAGCATGCAAAATAAGTAATCTATTAGTATTCAAGTTTCACTTTAATACCTTACTAGTGTTACTTTTGAAAGTGTATGATAAGATAAACATAAAGGCATGCTCAAGGAGGAAACTGCACTCTCCAAACAAGTGAAAGCAGAGATTAGCAGATGGGAATATATTAAGCTGAGAAACTTCTGCACCTTGAAAGAAACAGTGCCCAGGATACAAAAGCCACCCACTGAGTGGGAGAAACTATTCACCTAATACCCATCAGATAAGGGGCTAATATCCAAAATATACAAGGCACTGACAGAACTTTACAAGAAAAAGATATCTAATCCCATCAAAAAATGGGGAGAAGAAATGGACAGACACTTTGATAAAGAAGAAATACAAATGGCCAAAAGGCACATGAAAAAGTGCTCCACATCACTAATCATCAGGGAGATGCAAATCAAAACAACAATGAGGTACCATCTCACACCATACAGATTGGCGCACATCACAAAGAATGAGAACAAGCAGTGCTGGCTGGGATGTGGAGAGAAAGGAACTCTATTTCTCTGCTGGTGGGAATGCCGTCTAGTTCAACCTTTATGGAAAGTGAGATGGAAATTCCTCCAAAAGCTGGAAATTGAGCTCCCATACGATCCAGCTATACCACTCCTAGGAATATACCCTAGGAACACAAAAATACAATACAAAAATCCCTTCCTCCCACCTATAT
Organism: Suncus etruscus; assembly: GCF_024139225.1. Taxonomy (NCBI): domain Eukaryota; kingdom Metazoa; phylum Chordata; class Mammalia; order Eulipotyphla; family Soricidae; genus Suncus; species Suncus etruscus. The sequence continues at coordinate 109,894,565 of NC_064868.1, forward strand.
TAATTACATCACTAATTGCCATAGCAAGACTTTGGAAACAACCAAGATGCCCTTCAACAGATCAATGGCTAAAAAAAAAATTGTGGTACATATACACAATGGAATATTATGCAGCCGTCAGGAGAGATGAAGTCATGAAATTTTCCTATACATGGATGTACATGAAATCTATTATGCTGAATGAAATAAGTCAAAGAGAGAGAAAGGCACAGAATGGTCTCATAGATTTGGGTTTTAAGAAAAATGAAAGTCATTCTTGCAATAATTTTCAGAGACAAAAGAGAGGAGGGCTGGAAGTTTCAGCCCACTTCATGAACCTCACCACAAAGAGTGATGAGTTTAGTTAGAGAAATAACTACATTGCGAACTATCCTAACAATGACAATGTATGAGGGAAATAGAAAGCCTGTCTAGAGTACCGGTGGGGACGTGGTGGGGTGGGGAGGAGGGATATTTGGGACATTGGTGGTGGGAATGTTTCACTGGTGATTGGGGGTGTCCTCTTCTATGACTGAAACCCAACCATAATCATGTTTGTAATCAAGGTGTTTAAATAAAATATTATTTAAAAAAACATAAAGGTATTTAGAAATTCTCTAGTAACACTTCCTTCTGAATCATTTAATTTTTAGTATGTATTTGTTTTATAATAATTGAAAGAATACTGGTTATGCCAAGGTCTTACATTTTAAAAATGTTATTTTGGGGTCAGAGTGATAGCATAACAGATAGGATTTGTAAGTGACTGACCTAGATTTGTTTCTGAGTAACCCATATGGTGAAAGCCCCTTAAGAGTGATTCCTGAGAACAGAGCCAAGAGTAAGACTGATTACCACTAGATGTGGTCCAAATACAATATAAATCACACACACATACCAATATCTTTAGGACACGTAAAAATTGTAAAAGAAAGTGAGGACTTTAAAGACATTAAACAACACACATAGTTGCTATTAATCACTTTTCTAATTAAAACCTCATCAAAAATTTCTCAGAAATAAAACTATTAAAATTTACACACAGGTGCTGGAGTGATGGAGCACGCTTTGCATGCGGCTGACCCAGGACAGGCCTATCCCCTGGCATCCTATATGGTCCCCCAAGCCAGGCGTTATTTCTGAGCCCAGAGCCAGGAGTAACCCCTGGGCTGCACCAGGTGTGCAACAAAAATTTTAAAAAAGTACACATAATATTTTATAAACATACACAGTTCTTAACAAAAGTGAATGTGATTTATTTTCTTTATATTTATTTGCTTTATACCAGCTAGTTTTCATTATAGGGTTTCATTCATAATATGTTCCTCCAACACACTCTCCACTATAATTTTTATTTCTCTCTGTGATTGTCCTCCATCCTTGGTAAGGTCTGTTCTAGAGAAAAGTTCTCAGATTCTGTTGATTTTGGCCATTTGTTATTCTGGTAATATGTTTATTGCATATATGAGACTGGGAAACTTTTATTTGTCCTTCTTTTGACTAACTAGACTAAGCATGCTCCCCCCCCAGGTGGAGACACTCAGTGGTAAATTACATGATTACATATTTCTTAGAGCCAAGTAGTGTTTCATGTATATGGATATCACAGTTTTTTTCTTTAATCAAGTCATCTCTTCTGGGATACTTGGGTTGTTTCTAGATTTTGGAACTATTGGAATTTTTTTTCTATTTGGAGTTCATTAAGTTACTTTTATATGTATATCTATATCTTTAATTTCACAAATTTGGGAAATTTGAAATGTAGTCAAAGTAAATAACAAGAAGATGAAAAGTGTCACCAAAATACGTAAATATGTGACATATATCTTTGAGATAAATTCAACAAGACCAACATAAGATGATTAGAGTCCTAGAGAGGCAGGAAGAAACCCCCTGTGAAGAAACAACTGTCAAAAACATCATTGCTGAGAAGTTCCCAAAAACTTCCCTAAAATGTCTCCATATCCTGGGTGCCCAAAGGGTACCATCTCAAAGAGACCCATATAGAAGCATCCAAACATGCATCCTAGTCGCAACGATGAAAACCATAACTAGATATATAAAACTAAAAACAGAATTAACCAATAAAGGTAAATTACTTACAAATAAGCATTGTAATATTTACACATTTATCACAAGCAACACTCTAGGTCTGAAGGGAGTGCTGGGACATAGTGCAAAAGCTCAATGAAATAAATGCCTCTCGGGCCCAATATCCTTAATGAACACAAACAAAAAATTCTCAACATACTACTACCAAATAGCATTCAACAAATTATAAAAGTAGTTATACAATGACCAATTAGGATTCATTCAATAAATGTAAGACTGGTGTAATATACACAGCCAATCAATATAATAAAGTATACCAATAAAATAAAAATTAAAATCATATGATCATATCAATAGATGTGAAGAAAGCATTTGACAAGCTCCAACACCTGCACATTATAAGAACTCTCAACAAATGAGCAATAAAGAAACTTCTCAATATAGTGTTAAGCAATTTACCAAAAACAAATTGCAAGTAAGATACTCAATGGGGAAATATTTAAAGCCTTTTTTCTAATGTTGGGCACAAAAGGAAAATTCCACCTTTCTCTTCTTCTATTCAATATAGTACTGTATTTACTTGCCATAGCAATTAGGCAAGAAAAAGTCATTAGTGGCATCCATATATTAAAGGAAGAATCCAATCTCTATTTGTTTAAAGCTGACAAAATACTATATTTAGAAAATCTTAAAGAGTCTATCTCCATATGATTAGAAAGTGACAGTGCAAACCCTGAACCCTAGATCTCAGGCATAGAACCAACACAGTTCTCTGCAACATCTCCAGGAACCAAACTTTCTCTGGGACATTCTTAATACTGCTCTGACACCAACATGCACCAGTTTTGATATGACATCCTGACAATGAGGAAATGGCAACAACTTGATATAAGAGCAGGTTGTCTTATCTCATTACCTAATGATAAGATGAAATCAGAAGATACATCATCCTTTGATTAGTGCAAAAGCCAAGATCGCAAACTACAGAAGACTGACTCTGACAACTATGACAGGGCAGAACCTATCCTGGAACCAATAAAAAAGACCCTAGTCTAGACTTTGGCCTACGACCTGTACAACAACCTAGATCTCTAATTCCAGAGGTCTGACGGAGACAACTGCAACTGAGCAGAAATTCTGGAAACATATTGAAAGACTATCCTAGACTTCATCCTAGGATCAGTGCTTAAACCAAGACCACCAACTACAAAAGACTGATTAAAACAACAGTGATGAAACAGAACTTCTAGAAATGTAAAGAAAGACTCCATCCTAGGCTCCATCCTATGGCCTTTGCAAATACCAAGATCTCTGGTTAAAGAGGATTGATTTTATCATCCATGACTGAGTGAAAAGTTTCCAGACAACACAAAAGGATGTAGGGGAGAGAAAAAGAGCATTATGGAGCCTGTAGTTATTCCCATGACAATACTTCAAGGGTAGAGAAACCCTGTATCTCTTAGGCCAAGGGAATTTTATTTCTAATCCCCCTAGTATTTACTGTGCCTATTAAAAAAAAGAAAAGTAAAGAAAGAACCACACATTTGTTGTTGTTGTTGCTTGTTTTTCTTATTTTTTGAGCTTTATTTTGTTTTTATTTTGGGACCATGGGTTATTGTTTGGTTGTTGTTTTATTGTTGTGGTGCTTATTGTATTTTTATTGTCTTGTATTATTGTTATTTTTTTCTTTTTCCCTTTCTTCTCTTTAATTGATATTTATAACCTCTAGAAGGACTCCTCCCATTTTTTGTTTGTTTGATTTTTGCCCCTTTTCTTTTTTATTTCTTTTCTTCTAACAGAACCACATAAATAGAACCATCTTGTTCTGCCTCACAAATTGAGGGAGAAATAATGGAGGGTACCAAGACTAAACAGCTGTATGAACATTGAGTAGAAATAAAAGATGATCTGACTTAAACACCAAATCCAAAGCAAATGACAACAGAATCAATAGCCAATCTACAAGAATCTAGACACAGAGGGGACCATTTATACTAGCAGCCTGGGAGGGAAAGTAGGGGGGTATGGGACGCATGCTGGGGACAGGGGCGAAGGGAGGACAACATTGGTGGTGGGAATGCCCCTGATTCAATATCACTATGTACTTAAAATATTACTGTGAAAGATTCAAAATAAAAATTATAAAAAAAGAGTCAACCAATAGACTTAAAGAAACTATATATTTGTATTGTAAAGTGACAGGATACAAAATTAATACACAAATATTTATGGCATTTCCATATACAAATAATGCCAGAAGAGAAAGACATTTTAAAAAACTACCCCATTCATAATTATGCCACAGAAAATCAAGGCAGAGTCAATCTAACCAAAGAGGTAAAAGACATATACCAAGAAAAATACAAACCACTATTTCAAGAAATAAAACTGGACACTAGGAAATAGAGACATACAACCTATTCATAGATTGGGATGACTAACACTATTAAAATAGCAATACTTCCCAAATTATAGAACAGATTTAATGTGCTCTCTATAAATATGCACATATTTCAAATAAGTGTATCAAATACTGAGGAAATTTATTTGGAAAAATTAAATGTGCTCAAATAGCTAAAGCAATCCTTGAGGAAAATAATATGGGAGACATCACTTTTCACAACTTTAAATTGTACTATAATATAACAGTCATTAAAACAGCATGTAATGAAATAAATACATACCATATGATGGGTGGAATAGACTTGAATATTCTGAGACTGATCCCCAGGTATATAAAAATTCAATCTTTGGAAAATGGGCAAATGAAATAGAGATAAGAAAACCTCTTCTACAAATGCTCTGAGAAAACTGGTCAATTACATGCAAAAAACAAACTCAGGCCTCTCACAAAATTCACAAAGATCAAATAAAAATAATTGAAGATCTTTATATCATGACTGAAAATGTAAGGAATATAAGGAAAAATATAATCAGAACACTCCATGACAATAAAACTTATAGTCTTTAAAGATGAAACACCACTGTCCAAAGAAGTGGAAGCAAAGATATACAATGGATTACATTAAACTCAAAATCTTCTGCACCTCAAAGCAATTGGTGATTAGAATACAAAGACAACTCATGAATAGAATCTACTAACCCAATATACATCAGGTAATGTGTTAATATCTAAGATAAACAAGGCACAGATCAAATACAGCAAACAAAATCATCTAATCCCATCTAAAACGAGGATAGGAAATGAACAGACATTCCCTCAAAGAAGAAATAAGTATGGCCAAAAGGTGCAAAAAATTGCTTCCCATCACTAATTAACAAAGAGATGCAATGAGATACTGTCTAACAACACAGAGACTGTCTCACTTCACAAAAAAACAAGAACAACCAATGCTGACTCAAATGCAAGAAGAAAAGGTCTCTTATTCACTGCTGGTGGGAATATAGACATATTCAGCCTTTTGGAAAAACAAGATGGATATTCCTCAAAATAATAGAAATTGAGTTTCCATTGTAATGCAGCAATACCATGCCTGGGTTTATATCATTGGAACCACCTTACAAATACAGTAACCCCTCTGCACTATTTTCATTGCAGCACTATTCAAAATATTCTGAATCTATAAACAAGCCAAGTTTCTGAGAACTGATGAGTGACTAAATAAACTGGAACATCTACACAATGGAACACTATGCAGCTGACAGGAAATATCAAGACATAAAATTTTCTTATACATGGTTGGACATAAAGAATATTATGCTGAATGAAATTAGTCAAAGAGAGTGGGATGGTAATCGAATAATTTCACCCATTTGTGAGACAAAAAATAAAATATGTTATGGTAATCATATCCAGAGACAATAGAGATCAGAACCAGGAGGACCATTCCATGGTAGAAAGTTTACAACAAATAGTGATGCAGTGCAGTTAGGGTAGTGAAATGTCCATTCTGGCAATGTTAGCTGGTATTAATTTCTTGGGTCAATAACTGGGTGCTGAAAGGTGATAAAGTGATAAGCATTAGCAACGGTGCAAACCACAGTGCTAAAAAAAATGAATAAGAAAGAGAAGCGAAATGTCTGTCCCAGAGTTAGGCATAGAATCATGGGAGGGAAATTGGTCACATTTTTGGGAAATGTGCCTTCTTGAATGTTGGTGTACATTGTATTACTGAAACTGAAGCATGAACAAATTTTTAACCACAATTCTTAACTAAAGTAATTATTTAAAATAGACTTTCAACTCCCATTTCTCTTCTTTTCCTTATGAGACTCCCTTAATAAATATGGTTGCTATTTCATAGTGTCTCATATGTGCCCTAAAATTATAATGGTAATGATAAGGGAAAAATCTAGCTATCTTTGGGATAATGGAAATCTTCCAGATGTTTTCTTTCTCTATATCTTGGTGATAATATCTACTATAATCTTTGAATTATTGTTAATATAGAAATTGGAATAAGCATATATTATTTCTCTTAATTATATAGCTATATCTCAAATTATATAAAATAAAAATTTAGAAAATAAAACCAAAATTCAATGGATGAACAAGTTGTCTTGTTTCATGAATATTACTATATTAAACATTATATAAAGTTAAATACTAAAATAAATTATTATTGTAATTTTATACTAAGGTTATACAATTTATTTCTATTGCTTTATTGAAGCCCTATAATTACAAAATTGTTCATAATTGAGGTTCAGTCAAACAATATACAGTACCCTTCACCAGTTCACATTTCCCATAACCAATGTCCCCAATTTCTCTCCCACACTCCCCCCTCTCTGCCTCAAGGGCACACATTTCACTTTTTACTCTCTTTGTCTCTGTCTCTATGCTCTCTCTTCATTTTACCTTTTTGGCACTGTGGTTTGCACTATTGTTTGTGAAAGAGTATCATGGGGCCGGGAAGACAGCATGGAGGTAGGACATTTTCCTTGCATGCAGAAGGATAGTGGTTCAAATCCCAGTATCCCATATGGTCCTTCGAGCCTGCTAGGAGCAATTTCTGAGCATAGAGCCAGGAATAAAAGCCCGATCACTGCTGGGTGCGGCCCAAAAACCAAAAAAAAAAAGAAAGAAAGAAAGAAAGAAAGAGAACCATATATAAAACTTGAATAACTTTCAGCACTCCTTCTTTGTCCAGAGTGATCAGTTCCAACTATCATTGTGAAAGTAGATCCTTCTTTACCCTAACTGCACTCTCGCTCTTTGTACCTAGCTACCTTCTTTGGACTGGCCATCCTCTGTATGTTATTAACATACTATATTTTATTTTTCTTATATGGAAATTTCAGCTGTATACTTAGAGTATAAAGCAAAATGCATCAATGAACTTTTTCCTGAAAAAATAAAAATTAAGTTTTTTTTATTTCAGGCAAAATACACTGCTAGCTTGTCATACAGGTGCAAAAAATATACAGTCACATAACCTACACACGTTTATATAGTTTTAATTTTTATTATAAACAAGTTAAAGAAAAGTTGTTATAGCATTTTGATAAAATAACTATTCATTTACAGGCATCCTATTTTAAGATTGACAATGACATATTTAATGTTAGTACCATGAATGAACAATTAATTTAAAATGTTATCAGAAGGAGCCGGCGAGGTGGTGCTAGAGGTAAGGTGTCTGCCTTGAGAGCGCTAGCCAAGAAAGATCGCAAACGCGGTTCGATACCCCGGTGTCTCATATGGTCCCCCAAAGCCAGGGGCAATTTCTGAGTGCTTAGCCAGGAGTAACCCCTGAGCATCAAACGGGTGTGGCCCGAAAACCCCCCAAAAATGTTATCAGAAATGGAATGACATCTGAAGGGCATTCATATTGAAATATTATATGCCTAAGACTCAACTATAAATAAATTTGTAAATGATTAAGTATCTTTTATTAAGTATATTTTAAAATTAAAGTATTGTAATTAGGTACAAAAGACATTTAATTTAAAAGCAGAAAAATTATTATAGTAGTATGATCCAAATATTTGAAGAAATACAATGGATAAATTATAACTATATTCTATTTCTTTTACAGCATCACAGAGTGAACAAGTAGAAGTTTAATTTTTATATTTCCATTACTATCATAAAATATAATGACCACTTGGATGTAAAATAATGTCAGTGGAATTTTTAAAGCAGAGCCTGTCAATCTAATTTCTGCTTTATTATAAAGTGTGTTTCTTTATGGAGTGAAAGGTGGTATACAATATAGAAAAGAATGGTTATCAAATTTCTGAATAATATTATAAGGGGACACCTTAAGAGGAGTGTTCCTCATCACATTACTAGTAAAATTTACTCTGACACAAAAGGTTCACATCCCTACTTTGAGAAAAATAACCTAATTTATTATTAAATGCAAATATGTAGACTTATTTTCTGTAATTAAAGGAAGAAATTGTTCCATATATGAATTTCACTATTGCTCTGGTTCTGTGATGTACTTTTCAATTTTTTATTTCAAAATGGTGATTAATCATTTTCATTTAATTAGTTTTCTAACTTGAATTGTTCCTCTCTTCTCAGATTCTGATTAGAAGCTAGATATTGTATTAAACAATAGTTTCTGAAGAAGTATTTACTAGTTTCATTCTATTTTTCTCCATTTTTAAATTGTATAATTTAGATAATTCACTTTTCCAATTATCTATTTTCCCCTGACACTTCCATTCTGCAATTGAGTCTAAAATGTATTTTATTTCAGTCTTTTGTATTTTAACATATTTGAATTTTCTTTCTTTTTCCATAAATTATATTTATGTGAAGGAATTTTGTATTTTTTAAGCCAGGTAATTTTCTTAAAAATACTTACGAATAAAATATTTATGCTAGAAAATCTTTGACAGACTGGGGCTGGAGAGAGAGAGAGAGTACAGGGCTAAGGAACTTGCCTTTTTTGTGGCTGAATTCACTTCAATCTCTGGCACTCTATATATTGCCATGAAAGTGGAGTAAGCCTCATCATTGGATGAGGCTTCTTAACCAACTCACCCCAAAAAGTGTTTAAAATTACTGGCAGTTTATTCTTATTTTTATCAATCCAGTTTTGTTCTTTATGTATCATCTTTTACAATTATGTTTGAGATCTTCTTAATTTTTGACAGAATATGTAATTTTAGTGAAATTTATATATTTTATATATGATATAAGATTTTATCATTAAAATACTTTATTGTGGAATTATCTGGCACCTATAATAGAGGCAGTCTAACTAGTGACTGTCAAAGAAGAACGAACTTCCAACTTCCTCAGTAATCTTTTGACACTGGGGGAGTATCTTCAAATATGTAGATAAGAATTAGGGGTTATGGTTCGACTGATATTATGGTGCAAGCAATAATGTGTACCATTATTATGTTGAATATCTAGAGCCCCAAGAATTGGAGGCAAACAGACAGATGGGCAATGGAGTTCACTTTGACTCATAATAGCCATTTTCAGCCAAGGTCCCTGTGCCCTGAGGGAAAGAGAAACAAAAAGACAATCGGAGGAGTCTTTGATCCAACAGAACTGGGCTTTTCCAAGCCACATAATTATTAGATATGGAGTCAGACAGACAAATTAGCATCAGGGTCCTCTTTGACTAAGAAGAGCCATTTTCACCCCAGGTCAGTGTGCTCTAAGAAGAGGGAAGATGTTCTGATTGGCTACCCAGCCATGCATTTCTCCAGTCATTGAACCCTCATCAAATCATATATAAAACATAGCACATTTCAAAGATCAGAATGGGTAAGCAACACTGAGGCCCCTATATTATGGACATGAAAAAATTAATTCTGAATATCCAAATAGTATCAGCAAAATATATAGGCACATTGATAAAGATTTTAGAGAAAAACTATTGTGGATGTTCTAGAAATTCAAAGAAACCAAGGAACAAATAGCCAATAGAAACAAGAGGATTTCAGAGTAGAAATGTGAAAATATTTGAAGAGAACTGACAGAGTTTAAAAACTTGTTAGGCAAAATTAAAAAGGCACTGGAAGTTTCACCAATAGAGTAACTGCTCCTGAGGACAGAAAAAGTGAACTTGAAAAGGAGCTTAGTAATACCTCCAGACTACAGAAGAATATGGAAACAAGTCTTAAAATAAACAAAAGGTGGAAAAAATCCTCAAAATAAATGAACAGATTTTATATAAATTTATATAATATGAGTATTTGTAAAATGTACAAAAATCCATTTTTATATTTATAAACATATATTAATATATTATTGATATATATTTATATAAAATATGTTTATAAATATATATTTATGAATTTATTAAAATTTGGGATAACTTCAAAAAGAACAACATAATAATTGAGGGTATCAGAGACCAGGATCAAAACCCTTAGGAAAAAATCAACTTTCAGAAAATTCAGTGATGAGAAAGTCCCAGAGCTAAAGAGTACATATACCAACATCCTAGATGTCCAGTACCAGCCAAAAGGAGACTCAAATATAAACACCCCAAGGCACATTTAATCGTAATTATGAAAACCACAGATGGAGATAAAATACTGAAAGAAGCAAGTAAAATAGAAATTATATATATAAAAGAGAACCCTTAATGTTTACAGCAGAATTATCATAAGTAATCTGAGTAACCCTTCAGACACAAGGGCTGTGGAGGGACATAGTGAAAAAAATGATAGAATATATATTGCTTATATATTATGTATATAATATATTATGTACAATATATAATGATATATAATATATTTAGCTTATATAATGCTTTCATCACCAATAGATAATACATATTATTCTCCTATGCACATGGGACATTTTTTATAATAGATCACATACTAGGTCATAAAATCAAGTGTAGAAATTGTATAAATTATCCTCTCAGAGAACGATGCACAGGAAATAGAAGAGAATTACAAGCGGACATGGAGAGATCAGTAACACCTAGAAAGTATACAGCTTAATACTGAACATACAGTAGTTCAGAGAGAAAATTAAAGAGAAACTCAAAATTCTTGGAAACAAAAGAGATTTAAGACATAAATTATCAGAATTTTGGGGAGACAGAAAAAGCAATATTAATAGTAATATTATAGAATTGCAAACATGTTTCAGGAATGAAAGGCCTACATAAGTAACTTTATGCCACAGCTTAAAAATTAAAAAATCATCAACCAAAATGAACTAAAAATAGGCAAGCCAAAAGAAATAATAAATCTTATAGCAGAAATGAATGAACTTGAAACCCAAAAATAATTTTTAAAAAAATCAATGAAAGCAAGAGTTAGTTCCTTGAAGAAATAAATAAGATAGATAAATAATTAGCATACTCACAAAGAAAGAATTAATCTAATAAACGAAAATAAAATGAAAGGAGGGGTTTTCACAAGTTATTACAATAATTCAAAGGGAAATCACAGATTACTTCCAGAATCCTTATGCCATGAAACTACAGAACCTAAAAAAATGGTTAAAGTCTTGGACTCCTGCAAAGGATGAAACATGATCATGGAGAATGCTTAAACAGATCTATTGATTGAGAAAATTGAATGATAATTCCTGAACATAAAAGCACAAGCCCTGATGAATCATTGTTGAATTCTTTCAACACTTTAATGAGGACATATTTTCAGTACTTTTCAGGATTTTCCAGATTATTGAGAAACAGAAAAACTCCCAAACAATTTCTATAAATTTATAATCACCCTTATTTCAAAAGAAGAGGATACATCACACACACACAAAAAGAGAATTACAGGGCAATATCTTTTTTTTATTTAAACACCTTGATTACATACATGATGTGTTTGGGTTTCAGTCATGTAAAGAACACCCATCACCAGTGCAACATTCCCATCACCAAAGTCCCAAGTTTCCCTCCTCCCCACCTGACCCCCGCCGGTACTCTAAACAGGATCTCCATTTCCCTCATACATTCTCATTATTAGGACAGTTAAAAATGTAGTTATTTCTCTAACTAAACTCATCACTCTTTGTGGTGAGCTTCCTGAGGTGAGCTGGAACTTCCAGCTCTTTTCTCTTTTGTGTCTGAAAATTATTATTGTAAGAATGTCTTTCATTTTTCTTAAAACCCATAGATGAGTGAGACCATTCTGCGTTTTTCTCTCTCTCTGACTTATTTCACTCAGCATAATAGATTCCGTGTACATCCATGTATAGGAAAATTTCATGACTTCATCTCTCCTGACAGCTGCATAATATTCCATTGTGTATATGTACCACAGTTTCTTTAGCCATTCGTCTGTTGAAGGGCATCTTGGTTGTTTCCAGAGTCTTGCTATGGTAAATAGTGCTGCACTGAATATAGGTGTAAGGAAGGGGTTTTTGTATTGTATTTTTGTGTTCCTAGGGTATATTCCTAGGAGTGGTATAGCTGGATCGTATGGGAGCTCCATTTCCAGTTTTTGGAGGAATCTCCATCTCACTTTCCATAAAGGTTGAACTAGACGGCATTCCCACCAGCAGTGGATAAGAGTTCCTTTCTCTCCACATCCCCGCCAACACTGTTTATTCTCATTCTTTGTGATGTGTGCCATCTCTGTGGTGTGAGGTGGTATCTCATCGTTGTTTTGATTTGCATCTCCCTGATGATTAGTGATGTGGAGCACTTTTTTCATCTGTCTTTTGGCCATTTGTACATCTTCTTTTTCAAAGTGTCTGTTCATTTCTTCTCCCCATTTTTGATGGGATTAGATGTTTTTTTCTTGTAAAGTTCTGTCAGTGCCTTGTATATTTTGGAGATTAGCCCCTTATCTGATGGGTATTGGATGAATAGTTTCTCCCACTCAGTGGGTGGCTCTTGTACCCTGGGCACTATTTCCTTTGAGGTGCAGAAGCTTCTCAGCTTAGTATATTCCCATCTGTTAATCACTGCTTTCACTTGCTTGGAGAGTGCAGTTTCCTCCTTGAAGATGCCTGTAATGTCAGGGAGTGTTTTGCCTATGTGCTGTTCTATATATCTTATGGTTTTGGGGCTGATATCGAGGTCTTTAATCCATTTGGATTTTACCTTCGTACATGATGTTAGCTGGGGGTCTAAGTTCAATATTTTGCAAGTGGCTATCCAATTGTGCCAACACCACTTGTTGAAGAGGCTTTCCCTGCTCCATTTAGGATTTCCTGCTCCTTTATCAAAAATTAGGTGATTGTATGTCTGGGGAACATTTTCTGAGTATTCAAGCCTATCCACTGATCTGAGGGCCTGTCCTTATTCCAATACCATACTGTTTTGATAACTATTTCTTTGTAGTACAGTTTAAAGTTGGGGAAAGTTATTCCTCCCATATACTTTTTCCCAATGATTGCTTTAGCTGTACGAGGGTGTTTATTGTTCCAAATGAATTTCAAAAGTGCCTGATCCACTTCTTTGAAGAATGTCATGGGTATCATTAGAGGGATAGCATTAAATCTGTATAATGCCTTGGGGAGTATTGCCACAATACAAGTGTGACAATGGGGAAACAACGCAGGCCAGCATCAGACATAGAGAATGAAGATGACAATTCTGATGACCAGATAATGACCAACCAACTAATCAACATCTCCGATAAGGACTTTAGACTAGCAATATGGAAGATGCTCAAAGAACTCAAAGAAACCATGGATAGAGTTGAACAGAACACTAATAAGAACCAAGAAAATATGAAGACAGAAATCACAAAACTCCAAACTGAAATAACATGTCAACTAACAGGCCTGAAAAAGTCATTAAACGAAGTGAATGACAAAATGGATAAGCTCTGGGACAGGGTATCAGAAGCTGAGAATAGACTTGGTGCTGTGGAAAATGAGATACATAATAATTTCATACAGCAGGAGAGATTGGAAAAAAACTTAAAGCAAATGAGCAGACAATGGAAGAATTAGTCAAAGAATGGAACAGATGAAAATAGAAGTCTATGATAAGATCAACAGAAACAACTTAAGAATCATTGGAGTCCCAGAGAACCAGGAAGAAAATTTCCAGGAAGAATCAACGGTCAAGAACATGATTAAAGAGAAACTTCCAGAGCTAAAGAATATATGTGTTCAAATCCTGCATGCTCGAAGAGTACCAACCAAAAGAGAGCCCAGAAAACCACCCCAAGACACATCCTAGTCACAATGACAAATCCCACAGATAGAGACAGAATTCTGAAAACAGCAAGATCAAAAGGGGAAATAACGTTCAAACAAGCATCCTTTGAGACTTACAGCAGACCTGTCACCAGAAACACTCAATGCCAGAAAGCAGTGGTGGGATATTGTGACAAGACTGAATGAAATGAATGCTTCACCCAGAATACTATACCCAGCAAAACTCACTTTCCGGTTTGACGGAAGAATACATGGTTTCACAGACAAAAAACAGCTCGAAACTTACAGACACAAAACCAGTGTTAAGAGAAAAACTGAAAGACCTAATTTAAGACAAGACTAACCAAAAGACACACCAAATTTCGATATAAAGATGGCATTAAATCCCAGGACAATTCTTTCTCTCAACGTCAATGGACTAAATGCACCAGTCAAGAGACACAGAGTGGCTAAATGGATCAAAAAGCTCAATCCAACCTTCTGCTGCCTACAAGAAACACACCTGAATAATCAGAACAAACATAGACTCAAAATAAAAGGCTGGAGAAAAATTATCCAAGCAAACAACACCCATAGAAAAGCTGGAGTGGCCATACTAATATCAGATAATGCAAACTTTATACTCAGGAAGGTTGTAAGGGACAAAGATGGACATTTTATATTAATCAAGGGGTATGTAGAGCAGGAAGAAATAACTCTCCTAAACATATATGCACCGCCGAATGAGGGGCCAGCAAAATATTTAATACAACTGTTGACAAATCTGAAAAATAATATCAATAACAACACAATAATTGTGGGGGACCTTAACACGGCTTTGTTAACACTGGATAGTTCAACCAGACTGAAACCCAACAAGAATATACTAGACCTGAGGAGAGAAATGGAAGAAAGAGGCCTAGTGGATATATATAGGACACTCCATCCCCAGAAACCTGGATACACATTCTTCTCCAATGTACATGAGACATTCTCCAGGATAGACTACATGCTGGCACATAAAACATACCTCCATAATATCAAGAGGATAGAAATTTTGCAGACTGACTTTGCTGACCACAAGGCTCTGAAGTTATTTGTAAGTTCCAATGGGACTCAGAAGAAAAAGTTTAACACCTGGAAGTTAAACAGCCTCATACTCAATAACCAGTGGGTCCGAGATGAAATCAAGGAGGAAATCAAAAGGTTCCTGGAAACAAATGACAATAAAGACACAAACTATCAGAACTTATGGGACACTGCAAAAGCAGTACTGAGAGGAAAATTTATAGCTTTGCAAGCACACATCAGGAAGGAAGAAGGACCTTACCTGAATAGCTTAATGACACAGCTAATAGAACTAGAAAGTGCTCAACAAAAGGACAGAAAAATAGGGAGACAGAAGGAAATAACAAAGCTGAGAGCAGAAATCAATGAAGTGGAAACCCAAAAAACAATCTGAAAGATCAACGAAAGCAGAAGTTGGTTCTTTGAAAAAATAAACAAGATTGATAGACCACTGGCAAACCTAACAAAGAAAGAGAGAGAGAGAAACTTGATAACTCTTATTAGGAATGAAAAAGGAGAGATCACTACTGATATGACAGAGATTCAAAGGGTAATCAGAAACTACTTTGAGAAACTCTACGCCACTAAAAATGAAAACCTGGAAGAAATGGATAAATTCTTGGACTCTTATAATGTTCCACGGTTGAAGGAAGAGGATGTAGCATATCTAAGCACCCCCATCACCATTGATGAAATTAAAACGGTAATCAAATGTTTACCGAAAAACAAAAGCCCAGGCCCAGATGTATTCACTAATGAATTCTTTCAAACTTTCCAAGAGGAACTACTACCAATCCTGGCAAGACTCTTTCATGAAATTGAACAAACAGAAACACTTCCAAATAGCTTTTATGAAGCCAACATCACCTTGATACCTAAACCATATAGAGATGCTACAAAAAAAGAAAATTACAGACCAATATCACTAATGAATGCAGATGCAAAGATCCTCAACAAAATCCTGGCAAATAGGATTCAATGCCTCATTAAGAAGATCATCCACTATGATCAAGTAGGTTTCATCCCAGGAATGCAAGGATGGTTTAACATCCATAAATCTATCAACATCATACACAACATCAACAACAAGAAAAATAAAAACCACATGATCATATCAATATATGCAGAGAAAGCATTTGATAAGGTCCAACACCCATTCTTGATCAAAACTCTCAGCAAGATGGGAATGGAAGGAACCTTTCTCAATATAGTTAAGGCCATCTACCACAAGCCATTGGCAAATATTATCCTCAATGGAGAAAAACTAAAAGCCTTCCCTCTAAATTCTGGCACAAGACAAGGCTGTCCTCTCTCACCACTCCTATTCAGCATAGCACTTGAAGTACTTGCTATAGCGATTAGGCAAGAAAAAGATATCAAGGGAATCCAGATAGGAAAGGAAGAAGTCAAGCTCTCACTGTTTGCAGATGACATGATACTCTACTTAGAAAATCCTAAAGACTCTACCAAAAAAGCTTCTAGAAACAATAGACTCATATAGCAAGGTGGCAGGCTACAAAATTAACACACAAAAATCGATGGCCTTTCTATACACCAATAGTAATAAGGATGGAATGGACATTAAGAAAACAACCCCATTCACAATAGTGCCACACAAACTCAAATATCTTGGAATCAACTTGACTAAAAATGTGAAGGACCTATACAAAGAAAACTATAAAACTCTGCTCCAAGGAATAAGAGAGGACACACGGAAATGGAAACGCATACCCTGCTCATGGATTGGCAGGATTAACATCATCAAAATGGCAACACTCCCCAAGGCATTATACAGATTTAATGCTATCCCTCTAAAGATACCCATGACATTCTTTAAAGAAGTGAATCAGGCACTTTTGAAATTCATTTGGAACAATAAACACCCTCGAGTAGCTAAAGCAATCATTGGGAAAAAGAATATGGGAGGAATTACTTTCCCCAACTTTAACCTGTACTACAAAAGCAATAATTTTCAAAACAGCATGGTATTGGAATACGGACAGGCCCTCAGATCAGTGGAATAGGCTTGAATACTCAGAAAATGTTCCCCAGACATACAATCACCTAATTTTTGATAAAGGAGCAGGAAATCCTAAATGGAGCAGGGAAAGCCTCTTCAACAAGTGATGTTGGCGCAATTGGATAGCCACTTGCAAAAAATTGAACTTAGACCCCCAGCTAACATCATGTACGAAGGTAAAATCCAAATGGATTAAAGACCTCAATATCAGCCCCAAAACCATAAGATATATAGAACAGCACATAGGCAAAGCACTCCAGGACATTACAGGCATCTTCAAGGAGGAAACTGCACTCTCCAAGCAAGTGAAAGCAGAGATTAACAGATGGGAATATATTAAGCTGAGAAGCTTCTGCACCTCAAAGGAAATAGTGCCCAGGATACAAGAGCCACCCACTGAGTGGGAGAAACTATTCACCCAATACCCATCAGATAAGGGGCTAATCTCCAAAATATACAAGGCACTGACAGAACTTTACAAGAAAAAAACATCTAATCCCATCAAAAAATGGGGAGAAAAAATGAACAGACACTTTGAAAAAGAAGATATACAAATGGCCAAAAGACACATGAAAAAATGCTCTACATCACTAATCATCAGGGAGATGCATATCAAAACAACAATGAGATACCACCTCACACCATAGAGAATGGCACACATCACAAAGAATGAGAATAAACAGTATTGGCGGGGATGTGGAGAGAAAGGAATTCTTATCCACTGCTGGTGAAATGCCTTCTAGTTCAACCTTTATGGAAAGCAATATGGAGATTCCTCCAAAAACTGGAAATGGAGCTCCCATACGATCCAGCTATACCACTCCTAGGAATATACCCTAGGAACACAAAAATACAATACAAAAACCCCTTCCTTACACCTATATTCAGTGCAGCACTATTTACCATAGCAAGACTCTGGAAACAACCAAGATGCCCTTCAACAGACGAATGGCTAAAGAAACTGTGGTACATATACACAATGGAATATTATGCAGCTGTCAGGAGAGATGAAGTCATGAAATTTTCCTATACATGGATGTACACGGAATCTATTATGCTGAGTGAAATAAGTCAGAGAGAGAGAGAGAAAAACGCAGAATGGTCTCACTCATCTATGGGTTTTAAGAAAAATGAAAGACATTCTTACAATAATAATTTTCAGACACAAAAGAGAAAAGAGCTGGAAGTTCCAGCTCACCTCAGGAAGCTCACCACAAAGAGTGATGAGTTTAGTTAGAGAAATAACTACATTTTTAACTGTCCTAATAATGAGAATGTATGAGGGAAATGGAGATCCTGTTTAGAGTACCGGCGGGGGTCGGGTGGGGAGGAGGGAAACTTGGGACTTTGGTGATGGGAATGTGGCACTGGTGATGGGTGGTGTTGTTTACATGACTGAAACCCAAACACATCATGTATGTAATCAAGGTGTTTAAATAAAAAATTTAAAAAAAAAGAAAGAAAGAGTGCTTATGGGCCTGGAGAGATATCACAGAGGCATTTGCCTTGAAAGCAGCCCATCCAGGACCAAAGGTGGTTGGTTTGAATCTCGGTGTCCCATATGGTCCCCCTTGCCTGCCAGGAGCTATTTCTGAGCAGACAGCCAGGAGTAACCCCTGAGCATTGCCGGGTGTGGCCCATACCCCCCCCCAAAAAAAGAAAGAAAGACAACTTATGAAGTGGGGGAAATAATTTACCCACCAATCATCTGATAAGAGGTAAATTTAAGATATATTTTAATAAAAAGAAGATATATTTTAATTTACTAAAAGTAAAATCCAAAGTTCACACCCATCAAAAATAGGGAAAAAGATGAAAAAAAATCTTCCTCAAAGAACAAATACAAATGGCCAAAAGGATCATAATAAGATGTTCTGTCTCACTAATGATTATGGTAATCCTAATCAAAATAATAGTGAAATCTCATCTCACACCACAGAGAGAGATACACATGAAAAGAACAATAACAAAGAGTGTTGGAACAAATGTGGACATTCCTAAAATTTATCTAGGAATTGAGCTACTATTTGACTTGGCAACTCCACCAAAATGCAACCCCCCCAAATGAAGAAAATACATATACATCCTTAAATTTTTTGTAGCACTATCCACAATAGTCAAAATATAAAATAATGTGTTTAAGAATAGATGACTAGATTTCAAAAATTATGTTACATACACACTATGGAATAATACTCGGCCATTAGAAAGTCATGAAATTTTCTACTACATGGAGTGACCCGGAGAGTATCATGCAGAATAAAATTAGTCAGATTGAGAGAATCTGACACAACATGATCTCTCATTTTGGATTATAAGGAAACCTAATTGTGGAATAACAATCACAAAGATATAATAAAAACAAAGAACATGAGAACTGGCATTTTTTAGGAAATATGCTACTTGAGGGTCTGGAGAATAGGGAAGGGAGGAAGGAATGACTATCGTGGTGGGAAACATTTAACCAGAAGTGGAAGTGTACTGAAGGATGCTTGAAACACTAACAGCAACTATACTAACCATCCTTTAAACCACAATTCAAAAATGTATATTAAAAAATAACCTCGGAAAAAAAATATCACCTCTTACAGAGGTAGACTGAGGAGTGGGAGACAAATATGAGTGTGAGGACATTGATTAAATGACTAACTGGTGAAGAGTTTGTAACTAAAACATTTTCATATCTGAAAATCAATAATAAATAAATGTAGTTTTATAGTAGCACAAATAAGTACATAAAATATTATATTTAATTAAATGGTTCCCTATTGTAAGGGATAATTTTCATGCCATACTTCAGATAGAGAACTAATATTTAATATATTTAAGCATTCACCAAGTTTAAGATCATGTAAGAAAATAATCCATTTAAAACGTGGAGATGGTTAGATACTTCCCTGAAGAGGACATATGGAGGTCATATGATCAACCAGTACTTATATGAGAGTTCCTTGAATCTTGGTATTAGGAAATTTTAAATCAAAAGGAAAATGAAATATCATTTCACAGAGGTGAAAATGCCACATAACATTGTTGTGAGGGATGTGGTGAAAAATGAACACTGATTCATTCTTGGATCCCCAGAGGGCTCAGTCTCTATGGAAAACTGCACAGAGATTTCTTATAAAGCTAAGAATAAAGCTTCCAGGTGACCTAATTTTTCCATTTATTGACAATATTCTCAAGAAGACAGAAAATCTAATTTAAAATGATGTGTGTGCACCTGTGTAGATTGCAGTGCTAAGTACAATAGCATGATATGGAGACAACACAAATGTCCAACAAAATATGATAGGATATTTGCATATCTAGAAACAAAATGTCATACTAGGCAGTGTAAGAAAAGAATGAAAATCTGCAATAACCTGGATTCAACTACAAGACATCATGTATTATCAAGTTAGCCAGAAGTATGAGGAGAAATTCTAGATGATTTCACTCATGAGTGGTATAAATAAAAAAACACAAGGGAATAGATAATGAATGAGATCAAACCCTAAATCTTCTATTATAAAACTTGGAATACTGAAAAAATGAATTGATAGGGAAGAAAGAAGTAATACAAGAACAAAAAGGTGAAGGGTCTGGGGCATTTTGGTGATGGTGCATGTGCAGTAATTTGTTTATTAAAGCCAGGAAATGTAATGTAATGTAATTTAGTCATATTTTTTAAAGTACAATGATTTTAATCTATTCAAAATTTGAGACCTCAACAAGCAGTGCTTAGGGCTTACTCCTGACTTAGCTATAAGGGATCACTTAGAACAGGGGCTTGAACTATCATGGAACAGAGAAAGGCAGATGCCTTCAAGGCAAATGTTGTACACATTGTACTATTGTTTTTGTTCAAAATATAGTAATTTTAAAGAAGTGATTTAAAGGACTTAATCACCCTAGATATTGCTATTTTTAATTACACTATTTACTTTACCATATAATCTACCATGCAATTCCACAATAGTCATTTTTCTGATGGTAATACAGTTTTATTAAGCTACTAAAATTCTGTTACTTGTCTAAAATTTTTATTCTATATTAGTAACGTTACTAATTTTCTGGGTTTTTTTTGGCAGGGGCACACCCGGTGATGTTCAGGCTTTATTCGTGGCTATGCACTCAGAAATCTGTCCTGGCAGGCCAGGGGACAATATGGGATGCAGGGAATAGAAACAAGATCCGTTCTGGATTGGCTGCATGCAAGGCAAATGCCCTACTGCTGTGCTATCACTCTGGCCCCTATTTTCTGGGTTATTTTGAAGCTTTAATAATAACATACTTCACAAAACTACATATTTTCTGTTTTAGAATCATATCCATGATCCTACTAGTCATGCTAAGTAGACCACGTTCAACACCCAGATAAAACCTGAGTCAGTATTGTGCAATGAAATCACCTTGCTCTGCTCTCTCCATATATTTCTTGAGAACATTAAAATATAATTTTATCTTTTGCCGGTTTTAAAAATATTTTTTATTATGTACCTTCCTGTGATCTCAAAGTGTGTGCTCAATGAGTTAGGGAACAGCTCTTGTTTCATTCCTAAATTTCATTATATCTTGGAACTGACAAGATAGGTAATGGAAAGGGTGCTTGCATGTAGGTGACTTGGGCTCAATGATCCAGGTGGTCAAGCACTGTCAGGAGTGATTCCTGAGTATGAAGTCAGGGATAAGCTCTTAGTGTTGCGGGGTGTGGCCCAAACAACAGCAACAACAACTACCAAAACAAAATCTCATATCCAACTGTCATACATACATAATAAACAAACTCATTGTATTTATGATCACGCAAATTTCTATTTTTTTGACTTTATTCTATTATTCATTCATAAAATCTCTAAGATTTTTGCTACAGGAAGTACCTTAAATTCTATGTATTAAGAAAATGCACTATTTAGATTTGCAACTTCATATCTATTGTTAAGATAAAAGTACAAAATTTAGAAAAAAATCTGTGAATTATAAATAATAAAACTAGGTCAATATACTTTAGTGAGAAAAAAAGGAATCCACAAAATGTTGCCATGTTCCAAAAAGCAGTTTGTTGCAGATAGTAATATGTCTAAAAGTAAATACAATTATAAAAGCTCTGATAGTCAACTATTGTGTAAAACTAGAAGAGAAGGTAAAAAATTATAGTATTACATGAAAGAATAGAAAAATAAAAATATTACATGGAAGAGCAGAGAAAAGAGAAGAGATGAAATTAACTGATTGTAAATTGCTGAAATAATGTTTTAAATCTTTCAAATGTGAGTTGAAAGCAATAGATTTTCAATGTTTAAATGAAATATCACAACGTGTATCTAATAACAACATTGAACAACTGTAATTATATACTGTTATAAAGGTTATGAAATTGTACATTTATTTTCTCTTCACTATCACTCTCAAAATATCTATCAAATATAACAATTTTTTTGAAATTTGGTTCATCTTAGGTTTTCCATGAAACCACCAAACTGTGAAACCACAGTTAAGGTGTGGTTACTTTATCATTTTGCTATAAAAATGAGTATCTCATTAAGTAATATCTTAAGCGTCAAGCATTTCCAGTAATATTCTTTAAGCATATTTGGAGATCTTCCTAAAAGAATTCCATATTAAAAAATAAATGCAAAAAGTTAAATTATTGGTTTGGGGAGATAAGGCAGTAGTTAAGTTACTTTCCTTTCATGCAGTCAACATTGGTTCATCTCTGGTACCACATTATGGTTCCCCAAGCATCTCTAGGAGTTATCCCTAAATCCAGACAGGAATAAGTACTGAATTTCACAGGGTGTGGAACCTGTATAACAAAAATAAATAAAAAGAACAGTGAAATCTTCCCAATAACAAAGATACATTGATGAATGATCTGACTTTGTTTCCTCTTGTCCAGAAAGCTAACCTTGGTAGCTGCCAATCTTATAACTGATGACGTCAAATCATGGCCCATCAATTAGTAATTATCTTTCTCATATAAAGCTGTCCTTAGTTTCTCCAGGGAACCTATTACTTTTTGTTTCTTAGGGCTTCTTCTGGAATTTGTGAGGAGCTAATCTTGGGCTACATGCTTATGTGCTTAAGCAACATGCTTAAGGAACCATACTGTGCCAAGGATTAAACCGGCAGCTCAGTCTGTGGTCCAGATATTGTTTTTTCCTGGACTACTGGGATCTACTTGTAATATAAATGTGTAATTTGGTTATGTAATTGTCCTCTTTTGAAAGTGAAAAAATTCTGAGGGAAGAGATTATTTTATATGTGCTTTGTTTTATGTTAGTGACGTTTAATATTTGAAACTAATAGCTTAGGGAGCAATTGTTTTAAAAGTTCTACACACATGATAAGAGAAGAAATAATGTACAGTAAAGCTTTCTCAATAGTTATATATTGTTAACCTTCTGAAAGAAATTTAGAAGATAAAATATGGTTACATAATGCCAGATCATGAAGTTGTTTAGTTTACTTGCTTAAATTTTACTTTCATCTAGATAGTTGAATCCCTAAATTCCAGAAGACAATTAGCATATTTAATCTCCCCAAGGAAATTATAAATGAGAGGCTTTTGCTTGGCTATGTGGTGATTGTACAGGATGACCATACCATTCTACAGAATCCAAAATGAAGTAAGTGTGAAAGTGAAAGTAAATGGCGTTCATAATTGCACAGAGCAGCAATAGTAAACTAGAATGTATCCCAGAAAAAAAGTATTGAGTATAGACATTTATCTCGAATTGGACCTAGTTTAACTGGGTTGCTAGATATTTTTAATATTTTCTGTGTTGACTGACTTCCACCTCAAATCTTACTGCCAGGGAGATAGTGAATTTGCTCAAATAAGACTTGATCCTCAAAGGCATTGGGGTATTCCAAGGATCTTTGAGTAAGCCCTGAATGCTCATAAACATTGGCAGGATGATTTTGGTGGTATCAGGTACCTCAGTGTCCTTGAAACACTGCACCTCAAATCATTCACACTAAATCAGCAGCCTATTAATAAAGGTGAATCAGTATGACACAATTCTATTTTCTTTGTAGTAAAGCTATGAATTATTTCTAGAGTTAATTTTTTTTCTTGAATTTATTTGCTAATTTTTTATTGTTTTTTGGGACCATACCTAGATGTACTCAAAGTTTACTTTTGGCATTGTGCTCAGGATCAATTTTTGCATTGTTCAAATTAACATAGATAGAATCTACGTTAACAGTATGCAAGGTTAGAGCCCTGTACTATCTCTCCAGCCCTGCTTAATTTTATTTGGAGGTACCATTAACTTGTCTACAATGTACTTGAAACAAAGAACAATAAAGATTACCCAATATAGCCACACCTGGGAGACAAATTGTACCTTTTTTCTGGGAGTATTACTGCTTAATATCTACATTCGTACTTCAAGTGTGATTAATTCACTTTAGATTTACTTACTGCAAAACTGTGTTTCTCTAAGTCCTACTACAATTCATCACACAATTCTCTGTTAAATTAATCCTTTTCAGGATAAACAGGTTTTATTTTTTTTTTTGGTTTACTGTTCCCTGAAGTTGTCTCTTTCCCCATTACTTCATTTTAATTTTATTTTAGATGCCGTGATTTACTATATGGATTAAGGCACCTAGTGGGGGATGAGAGAGAGTACAGCAAGTAGATTATTTATTTTCCTTGTAGGTGTCTAACCCAGATTCAATCCCCAAGACCACCAAGATTGATTCCTGAGCACAAAGCTAAGAGTACTGATAACAGAAAAACAAAATACACAAATAACTCTTAAAACTAAACAGAAATGGTAGCAACATGTTGTAAAATGGGAAGAATATATGATATATAGTAATCTAAAGAAGACATCTAGTGAATGAACACATAAAATATATTTTCTTTTCTTTCCAAAGAAGAAAATTCAATTTTATGTGTTTTATTGTTTGCACAAAGAAGGGTTCATATTTTAACCACAAAGCATTCCTCACCTACTCAGTCAATGCAAAAGGAATATATCTTTGCTCTACAAATAATAACAGCACTTTTTGCTTGGTTATTTGGTCACAACCTGCTGTGCTCAAGGTTGAATCCTAGTTATGTGCTCAAGATGATTCTTTATGGAACTCAGAGGTTGAGATGATTATATAAAATGGAATAAGTAGGGAAGGAAAAGAAATGTAATGCATAGCTTCATTTATAATTGGTACATTAATTGCTGAATTGCCAAGAAAAATCCAAACTTCTGGACTCAGTGAAACTATGGTGGTTTACAAAGAGAAAAAGGAAGAAGTGGGAGAAATGAACTATGGGAGTTTTTTGGGGTGGTGGGATATCACTGGTGTAGGGTAGATATTATGAATATTTTCATTTTATAAATGAACAGGTGGTGAAGTAGAAAAGTTAAAACATTGAAATGGTTACATTGTTAGTACTTGTTGAAGTTTGAACTGAGTCTCATATTATTTATTCTATATTACATCATTTTACTGTTTTATTAAAATAATTATTATACGATATGGCATCCTGACATGAGGAAATGGCAACAACTTGATCTAAGAGAGGGTTTCCTATTCATCACCTAATGGTATGATGAAATCAAAGTACATGTCATACATTGCTCTATGCAAAATCCAAAATCATTAACTACAGAGGACTGACTTTGACAAATATGGACTGGGCAGAACCTATCAAGGGACCAATGAGAAAGATCCTAACATAGGCTTCGGACTAGGATTCCTACAAAAACCAAGATCTCTAGCTCCAGAGATCTGACTTTGACAACTGATGCTAAGCAGAACTTCTAAACCACACTGAAAGACTCCCTCCCAGGCTTTGTCCAAGGATCTGAACAAAAAACAAGACCACTTATTACAGAAGACTGATCACAACACAGTAATGGATCAGAACTCCTAGAACCATAAAGAAAAACTTTCTCCTTACCTTCGTCCTATGACCTATGCAAATATCAAAATCTCTAGCTACAAAGGCCTGAATGAGCGGAAAGTTTCCTGGTACCATAAAAAGACCTTGGGGGGTGAAAATGAGTGTGTATTAAGCCTGTAGTACTCCCATGGCAGTATGCTTTAGGAGGAGAAACCCTGTATTTCTTAGGCCAAAATACTTACTGTGCCTTTGAAAAAAGTAAGAAGAAGCTCTAACATGATATCCTGACAACGAGGAAAATGTGAACAACCTGACCTTAGAACAGATTAGCCTACCTTACCAGCCAATAACAAGACAAAACCAGAAGACTTGTCACCCTTTGGTAGGTCCAAAAGCCAAGATCGTGAGTTATAGAGGACTGGCTGCTAGAACCATGACCAGACTGTATATATCTTGGGACCAATAAAAAAGCCCTAGTTTAGGGTTTGAACTATGACCTGCACAATACTTATGATCCCCAGTTCCAAAGGTCTGGCAGAGACAATTGTAACGGAATGGGGCTTTGGGAAGCATAAAGAAAGACGCTATCCTAGGCGCCATCCCAGGTTCAACACAAAGACCAAGATCTCCAACCACAGAAGATGGATTAAAATGACACTGAAGGAACGGAACCTCAAGAACCACAAAGACTGACTTCATCATAAGTCCCACCTCAGGATCCGTGCAGATACAGAGACCTCTAGACACAGAGGTCTGATTGTATCACACAGGACAGGGCAGAAGTCTTCCACACACCACAAAAGCACCACCGGGAAAATAAATGATCCTGAGCAGAGTCTATAGTTGATCCCATGACAATATACTCCAAGGACGGAGAAAACCCATATTTCTTAGGCCAAGTGAATTCCTCTTTGAATGACCCCAATATTTACTGTGCCAGGGCAGGAGGGGAAAAAACAAAAATAAAAAAAGTACAAAACCTCGGTTATTTTTTATATATATATTATTTTTTTATCTTCATTTTTATTATTATTATTATTTTTATTTACCTACCTATCTTTGGTAGATTTCTCTGTTTGGGTGTGATTATTGAAATTGTTGTCCCCAGTTATACTTTTTTTTTCTCTTCTTTTCTTTCCTTTCTTTATGTGCTATGCCATGTTTCTTATTTCAAGACCATAGCGGTTTTCGTTTTGATTTGTTTTTGTTTGTTTCTTTTTTGTTTTTGTTTTTGTTTGTCTGTTTTTCTTTGTTTTTTTTTTTCGTTTGCTTGTTTTTTTGTGGTGCTAATCGATATAGCCGGAATCCTCACTGGATATTTGACACTTCTTTTGGTACGGGGGGAGTGTTTCACCTTCTTTATCTCCTTCATCTCTCAAAGCGTTGATGAGAGCCCCTAGAAGGATTCCGCACATTTTCGGCATATTAGTCTCTTACCCCAGCTTATTTCTTTTCTCTTTTTCAAACAAAACCATGCATCTTGAACTCACTAGTCCTACCTCCAGTTAGAGGGGGAAATAAGGGAGACATCAAGACCAAACAGGTGCAAGACTACTAGGTAGTGGGTCAGATACAGAGGGGACCACATATTCTAGCCACCCTGAGGGTGAGGAAAGAGGAAATGGGAGGGAGGACAAAAATGGAGGTATAGGTAAAGACAATCTGGTGATGGGAATCCCCCTTGCTTTTATGTAAATATGTACCTAAAATAATATTGTCAACAATATGTAAGCCACGATGATCAAAATAAAAATCATATTAAAAAAAAAAGAAAAAAGTAAGAAGAAATAAAAACCTTTTTAAGTAGTTTCTGGTTTGGTTTTTCTTTTTTTAATTTAGGTTTTTTGACTGTTTTATTTTTTGTCTTATTTTTCTTTTTTTTCGTAGTTGCAGGGTTTGTTGTTTTTTTTGTATTTTTGTTACTATTGCTTTGCTGTTTTTGTTATCTTTTTCTTCTTTTTTTCTTTTTCTTCTTCTAAATTGATATTTATAACACTTAGACAAACTCATACTAGTTTTTTCCCCATCTTTTCCCTTTTCTTTTCTTATATCTGCAATAGAACTGCATTACTGGAATCATCTTGTTCAGCCTCATAATCTGAGCGGGGAAAATGGATGATGCCAGGACAAGAGAGTAGTATGAACATTTAGTGGGGAAAAAAATGATCAGACATGAACACCAAACCCAAAGTCAACAACAGAATCGATAACCAATCTCCAACAAGATGTACAAATGGGGACCAATTACACCATCACTATGGGGAGTAAAAGGGGGAAATTATGGGATGCATACTGGGGAAAGGAGTGGAGGGAGGACAGCACAGATGGTGAGAATGCCCCCACTCATTGTCACTATGTGCTTTAAATATTAATGTAAAATATTTGTAATTAACTTTGTCCACAATAAAAAATTATTATATAAAATGTATACTTAGAGGCATACAATTTATTTCAGACAGCCCATACATAATATCTACAAATTGGGGATGGGCAAATAAGGAAATGCACAGGTAATTATACAACAGATGCTTCTAAACTGGCATATTTGTTTTATCTCCATAGCAACACAAAAATGTTGTATTATTCTCATTTTCACATAGACGATACATACAAGTAAATGGCTGTGCAGATGTATGTTTATAGAACATGAAAAGACATTAAGCCTTAGCAGCATAGAACTTTAATTACATAGTAAATCATGACAAGCTATGCATAATTTGTTAATATGGTTCATAATCATGTGATCAAAAAGATATAAAATTAAGTTTAAATTAATAACTTCATACCTCTTGATATACAAATAAGATGCTGCTATATTTTATATTTTATATTTTTCACATAAGATCACAGAATTTCTATTTTCATAGCACAGGCATTTACATATTTGCGCAAAACAAAATCATGAGTTCATGAATTAATGTAAATAATGTAAATGAAAGGATTTCTTCAGCAGAGCTGACTTTATGTCAATAATTTTCACTATCATTAGAATTTCTAAAATTATTTATACAAATATCAACTACACTGGACAATTAGTAATTTACTGTTTTTTACATTATTCATCATCATATATTTCTCTTAGTTAACTCTGGTTTTCGTTACACTATTATAATTCTGTTTCTTATAATTTATCTTTCCTTTGTGGCTTAAATTTATTTTTCCAGAGCATTTTATTTGAAAAGTTTAAAAACAGCATGGCAAAACCACAAATATTTTTATTTATTTTTGTACCTACATACAAACTACCTGTTTTGATTTTTCTGGGAGTACCCTGAATTTAATACTTAATTTTATGCATTAAGTATTTAAATACTTAAATTTATACTACCACATAAAGCAAGCACAATAGTTAATCACTTACTGATATGCTTTCTATTACTATATTTTAGTATTTGACAGATTCAGAAAGAATTTCAGATTATTAGAAAAATTATAAAAAATTCAGGCATAATAATTCTAGGTGGTAACATTTAGCTAAATAAAGTAATAATTCATTTTTAAAAACAAAGATTATTTGAGAACAAAAAGATAGCATAGAAGGTAAGCTACATGCCTTGCATAAAGTTAGCCTCTGTAGGTTTCTGTCCCCTGAACACTACCAAGGAATCATCCTTAAGCACAGTGCAAGGAGTAAACCCTGAGTACAGCTGAGTGTAACCCCCAATTTAAAAAACTGAATAATAGAATAGTTCCTGAATGGCTCATAACTTTGTTAATCATCATTTGTTAATTGGCGCTCCTATAATAAAGTAATACAATTATAAATATTTATATATGCCTTTTGTAGAAAAATTCACATCTGTTATATTTCTAAATTAATAGAAAACTGGAAAATTAATTCCCAAAGTACTTACATCCTTTTACACTTGTAATAGCAATAGAATATTTTCCTGCTCTGCTCACATTCTTGCTAAATCTTCAGTTTCTGATGGTTACACAATAAAATAAAAATATTTGTATTTGTAAGTGACAATTATTTTTGGTATTCTTATTTATGATTAGAATCTTAGGAATCCGGAATAACAACACAAACAGTACACTTGATTTTAAAGATTTGATGCCCCTGTCCTTGAAAGCCTCAAAGATATTCTTTCTCATATAAATCTGTCCTTATTTTCTCCAGGGAACTGAAAATTAACTTTGTCTCTTAAGTGTATTTATAAATCAGCTCTCTTCACTACCTTCTACTATCCTCATCCACACTACCATTATCTTCTGTCTAGACAGATGTAATTGCTTTATAACTAATTTCTCTGCCTGTAGTCTTTCTCAGCCATCAGTTTATTCTACAATGAATGGCTGTAGTGATGCTTGTAAACTATATTTTAAACACCCAGTCATGGTCCCTGAGAGTCTAAAGAGAAGATGACCATGTTATTAACCCTCTTCTACATTTTGAAAAGCAGAACATTTTTCCTTTTAGTTTTGACTTCATTAAAAACACAGTAATTTCTTTGTTCTTTGAACATACCAAACATTTCCTACTTCAAGACTTTTTACTGACTTTCCCTTTAACTTACTTCTCTTCTCCAAGACATTTATGCAGTACGAATGTTTAGAAATGTCCTTAGATTGCATTTATATTAGATATCTTCAGATATCATGTAAAATGGTTTTTATAACAGAGGGAGCTTTTGATGAACCTGCATGAAATCACTCTTCTATCATTTTCTTTTTTTTCACATAACTTGTCTCTACTTGGTGTCATATAGTTAATTGTCAATTTGCTGCCTACTCCATAAAATTCAGGCTTCATATTTTCAGTTGTTGTTATTCCAAGTTCCTCAATTATTATATGACTCAATAAACCTTTGATGAATTGATAAATGTGCGTTATTTATAAATTTACAACCAAAATTCACCTCTTGCTCCATAAGTTCATTATAGGAAGAAGTATTAGCACTTTCATTTCATAGTACTTGTAAGAAGAACATATTAAGCACTCAAGGATTATTGCTGATTGGTAGTTTATGAATTTCAAAATACTTTCGATCAGGATACTGAGAATTAGTACTAGCTCAGAGATGTTGATGTCAAGCATTATCTTGAATTTCATTTTAGGAATAATTAATGTAAATATTATGAACTAGATAAAATTTGTGTTTCGAGATCAACTAGTATTTATTTAATGTAAAGCATAGCAAACATAATTTGAAACTGTCTACACATTATTCAGTATTTTATTTAATATTTATCATATTGATTTTCAGAGTTAATTATTTGAACCAAGTCAGAGATCTGAGATATTATAGAGAATAATTATGATATATTAGCTTATCATTCCAAATTTCTGCTTATGCTTCTCCCATTACTGTTTCTTTTTTCAATAGCCAAATGGTTTCTAATTTTGTTTTATCCTTTCATGTATTTTTCTCTAATCTATTCTATATTCTAAGAAGTATATGCAGATAAGTTACAGTTTAACTTAATTTGACATCTTATTTTTCAATTGCCTTTAATTGTCTTATTAAGGATTAAGCAAAGTGAAGGAGAAATAACCACTATTAGTTGATACTGTAATATACATGTGCAACTTTCGTGGGAGTCCCCCGACCCGCGGGGGTGTGGAAATGAAGGGTGCTAGTTATTAGTGGGTTCACTCGAGCAGAACCGACCTGTAAAGAAGAACTAGAGAAATTAGTAACAGAAGCCTTCAAGACAACGCATGCTGTTCAAAAAGGGAAGTTTATTGTTGGGGGATCAGCTTTTAAGGGCTGAAACACGTCAGGGGTGTTACAAGTTTTACACCAATCACAGTTACAAGCATTCATTAGCATAAACTGGGGCAGGTAATAGGGAGGGGCAAAGAGGTAGACCTGAGCACGTTTTACTAAAAGGCATAAGATTCAAACAGAGTTCTTAATAATGTTTGCTAACACAAAGGCAAACTCTATATCTTTCTTTCTGGCTGGATATATTGGGCTGCTCTGAATTACTTTATTTGTCTATTTCCTTTGTCCTCAAGGCATGGGCGCCTTTGGTCACGTGGGTGACCAGATTAGGAATTACTGAGGTGTCCTATGTTCCAGGTTTCATCAGCTAGGCTCCCCACATACATGCATAAAATATGACATATTATTAACTGAAGACTTTGACTACCCAGTGAAGTAAGTTATTACTCTGTGGCCTTATCAAAGAGAAAATATGGTGGTGTGGTGTGACCAATATATATGAAGATTTCTTACGTATTTATCCTAGACAACTACCAACTTTGCCTACTTTTTAAGTAAGTTATGAGTATTTGTAGCATATATGTATATATCCTATTCTTGCCTCAGATATTGTAAAATAATCATAATTTCCTTTCATATAGCCATTCACTATGACAGCTGTATTTTCTAAACTAGGGACAATAAGAAACATAAAAGTGCAAGTTCACATAAATTTTCCCATTTTCATTGTTTTAATTTTTAAATAAATGTGAAGTGAGTTACATCAATAACTATAAACTATATAATTTGTACTGATTCACGCCATCCTGTCATGGAGTAAATATTTACCAAATAATTTATATGTATAATGTGCAGTGATTGACATTATAAAAGTTAATAATACTTAACATTATACAATCCTAGTTCTCAAACATTCTTGCAGCCTTCTAGAAAATACAGAAATATCTATAATAATTATTAGGGGAATGAGTTTATATATGTATATGTCTTAAGGGTTATACTATTTTTGGCTGAAGTGATAGTATACCAGGTCAAGTGTTTGTTTTCATGCAACTGATCTGAATTCAATTCCTAGCACCTCATAGTGTTCCCCCAACACTGCCAGGATTGTTCCCTAAATCCATTGCCAGAAGTAATCCCAGAGCACCAAGAGGTGTAGTAAAAAATTACTTAAATTCTTCAATATTATGTACTACACTTAAATTCTGTGAGATCCACTATGCTGGTAACTGAGTGATAAATTATGAATATAGTCCAGTAGAATCCCTCCACATGTTATGTACATAATATAAAAATATAATGAATAAAATTTTAAAACCAATGTTTTCTAGAGTCAGGGTATTGTATATAATGCTATTATGAACATAGGAGTGTAGATAGAATTTTTTGTGTGCTTCTGTGTATATCCCTAGGATCGGTATTGCTGGATCATATGGAAGCTCAATTTCCAGTTTTTTTGAGGAATATCCATATTGTTTTCCAGAAAGGATGGACTAGACAGCATGCCCACAAGCATTGAATGAGTGTCCCTTTCTTCCTGCATTCACATCAGCAGTGACTCTTCTTGTTTTTTGTGATGTGTGTCAATCTCAGTGGCGTTATATGGTATGCCATTGTTGCTTAGATGTGCTTCTCTCTGATGATTAGTGATGTGGAGCATTTTTTCATGTGCCTTTTAGCCATCTGTATTTCTTCTTTGAGGAAATGTCAATTCATTTATTCTGCCGATTTTTAGATGGGGTTAGATTTTTTTCTTTCTAAAATCTCTCAGTACCTTGCATATCTTAGATATTAAGTCCTTATCAGATGGTTACTTGGTAAAGAGTTTCTTGCATTCCATAGGTAACTTTTGTATCCTAGTCATTGTTTCTTTTGAAATGTAGAAACTTCTTAGTTTAATATACCCTAGTCCAATTTGTTTATCTTTGCTTTCATTTACTTGGATAGTCGTGTTTCATCTTTGAATATTCCTTTAGCTTCCATGTCATGTAGCATTTCCCTACGTTATCCTCTATGTACCGTATGGTTTCATTTTGACAAAAGATGAATGGCTAAGGAAATTTTGGTATATCTATAAAATGGAACACTATGCAGCCATTAGGAAAATTGAAGTCATAAAGTATGTTTATAGATGGATATGCAAGGAAAGTATTATGCTGAGTGAAATGAGTCAGAAGGACAGAGGATAGACATAAAATAATTACACTCATTGTGGGATAAAAGAAATATAAAAGCATTATGGTAATAATATTCAGAAACTATATTAAAGAGGGACAGGAGGACCATTCCATAGTTGATAGTTTGTCATAAAGAGCTGTAAGTGTAGTTAGAATAGAGAAAGGCCCACTATGAAAATGATAGTTAGAACTTATCACTCTGGCCAAGAACTGGGTGCTTTAAGGGGATAAAATATCATGTATGGTACCTTTTAATTAACAATATTGCCAACCACATTTTCTAAAAGGAAAACAAAGAAGAGTGAGAGAGAGAGAAAGAGAGAGATGAAAAAACACTTGCCCCAGAGATGGGGGGGGGCTGAGTGGAAATTTGGAGACATTCGTGGAGGGGAAAGTGCATTGGTGAAGGGTGGCGTACATTCTGACTGAAACTCAAGTATTAACAACCGTGTAATCACAGTGCTTAAATAATTTGTTTAAAAAATTAAAAAATATAGAAGCAATGTTTTTTTTCTTTTTTAATATAATTTTTATTTTAATCATAGTGGCCTACATATCATTGACAATAATAAAATCAGGGGAATTCCCATCACTGAATTGTCCTCCCTCCACCTCCATTTCCGTTCTACCTCCCATATCCTCCTGCCTCACCCCTGGGGCTGCCAGAATAAGTTGTCCCCTCTGTACCTAGCTAACTACTTAGTGGTCCTACACTTGTTTGGTCTTGGTACCTCCCTTATTTCCCGCTCTAGTTGGGAGGCGGGACTAGCTAGTTCAAGTTATGTGGTTTTGTTTGAAGAAGAGAAAAGTATTAAACTGGGGGAAAATCAAATACGCTGAAAATGGGCAATATTTTATACTCAATCAGTTCTTTCAAAATGAGATGAGGATTTTTCCTATATCGGGGAGTTCATTAAAAGTGACATACATGGAAGGACAATTGTGACATCGAATACTGGTAGTTACCCAAGCAAAAAAGAAGAGGAAAATATGTTCAATCTTTTATACAAACAGGAGTAAGAAAGTCACTGAAAAATGTCTTATGTCACATGAGCACACGAATGCAGAAAGCATGTACACTCTAATTTGATGGAGGAAATAATGCCAATCGGGGATAAAGACTTATAGGACATTGTACATAATTTCTAAATTAGAGTGACCACAATTCAGAGCCTTCAACCTTGTTTGTGTAAGCTGACAGTGCCATGACCTCATCTAACTCTAGATAAGAGCCCCAACTAGCATGACATACCCAATTCTCAGCTGGTTACAGTGAGGCCCTTTCTAAGGCCCCTACAAGCCACTGCTGTTGTCATTTGAGATCACCAGCCCTGCTTCACATATCCTCAAAGTTGTGAACCTCATGAACACTTACGTAGCTGCTTGACACCATATAAGTTTAATACAGATTTCCAGATAGGAATATATCAAATTAGATGTATATTTATCATAACCTCAACAACAGTCATCAAGATCAACAACAGAATGCTTTACTGGCAATATACTGATTAGTATATTCAGACAGTGACATACAAGATAGTACAATTCTCACAAATTTTCTTTAATATAGTTTATTTGATAAATCCAATATTTAATTGTAACAAGAAATATTAAGTAAATTATATGTACCTGTCAAGGAGCAGGCTTTGGGTATGTTGGGAAACTGATAACTAGTGTGAACAGAGTGTTACATTGGCAGTGGGATATCAAAAGTACGTATTGAACTCTATAAACCAGTGTCTAAAATAGATTAATTTTGTAAAAATAAAATGAAATGTTTATGATGCAACACATTATCATCAAAAATTGTATACTACAAATATGACTAATGGTAGAATATTGCTTATTTCTATATTGAATTTATCTAAATATTTTTGTTATAGCTAACATTGTAAATCATCTAAAACACCAACACACAAACCTAACAGATGAGGACATTTAGACATTAGTCTTTCATATGTTTTCCTAAACTAAATCTTAAAAAATATTGGAAGTGAATTTTTAATTTGTAGGCATCATAAACATCATGAAATAAATTTAATTTAGCAATTAAACTTGAAAATAGTTATGGAAATAAATGTTATAATTTTAGAACATTGCAGTTGTTTGCTTTTTTGAGAAGAGGCATGAGGAAAATGTGATCAATATCAGTTCTATTCAGTGTTCTCATTACCATGATGCGCTGACTTTCAAATAAAAGATTTGCAAATTAGCTGCAAAGATACATACATACTACATACATGCATACATATTTCTACAATTGGAGTCAATATTTTGTACTATAAGTATTGATGAAGTGGTATTTTTGTTTAACAAAATGATCACATTACATATATATATAGATGTCTTCATATTTTTCATACATATATATATATATATAGCCAAAGGCAGTCTAACTAAGAGGTGCTTTTATATCACTGCAGCTCAAAAGATCAGTGAGGAGTCAGGATAAGAAGATAGTTTTAAGGAATGGAGCACATTCTTCTATGTTAAATGCCCTGATACTAATTCACAATACGCTTGTGGCCCTGTACACAACTAGGGTGACTCTAGTGGCCTCCATAACTAGTATTTTGTTGCTGGGGTATCCAGAACTGCCGTCCTGAGAACATCACACCACCAGATGCAAGCACAGAACTGTCGACACCACACAGGACTTAATATTACCAGAACTGGTTCCAGGGTCTACAAGGACTTCTGAAGAGATCCAAAATACCAGTCAATAATTTTTTCAAAGTAAACCAAGGCCACAGTATATATTTCAATGTCAGCTTCAATTCAATGCATTGGCATAACTTGATACATACTTACATACATGTATGACATAGTTGGCACATTTATACTTGACAGTCTTTGTACATACTTACATATGTGCTTCAGTTCAATGCTTAGACTGGTTTCAGGGCCTTCAAATAATTCTGAAGATGTCAAAAATAATATGAATTTTAAAGTTTTTCAGGTAAATTACTTCTATGGACATATTTAAATGTCTGCTTCAATTCTGGCTTAAGCCAGAATATATTTATTGCTAGTCTATATTATTTGTTAGGTTATATTCATTTCGCACATGATATCATGGGCATGTAGATGAAGAAATCAATTGCACATTAAGTACATCTATAAATTCAGAAAATCATATCCGTTACAAAAAAATATATTGGTGAAATATCTCAGCCAGAATTATTGCTAGGAGAGAGAAAATTGCACTTCTATTCTTAGGCTAAATATAAGGCAAGTGAGCAAGAATAAGCACAAATATCTCTGAGCAGTACAATATTTTTAATTAAATACATACTTAAAAGTGAGCAAAAATAGTGTCCATATTCAAAATTTCATAAAATATAAAGCACATTCTAAAATCAAAATTTGCCAATATAAGAAATATTTTAGCATTAATTTTAAATGAATTTATAAATAGAAGCTATGATACTGCTTATGTTTGACTTTCCCTTTACATATATATCTTATCCAAGAAACCCTAGAGGTGTTGGAAACTTCAGTTATCAAAGTTCTTTAATTTTGTCAATCCAATAATTTTAATTTCAACAATAAATAATCAACACTCAGTGTTATTGAGAACATTTTTAAAGTAATCATTACTTAAAGACAAATATGTTTATGTAGTTTACCTCTGTGCAGCTTTACTGTTTCATTTTGCACAGCCCAGTGCTTAAAATAAAGATAATTTCTTCCCCAAATTAAAGTGAAGGCTGCTATTATCAAATGAATATGTATTCTTGTTTTATTTCTTATCACTCATTTATAGGATTTTTGAATTTTATTTTAAACAACTTCCATAAGCTATTATTTCTAAAATATAAAGTCATGTAACTTAGAGGTATTTGAGCCACACCCAGTTATGTGCTAAAGGAAAAAAATAATGAATGACTACAGGAATCACTTTTATGAAGGTACCACTCTGATTCAAGGGGGCCCTATTCTTGGATCTAATTACTTTAAAATGGTCCCACATATAAATTCCATTGCATTTCAAATTAGAGCATTAGCATCTGAATTTTAAGGAACAGATAGACGTTGTCCATAGAAATGTACAAAGTAGCAAATTATTTAATTACAATGATTTAATTTTTTTTATTAAAATTGTTTTCTTAACCTTACCAGCTAACGATAAGACAAAATCAGAAGACTTGTCACCCTTTGGTAGGTCCAAAAGCCAAGATCGCGATTTACAGAACTGCTAGAACCATGACCAGACTGTATATATCTTGGGACCAATAAAAAAGCCCTAGTCTAGGGTTTGAACTACGACCTGTACAATAACCATGACCCCCAGTTCCAAAGGTCTGGCAGAGACAATTGCAACGGAATGGGGCTTTTGGAAACACAAAGAAAGACGCTATCCTAGGTGCCATCCTAGGTTCAGTGCAAAGACCAAGACCACCAACCACAGAAAATGGATTAAAATGACACTGAAGGAACAGAACTTCTAGAACCACAAAGACTGGCTTCATCATAAGTCCCACCCCTGAACCTGTGCAGAGACTGAGATCTCTAGATACAGAGGTCTGATTGTGTCACCCAGGAGGGAGCAGAAGTCTTCTAAACACCACAAAAGCACCACCAGGAGAGTAAATGATCCTGAACAGAGTCTATAGTTAATCCCATGACAATATACTTTAAGGACGGAGAAACCCCATATCTCTTAGGCCAAATGAATTCCTTTTCGAATGACCCAAATATTTACTGTGCCAGGGCAGGAGGGGAAAAAAAGCAAAAAACACAAAACATTGTTTATTTTTATATATTATTTTTTATCTTCATTTATTATTATTATTATTTTTATTTACCTATCTATTTTTGGTTGATTTCTTTGTTTTGGTTGGTTATTGAAGTTGTTGTCCCCATTTATACTTATTTTTTTCTCTTTTTTCTTTTCTTTCTTTATGTGCTATGCCAAGTTTCTTATCTCAAGACCATGGCAGTATTTTTTTTGTGGTGCTTATCGTTATTGTTGGAGTCCTCACTGGATATTTGACACTTCTTTTTGTACTGGTGGAGTGTTTCACCTTCTTTTTCTCCTTCGTCTCTCAAATCGATGATGAGAGCTTCTAGAGGGATTCTGCCCATTTTCAGCGTATTAGACTTTTACCCCAGTTTATTACTTTTCTCTTCTTCAAACAAAACCACGTAACTTGAACTAGCTAGTCCTGCCTCCCAGTTAGAGAGGGAAATAAGGGAGGCACCAAGACCAAACAGGTGCAAGACTACTAAGTAGTAGGCTAGGTACAGTGGGGACCACATATTCTAGCAGCCCTGAGGGTGAGGGAAGAGGATATGGGAGGTAGGACAAAAACGGAGGTGTAGGGAGGACAAATTGATGATGGGAATCACCCCTG
The DNA here is from genome assembly GCF_024139225.1 of Suncus etruscus. Classification (NCBI taxonomy): domain Eukaryota; kingdom Metazoa; phylum Chordata; class Mammalia; order Eulipotyphla; family Soricidae; genus Suncus; species Suncus etruscus. The sequence goes on from NC_064868.1 coordinate 109,933,733, forward strand.
ATTTTATGTAAATATGTACCTAAAATATTATTGTCAACAATATGTAAGCCACTATGATCAAGATAAAAATTATATTAAAAATTGTTTTCTTAAATCAGAATAGCCCTTACTTATTAGATACTAAGTTATTCAGGTAACTCAATAAATTTATGAAAGTTATAAGAAAACAAACTCATTGTAAATCAATAGTTTATTTTCAGAATGTCTTTCACCTATTTGTGAAATCTGTGTGTATCTTTTATGCCAGAGCTTATTAGTTAATATATTGGTATTGTTAGTAAATCCAAACCTCTGGAAAGCCTGAACCCCATCTGGTGAGTTGTCATCACGAAGATCAATGTAAATTTAGTGTTGATTGAGAAATTGAAATGCAATATATTTTGTGGAAAAATTATTCACTTGCTGTCAGAAGAAAACTTCAATGCAGAAACATTAACAAAAAGATGATATGAATTTAGAAAACAGAGCAAAAATTTGAGCAGCAAGTACTTCCTTACAATTTAATGCAAGAAACATTTGCACAGACAAGAAGGACAGTGCACCACTTTTTCAATCAATGAGTAATTACTATATCAGTATTTTAAAATGTAAAAGAGTTAAGTTTTTAGTGTTTACTCAAAAAAGTTTATCTTAGGAAGTTTAATCAAATCTATATTTTTACAATCATAGAAATACTGTATCAGTACAGGTTGATTCAAGTTTGGATACATATTGCAATTCCTTTGGAGAGTAGGTTTTTCCTATAATTGCCAAAAGTCTTTGTTCTTTAAATATTTTATCTAAATTATTTTTAGAATAAAGCCATTGGGAAAAAGAATTTCAGAGATTTCCTCTTTTATGTTTGCTGCAGAAAGTTTCATTTTGTTTGATAAACAGTTTTCCCTTAATAATTATACTGAATATCTCTAACTTATCAAATAGTTATTAAAGATGTTTATATCCCAATGCTATACATTAGGTTACAATGTTCTTAACTATATATCAAAATAAAATATAACATAACATGCTGTATCAATATTCTATGTAATAAGTGAATATAATTCTACTCTCAGAAATCACAAAAACTTTTTGTTCATCATTACATATTTAATATTAAGATAAAAATCTGTGTAGATGCTTTCACTTTCAAGTTACTCATCCATCTTGAATTTATTTTACATGTTAAGTGCTATAATGTTTACACTGAACTCCATCATTAAATATAAAATATAAATATATATAAAATATAAAACTCCATCATTAAAATATACAATTTTTCAATTCATAATGTATCAGAGCTTCAAGTATATAATATTTTGGAGTGTTTATGTCCTATGTGTTTCAGTTTGACAATTTTGTCAAATATATCTGACTATTTTTTCAATTTCTAGAAAGTAAGCTGATTGATTTCTGATTTGTCTTTATATTGAAAGCTTAATTTGCTTTTATAATATTTCAAAACATATTTTATAAAAGTTTCATAGTTTACAATACTATAAAGGTTATTATTTTACACTCATGAATCACTATATCAATTTCTCTGACAGTGTCTCAAGATCCTCCCACCCATCAGGAAACAATTTTATTAATCATATCTCAGTTCGTTGCCATTGAGGATGATTTAATCCCTTTTTATTACTTTATAATTCATGTGTTACTGCTGTCATCTATATTTATTATTTATTTTGCACCCAATTAGCATTAAACTTTCAAATTTCATGCACATTTCAATAAACTTAACATTTTCACTTTTTCTCATAGATAAATAACGTTTAATTGTTTATACAGTCCCAAAATTTCTCTCTCATTATTGAGAAGTTGGATTATTTTCAGATCTTGGTAACTATTAAAAGCAGTTGATTTATGAATGCATATTTTTATTAATATTTTTATTTGGAAATAGACACCTGGGAGTTAGTTTCTTGGTTTTATGAAAGTGTTATTCATAATGCTATGTGACATTTCTAAACCATTCATATTCCGGAAAGATTGAATCATGCGTCAGTCCCACCAACAATGAATGAAATCTTCCTTTATACCAAAACCCCCATTAGCACTTGTTATTTCTTGTCTTTATCATAGACCATTCCGGTTGCCCGAGATGTCAGCTTTTTGATATTTGGGGCTTTTTAAAAATACATTTTATCTTATTTTATTTTGTTTTGTTTGCGGGCTACACTCCTGGCTATGAGCTCAGAAATCACTCCTGACTTGGGGGACCATATGAGACACCAGGAGAACTAACCAATGTCTGTCCTAGGGTAGCCACATGCAAGGCAAATGGCCTACCCACTGCCCCACTGCTCAAGCCCCACATAAACTTTATTTAAACAGTGTTGTTCACATAATTGTTCATAAGGCAGTTATTTTGAGTATTCAATTTTCCAACACCAATCTCACCACCAGGATGCCCTTCCTTCCATGATGGTTCCAAGTTTCCCACCCAGCCCTGAATTCTGCTGTCTTGGCAAAAACAAAATAGTTTATTTGATAGTATTTATTAAAACAAAATGGAAACTGTCAAAAACTAGTTCAGTAAAAGAAAGTCTGTGACTATCTGACAATGAGCTTATTGGTTATTGTCTGAGGAATTACTAAGCTGTTGAGTCTTATTTGTTATTCATTTGTTTATTAATCTTAGTTGGCTTCTATGATACTTTCCCATGGAATTTGTTGTCCTCTTACTGAGCTGCCAATCTTGTGAAATATAGAGGTGGCATGTGGCCACATATGTGACCACATGCTCCAGGAGTGCCAGGATCAATAGAACTGGAATGATTCTAGGCCTTCATCCCTCTTAATTATTAGCCTGAATGTTTTTATCCCTCAGTTTTTAGCCTGAAAAACTATATAACCATGTTTTGCATTGGCTTGGCTTGGTGTCATTTCTGACACCTACCAACACACACCCCCACCTGTACTCTAGACAGGCTTTCTACTTCCCTCATTCATTCACATAGTTATGATAGTTCTTGATGTAGTTATTTCTCTAACTTCACTCACCACTCTTTGTGGTGAGCTTCATGTGGTGAGTTGGACCTTCAAACCTTTCTCTCTTTTGTCCTTGCGATTTATTGCAAAAATGAGTTTTATTTTTCTTAAAATCCATAGATGAGTGAGACTATTCTGCGTCCATCTTTCTCCCTCTGGAAACTTACTCAAAATAATAGATTCCATATACATCCATTAACAGGAAAATTTTATGACTTCTTCTCTCTTGACGGCTGCATATTATTCCATTGTGATATGTACCACTATTTTTTAGCCATTCATCTGCTGAAGGGCATCTTGGTTGTTTCCAGAGTCTGGCTATTGTAAAAATGGTTGCAATTAAGACAGATGTGATGAAGGGATTTTTGTATTGGATTTTTTTTGTGTTCCTATACACTCCTTTATTCTAGGAATGGTATAGCTGGATAAAATGGGAGCTAAATTTCCAGTTTTTTGAGGAATCTCCATATTGTTTTTTCATAAGGCCATCAGTGAATGAGAGTTCCTTTCTCCCCATAACCCAGCCAGCACTGATTGATATTGCTCTTTGTGATGTGTGCCAGTTTCTGTGGTGTGAGATGGTACCTCATTATTGTTTTGATTTGCATTTCCCTGATGTTTAGTGATATGGAGAATTTTTTCATGTTCCTTTTGGACATTTATATTTCTTTTTTGAGAAAGTGTCTGTTTATTACTTCTCCCCCCATTTTTGATGGGGTTAGATGTGTTTTTTTTCTTGTTAAATTCTGCCAGTACCTTGTATATCTTAGACATTAACCCCTTATCTGATGGGTATTGGGTGAAAAGCTTCTCCCATTCTATGGGTGGCTTTTGTATCCTAGGCATTATTTCCTTTGATGTGGATATTAGATGAATAGCTTTTCCCATTCTGTTGGTGGCTTTTGTATCCTAGGCATTATTTCCTTTGATGTGCAGAAGCCTCTCAGCTTTATATAGTCCCATTTGTGTATCTCTGCTTCAACTTTTTGGAGAGTGCTGTTTCTTCCTTAAATATATGTTTAGTTTCAATGTCCTGGGTTTTTTTTACCTATTTGTTTTTCTATATACCTTATGGTTTCAGGTCTGATATCAAGTTGCATTTGACCTTGGTGCATGGTGTTAGCTTGAGTTCTGAGTTCGTTTTTTTCATGTGGCTGTCCAATTGTGCCAACACCACTTGTTGAAGATGCTTTCCTTGCTCCATTTTTTCATTTCTTGCCCCTTTATCAACGATTAATTGATTGTGTATCCGGGGAGCTGTTTAATGATTTTTGCTTTGTAATACAATTTAAAGTTCTAAAAGTGATGCCTCCCATATTCCTTTTCCCAAGGGTTGCTCTGGCTATTCTTGGGTGTTTTTTGTTTCAGATTAATTTCAAGAGTGTTAGATCCATTTCGTTAAAGAATGTTATGGCTAAAATTAGAGGGATTGCAAAAAAATTGCATTTTAAAGATATTAATCCTCCTAATCAATAAGCATTGTATTTGCCTCCATTTCCAAGAGCCCTCTTTTATTTCTCGAAGCAGGGTTTTGTAGTTTTCTTTGTATATGTCCTTCACATTTTTAGTTAAATTGACTCCAAGACATTTGAGTTTGTGTGTCACTAATATAAATGGAATTGTTTGTTTGATTTTTGTGTGCTAATTTTGTAGCCTGCCACTTTCCTATATGAGTCTATTGTTTCCAGAAGTTTTTTTGCACAGTCTTTTAGATTTTCTAAATATAGTATCATGTCATCTGCACACAGTGAGAACTTAGCTTCTTCCTTTCCTATCTGCATGCCCTTGATATCTTTTTCTTGCCTAATTGCTATGGCAAGAACTTCCAGAACTATGTTGAATAGGAGGGGTGAGAGAGGGCATCTTGGTCTTGTACTGGATTTTATAAGAGAGTCTTTTATTTTATTTTCATTGCGAATAATATTTGCCATTGGCTTGTCTTAGAATGCCTCTACTATATTGAGAAAAGTTCCTTATACTCCCATCTTGATGAGAGTTTTTATTTTTTATCAAGAATATGTGTTGGACCTTATCAAATATTTCTCTGCATCTATTGATGTAATCTTATGGTTTTTATTTTTCTTTTTGTTGATATTGTGTATTGTGTTGATTGATTTACGTATGTTAAACAATCTTTGCATTTCTGGAATGACACCTACTTGGTCATGATGAATGACTTTCTTGATGAGGCATTGGATTAGTTTTGCCACAATTTTGTTGAGGGTCTTTGCATCTGTGATCATCAGAGATATTACTCTGTAATTTTCTTTTTTTTTTTTGCAGCATTTCTGTATGTTTTTTTTTTATCAAGGTAATGTTAGCTTTGTAAAAACTCTTTGGAAGTGTTCCTGATTATTCAATTTCATGAAAGAGTCTGCAGACAATTGGTAGAAGTTTCTTTTGAAAGATTTGAAAGAATTCTTAGTGAATCCATCTGGGCTTTGGCTTTTTTGATTTGGGGAAGACTCTTGATGACCATTTTAATTTCCTCACTATTGATTGGTCTGTTTATATATGCAAGGTCATCCTGGTTTAACCATGGAAGATTATGAGTCCGATAATTTATACATTTCCTTCTGGTTTTCATGTTTCGTGGCATAGTGTTTCTCAAAGTATTCTCTGATTACAGGGAATACTCAATCCTTTTCTAAGAATTACTCCTGGAATTTCTCATATAAAACATATAGGATGTTCGGATCTAACATGGGTAACTAATGTGGAAGGCAAATCTATATCTCCTATACTATTTCTATATATACCTAATTGTTGCAGTTGCTTTATCCCATTTGTACTGGAAGTTCATTTATTAATTCTTATTTCCTCTCAATAATATTTATATTTTTATTTCTGGATATATTTAAACTTTAGATATTTGAGTTTCTCCCAGTTTTCTTTTTCTTTTTTTTTAAAGGGGGGGGTCACACCCGATGATGCTCAGGAGTTACTCCTAGCTATGCACTTAGAAATAGTTTCTAGCTTGGAGGATCATTTGTGACACTGGGGAATCAAACTTTAGTCTGTCCTATATTAGCGCATGCAAGGCAGACTCCCTACCACCTGTGCCACCACTCCGGCCAATCTCCTAGATTCTTTATTGGGGCATTTCTATCAAGATATTATTGTGATCTCAGAGGATACATGATATAATTTCTATTTTCTTTATTTTTATTATATTGATTTATTTTGTCACTTAGCATATGGCAGTTCTCAGATTAATTTGTATGGACTGAGAAAATGACTTTTGGAGGATATATATCAATGTACATACTTATTAAGCCTACTTTCTTTCATTTATTTCCTTATTTTCTTTCTAATTTATCCAACAATTATTTATAGTCCAATCAAGTAATAGTGTGAAATTACCTAATATTTTTTAATCTTCATATTTTCCTTCAAGCCTGATAATAGCTGCTTCAGCTATCTTGAAGCTCCCTCATTAAGAGTGTATCTGTTGTTGTTAGGCCTTCAAAGGGTCATCACTATCTTTTTCTACTTATTATAGTTTGAATTCTGTTTCATCTGTCTTAAGTATGTTATAGGATGGTTGTCCCCTCCTTTTTAACTCTCCTTTTTTTCCATTTTTTACATTTATTTATTTATTTTTTATTTAAACGCCTTGATTACATACATGATTGTGTTTGGGTTTCAGTCATGTAAAGAACACCCCCCATCACCAGTGCAACATTCCCATCACCAATGTCCCAAGTTTCCCTCCTCCCCACCCGACCCCCGCCTGTACTCTAAACAGGCTCTCCATTTCCCTCATATGCTACACCCCACTCTGGAGAGGCACACACGAAAGTGTAGTGCTCTCCTCAAATAAGAAATTATCTGCCAAAAAGGCCCGCTTAGAGTAGTCAAAATCACTTGACCCTTTGCGTGGATTATTTGTACATAATTTCATAAGGGCTGTAACTATTTCTCTCTTTATTTTAAACCTTTATTAGAAATCAGGCCTTAGTAAATTCTTTCTAACTAGAACAGCAATCAAACAGCCAAAAGTCTCCCATTTAATAGCTCCCTGTAATTTTTGCTACCTTGGCGCCTAAATTCAGGCCTTTCCATAAACTTAGCTCATAATAAAGTAATTTTCATTTTTTCCCCAAAACTCTGAAACATTCCTCACATTCCAACTCCCCTGTAATTACATTTTCCTTCTGTTTTACCCAAAGCAAAGGGAACCCAAAACTAGCTGCTTTTTTCACCTTCAGTTTCAACTCTTTTATATGCTAATTTAAGCTAGAGTCCTTCATTCTTTTCCCAGCCTCTTTGATGTCGAGAATCTGCATCTGACTTCCAAGTCTCTAACCTTTAAAAGCTGCCAGCTCAAAAAATAAATTTGTCTCCGTTTCTGTAAACGAGAGTCCCCATGCAATCTGCGTGGTTTCATTCATTTCTACAATATATTTTCCGTCGTTCGCCGTCCGTGTACCCACTCTCTCCCCGCGGATTTTTCCCGAAACTCCACGAAGGATCTGTTTGCAGGCGCTGGCGTTTTGCGAACAGGTTTGACCCGCAACACTCATGCATTCTCATTATTAGGACAGTTCAAAATGTAGTTATTTCTCTAACTAAACTCATGACTATTTGTGGTGAGCTTCCTGAGGTGAGCTGGAACTTCCAGCTCTTTTCTCTTTTGTGTCTGAAAATTATTATTGCAAGAACGTCTTTCATTTTTCTTAAAACCCATAGATGAGTGAGACCATTCTGCGTTTTTCTCTCTCTCTCTCTGACTTATTTCACTCAGCATAATAGATTCCATGAACATCCATGTATAAGAAAATTTCATGACTTCATCTCTCCTGACAGCTGCATAATATTCCATTGTGTATATGTACCACAGTTTCTTTAGCCATTCGTCTGCTGAAGGGCATCTTGGTTGTTTCCAAAGTCTTGCTATGGTAAATAGTGCTGCACTGAATATAGGTGTAATGAAGGGGTTTTTGTATTGTATTTTTATGTTCCTAGGGTATATTCCTAGAGTGGTTTAGCTGGATCGTATGGGAGCTCATTTCCAGTTTTTGGAGGAATCTCCTTATCGCTTTCCATAAAGGTTGAACTAGATGGCATTCCCACCAGCAGTGGATAAGAGTTCCTTTCTCTCCACATCCCCCCAACACTGTTTATTCTCATTCTTTGTGATGTGTGCCATTCTCTGTGGTGTGAGGTGGTATCTCATCGTTGTTTTGATTTGCATCTCCCTGATGATTAGTGATGTGGAGCACTTTTTCATGTGCCTTTTGGCCATTTGTATTTCTTCTTTGTCAAAGTGTCTGTTCATTTCTTCTCCCCATTTTTTGATGGGATTAGATGTTTTTTTCTTGTAAAGTTCTGTCAGTGCCTTGTATATTTTGGAGATTAGCCCCTTATCTGATGGGTATTGGGTGAATAGTTTCTCCCACTCAGTGGGTGGCTCTTGTATCCTGGGTACTATTTCCTTTGAGGTGCAGAAGCTTCTCAGCTTAATATATTCCCATCTGTTAATCTCTGCTTTCACTTGCTTGGAGAGTGCAGTTTCCTCCTTGAAGATACCTGTAGTCTCAATGTCCTGGAGTGTTTTGCCTATGTGTTGTTCAATATATCTTATGGTTTTGGGTCTGATATCGAGGTCTTTAATCCATTTGTATTTTACCTTCGTACATGATGTTAGGTGGGGGTCTAAATTCAATTTTTTGCAAGTGGCTATCCAGTTGTGCCAACACCACTTGTTGAAGAGGCTTTCTCTGCTCCATTTAGGATTTCCTGCTCCTTTATTGAAAATTAGGTGATTGTATGTCTGGGGAACATTTTCTGAATATTCAAGCCTATTCCACTGATCTGAGGACCAGTCCTTATTCCAATACCATGCTGTTTTGATAAGTATTGCTTTGTAGTAAAGTTTAAAGTTGGGGAAAGTTATTCCTCCCATATTTTTTTCCCAATGATTTCTTTAGCTATTCTAGGGTGTTTATTGTTACAAATGAATTTCAAAAGTGCCTGATCCACTTCTTAGAAGAATGTCATGGGTATCTTTAGAGGTATAGCATTAAATCTGTATAATGCCTTGGGGAGTATTGCCATTTTGATGATGTTAATCCTGCCAATCCATGAGCAGGATATGCGTTTCCATTTCCACATGTCCTCTTATTTCTTGGAGCAGAGTTTTATAGTTTACTTTGTATAGGTCCTTCACATTTTAGTCAAGTTGATTCCAAGATATTTGAGTTTGTGTGGCACTATTGTGAATGGGGTTGTTTTCTTAATGTCCATTTCATCCTTATTACTATTGGTGTATAGAATGGCCATTGATTTTTGTGTGTTAATTTTGTAGCCTGCCACCTTGCTATATGAGTCTATTGTTTCTAGAAGCTTTATGGTAGAGTCTTTAGGGTTTTCTAAGTAGAGTATCATGTCATCTGCAAACAGTGAGAGCTTGACTTCTTCCTTTCCTATCTGGATTCCCTTGATATCTTTTTCTTGCCTAATCGCTATAGCAAGTACTTCCAGTGCTATGTTGAATAGGAGTGGTGAGAGAGGACAGCCTTGTCTTGTGCCAGAATTTAGAGGGAAGGCTTTTAGTTTTTCTCCATTGAGGATAATGTTTTCCACTGGCTTATGGTAGATGGCCTTAACTATATTGTGAAAGGTTTCTTCCATTCCCATCTTGCTGACAGTTTTGATCAAGAATGGGTGTTGGACCTTATCAAATGCTTTCTCTACATCTATTGATATGATCATGTGGTTTTTATTTTTCTTGTTGTTTATGTTGTGTATTATATTGATAGATTTACGGATGTTAAACCATCCTTGCATTCCTGGGATGAAACCTACTTGATCATAGTGGATGATCTTCTTAATGAGGCATTGAATCCTATTTGCCAGGATTTTGTTGAGGATCTTTGCATCTGCATTCATCAGCGATATTGGTTTGTAATTTTCTTTTTTCGTAGCATCTCTGTCTGGTTTAGGTATCAAGGTGATGTTGGCTTCATAAAAGCTATTTGGAAGTGTTTCTGTTTGTTCAATTTCATGAAAGAGTCTTGCCAGGATTGGTAGTAGTTCCTCTTGGAAAGTTTGAAAGAATTCATTAGTGAATCCATCTGGGCCTGGGTTTTTGTTTTTGGGCAGACATTTGAGTACCGTTTTAATTTTATCAATGCAGATGGGGGTGTTTAGATATGCTACATCCTCTTCCTTCAACTGTGGAAGATTATAAGAGTCCAAGAATTTATCCATTTCTTCCAGGTTATCATTTTTAATGGAGTAGAGTTTCCCAAAGTAGTTTCTGATTACCCTTTGAATCTCTGTCATATCGGTAGTGATCTCTCTTTTTTCATTCCTAATACGAATTATCAAGTTTCTCTCTATCTTTCTTTGTTAGGTTTGCCAGTGGTCTATCAATCTTGTTTATTTTTTCAAAGAACCAACTTCTGCTTTTGTTGATCTTTCGGATTGTTTTTTGGGTTTCCACTTCGTTGATTTCTGCTCTCAGCTTTGTTATTTCCTTCTGTCTCCCTATTTTTGGGTCCTTTTGTTGAGCACTTTCTAATTCTATTAGCTGTGTCATAAAGCTACTCAGGTAAGCTCCTTCTTCCTTCCTGATGTGTGCTTGCAAAGCTATAAATTTTCCTCTCAGTACTGCTTTTGCTGTGTCCCATAAGTTCTGATAGTTTGTGCTTTATTGTCATTTGTTTCCAGGAACCTTTTGATTTCCTCCTTGATTTCATCTCGGACCCACTGGTTGTTCAGTATGAGGCTGTTTAACTTCCAGGTGTTAAAGTTTTTCTTCTGAGTCCCTTTGGAATTCACAAATAATTTCAGAGCCTTGTGGTCAGCGAAGGTAGTCTGCAAAATTTCTATTCTCTTGATATTATGGAGGTATGTTTTATGTGCCAGCATGTAGTCTATCCTGGAGAATGTCCCATGTACATTGGAGAAGAATGTGTACCCTGTTTTCTGGGGATGGAGTGTCCTATATATATCCACTAGGCCTCTTTTTTCCATTTCTCTCCTTAGGTCTAGTATATTCTTGTTGGGTTTCAGTCTGGTTGACCAATCTAGTGTTGCCAAAGCTGTCTTGAGGTCCCCCATGATTATTGTGTTTTATTGATATTGTTTTTCAGATTTGTCAACAGTTGTATTAAATATTTTGCTGGCCCCTCATTCGGCGGTGCATATATGTTTAGGAGAGTTATTTCTTCCTGCTCTACATACCCCTTGATTAATATAAAATGTCCACCTTTGTCCCTTACCACCTTCCTGAGTATAAAGTTTGCATTATCTGATATTAGTATGGCCACTCCTGCTTTTTTATGGGTGTTGTTTGCTTGGATAATTTTTCTCCAGCCTTTTATTTTGAGTCTATGTTTGTTCTGACTATTCAGGTGCATTTCTTGTAGGCAGCAGAAGGTTGGATTGAGTTTTTTGATCCATGTAGCCACTCTGTGTCTCTTGACTGGTGCATTTCGTCCATTGACGTTGAGAGAAAGAATTGTCCTGGGATTATATGCCATCTTTATATCGAAATTTGGTGTGTCTTTTGGTTATTCTTGTCTTAAATTAGGTCTTTCAGTTTTTCTCTTAACAATGGTTTTGAGTCTGTAAAGTTTCTGAGCTGTTTTTTGTCTGTGAAACCATGTATTCTTCCATCAAACTGAAAAGTGAGTTTTGCTGGGTACAGTATTCTAGGTGAAGCACTCATTTCATTCAGTCTTGTCACAATGTCCCATCACTGCTTTCTGGCGTTGAGTGTTTCTGGTGACAGGTCTGCTGTAAATCTCAAGGATGCTTGCTTGAATGTAATTTCCCCTTTAGATCTTGCTGTTTTCAGAATACTGTCTCTATCTGTAGGATTTGTCATTGTGACTAGGATGTGTCTTGGGGTGATTTTTCTGGGGTCTCTTTTGGTTGGTACTCTTCGAGCATGCAGGATTTGATCACATATATTCTTTAGCTCTGGAAGTTTCTCTTTAATGATGTTCTTGACCATTGATTCTTCCTGGAAATTTTCTTCCTGGGTTTCTGGGACTCCAATGATTCTTAAATTGTTTCTATTGATCTTATCATAGACTTCTATCTTCATCTGTTCCCATTCTTTGACTAATTTTTCCATTGTCTGTTCATTTGCTTTAAGTTTTTTTTTCCAATCTCTCCTGCTGTATGGAATTATTATGTATCTCATCTTCCACAGCACCAAGTCTATTCTCAGCTTCTGATACCCTGTCCCAGAGCTTATCCATTTTGTCATTCACTTCGTTTACTGACTTTTTCTGACCTGTTAATTGATATGTTATTTCAGTTTGGAGTTTTGTGATTTCTGTCTTCATATTTTCTGGTTCTTATTAGTGTTCTGTTCAACTCGATCCATGGTTTCTTTGAGGTCTTTGAGCATCTTCCATATTGCTAGTCTAACGTCCTTATCTGAGAGGTTGATTAGTTGGTTGGTCATTATCTGGTCCTCAGAATTGTCATCTTCATTCTCTATGACTGATGCTGGCCTGCGTTGTTTCCCCATTGTCACACTTGTATTGTCGGTTTTTCTACGTGTTGTGGTGGAATTTATTGGCTATATGATACTGGCACCACTCTCCTCTGGCTCCGACTTGCCTCTAAGGGAGGGGAGTCCTCTGTGGATGAAGCCTCACACAGGATCAAATCTTAGGCCCAAGCACGCAGCAGAAAAGACAGCCCGGAGAGAAATGCTTGCTTCTGTGATCCAGCAGGGTTCTTAGTGTGATTTTTTTCCCTTCTTGTTGCAATGGTGTTCTTTTTCGCTCGCTCTCTGGGTAGCTTCAGAATGCAGTTTTTTGGGGGTTCACTTCCCAGGGGTCTGAGGAAAGTGCTCGCTGGGTAGCTTCTGAATGCAGTTTTGGTGGGCTCGCTTCCCAGGGCTCTGAGGAGAGTTTCAGGAGTCAGAAAATACAGTGAAGGACAGACAGGGCTCTCTTCAGGTCCTCAGTTTCCTCAGAAGAAGCACAGCCATGCTGGGACTCCACAAGTGAGTCAATCAGCACTTCACCTGGCAGTCCCCGAGGTCAGCCACCTCTTACTCACTCACCCGCTCGCTGGGTAGCTTCCGAGTGCAGTTTTTGGGGGCTCCAACTCTCATTTTTCTATATGCTGTTTTTCTAATATTTTACTTTGAGACTCTGTTTATCGTATAGGTTGAAATGAGTCCCATAGAAGCAGAAAAATTTGGGGTTAAATTTTTATATCCATTAATTCACTATTTTGCTTGAGATTCGTGAGTTCAGGCTAATGGCATTTAGTTATATTGGTGAAATAAAAGTTATGTATTACAAACTGCTGTGTTGTTTTATATGGTAGTACGATTTTAATCCATTTGGTTTTTTATTTACCTTCACTAAATGTCTTTTCATTGTATTTTACAGAACTGGCTTAGTGTCTGTGTGGGGGCTAATCCAACCCAGGGAGAGAAAAATTATGGGGGTCAGGGGCTTCCAGACTCATGGTTGGAAAGAGCAAGGGAGAGTGAGTGAGAGACCATGAGAAAGAGAGAGAATGAAAGAAACTACAGACCTTACTCCCTAGTCTTTTATAACCCTGTCTCCAACCCCTCTGGGCAGCAGTTAACAGTTAACAATAAATAATCTTTAAACGTAGTTAATAGATATAATTCTGGGTGAAGAGAAGAGGAGGGTAGGACTCAATTTCAGTGATAATTTTAGGTGCTATTTCAAACATTTTAATATTTTAAAGTGTCTAAAATTAACCAGAATAATAATGATAAAAATCCTTTATATCATTTAGAATACATTATTCTACATACAATATCTATACTTTATGAAAATAGTAAATACAGCTATAAATTTCCTTTTTTAGTTGTCCAATTTAATTTTTATTAATATCTTTATGAACACCTTGATGACAAATATGATTGTAGTTGGGTTTCAGTCATGTAAAAAGACAACCCCCTTCACCAGTGCAACATTCCCATCACCAATATCCCAAATCTTCCTCCTCCACACCCCACTCCCACCTGTACTCTAGACAGGCTGTCAAGAAATGAAGTCATGAAATTTTCCTATACATGGATGTACATAGAATCTATTATGCTGAGTAAAATAAGTCAGAGGAAGAGAGATAGACACAGAATAGTCTCACTCATCTATGGGTTTTAAGAAAAATAAAAGACATTTTTGCAATAATTCTCAGAGACAAAATGAGGAGGGCTGGAAGGTCAAGCTCATGACACGAAGCTCACCACAAAGAGTGATGAGTGCAGTTAGAGAAATAACTACATTCAGTGAAATTGTATAATGTTCCATCAAACTTGAATGATAACTTAGCTGAATAAATTATTACTGCACAATGTATTCAATGTGTTGGCTACATATTATCATGTCTTGCTCTCTTTGAAAGTCTCGTTTGAGAAAACTGTTGAAAATTTAAAGGAACCTTTATTGTAGGAATTATATTTTTCTCTCTAGTTTCTCTTGGAATTGCATCTCTATATTTGACCTTACCATTAGAACTATGACATATTTTGGAAAAAAAATTGGACTTATTCTGTATGAATATCTGTATTCTTCCTTACTTAGGTATATAGGTTATCCTCCGATTGGGGTAATTCTTACTATATTTTTTCTATGAAATATTGTTTGTTTTATCCATCTTTCCTTCTGAGACTCATATAATTTGTATATTGTTTCTCTTGTGGCTGTCCCATATACACTTTTTCTTAAATTTTGATTTCTTCTTTCTTCGTATAATTTTTATGCTACTAAACTTCACCTTTTCACTAACACCTTTCTTACCTTTTGTTTCTGGATTGTACCTGCTAGTGTTCAGAGATTACTTCTGGCTCTATGCTAAGGGAAATTCCAGAGTTTATCTATGGTACTGGGAATTGAACTGGGGTTGACCACATGGACGGCAAGTATGATAACCCCTGTTATCTCTGTAGTCACTTTCTGTTCTTTTTAATTTCTTATATGTTGACTTCAAGCATACTGATACATCTCTCTACTTCTTTAAGTTGGCAGCTTGTAATTTCTAATATTCCTGCTATGCTTCAGTTAAGTGTTCTCTTATTGAAAATTTATCAAATTTTGCTTTTAATGCTTGAAACTGTCTTTTATTATTTGCTTCATTTAAGTGAATAACTTAGCCATTAAATATTTGAATTCTTCATTGGAGATATTTGAGAGTTTGGGTATGTTTGGGGAATTTCTTCAAATGTTTACGTCATCCATCTTCCTAAATTTCCTCACCTTGTCTGGTGCTGGGTAACATCAGTCTACCTTTAGGAGACAGAGACCTTAAGTATTCTAGTCTTGGAGCCTGTACAATGATTATTCCTATGGACTACAAACACTGTATGAATGTGAGTCTATTATTTCAGGGATGACAGTCCTAGTATATGGAAACAACCATGAGGCATTTGAGTTGGGCTCTGGTTTTACTCAGCCAGCTAAGGTGAACCATGCATCTAGATCTCTACAGGTAAAGACCTATTTTTATCTTTTTTTTCTGGAGGGGAGGGAGGACCTACCTGTTCTCACAGGCCAGTTCCTGGATTTATACTCAGGGACCACTCCTGATGGTGCTCAGGTATAATATGTAGTACTAGGTATCATACAGAAATTAATTTATTTACTATCTCTTTATAATCATTTAGACAACAATTATTTGGGAATTGTGAGAACATTATTATAAGAATGTGTCATAAGTATAAAGTCATATATAAATATATAAATATAAAGCCATACATATATATTTCTTAGCAATGATAGAACACTGGATCTCATGTATGTATAGATAGATATATAGATATATACTGCAAGTGCTCTCCTGTTGACTTATAACTCTGACCCAAAACCTAACCTAACCTCATATAAATCCAATTTTCATTGGAATTTTTTAATGTGAACCTTTCTCTTACTAATTTTGTTTTCTCATCCTTTATGCTACTGATATCTTTCAATGGATAGTTCTCTTTTGACTGATTACCTTACTTATTTTAGGATGTTTAGTAAGATTCTTAATATCTGTTCAGCAAATGCCAGCAGCATTTCCATTTCCAATGTTAACAAATAAAAATCTCCAGGAATTGCCAGAAATGCATGCTCTGAAGGGCCAAGGCCTCATCTCAAGCAAAAAAAGTTCAGTTTTATGACCATATTATTAAAGAGAACAAGAGAAGATAAACATTTTTTAGAGAAATGTATTTGATTCAAAGCAAGGCAGAACAATGAACAGTTTTATAAAACAGTTTGAAGAGTATTGATTTGACTATTAAGTATAGTTTTAGGGACAAAAATATAATTATTTTCAACATTTGCTAATAGAGCTACATATGCATATTTGGGTTTTGGGTCAAACTCAAATTAAGCAATGATCCTTACTCCTGGTTTACTCTTAGCTTAATTCTATCTTTGTACATTGGAATTATTCTTGGCTGGTTTGTGGGAAATATGGAAATCTAGAGATCAGACCGTGTTTAGTTGTGTGAAAGGCAGATGCCCTAATAACTGTACTATTGTTCCAGAACTGTAAAACTTATTACATGATAAAAATTCCATTTGGTGATAAAACCTTGAGAAATATGAGATTAGCACATATTTTTGTTTAAAATTTGTTAAGGTTAAAAATGGCACTCATTAAAATCATTAAAATGGTTTTAAGATGGGCAGATTTCCTATACCTTATGTTGTAAATTAGAATCTGTTCTTGGATTAAAAATCATTTTCTAAATATATTGAGTACTATTAAATAGAAATAAATATGCTAGTATAATATACCAGAAGGAAAAATAATTTCCAACACAGATGGGCTTCAGGGATTTTAATACAAAAGGTTTTAAAGATCTTGGGACAGGAGACATTTGCAAGTTAGAGAAAATGTTTTTGAAATCATCCTCTCTAAATTATGAATTGCGTTCAAAAGTAGTTACTTGAAGGCTTATTTGAAATTAAGTAAGTGCTAAATATCCTGTTCATTTGTGCCCAGCAGCATCATTACTCAATCTGTCCTACCCATGCAGATGGAAAGATGAAATAGAAAGACAAGTAAAAAGATTCATAACATAACCTATTTCCAAAGAAATATTAACCATAATAGCATAACTTTTCAGTTTTTATTCAGTGACGAGTTTATATGGAGTTAATGGGAGTTAATATAAATAATAATAATCACAATTCCATTTGCTGAACTGATAGCCATTTTGTTATTCTTATTTAGTCAAGAAAATATTTTGGTTATCATCAAATAATGCATTTCCTTAAAGCCTTATGTTGTTCCGAATAAACATTACTCTGCATGGAGGACTCAGATTATATGTTATGTCATAGCTAATATTTTATTTTAAATAGCCCCAGCCTATAGAAGGATGTTAATACAGATATTAGGGGGATTTTCCTAAATACTTTTATACCTCTGGATATACAATAAGCTCCATCAATATTGACTTTAAATTTGGAAAGTTAAATGAGTTAGAAAACAGACTGACTTGTTCTAGAAATAAACCATATACAGTAATTTATAAGTGGATACTTCAGGAATCTCAAATTCTAGTTGAATATCAAAAATGCCCAGAATGGCAAACAAACAAATTGACAAAGCAACATATTTTTCATCACCACATATTTCAGAATGTCCTCAAGAGTCTATTATGGCTATACTTCCTTTGTGTTTTTTATCAATTTGTAAAGTAAAGAACTCTTGCTCCAAATAAGCCTGAATATTTGTCATGGAGATTTGACTTAGGCCTCAATGGATTGGACAAGGATCGACCAAACCTGAACCTCAAATCCCAATATTGGAACCAGCACAATTTACAAAACAAGCACCAGGAATAAAACTCCCCCTGGGGAAGGCCTGAATGCTATCCTGACACCAATCTGCTTGATCTAAGGGCAGTTTGTCTATCTCACCATATAATGGTGAGATGAAATCAGAAGACACTCCATCCTAGGAAAACCAAGATCTCTTGTAAAACCCAAGATCTCTACAGATGACTGACTACAATAACCACTACTGAGCAGAACTTTTACTGGGACCATAAAGAGTGATCTTGGGTTTGGACAACCAACATGCCCGGAGCCTGTGATTGGTCTTTTGACAGTATGATTCAGGGTTGGAGACACACTGTAAGTCTTAGGCCAATCAATAAAATTTCCTTTAGAATTTCCCCAATATTTGCTGAATCTGTTGGGGAAAAAGCCACATCTGTCCCTTCTTCCTATTCTTTTCTTCTTTTAATTTTATTTATATTCTATTTAGGGGCTCTGCCTTTATCATAGAACCTTGTAACTTGAATCATTTTGTTTTATTTTAACTTTATTGATGTATTAATTGATTGATTGGTTTCTGTGCCACACCCAGTGGCACCCAGGGGTTATTTCTGTATCTGCACTCAGAAATCACCCCTGGAAGGCTGAGGGACAATATGCGATATGAGGAATTGAACCAGGTCCCTCCGTGGTCTGCAGCATGCAAGGCAAAGGCCCTACAACTGTGCCATCTCTCTGGCCCCAGAACTTGAATCATTTTGTTATGCTTCATATTTCTATGTCTTCCTACAAATTGAGAAAAGAAAATAAATTTTGATGGGGTTCAGGGGCAGAGTGGTCTCAGGAGCACTGAGTGGGAAAAAATGGTCAGATCTAAATACCCAAGCCAAAGTCAATGAAAATAGATTCATGATACTCCAACTATAAAGAGCCAAACACAAAATGGACCTGTTACACTAGTCGTCCTGAAGGCTAAGGGTGGAGGTATGGGATGGTATAGGAAGGTCAAAACTGGTAGGAATGGCCCTAATCCACTGTCATTAAATGCCTGAAATACAACTGAGAAAGACTTATAACTCACAATGGCCTCAATAAAAGAATATTTTTAAAAAGCACTGTATTCTTTTTTTGTTCCTTTATTTGGGGTTAGTGCACACCCAGTAGTGTTCAGGGTTTACTCCTGGTTTTGAACACAGGAATTACTCTTGGAGGGGTGCCTAGGTGGCCATAGAGAAGCTAAGGATTGACCCTGGGTATGCCACATGCAAGGGAAGCATCTATTCACAGTACTTTGGCCCCTAAGTACTATATTCTTGATTCCAAAATCGCAAGGCATATATGTACTTGCCGCTTTGTCATTAATTAAAGTGATTCTATGAGTAAATGATACAAATTTATTTGTAGTTAGACTTACATATGTGAAATTCACAGTAGTTCACTCTTTATACTTATACAACAGCACCACTATAGTAGTATGGCTAATCTAAAGATTCATTTTAAAACGAAAACACATGGGTAAAATATAAATAATTTATAGATAAAGTTGTAGATCTGTTAAGAAATTACTTTGAAGGCTGCATTGTTATCTTTAGGTCATGAAGGGTTAACATTTCTGGAGTTTAATGCTCTTAATATGCTTTAGCTGTTTTGTCTCATTATAATAATTATTATTTTGTACAACATATTCTTACCAAAACATCTCATGTTATTGATATTATACATTTGAAATTTCTCTAGTATTTGTAAAACTTAAGACATATTAAGAAAAATGTACTCATCTGTTCAAATATTATATCAGATACACAATTTCTCTAAATAAAAATATATAAACGCAAATGAGAAAGATAATTTTGTATTGATGCTTCAAGATCCTCAGGTACTCAAGGGCAGTCTCAGCAGATCCATTATTGGGGATCAAAATCAGGGTATTAAAGATATTTTTGTTGTTTTAATTATAAATTATAAAGTCTAAAATCCTAGTGTTGGGTGAGGCCTTTCTCGGCACAGCACCTCTAGGCCCTTTGGCCGGTGGGTTTGAAAATGCAGGATATTGATGGAGAAATAATCATGAGCAGTCAGTTAAATTTTCATCAGAGACAGCTCAGTTTAGTCTATGGCCCTATCTGCTATTTGCATTTCCTCACATGGCTTCTATGTTCAGTTTATTCCAAGTAGCTTCTTCTAAGCTGCTTCTCCTCTGGCTCTCTCCCTCTGTCTTCCCTTCCCCCTCTCCCCCTGCCAAACTCTGTTATTCTTTATTCAAGATACTCCCACCCATCACAGGTGTGGGCAGGTCTGATCAACAGAAAGCTTAGGGCATTGGAGGTATGGAACCTTACAATTTATCTTTTTTAAATCTTATAGACTAAGGTAATCATATTTCAGTGGAATGGCACTTTGAAGACAAATTCTGGTTATGAGCACTTCTATCATTCTAATTAGAACCAGAAAATATTGAATGAATACTTTTTTATGTTATGCACTTTAAAAAATTGCTTTCTGATTTCAATGACCAGCTATCCACCAAGTTAATGACAAGGCTGAAAAATACAAAGAAGTTATTATATATACATTTTCCATACTGGTAGCATTACTTACTATATACTTTTAACTTCAGTACAAAATTTAGGAGTGAAGATGTTATGTAATTAAGGATTCTCCAGAGAAACTATGATAATAAGAATATGTACATATGGGGCCGGGGCTATAGCTCAGCAGTAGAGCGTTTGCCTTGCACGTGACTGATGCTGGACAGACCTCTGTTAGATTCCTGGCATCCCATAGGTCCCCAAGCAAGGAGAGATTTCTGAGCACATAGCCAGGAGTAACCCCTGAGGGTCACAGGGTGTGGCTCAAACACCAAAAAAAGAAAAAAAATCTGTACAGATATGAAATATTAAATAATGCAAGGCTTATGCAATACATTACACAAGTATCATATGCCTCATTTTATAATAAACTTAGATCTTATACATAAATAATATATAATTAATATATACATATATATTAGTTTGAAGAAAATAGTTTACATTATCGTGGAAGCTATCAAAAACTTGCCATCCAATCAGAAGCTCAGGCATAATTAATCTTCTGCAATCTTGAAGGAGAATTTTTGTTTCTTCACAAAATCTCACCTTTTGATCTTAAATGTCTTAAACTAATTAGATGAACCTCATCCATATTATAAAAGGTAACCTCTTTAGTTTAGAAATGGCTAGACCTTCAACAAATAAGAAAGTGTACTTTTATGACAAAACAGAGACTAGCATTTGAATCAACAATTTTTCCTAGCTAAGAAGACACAAAATTAGTTATCAGAGATCATAGTGTGTAGTCTTAATTCTTTAAAATGGAATTGGGTTAGAATAACCCCCTGTTCCCATACCCAAAACATATCTAGGTCAGTATAAGAATTTCTATCACATAGATAGATTGATTGATTGATAGATGATAGATGACCTCACAGTCATTTTATGACAAATTATAGCATTGAATTCTTTATCATTATGAATACATCAATGAATTACAAGAATCTCTCTTTGTACTCATGGTTTACTGAATAATTTATAGTTTTTCTGTCTTAATCCTGAACATTGCTTCCAGAAGACAGTGAGTTTTGATTTATTTTCTTTGTCAAAACCCTGTGAAAATAATATCACACTCTTATGCTCTCTCCTTGTATGTTGGTAGTTTATTCCTGAAATCAATGACCTTTATTCAGACAACTTTCTATTTCTCTATTGTCCTTTCTTTAGTATATTTTAAGAACATTTATACCATATAATTTTTTCTACCTTACAAATATAATTTTTGCAATGTTTCCAACAGATGTCTTTTGTGTTCAAGGCTAACCCTAATTTGGGTATTTTAAATTACTTTACATTAATAAAAATGTTACAGAAAAATATAAAAGTGAATGTTCTATCTGCCCTAAGCTCAATGTAAACTTTAATATTGCACATTCTCCATTTTGTTGGTATGCATATAGTATTGATTTCTGGTTTCAGAATAAAACACAAAAAATAAAAAAAATCTGTATATGTTAATCTTAAAAGAAATGTATTGTTTCCCTTTCTCCCAACCAGTTTTGAATATATGACTAAATTCACATGGAAAATGCTAACGTGTCAATTTTTATCAGGTTCTACAATCACAGATACATAATATATAGAAAATGATACATCCACAAGTTTCTAATTTTATGCTTTGAAAAGTGAAATAAAGGTAATGGAAGGGTAGTATAGTGCAGGATATTTTTCTTTTGTAAATCTAACTCAGATTCATATGCTTGGTAGCAGTCCATATAGTGGTCTGAACACCTCCAGGACTGATTCCTAGGTGCAAAGCCAGAAGTCATTCCTGAGGACAGATGAGTGTGGACCAAAACCAAGGAGGACAAAACTATCTTTTTGTTCTACCCATGAGAAGGAAATAAATTAATTGGAGGAGGATATAGAACAAATGAAAAATAATAAGAGTGAAGGGGCCAAGGGGACTTGAGTGCATTGATAAGGTTAAGAAAGGACAGAACTAAATATAAAATCCTCAGAGTGAAAGAAATCATGAGAAAACCATACTTAAAAACAACAGGCCTGTTATGATGGAAGACTAGGACAGCAGTGGTGTTATCAAGTAGACTCTGGGTAAAAGGAAGTTGACACTGGGGGTGGGATTGGTTCTGAAACAAAGTCTAAAGCTCAACTATAAAAACGTCGTAAATCACAAAGTTAAAATAATATTTAAATTTAGTTAAGTTATTTAACATAAATTTAAATAAAATTTGTTTTATTTAAATAATACTTAACATAAAAACGTACAACGAAAACCGTTTGAATTTCCAGCTCAGAACATCAGTAGCATTTTAGATAAAATACAATGACAGAACAGAATGTTGCAAAGACAATATGCTTGTTAACATCATAAACAGAGAAATTCTTGATTATACAAGTGTGATGCTAGGAGACCTCAAGAGTATTCACAGACACTTAGTTCTCCATTGTATGTATGTATGTATGTATGTATGTTTGAATTATAAAGATTATGTTTGATCTTTTAAGCCCTACTTTGAAAGACTTATTTTTATTCCCCTATGAGAGTATAGTTTTCAACTCCATTTCCACCAAAATACAATTTTAAGTTTCTGTTCATGAGTTTATAGTTTTTTTGCCACAACAAATACATTTTCAAGGGTTCTTCTATGTGCTAGAAATACAGAGATGAATGCCATTGACATCTTTCTCTCAAGCTTACAGCAATTTGAGTGTCAATTTCCAACTTTGTATCAAATAGTAACTTAAAAAGGACCTACAGTACTTTTCTGATTTGACCCTTGCATAGCCATCCATCACTAAAATATTCTAGCTAGATTTTAGATACATTTGTATATGAAAATATAAAAATTCAGATTTTTATGAAAAGTTAGGGTATAAATGTGTGTTAAATTTCTGTGAACCTAATCTGGTCACATGATGCCCAGGAATTTGACCAACATTATACTGGATGTTTCTGTGAGGCATTATATTAAAAAAACTTTTGCATATTAGAAGGGATTTCATACTTTTTGACTGTCTAGAATGTTTTGATCATTCCCCCCAACACTAGACTGAACTTATACAACTGCTAGTCTACATACTACATGCCACTCTGTCTTTTGTTTAACTCATCTGGAGATCTCTGAGACACTCCATATATCATTTGCCAAGTTTAATTGTTCAAAAATAATCATCCTCATTCTTATTTTTGCATTGTCAAAATTTAATAAAATACTACATTTTGCATAATATATTACATACTGACTACTTTGAGGGGTAAAATGGTAATGTGTGTAGCAGAATATATCTCTACTTAGGTTTTCATTATTTTCCCTCATGAAAGAAGTAAGATCATGAATTTGGGGGAAGATTACTACAGAAAAGTGACCTTCTTATACTTTTTTATAAATAATTAAGTGATATTATTGTAGTTGGTCTGACTAAACTACAGGTTCTAGGGGATTGTAAGTATAGCATACTAACCACAGGATGTCTTCAATTTTTTTAATAGATCACAAAAGTGGGTTCCTACCCAATAAAATCCTCAGCAACATGAAGAACAGGAGTCCAAGGAGAGTAATGCCAGTGCTTAAGAAAACAGCCTTATACTATATAAAGATGACATATCCCTGCTCTGTGCTATTTGATTACACTCTGTGTAAATCTAGTTTACAAACTAGCCAATCAGGTGGAAAACCCTATACAAAGAAAGTGTTTGTAAACTGACCAATAGGTTAGCATATGTAATAAGGAACCAATTGAAAGTATTGTTCATCTGAACTGTCTATCCTCATTTTTTCCCATCACATTACTACTATCTTGTTGAATTTATTCACCTTTATTAAAGATCATTTTGTGTCTTTTGTTCAACTACTTAAAATGGTTAAAATAATAGTTATTTCAACAGTAGGACTGAAACAACAGCATTATGACTAGAGCTCTTGCCTTGCATATGTAATGGAATTTCTATCCTTGGTACCCTATTATCCCCCAGCCTACCAGGAGTGGTCCCTGCATATACAGAGAGTGGAATACTTCCTAATCACAGCAGGATCTGGCCCCAAAATAAAATATTTGTATAATCATTCAGTGTGCAGCTTCACTCTTGATAACTAGAAAAATCACACTAACACCAAATACCAGGTACTTTCAATACTCCAGTTGTACTCATCTACCTGTTTCACACTGGACATTCTTCCCCTTTGATTATTATCATTTGATTGTTGTAATATATGGTGCTGTTTTATTTTGTTTGTCCATTTGCATAGTTGCTTTGTACTCCATCTAAGTAAATTCCTTCATGGCTTACCCATGTTGCCACAAAAATATTTTATTATTTTCATAGTTAATTAATATATATCTTTTTTTAACTTAATTTTTATTTTGATCATAGTGGCTTACATATTGTTGACAATAATATTTTAGGTACATATTTACATAAAATCAGGGGGGATTTCCATCACCAATTTGTCCTCCCTACACCTCCGTTTTTGTCCTACCTCCCATATGTTCTTCCCTCACCCCTAGGGCTGCAAGAATATGTTGTTCCCTCTGTATCTAGCCTAATACTTAGTAGTTATACACCTGTTTGGTCCTGGTGCCTCCCTTATTTCCCCCTCTAACTGGGGGGCAGGACTAGCTAGTTCATGTTATGTGGTTTTGTTTGAAGAAGGGAATAGTAGTAAACTGGGGTAAAGGTCTAATACACAGAAAATAAGCAGAATTCTTCTAGAGGGTCTCATCCTCAGTTAGAGAGACGAGGAGAAAAAGGTGAAACACTCCACCAGTACAAAAAGAAGTGTCAAATATCCAGTGAGGACTCCAACAATAACGCTAAGCACCACAAAAAAAAAAAAAACACGCCACGGTCTTGAGATAAGAAACATGGCAGAGCATATAATGAAAGAAAAGAAAAGAAAAGAAAAGAAAAGAAAAGAAAAAAAGAAAAGAAAAGCAAAGAAAATAAAAGAAAAAAGTGTAAATGGGGGCAACAGCTTCAATAACCACACCAAAACCAAGAAATCAACCAAAAATAGATAGGTAAATATAATAATAATGATAATAAATGAAGATAAAAAATAATATATATAAAAAGATAAATAATATTTTGTGTTTTGTTTCTTTCCCTCCTGCCCTGGCACAGTAAATATTGGGGTCATTCCAAAAGAAATTCACTTGGCCTAGGAGATATGGGGTTTCTCCGCCCTTGGAGTATATTGTCACGGGATCAACTATAGCCTCTGTTCAGGATCCTTTACTCTCCCAGTGGTGTATTTGTGTTGTTTGGAAGACTTTTGTTCCGTCCTAGGTGATACAATCAGACCTCTGTATCTAGAGATCTCAGTCTCTGCACAGGTTCAGGGTTGGGACTTATGATGAAGTCAGTCTTTGTGGTTCTAGAAGTTTCGTTCCCTCAGTGTCATTTTAATCCATCTTCTGTGGTTGGTGGTCTTGGTCTTGGCAATAAACCTGGGATGGCACCTAGGATAACACCTTTCCTTGTGTTTCCAGAAGCCCCACTCTGTTACAGTTGTCTCTGCCAGATCTTTGGAACTGGGGATCATGGTTGTTGTGCAGGTCGTAGTAAAAACCCTAGACTAGGGCTTTTTTGTTGGTCCCAAGATATATACAGTCTGGTCATGGTTCTAGCAGCCAGTCATCTGTAAATCGCAATCTTGGTTTTTGGACCTACCAACGGGTGACAAATCTTCTGATTTTGACTTATCGATGGCTGGTAAGGTAGGATAACTTGTTCTTAGGTCATGTTGTTCCCATTTTCCTCATTATCAGGATATCGTATTAGAGCTGGCACTCGTTGGTATTCCAGCAGTATTAAGGTTGTCCCAGATGGGGTTTGTTTCCTGCAGCTGTTGTGATGAACTGTGCAGTTTCTGTGACTGGGATCCAGGGTTCAGGACTGGACGGATGGGATCTAATCTCCTGAGGTCTAAGTTGATTCCTCATGACATATTTTCAAGGTAGGAGTTATCCCTGTATTGTAAACAACTATGAGTTCCTATATCTAGTAGATAAGAGCTCTTTTTTATATGTAAGATTTCCCCTTTTTTTAGTGTGCCTTTTTATATTGTTGGTGCATTTGGGGGTGGACAGAGAGGAAAACAGAAACAGGTCACATACCCAAAAAAGATTTAAAAAAATAAGATTAAAAATGTATGTGCTCACATATGTATATGTAGAACAGATAATTAAAAATGAATTAATGAAGTATTTAAAGAACCAAAGTGATGCAGAATACTACCTTACATTTGGGGAAAGGCAAGTAAAGAGGAGGTGTAATACAGGTCTTATGTTTATGTTGGGAGTACATGTTTTCCCATTGTCTTTTGGGTTTTTCTTGTAGTGTTTGGGTTCCCAGGCACCTTTCCATCACAACCCCTGACCTTCTTCAGATTGGCAAAAGATTTGCGGCAGGGCGGTCTTGGAAGAGTTCTTGTATTGGGACTACTTTTGGAACTAAGTCCGGTTTCAAGTAACAGTCCACATTAGGGGAAGATGGTAGGGAGGGCCACGCAGCATGGGTCCGCGGGGGAGTTAGCTGCCTTTTCTTGCAGGAGACAAAGTGTGGGTTTGACTGAGTGTCTCTTCGTTTGGGTACTGGGTACTGGTTCATTGGGGTAGGAGGTCAATCTTGTTGCCTAATAGATTAAGGACTGAGGGTGAAGAGTTTTAATACAGTGGTAAGTCTGGATGGGAATGAGGGGTAAGGGGGTATTTGGATTTCCAAAGAGGGGAAAAGGGAATGTATCTGGTAGGGGTAGGAAGGGAGAAAAGAGAAAATATATTAGAAAGAAAGGGAAAAGAGAAAAGAAAAAAGTAAGAGAAGAGTAGAAAAGAAATGATAAAAAAGAAAGTAGTGAGATTAGAGGAGAGAATAGTAAGGGAATGTTAGTTTGCTTGAATATGTTCGATGAGTAGAGTCTGTAGTTTAAGTCTGTATGTCACGGTTACTGCTTCGGTGGTCTGACTGGCCACGTGCTTCGATTCCTAAAAGAAGGTATAACCTTGAAATAAAGTGTATGTTAAAGAGTTTTCTCGAGACCATCTTGTAGTGCCAGCTAGGTATGGTATCTCGTGTGGTATCCCGAGCTGCCATCTTGGTTTATCCACCCTTTGTATCCAAGAATGCCTGTGGACAGAAAAGCTGAGAGGTTATTTTAAATATAGTAAGGTAAGGCATTAAAACATGATGTTATGGGATGTTTCCATTGGAGTCAGTGATTTCCCGTGGTAATCTTTACCTGTGATCCTGTATACGATCTCCAAGGGATTAATGTGGGCCTTTGTCGTAGAAGGCTGATTACATACCTGTTCTCTCTATGCTGCTGTTTCTGGTGTTGCTGTTTTCTTTGTGGAATAATGCGGTCAAGAGTTTGCGTTGTTCCTTTTTCATGTATGTTGGGCACTTCTCTCGAGTATATGTTGACTATTACAGTGTTTAGAGTTTCTACCCTGTTAAACCCTATTATTTGATTGTTGAGTGTTAGTTGTGTATAAGATGTATGTTCTAGGTGCTTCAGAATAGTGCTATCATTTTGTGTTTATTTTTTGTCTTCTGACTTACTTCGTTTAACATAACATGTTCTAGGTCCATCCACGTTGCTGCAAAGTCTGTGATTGTATCATTTCTGACTGCCATGTAATATTCCATTGTGTATAGATACCACATCTTAATGATCCATTCATCTGTTGTTGGACATCGAGGTTTGTTCCAAGACTTGGCTATTATACTGAGTGCTGCAATAAATAGTGCAGTGCACACGTATTTGGAAAGAATGTCCTTCCAACTTGGGGTTATATACCTAGGAGAGCATTTGCTGGGTCAAATGGCAGCTCAATTATAAGTTCTTTGAGCACTCTCCAGACTGTGGATGAGAGTTCCTTTCATACCGCATCCCCGCCAACAGAGATTGTTCCCATTATTTTTTATGTGAGCCATCCTTACAGGTGTAAGGTGGTATCTCATTGTTGTCTTGATTTGGATCTCTCTGATGATGAGTGAAGGTGAGCATGTTTTCATGTGTTTGTTGGCCATCCTTCTGTCTTCCTCAGAGAAGTGTCTATTCATTTCATCTCCCCATATTTTATGGCTTTATTTGGTTCTGGGGGCTCAGCTTTCTGAGTGCTTTGTATATTCTAGATATCAGCCCTTTATCTGATATGTCGAGCGAAAAGTTTTTTTTTCCATTCTGTTAACTGTCTTCTTACATTAAGTAAGGTTTCTTTCGCCATGCAGAAGCTTTTTAGTTTGATGTAGTCCCATTTGTTTATGTTTGATGCTAAAGTTCTTGCCATTGGTGCTACATTCTCAAAGACCTTTTTGATATATATGTCTTCGAGTGATCTGCCTATTTTGTTCTCAATAAACTTTATAGATTTGGGTCTGATTTCAAGGTCTTTGATCCATTTTGAGTTGACTTTTGTATAAGGAGTGAGGTATGGGTCAATTTTCACTTTTGTACATGTGGCTTTCCAGTTGTACCAACACCATTTGTTGAACAGGCTTTCTTTGTTCCATTTCAAGTTCCTGCCTCTTTTATCAAATATTAGTTGGCTATATACCTGGGGATTTATTTCTGGGAATTCTGTTCTGACCCACTGGTCTGAGGTCCTGTCTCTGTTCCAGTACCATGCTGTTTTGATTACTATGGCTTTATAGTATAGTTTCAAGTTAGGTAAGGAGATGCCACCCATCTTCTTGTTTTTTAATGTGTGTTTGGCTATCCTGGGTTTTTTGTTATTCCAGATGAATTTTTTGATTGATTGTCCTATTTCTTTAAAGAATGGTGTTTGAATTTGGGTAGGGATTGCATTAAATCTATATAGTAGTTAGATAGATAGATAGACAGATAGATAGATAGATAGATAGATAGATAGATAGATAGATAGATAGATAGATAGATAGATAGATAGATAGATAGATATAGATAGACATTTTGACTATGTTAATTCTACCTATCCATGAGCTTGGGATATTCTTCCATTTCTTTAGATCCTCTTCAATTTCTTTCTGAAGTGTTTTGAAGTTTCCCTGGTATAGGTCTTTCACTTCCCTTGTAAGGTTGATTCCTAGGTACCTGATATTTTTGATAATATTTTAAATGGAATTGTATTTTTAATCTCTCTCTCCTAAACTTTGTTGTTTGTATATAGAAACGCTACTGTCTTTTGTGTATTGACTTTGTATCCAGCCACTTTGCTGTATTGGTTAATTATTTCTAGGAGTTCTACTGTGGACTCTTTAGGGTTTTCGATGTATATCATCGTATCGTCTGCAAATAGAGATAGTTTGTGTTCCTCTTTCCCGATTTGGATTCCTTTGATTCCCATCTCTTGTCGGATTGCTATTGCTAGGACCTCTAAGGTTATATTGAATAAGAGTGGAGAGAGTGGACAGCCTTGCCTAGTTCCTGATCTTAGTGGGAATGCTTCTAGTTTCTCGCCATTAAGTATAATGTTGGCTGTCGATTTTTCATAGATAACTATAACTATCTTGAGGAAGGTTCCTTCTAACCCTATTTTGCTGAGTGTCTTTAAATGAAAGGGTGTTGGATTTTGTCAAACGCCTACTCTGCATCGATTGATATGATCATGTGTTTTTTGTCTTTCTTGTTGATGTGATGTATAATGTTGATTGATTTGCGTATGTTGAACCAACCTTGCATTCCTGGTTAAATCCCACTTGGTCATGATGTATGATCTTTTTGATGAAGTGCTGGATTCGGTTTGCTAAGATTTTGTTGAGTATCTTTGCATCTATGTTCATTAGTGAGATTGGTCTGTAGTTTTCTTTTTTGGTGGTGTCTTTGCCATCTTTGGGAATAAGTGTGATATTGGCCTCATAAAAGGTATTGGGGAGGATTCCTGTTTTCTCTATGGTTTGGAAGAGCCTATGGCAAAGTGGTAGTAGGTCTTCTCAAAATGTTAGGTAGAATTCACCTGTAAATCCATCTGGGCCTGGACTTTTGTTCTTAGGGAGTTTCTTAATTACAGCTTCAATTTCCTCTGAGGTGATTGGTCTATTTAGGCTTTCTAGTTCTTCCTTTTCCAGTCTTGGAAGATGGTATTTTTCTAGGAATCTGTCGATTTCTGCTGGGTTCTCTAGCCTAATTGAGTATAGTTGTTCATAGTATAATCTCATGATATGTTGTATTTCTTGGGGTTCTGTTGTAATCTCTCCCCTTTCAATTGTGATCCTACTGATTTAGGTGCTTTCCTTATTTTTTTTGGTGAGTTTTGCCAGTGGTTTGTCTATCTTGTTTATTTATTCAAAAAACCAACTCTTGGTCCCATTGATTTTTTGTATTGTTTTCTTAGTTTCTATGTTGTTTATTTCTGCTCTGGTTTTATTATTTCTTGCCTTCTTGTTGTGGTTGGATTTCTCTGCTGCTGCTGTTCCAATTCTTTGAGGTGATCATTTAAACTGTTGATTTTTTTGTTTTCCTGTTTCTTGACATAGGCCTGTATTGCTATGAGTGTCCCCCTAATTACTGCTTTTGCTGTGCCCCACAAATTTTGACAAGTTGTCTCCTCATTATTATTTGTCTCAAGGAATCTTTATTTTTTCTCCCTGACGATTAGTGATGTTGAGCATGTTTTTTTTAATTATTTATTTATTTATTTTATTTATTTAAACACCTTGATTACATACATGATTGTCTTTGGGTTTCAGTCATGTAAAGAACACCCCCCATCACCAGTGCAACATTCCCATCACCAATGTCCCAAGTCTCCCTCCTCCCCACCCGACCCCCGCCTGTACTCTAAACAGGCTCTCCATTTCCTTCATACATTCTCATTATTAGGACAGTTCAAAATGTAGTTATTTCTCTAACTAAACTCATGACTATTTGTGGTGAGCTTCCTGAGGTGAGCTGGAACTTCCAGCTCTTTTCTCTTTTGTGTCTGAAAATTATTATTGCAAGAAAGTCTTTCATTTTTCTTAAAACACATAGATGAGTCAGACCATTCTGCGTTTTTCTCTCTCTCTCTCTGACTTATTTCACTCAGCATAATAGATTCCGTGTACATCCATGTATAGGAAAATTTCATGACTTCATCTCTTCTGACAGCTGCATAATAGTCCATTGTGTATATGTACCACAGTTTGTTTAGCCATTCGTCTGTTGAAGGGCATCTTGGTTATTTCCAGAGTCTTGCTATGGTAAATAGTGCTGCACTGAATATAGGTGTAAGGAAGGGGTTTTTGTATTGTATTTTTGTGTTCCTAGGGTATATTCCTAGGAGTGGTATAGCTGGATTGTATGGGAGCTCGATTTCAAGTTTTTGGAGGAATCTCCATATCACTTTCCATAAAGGTTGAACTAGAAGGCATTCCCACCATCAGTGGATAAGAGTTCCTTTCTCTCCACATCCCCGCCAACACTGTTTATTCTCATTCGTTGTGATGTGTGCCTTTCTCTGTGGTGTGAGGTGGTATCTCATCGTTGTTTTGATTTGCATCTCCCTGACGATTAGTGATGTGGAGCATTTTTTCATGTGTCTTTTGGCCATTTGTATTTCTTCTTTGTCAAAGTGTCTGTTCAGAATCTTTTTATTTCTTCCTTGAGTTGTTCTTTGATCCAGCTGTTGTTGAGCAGCATGTTGTTTAATCTCCAGGTATTAGTTTTTCGCCATTGTTTCTTCTTGAAGTCAATTTTGACCTCTATTGCATAGTGATCTGATAGGGTATTGCTAATAATCCTTACATTTGTGGTCTTATATAGGTTGGCTGTGTATCCTAAGACATGGTCTATTCTGGAGAAGGATCCATGTGGGCTTGAGAAGAATGTGTATTCTGCTTTCTGGGGATCGAGGGCTCTATATAAGTCTATTAGCCCTAGATCTTCTAATTTTTCATTTAGGGCTCTTATTGCTTTGCTATTTTTCTGTTTGGTGGATCTGTCCAGTGGTGATAGTGGAGTATTGAGGTCCTCTACTATTATCACATTTCCCTTCATGTGTTTCTCCAGGTTTGCGAGCAGTTGCGTCACATATTTTGCTGGCTCTACATTAGGTACATAGATATTGACCAGGGTTAGTACTTCTTAATCTAATGTTCCCCTGATCAGTAGGTAGTGACCCTCTTTGTCTCTGATCACTTTCTTGAGATTGAATGCAATATAGTCTGATACAAGAATGGCTGTCCCTGCTCTTTTTTGTTTTCCATTGGCCTGTATAATTACTTTCCATCCTTTTATTCTAAGCCGGTGCTTATCCTGTAGTTGTAGATGTGTTTCTTGCAGACAGCAGAAGTCCAGTTTATTTTTCCTAACCCAATTCTCTACTATGTGTCTTTTAATTGGACAGTTTAGTTCGTTAACATTTAGGGAAATTATTGAGAGAGAGGACTGTTGTGCAGTTGTATTGTGTGGAGTGGTTGTTGTTACAATCGGGGGTTTGGATTGTGAATTCATCTCTGAGTAAGTCATTTAGGATCGGCTTAGTTTGCACAAATAGTTCAAGTTCGTTCCTGTTTGAGAATGTTTTTAGTCTGTCCTCCCATATGAATGATAGTTTTGCTGGGTATTGGACCCTGGGTTGGAAATTTCTTTCAGTCAGTCATTTAAATATGTCTTCCACTGTCTTCTTGCTTGAATTATTTCAAATGGGAGATCTGGTTTGATTCTTATGTCCTTTCCTTTGTACTTGAGGTTTTTTTTCTCCCTTATTGCTTTAAGGAGTTCCTCTTTCTCTTTATTTTTTGCCATTTGGATTATTATTTGTCTTGGTGTTGGTTTTTTAGGGTCTATTTTATCAGGGACTCTCTTGACTTCCTGGATTTGGCCTGAAGTTTCTTTCTAGAGGGTGGGGAAGTTCTCTGTTATTATCTCCCTAACTACCTGTTCTTCTCCTTTCCCTATTTCCTCCCCTTCTGGTATACCCACAATTCTTATATTGTTTCTTTTGTCCTTGTTCATTAGATATTGGATTTTTCCTTCCAGTGCTTTGCCTTTTATATTTTTTGTTGGTTTCTTGATCATTTTTTGTTTGCAGTTTTCCTTCGAGTTCTTCAATGTGCTTCTCCAACTCTGTTTCTGCTCGTAAGGCTTGTTAATTTGTCTTTTAATTCCTTCACTTCTTTTTGTATGGAATCTCTCATGTTCTTTAACATTTCTTCTTTAATTTGGCTGATTCGTTCATCCATGTATTTCTTATACTCGGTAGCTAGGGTTTCTTTCATTTCTTTTATTGATTCTTGCATTTCCTTCCTCATGGCCGTTTTTAGGTCTTCTTCCCATGTATCTGTGCGTTTTGGTAGACTCAGAAACTTGTAGGGTTTGTCACGGTATCTCCAGATATTAGGATTCTCCTTGATTTATGCATATTTCTTTGTATTTAGTGGTGTGCTTTGGAGTGCTGTGCCTTCTAATTTCGGCCTGCTTTGGGCCCCTGTGGCGTGGAGATGGGTCCCCTTCCTGAAAGTGGTTCTAGAGGGAGCTGTTGGGTGAGTTTGTTGAACCTAGCTCTTTCTCCTCCCCTTTGCTACCTAGAGGTCAGCCTTCCTTCAGTGGGTTATGTCCCTTTTCTGCTCCTTATTTCTGTCAGCGGTGCAGTTCCACTCCTGGCCACAATGGTTGTTGGCGCTGTTGAGTCTAGCTCTCTATCCCCCCTCCTCTCTCTGGGAGTCAATGGAGCTCTGCCCCCTCCAAGCCTCAGTTGAAGGAATTCCCTCAGCCAAACCCTGCAGGCTCTGCCCTCAGCCCTTGGGGAGTCCCAGGTCCCTTCCAGGGCTCAGGGGGGGTGGACTGCTCTAGGTCACCCAAGGGTCCAGGTGGTTGGTCCTATCTCCCCCGTCTATTGGTCCTAGTCTGCCCCAGCGGCACAGGGTTCTCCTCATCCCTCCTACCTTTCACTCAGGCTTGGGGTCCCTGAGCGGCTTGCTCAACTTGCCGGTCTAGGCGCCCACCTGGGGGAAGGGACTCACCCGGTCCGCTCTCGCCTGCACTCGGGGTCCCGGGGTGGGGCTTGCCAGACTAGGCGCCCACGTGAGGGGAAGGGGGCTCACCCAGTCCACTCTTGCCTGTGCTTGGGGTCCCGGGGGGGGGGGGGCTTGCCCAACTAGGCGCCCACGTGAGGGGAAAGGGGGCTCAACCAGTCCGCTATCCGCTTGCGCTCGGGGTCCTAAAATATATATTTTAATTTGGGTCACACACAATTTTATTCAGAGCTTAATGTAGGCCGTGTGATCAGTGATAGTTTTTTGTGGCCTTAGGGGACATTATGGGATTCCAAGGAATGAACATGGATCATCCTTATTCAAGGCAAGTTTCCTATCTTATTTATCTATATAGCATGTCTTTTGAGTTCAGTCACATAGTATCATAAATTTATTTTCCCATATTTTGGCTCTTAAGAATAATGCTACATTGAACTTAGTGGTGAAATTATTTTCCTTTTATGATTTCATTAAATAAACATGAATTCCAAAGTTATAGATGATGTTTAGACATACAATATTCCAACACCTATATCAACACCAGTATCAAATTTCCCCCACTTGTGATCCCATGCTCCAACTCTGCACACAACTATTACCTGCCATGTTGACAGACATTTTTAGTTTGGCAGTTGTAATTTAGAACTGATGTGTTCAGTGATGTTGAGTATGTACTTTAATTATATAACTATACCATTGCTCCATTGCACCAGTATACCAGGGCCTCTAAATCCTATTCCCTCATTACTATCTTTGTTTTATCTTCCTTTGCCCCGTTATTTCTTTTTTTCTTTCTCCTTCTCCTCTTATACTCTGGGGTCAAGGGTGATCTATTAATAACTATATTTCAGTTCTTCATACAGTTAAACCACTAATAAGTGAGATCATCCTGTTTTTGTCATTTTTCTGTCTTAATTCGCTAAACATGGTATCTTTCAGTTGCAACCAGGTTACAGAAAATTTCATGATTACATCATTACTTGCAACTGCCTAGTATTTAATTGTATGTTGTGCATATATATATAAACATATGTGAGAATATATATTTAACTTTGTCCATTAGAATCATTTTAACAAATATACAGGAATGCAATGCTTCATCACATGGTAGTTCTTTTGTTAAGTTCTTGGAAGAACCTAAATATAAGTTTCAATAATCACTTTACATACTTACATTCCCACGAAGAGTACTTGAGGGCTCACTTTTGGACATGGTTGCCAACTGTATTTAGTCCCCTTGTTAAGGAACATTCTAGCTCATTGTGGCTGTGATTCGCATTCTCCTAAATATAAGCAGTGATTACTATTTTTAGTGCACTGTCATTTCTGCATATTCTTTGGTGAAATACCCATTAAGAAACTGTGCCTACATATCAATCTTATAATTTGCCTACTTGTTTGTTGATTGTCTGGCTAATTTATATATTTTAAATATTATCTCCTTGCAACACAAAAGATTTAAAAGTAATTGCTCAAAATTTGTAGGTAGAATTTTTGATATAGTATAATTTATTTTGCAATGCAGAATATTTTCGTTTGACATAGTCCCATTTTTAGTTTTGTTTATGTTATATCTCTTTCATGGTACAAGACAAAGAGCATATTAAACTTTTCTAATGACATAAATGATGAAAACATCATATGTGAAACTTATTACTCACAGAAAAGATACTTCTTAGTAAAAAAGTGAGAAAATCATTTAGCAACAACTATCTGCTTTATGTAACAATCGCAGCAATAGCCAAACATTTTCTGGTCATTATATTTCAAATAAAATAAAAAGTCTAATTAAGAAAATAAATAATTAATACCTCAGGTTAGTTTGCTGCCCTATGTAAAAGGCAAAAACATTTTAGAAAAGTAGATAATTTAGAATAAAAATATCTATTAAAAGACTTTTGCTCATTGCAGGACTCAACAAATGGCCATAATTTGAAAAAAGTATCCAGTAATAGATGAATATATCAAGAAATTGTGTTATAAGAACATAAAAAGATGCACTTGGAAGGAATTATGAAACCATGTAGCACTTGCAATGAGGATAAAATCGAAAAGTATCATGCAAATTAAAATGATACAGAGGGAAAGGGAAATTATATAATCTCACTCAATGTGGAGTAGAGAGAAAAAAATCAAGACAATAAGCTGTACAATGACAAATCTTTGGAATTGGAATACAAAACCAATTAACAAATAGTAGGATTAGGGGAAATAAGTGCAAACTAGAGTTGATATAAGAGAGAACGGTGTTTTGTGGGCATATTAGTAATTGTTGGGAATATTATCTATAACAATACTGCATATTTTAATATTATTGCAACTAAGCAACAATAAATACTTTAAATAAAAGTATTAATCAAAATCATTGATACTGATTATGTTATCGTTATTATGAATAGTAATATTTTATTTTTACCTTCAAGTATGTATTTTCATAGTTTTAATTTAACTTTTAACTTTTTAAGCATGGTTGTTTAAATAACTGTATTATGATCGAAGTTGTATTAATGAAGAAGGTTTTTCATAATGCATTTGGGGATGTTTCACAATTACTAAGATTTTTATGGTTGAGTTTCAGTCATACAATATACAGTACCTTTTCCCAGTTCATATTTTCCATCACCGATGTTCCCAAGTCTCCATCTTACCCTTCCCCCGGCCTGCATTTGGGACAGATATTTTATTTCTCTCTCATGTATTGACATGCCATTTTGTTAGACATTGTGGTTTGCACCGCTGTTAATAAATGGATATCATGCACATCAATTTTTCTCCTTTCAATACCTGTTCTTGTCCAGAGTGATCAATTCCAATTATCATTGATATGGTGGTATCTTTTAGCCCTAACTGTACTCCCCCAATACTTGCAGCAAGCTTCTTACCATGGATTAGTACTCCTGGCCCTCGTCTCTATTGTTTATGATTATTATTATTATGCCATCTTTTTATATCCCTAAAATGAGTGAGATTATTCTATATCTATTGCTCTCCATCTGACACCTATCACTCAGCATAATACTCTCCATATAAATCCCATATATAAGCAAATTCCATTATGTCATTTTTACAAACAGCTGCATATTATTCCATTGTGAAGTTGTGCCCCAGTTTCTGTATCTTCTCCTCTGTACTTTTGGTAGTTTCCAGGTTCTGGATATTGTAAATAGTTCTGCGATGAACATAGTAGTGAAGATGGCATTTGTTCATTATACTTTTGCTCTCATAGGTTATATTCCTAGGAGTGGTGTTGCTGGCTTATAAGGATGCTCAAATTAAGGTTTTTTTGGATGGGGATATCTAAAGTTTATGAAAAAGGCTGGACCAGTTGGCATTTGCACCAGCGGTGAGAGTTCCCTTTCTCCCCACATCCTTGCCCTTTACTGGTTGTTTATGATCTCTTTTTATTTGTGACAATCTGTGGTGTGAAATGATATCTCAATGTTTTAAATTGCACCTTCCTAACTACTATTATGTCAACTTTTATCATGTTCCTTTTGGCCATTGATATTTCATTTTTGAGAAAAAAAATGTCTGTTAGTTTCCTCTCCCCATTTGTGTATGGAGTTAGAATTGTCTATATAGTTTTTCAAAAGATTGAACATGTCAACATTCCCACCAACATTTAATGAGGGTCAATTTTCCCCAAATCCTTATTGGTATTATTTTTATGTGTGTCAGTGTTGCTTAAGTGAGTTGATATTTCACTGTTGTTTTTATTGATTTTCCCTTAGGATATGTGATGTAGAGCATTTTTTCATATATTTTTTGACCAGTTAATGTTTTCTATGAACATATTTCTGTGAATCTCTTTGCTCCACTTCTTGATGAGATAGGTTGCTTTCTGTTTGTGTGTGCTTCTTATATTTCTACTAGTGCTTTATATATCGTGGATATTAAACCATTATCTCATGCCTGATGAAAAAAGATCCTTTCCCAGTCTTTTTAATGTCCTTTTATTTGTATGTCATCATTAGAACTGCAGAGATAATTAGTTTATCCTGATACCATTTGTTTCAGTTTGCTTGGCCAATGATTTTAAATCACCAAAGTTAAAATCTGGCTTCAATGTGATTATGTGCTCTTCGTATGTTTTCTTCAGTGCATTCAGGTATGACATCAAAGTTTTTACCTGTTTGTATTTAAAATTCATGCACAAGGTCAGGAAGTAGAAAGTGAACAAGAGTTCTTTTTGCATGTGACTGAAATATTTTCCCAGCACCATTGTCAAAGAGACCTTCTTTTTTGTTTTTTTTTTGTTTTTTTTTGGGGGGGGGCACAACCAGCAGTGCTCAGGGGTTACTCTTGGCTGTCTGCTCAGAAATAGCTCCTGGCAGGCACGGGAAACCATATGGGACACCAGGATTCGAACCAACCACCTTTGGTCCTGGATCGGCTGCTTGCAAGGCAAACACTGCTGTGCTATCTCTCCGGGCCTTATTTTTTCAATATGTAATTTTTTAGTTAAGCAACCTGGTTATAAACATATTCATAATTGGGATTCAGAAACAAAATGCACAGCCCACTCCAACAGTGCAACTTTCCTGCCACCATTGTTCCCCATTTCTGTCCTCCCTCATCACCTGCCTGTCTTTGAGACAGGAGGAGCATTTTTTTCTCTATAATTGTCATATAAGTTGTTAGTGTAGTTATTTCTTGAACTGCACTTTCCACTCTTTGTGACAGGCTCATCATGGGCTGGTTCTCATCTCTATTGTCTCTGGGTATTATTATATTGTTTTTTAATTTTTCTTAAAATTTACTTATGAGTAAGACTATTATGTGTTCATCACACTCTCGCTGACTTATTTCACTAAACATAATAGTCTCCATATACATCCATGTATAAGCAAATGTCATGACTTTATTTATTCTAGAAGCTGCATAGTATTCCATTGTATAGATGTACCACAATTTATTCAGCCACTCGTCTGTTGTCGGACATCTGGGTAATTATTAAGGATGCTCCTTTGAATGATACTTCCCTTTTGATCTTGCTGATCTCAATATTTCTTTTCTATCTATAGGGTTCATCATTGTGACTAAGATGTGTCTGGGGTGCTTTTCTTTGGATCTCTTTTGGCTAGCCCACTTTGGGCATGTAGGATTTGGTTGCATGCACTCTTCAGGTCTGAGAGTTTCTCTGTGATGTTGTTCTTGGTTATTGATACTTCATGAGGGTTTTCTTACTGTGTTTCTGGAACTCAAATGATTCTTATGTTTCTTTTCTTTTTTAGTTTTGTTTTTGAGGGGTGTCACACCAGCCAGCGCTCAGGGGTTACTCCTGGCTCTGCAGTCAGATATCACTCCTGGCATGCTCGGGGGACCATATGGGATGCCAAGAATTGAACCAGGGTCTCTCCTGGGTTGGCTGCGTGCAAGGCAAACACTCTACACTGTGCTATCTCTCTGGTCCTTCTTATGTTTTTGTTTCTTCCAAATAAAGTCCTTATCAGAGAGGCTAAATAGGTGGTTGGTAGTTTTCAATACTTTTCAGAGATACCATAATTTTTCTCTATGCATGCTTGGACCCTGTGTTGTTTCTCCATTGTCAAAGATAAACTGTGATGGTTTCTATATCCTTTGCTTCTATTCCTTGACTGCAAAGCTCCACTGGCTCTTTGTCTTTGACTAGGACTCCATTTCTCACTTGGGTTCCTTGGATTTGGCTTCTAGGTCCAAAACCCTCCAGCTCTGCTTCCCATAGCCTTGTACAATATGAGTCACATGTAAAAGTACTCTAAGGTTACTACTGGCTCTGCACTCAGCAATCACTTCTGGCAATGCTTGGTGGACCATATATGATGCCAAAGATCAAATTCGGTTTGGCTGTGTGCCCTACCCTCTGCTCTAGTTCTCTGATGAAGTCTCTTATATTTTTTCCTCTAGTATTTTTTAGATAGTCTGAGGATTTTATTATTTCATATAAATTTCAAAAGCATTTGATCTATGTATTTTAAGAATGTTATGGATATTTTATAGAGGCCACATTAAATCTGTATTAAATCTGCATTAAATCTGCACTGTGATTGCCACTTTGACAACATTAATTCTTCTAATCCATGAACAGGGGCCGTATTCCTTTTTTCTAGTGTTCTCTTAAATTTCTTTTAGTAGAATTTTAATTTTAATATATTTTATATACATTTTTACCTCTTCTGCTAAGCTGTTTCACAGGTACTTGATTTTCTGAGACAAAATTGTTCATGATATTTACTCTTCTATTGAATTAGTTACATATCGGAAAGTCATGATTTCTGTGATTAATTGTGGAATCTGCCACTTTACTGTATATGTCTATTGATTCTAGAAACTTTTTGTGCAGTCTTTGGTGTTTTCTTAGTATTAAAAAATAGAACCTGAATGCCCTTAATATCTTTGTCTTACCTAATTATTATAGCAAGGCCTTGCAGTACCATGTTGAATAGTTGTGGTAAAAGTTAGTAACCTTGTTTCATGCCTAATTATAGAGGAAAAGCTTTCAACTTTTTTGCCATAAAGTAGATTTTGATGTGGATTTTCTGATAAATGAAATTGATTATGCTGAGGAAACTTCTTTCCACTCCAATTTTATTGCTTTTTTTATCATGAATGCAAATTGTGTTGTATAAAATGCTTTCTCTGCATATATTGATACAATATTATTTTTACTTTTCCTTTGATTTATATGGTTTCTTACATTGATTCATATGCATATATCTAGCCATCCTTGAATCTCTGGGATAAATACCTCTTGGTCACGATGTGCTGTAGATTAAAATATGAAATACAAAGTCCACGTGTTGGGTGAGGCCTTAGGCTGACAGGTCTGAAGAAGCAGGGTAATGGCAGAGAAATCATTCACAAGCTGTCAAAGTTTCCTCGGAGTCAGCTAGCTTTATTTTCAGGCTTTTCTCTGCCATGAGTTTCTCTGCCATGTTCTCATTTTTTGCTGAGCTTTACCTGTGTTGCCTGTCCTATCTCTCCCCTCACAAGTTCTCTCTGACCCCCAAAATCAGCACATTATTTATTCTTTATTTTAAAACAGCCAACCCCATCCTAGGTGGATGGTCATCCAGATGGTAATCAAAATAAAGCTTAGGTAAAAGAGCATTGGGGAAAGAGTTACAATATTGCCAACCTTTAACTTTATCTTTAAAGGCATATGCCATAATCTTAGAACTTTGGGATATGAATTATTTTGTTTTTCTATAAAGTCAATTAGGGTGAGATGTTAGTTTACTGGCCCTATCCTAATCAATATTACTTACTCCACACTGGGATGTGATCTGGTGATGGGATTTTGGATTATTCCCTACTTTGTATTCCTCTCCCACCCTAGGGTGTGACCTGATTTTAGTCAATAAAAGCAGAGGTCTGAGGAAGGCAGAGTCTCATTCTTCAGTCTTCTTCAACTAACCTGCATTCCTTCTTAGGAGGAGAAAGCTTTAGTGGTTGAATTCCAGAACTGAGTACTGGATGTCCTGAACCCATTCTTGTACCTTCTCACTGTGTGGATTATTTCCTGCATCAAGGTTTGCTTCCAGACCTACATCTCACCAGACTTGCATTTTGGAGCCCTGGGTTCCACTAGTAGTGTGTAACCTTTTTGATGTATTCAAGAGTTGATTTAAATCATAGAAACAGAATTAATCCCTGTGCACAGCAAGATGTTATTAAATGAAATTAAAATATATAATAGTCATAAAAATCAATGTTATCTCACACCTAAAAATATAATATTTCTTATGTCTGTAACAAAAGTAATTTGATGCCTTAAGGTCGGGTGTCATTCCATTGCTGTAGGAATACAGAGTAGGATCATGAGTTTCATAGAAATGCATTTATTCAAATATTTATTGCTTTTGTGAAGATTAATCAGCTAATATTGTGTTAAGATAAGAAGTAGACTATCAATTTTTCTTTCAAGAATTTAGCTCATGTTTTTTTGACATCAGCACTATTTATATGTTTTCCATTTTATACCTAATGATTTAGTTGACCTTTCCTAGTCTTATCTCATCTTCAAAACATATTTTATTATTCATAAATACATTTTTCATAGAAATATATTTAATTATCTTATAATGGATCTCATATGTCATTAGGACACTTATTTTCTACTTCATAATATATAATGCTTTACTTTGTGTCAAATAGTATTTTTAAATATTGATTTTAAATGATCTTGGGAAATGTATTTAACTTACATTTTCTTGGTTCAGTGTTTTTTTCTCTTTGTGTGTCTCTTTTTTACTAGTATTTTTCAAATGGATAAAAGTCCCTGAGAATTTAGCTCAGGCCACAGTTCAATAAATAATTTAGTTTATGGGGCTCTTACAATAAAATATATGTAAAATCTAAAATGTGTATCCTACCTTGCATTTAAAAGCAGTAGATGGCTACACTGAATTTCATTTTTTTTAAAGTAAAATTAAAATCATGCTCGAGCTTCCTCTATCAATATATTCCGACCTAATCAAGGACTCTTTAGACTTTTTAAAGCTTTCA
The DNA here is from genome assembly GCF_024139225.1 of Suncus etruscus. Classification (NCBI taxonomy): domain Eukaryota; kingdom Metazoa; phylum Chordata; class Mammalia; order Eulipotyphla; family Soricidae; genus Suncus; species Suncus etruscus. The sequence continues at coordinate 109,976,410 of NC_064868.1, forward strand.
GTGCAAAAGATTTGGATCCTCATCTGGAGAGGAAAAAACTGACAAGTTAATCAAACCCACTGAAGATGTGATGGCTACAAAAGTAAAAGGTTAAAATCATGTATTATCTCTCAAAATGCATCTACTGATTTGACGATATTGTCAAGATCAAGTCCTACAATGCCATTTAATAGAGTAAAAAAGTTTTCTCTGGTCAAATAAAATTGACCTCAAAAGGAAGTGTGTGACCTAATTCAACTATTAATAGGAAGTCATTTTATCAAGTTGCAAATATATTCACTTATTTTATCTCTCCATTTATACATATAACAATCTAGTCATTCACTTTCCAATTACTATTTTAGAGTTTTACTGTCACTAAAAGGTATTAAAGAAAATACATTAAAAACAATATCATGGTCAGTTTCCTTATGTAAAATGCTGTCAAGATAAACATTTCCAAATATATGTTCAGAAGAATAAGACTCCTATAAGTGACATTTAACTTCATGTTCTTTTTACTAGTTCATCTGCATTATTTTCTGTATTAAACAAAATACACTAATATTTATTAAAATCAAAACTGATTTAAATATGTATTAATAAAGCATTATATTAATATTTTTGAAATGTGAAAGGTATAAAGCATTTGATTCAAACTAAAAAACCTGAATATATACCTAGTGGTACTTTAGAAGTTTCCTTGAAGTGTGATCTCTTATTCTTATGTAGAAGAGCAAAATTTACATAAGGTTAACTATTAGTAAAAGATATTTTTATGAGACAATCTGAAAAATTTAATATTCAGAATATGTGTATTTATCGGTGTGGCTATAAGAAAATGGGCTTTAAAATAAATCTTTTTTTTCTGAAAAGCAGGGTAAAATTTCTCATCTGCAATTTATTTCAGTTTAGAGTTTGATAAGGTCAGTGAGTTAAATTTTATACAATGACAGTTGTGAGAACCATGCCATTTAATTAAAAATAATTAATAATTTTTATTTAGAGTTTTTAAGTTTTATTTAGAGTGTTTTTAGTTTTAAAAATACTTATCAACTGTGTGAATATTATTTCAGTTTATGTTTATAAACTAGCATAGTACTAGAGGTAAAACATAGTTTTGAGTCTCAATAAGTTAATAATTAACTTTCTTTTGTATGTTTATTCAGCTTTTGAAAGAAAATTCTATGACCATATAGTATAATTTTAGGATAACTTCATGCTTTACATAAATGCACATAGTCAACATTAAAATTTAATATTATTGTTAAACATTAAATGTTCAGAAATTATCTTCTGATAACCAGTGACATGAATTGATATTGCTTAATAATTTGATTAATTTTTTATTTGGAATTTTATAAGTATAAAAAGATACATGAAGTGAATGAAAAGAGGAAGTGTACATTATATAAAATGTTATTTATCTTAATGTAAATATTTTATAGCATATTAGTTGTTAATATTTGTTTTTATGTAATATTTGGTGATTCTAAATTAATACTAAACAAATTCTTTTTGGTACTAAGTAATTCTGGGCATTAGTGATAAATTTTACCTGGTTGAAAAGCATCAAATATTTTAATTTTTGAATTTATCTATTTATCTATTTATTTATTTTGGTTTTGGGGTCACACCCAGCAGCGCTCAGGGGTTTCTCGTGGCTCTACACTCAGAAATCACTCCTGGCAGGCTCGGGGGACCATATGAGATGCCAGGATTCGAACCACTGTCCTTCTGCATGCAAGGCAAACACCCTACCTCCATGCTATCTCTCCAGCTCCGAAAATTATCAAATATTTTGTTTTCTCCACTTCTTCATATTTAATAGTGGTCCATCCTAAAATTTATGTCTCTAAATACTAAAAAATTATACTAAATTAATATACTATTTATATATGGACTGTGAATGATATAATAAAATATGTAATTTTGAAGAATCATTCATATTGGAAGATTAATTCCAACTAGAAATGTAATAGTGAATCTTTTCGGGCCCTAACTCTATTCACTCCTTTTGTGGCAAGCTTCCTAATATGGACTATTGTTCCTGACCCACATCTCTATTGTCTCTGATATTATTACCATATACTTTTATTAAATCACAAATATGAGAAATTACTATATGTCTATCCCCTTTCTTATGATAGATTTTACACAGCATAATACTCTTAATATATGTACATGCATAAGCAAATTACATGACTTAATTTTGTCTAACAGCTGCATATGGTTCCATTATGTACAAGTATCACAGTTTCTTTAGCATTCATTGTTCTCAGGTTTTGGTTACTTTCCAGGTTTTGGTTATTGGAAATGGTGCTGAAATAAACACAGGAATTTTCTTTCTGTGGTAATGCTGGATTATATGAAAGCTCAATTTCTAGTTTTTGTGGAATATCCATATTGTTTTCCCAAAATGTTGGGCCAGTCTATAATCCCACCATCAGTGAATGAGAGTCCCTTTCTTCCAACATCCATACCAGCACTGGTTATTCTATTCGTTGTGGTGAGTGCCATTTTATGGATGTGAAATTTATCTCATTGTTATTTTGATTTGCATATCCCTGATAATTAATGATGTGGAGTCTTTTTTTCATGTGCCTTTTGACCTCTTGAATTTCTTCTTTGAGGAAATAATCTGCTCATTTCTTCTCACCAGTTTGGATGATAATAGATATTTGTTGTTTTGTTGTTTTGGGGTTTTTTGGGGGCACACCCGGTAGCACTTAAGGGTTACTCCTGGCTTTGCACCCAGAAATTGCCCCTGGCAGTCACAGGGGACCTTATGGGATGCTGGGGATTAACCTGGGTCAGCCATGTGCAAGGCAAACACATACACACTGTACTATAGCTCAAATCTCATAGATGTTTTTTACTTTCTAAAGTGATAGCACAGTAGATAGGGCATTTGCCTTGCATTCAGACAAACTGGATTCAATCTCTGGAATCCCATATGGTCCCCAAGCCTGCCAGGAAAGATTTCTGAGTGCAGAGCCAGGACTAACTCCTGAGTGCCACTGGGTGTGACTCAAACCTCCCTCTAAAATCTCTAGCTATAGTAAAGATCTACTGAAATTTGAAAAAACAGCCAATGCGATGTATCAACAACTATAAACCCTGGATGAAAGTCCAGTGTAAATGGACATTGGGGTTGTAGATATATCAAAGAAATTGTGACTTGAAGTTCCTCGCAAGCACCCAGCTCCATACAAACTTAGAGATATAAACAGTATCTGGAATTTGAAGTGTAACACCATGGCAAAATGAAGGAGGAAGGAAGAAATTTACTTACATTTGTAGATAAAGACAAAAATCCTAGAAGGACAAAAGCACATTCAGATTTCCATATTTCCTGATGAAAATTTCCAAACACAGAACAAATCATGCTCACTGCTCTAAATAACTCATTGGAAGAAAATTTTAATGAGAGCAGTTAAGAGATTTAAAAAATACAAACATAAACTATTGTGCTAAATAATACAGTAGTTTAACTACAAGCCATAATACACAAGCATGAAAGAATAATATTAGAGGCTAAAGATCAAGTCAGTGGACTTGAGTATAAGGTAGAGGAAATGATATAAAAATCAACATACAAATTTTTTCAGATAAATAAAACCTATAGGGTTCATGGCCACTAACCCAGAAGTGTAAGAATTAATAAAGGGTGTTTTATATAAAGAAAATGAACTTACCCTGGAAATTGTAAGATGTTTTGAAAAATAAGAATTCAAGGCCACTAAGCCAGCTGTATAAAAAATAGTAAATGGTCTACATAAGGCAATTAAATCTAATCTGGTTATCATAAAGTGCTGAAAACAAATTGGAAAGGACTAGATGATAATACAGAGGGTAAGATGCTTTGCTAGCACCACATATCACTCCCATAGACTCAACAGGATTGCTATCTGGGCACAGATCCTGGAGTGAGCCATAAGTAAAGCAGAATGTATTACTCAGACTCTCTATAAACGGGAAAAATTAGGGTCTCTAGAAATTAACTTGAGTCTACTTAGCATAAAACTGAAGAAAACTGAAAAAAACTGGAGAAAGGTTGATATCAAGGGTCCTTTGGAACACTGGTGGAAGAAAAAAATACTATGATGATGAATTTAGTGTTGGAAAACTGTACACATGATAAGTAGAATAACTGTACTGTAAATCATGATATTTCAACAAACATGGTAGTGAAATAGTGTATAATCTTTGGCATTAGCATTATCAATTTTAAAAAAAGGAAGTATGCTTAGAAATATAAGTGTAAACTCCTGTACCCAACCTGTGACATTTTAAGAGGCCCAGGCCACAGCTCTTGATAAGTGCAACTAGATATACCTAAGCAGCAAGTGACAAGTTGTTATACTTTCTCACAGTTATACTTCCTGTCATTTGGTGAGGACAAGCACAGAGGAAGGAGATCAGCACCCAGGTTAATCTCGGAGTATATTCCATTGGGACTAATTACAAAGATTCACCCCAGCATAGCAAAAAAAACCTGGATAAGCAATGAGGTAAAACACAGGCCACTAAGTTTCAATGAGTGAAAACAGTTATTACTAGAGACACATACAATGCCAATAAGCACAGTAGATTCTCCAATACTTCGGTTGCATCATGATAAGTATATTATACAAACTCAAAGGTAGACAACGAGAACAAGAAAATGTCAAAGTCAAAATTGAAAAATTACAAAATATGAAATAACAGAAATGGAGAGCATATTAAATATTTAAAAATTCAATTGACAACAGATTGAGAGCCGCTGAGAAGGAGATGAAGAAGCTCTGGGGTGAAAAGGGGGAAACTGCTAAAGATTAAACAGCTTTGGGAAGAGTTCAAGATGAGCAATGTAAGAATCATCAAAGTCTTTGCAGAACAGGATGGTAACTTTAATGAAGAAATAGTACCTAAAGAAATCAGTATAAATTTCCCAGAGTTGAAGAATAAATGATGAGACTCAAGAGTACAGAGTCCTAGATAAAATAAATTCAACTAGAAGAGTTCAAATACATATTGAACTTAAAATGACAAAGTCAAAGATAGATAATATTGACAGAAGCAAGATAATAAAAGGTATGCATATGCAAAGAAAAGCACCTAAGTTTTACTGCAGATCTATTGAATCAGACTCTAGAAGCCAGAGATTAGGAAAATACATAGTAAATACGCTTATTAAAATTTATTTCTAACCAAAAATATTATATCCAGCTAAATTGTCATTCAGATTTGAAGGATTAATATGATAATTTATGTATAGGCAACAACTTTTACAATACATAATCTTGAAACTGGTCTTGTAAGACCCTTTAAAGGGACTTCTTTAAAGAACAGTACAAACTTCCCAGGATGTGACATTAACATGTAGCACACATTAGTGGCACTTAAACTGGCTCTCTACTCGGTTAGGAAAGATATGTTTATTCCTAGCTTGATATGGGATTTTATACAATTTAACCGTGCATTTACATCTTATTTACATTAATTATATGTCATACCAGTTTTTCGTACATTCATATAGTTTTATTACAATCTTTTACCTATCATTCTCTACTTCTAATATGTTTACTCACTCATATTTTTCCATGTAAATTTTCTTAATTCACTACTCTTAATTGTATGTTTGATGGCTTTCCTTATATAATCAAACATATAAATATATTAGCACAGATTTTAAATAACATTCTACTTACAGGAGAGACAAGATACTTTTCCACATAATACTATACAGGAATAAATTAAAATTTAATGTAATATAGTTTAGATGCCAGAGTAGAATCACAGAGACTTACAGGAAAAACACATTAAATTTCAGGATAGATATTTGATGGAAAACAATTATATAAGCCATAAGCTTATATATTTAAGTATATACTTATACTATATATATATATATGTATATATACTTATACTAAGTATGCAACCGTACTTAGTGCATATAAAATTGCATTCAACTTCAAGAAAGTAATTAGAGACAAGGATGAACAAAACTTATTTATCAGGAAATGATAGACCAAGAAAAGTCTAACTCTAAAAATGTACTAACTCTTATCAACATGTATTCACAAAATGTTGGTTCTGGCAAAGTATTTAAGGCTTTTGCTCACTAACCTAGAGAAACATATGGATGGAAATGTGAAAGTAGAGGGAGATTTCAACATACCACTCTCACCAGGGTAGATCCAGTAGGCAGATTGTCAGTAAGGACAAAAGAACCCTTAACGAGACACTAGAAGAGCTGGGACTAGCTGGGACTAATGGATATATACAGGGCCTTCCATCTTCAAGCAGCTAAATATACATTTTTCTCTGATGTGTATTCTATAGGATAAATCATATCTTAGAGCATAATTCTAACTTACAGATTTTCCCAAATATAAGAATCATATCAAGTACCCTATCAGACCACAATGCCACAGAGCTCTTCATTGTAAAATAAAAGTGGAGAAACTTTAACACTTGGAAACTTAATAGTATATTTATTAATAACAGCAGGATCAAAGAAGAAATTTTAAAAAAAATTCCCTGAGACTAATGGTAATAAATAAACAAGTTAACAAAACCTACGGGGCACAGAAAAAGCAGGATTAAGGGGGAAACTCATAATGATACATAGTGATACAAGCATAAATAAGAAAAGAAGAAAAATATAAAATCAGCAACCTAAAGGCACAACTTAAATATCTGGAATATCAAAAACAGAGGAACCCATACAAAAATACAAGAAAAGAAATAATACAAATCATAGCAAAATCCAGTGATAAAGAAACCAAGAAAATGTAAAAAGAATCAATATAAAGGGATCTTTTTTCATAATAAACCAGATAGACAAACCTTCAAGACTTACAAAAAGAGTGAGTGATTAAATAAATACTATCATAAATGAAAGAGAGACATTACAAGAGAATCACCAGAAATCTTGAGAGCTGGTTATGAACAACTGCACTCTAAAGCTAGAGAACGTTGAGTAAATGGACATATTTCTGGAAATATATAATCTCCCTAGATTGAATATGCAGGAAGTAGATAGTCTAAAGATATAAAAAACAAAGAAATTGAAACATTAATTAATAATCTCCTAAGAATAAAAGTCCAGGGCCAGATAGGTTTATCAAATGTTCAGAGAATTGCTACAAGTGTTCATTAAACTCTTCCAAAATATAAAGAGATGGGAATCCTCCCTAATACCTACTGTGAAGCTAATATGATGCTGTTTCCCAAATTGAGAAAGATACTACCAAGAATGAAAACTACAGAATAATCTCACTGGTAAACATTAATGTAAAATTACTCAGAAAAGTTGTATCTAACAGAATTCAACAGCACATGAAAATTTATACATAGCAATCGAGTGGGTTTCATCCCATACATGCAAGGATGTTTCAGTCTATGCAAATCAATCATCATCATACACCACATCAGTAAAAATATAAAAAACCATATGATCATGTAAATATATGTATAGAGAACATTTGACAAGATACAATACACATTCATGATTAAAACCGTCAGCAAAATATAGGTGGAGGAAACTTTCCTCAAGAAAGTAATAGCAATTAGGGACAGAGGAATAACATAGCGGTAAGGTATTTGCCTTGCACGCAGAACACAGGACAGACCCCTGTTCAAATTCCGGCATCCTATGTAGTCCCCTTAGCCACTTCTGAGCGACTTCTGATCTCAGAGCCAGGAGTAAACCTTGAGTTTTCCAGGGTATCACCCAAAAACCAAAAGAAAAAATATATAGCAATATATAAAAAGTCTATAACCAATATTCTTAATGGTGAAAAACTGAAAACATTCCATTGAGTTCTGGCATAAAGCAAGGATGTCCCATTTTATATATATTTTATTCAACATATTATCAAATTTAACCATATTAACAATTTTATTCAACATAGTATCAGGAAGCCTAGCAATAGCCATCAGGCAAGAGAAGGAAATCGAGCTCCCATACGATCCAGCTATACCACTCCTAGGAGTCAATTTATTAAAAGATGTTAGAGATATATACCTTGAAAACTTTAAAACACTTAAGAAGACTAAGGAACTGAAAAATATTCCATGTTCATTAGTCAGAAGAATCAATGTTTTCAAGATGACAATTTTACATAAACTACTATATCGATTCAATGCCCCATCCAAAATCAGACAACATTCTTCAAGGATTTTAGAACAGTCAATTATAAAGTTTGTGTGGACTACAAAAAGGCATAAAAATCCAATATAGCCAAAATCACACTGAAAAACAAGAGCCTGGGAAGAATATTAGCTAACTTGGAGCTATACTATAAAGTCACAGTGATTAAATAGTATGGAATTGGAACAAAGACAGAATTTAGAACCAATGGGTCTGGCTAGAATATTCAGTGACAAACCCCAATTATCTGCTCAATTAATCTTTGACAAAGTCATCTAGAATATGAAATGTAATAAAACAGACTCTTCAACAAATGGTCTTAGGATAATGTAAGAAACATGTAAGAAACCACGTGTAAGAAATTAAAGATTGATCCATATCTCACACCTTACACACAATTCAAAGTGGATCAAAGACTTTAAGATCAGAGCTGAATCCATAAAGTACATAGGAAAAAAACATAGGCAGGACACTCTAAACTTAGACCTTAAAGTAGTCTTCAACAATAGAATGTGAATGTTAAGACCTATAGAATCAAATCTGAATAAATGGGATTACATCAAACTAAGTTTCTGTTTGGCCAAAGGGACATGGACTAAAACTAAAAGACAGATAACTGAGTGGAAGAAACTATGTTCACTCATCACATCATATAAAGAGTTAATATCTAGGTTATAGAAAGTACTCATAATTGTTAACCCCACACAACATCCGAACTCATACAAAAGGATATTTGCAAAACTCTAGGGGTCTCAGTTGCATTGGTGGTGTTAAGAAAGGGCAGAGTTTTCACTCAACAACAATAACATAAGGAGACTCAAACTTTAACAATCAAAATTAAAAAGGCTGGGGTAGAAGGTGGTGGCATGAGATACAATCCGGGAACATGGTGGAAGGAGATTGACACTAGTGATATATTAATTCTGAAACATTGTTATGTCAAAAAACCAATTAAAATGGTTGAAATAAAAAATAACAGCTTTTATTATAAGGGGCCAGAGTGATAGTATAGGGATAGGTCATTTGCCTTGCATGCTGCTGACCAGAGACAAACCAGAGCCAAGACAAATCAGTTTGATCCCCAGCACCCCCTGTGGTCTCCTGAGGCCTTCCAGGAATGATTTCTGAGCACAGAGCTAGGAATAACCCCTGAGCACGACTGGGTGTGGAACCTCCCAAAAATCAATTTAGATTATAATTTCAGTCCTTGTTTTGGAACAAATAAATTAAGAATGTACAAGGTTGATCGAATGTTTAAGTTGAGCTCATTTAGGATCCTACATCTCAATGTAACTTTGGTACATCTGGAATGCTTCTCAATATCCAGAATCTTCATCTTCAATGCATCAAGTCATCTCTATTTCTTGTGTGACATTTTAAATCCAGAATTTATATGTTCTTACTTCTTTCACAGATATGTCATGTGATCACTGACAAGTAATCAAAATAACAAAATGTTCATTGTGAGATTATTTTTTCTTTAAGATGCTACATCTTCATTTTCATACAGATCTTTTACATATGAAATGCCTTATACAAAAAGAACTGTTCTAAAACATTAATTACCATATTGATTACATTTTGGAGTAATAGATTTATTATTATGTGAAAAATAAAATTGAACCAAATTATAATTAAAATAATAAATTCATAAACCTAAGAATAAAAACAAAATCATTAAAGAAAGGTGTCCCTCATCAGTGTTCCAAATATAATAAAATATTCACATGCATATTTATTGATTACATAAAAAGGAATCAATCCTGTCTGATATTAATGTACATTGGTAGTAAAATCTAAAGCTTATTGAAATTCTGTAATTTTAATATATCAACATTTTGGGGGGTTATTTCTAAATGGGTAAGTCATGTGGAAGTCAAACTATATATCTACCTATATATATTATATATATATATCTACCCATTTAAGAAGAACTTCTTAGATTCAGTAAACCTATAGAGCAAAATAGCAGGCTACAAAATCAATATATTACAGATTTCTTGCATAACCATATGCAAACAGTAAGCTAAAAGAGAAAAACACTAAAAATAATCATTTGAAATGGTTTCAAAAAGCATCAATTATTTATTAATAAACTTAATAAAGAAAGTGAAAGGATTAAATATTTCTTGATCAGAACAGAAGTGATAAAACTCTTTATTCTTTGAGGGAAACATAAACTTACAGGATATAGCCCTCATAGGTTTCTTTAATAATTCAACTTCTTTGGCAAAAACAACACACATAAGTAAACCAATATCACTATATCAAACTAAAAGTTTTTAAAAGGAAAATATAATTGGACCAAACAATAGGCACCCTATTTATTGAATGGGGGAAAGTATTCTCACACCATCCATTTATTAGATTAAATCTAATATCTGGTCATAAAAGCAAGCAACAAGGCTCAAGAACGAAACCATCAAAAATAAAGTGAGGAGATAAACACTTTGCTGAAGAGAACATAAAGATTTCTAATATGCATATGAAAAGTATCATTTGTTCTAATTATAAAAATGCAAATCAAAATGACAATAAGATATCATCCCAAATAAGTGGCTATGGTATATATCCAAAATCTGGAGACAGCCGATGTGAATGTCATTAAAAAAAAACAGCCCTCTTTTATTGCTGGTGAGAATGTCATCTAGTTTGACCACTGTAAAAATAATATTGAAGTTTCAGTTGAACATAATAGAGAGCTTTGTTACTGTGTGGTCATCATTTAAAACATATACTAAAATTGTAATAAAGACAAGCACCACACAACAGTCTCGGTTCTGAAATCAAATGATGCCAGAGTGAAAAAAGAAAGAGAAAGATAAGATAAAATAATATAAAATAAAAAGGAGACATCAACTTCAATATCTATACCAAAATAAAATAAAATAAAATAAAATATTGGAGACATCAACTTCAATCTCTACACTAATATGAATAAGTCAAAAAATCGATCAATCGATAAATAAATATGTGGAAAATGATTGTTTTGTGCTTTTTTTCCCTTTCCTCCCTGCATAGGCACAATAACTATTGGGGATATTATAGAGGGAATTCCCTTGACCTAGGAGATACAGGGTTTCTTCCCCATGAAGTGTACTGTCATGGGATTAACTATAGACTCCTTGCATGATCATTTACTTTCCCCTCGGTGTTTTCGTGGTGTATGGAAGACTTCTGCTTCGTCATAGATGGTAAAATCAGTCCTCTGTATCTAGAGATCTTGGTGACTGTGCAGCTCAAGGAATGGAGCTTATGATGAAGTCTTTCTTTGTGGTTCTAGCAGTTCTGCTTCTTCAGTGTCGTTTTAAACCCTCTTCTGTAGTTGGTGGTCTTGGTCATTATGTTGCTCCTAGGATGGAGCCTGGGAAGACTCGTTCAGTTGCGGTTGTCTCAGTCAGACCTCTGGAATTGGAGCTCTTGTTTGTTGAACAGATCGTAGATCGTAGATCAAAAGCTAGGCTAGAGCTTTTTGATGCTGTTGTTGTTGTTGTAGGTCCCTGGATGTGTACTGTCCTGTCCTGGTTGTTACATCCAGTCATCAATATATAGCGATCTTGGCTTTTGCACAGATCAAAGGGTGACATGTTTTCTGATTTTGTCTTATTGTTGGCTGATGAGGAAGGACAACTTGCTCTTAGATCAAGTTGTTCCCATTTCCTCCTTGTCAGGTTATCAATTTAGCACTGGCACATGTTGATGTCAGAGCAGCATTATGCATGCCCAGGAGGAGCTTGGGCTCCTGGAGCTGTTGTGGAGAACTCTGTCTTTTCTATGCCTGGGGTCCAGGAGTTAAGGCTGGATGGTAGGTGTCTAGTTCCCTGGAGTCTAAGTTGTTTCCACATAACATACGCTCAGGGTGGGAGATGTCCCTGTGTTGTAAACAAGTATGAGTTCTTATTTCTAGTAGATAAGAGCTAGTTTTTACACATAAAATTTCCCCTTTGTTTAATATGTCTTTGCAGGAAGAAATGGTGCTACATTATATTGCTGGTGGATTTGGGGGTGAAGAGAGAAGAAAACAGACACCCGACAAAAACTAGGAATATATATGCTCACACATATCTAAAGAAAAAAAGAGTTTCTTTAAAAAATTTTAAATAAAAGACGTAATTAAAGGAGTAAAGTGGGGCCGGGAGAGATAGCATGGAGACAAGGCGTCTGTCCTTCCTGCAGAAGGATGGTGGCTCAAATCCTGGCATCCCTTATGGTCCCCCGTGCCAACAGGTGCGATCTCCGAGCATAGAGCCAGGAGCACCCTCCGAGTGCCGCCATGAGTGACCCAAAAGAAACAAAAACAAATCAAATAACAAAAACTAAAACAAAACAAAACAGGGAAAAATAGGGAAGCCTGTACTTTCATCATAAATATAGACCTATATAACACTACCTCTCCTCTTGTTTCTCCCCAAATGTAATCTCCTGTTTCACTTTCTTCCTTTTTCTTTGTTTTTTTCTTTTGTCTTTTCTTTTTTATTCTTGTTTTTTTGTTGTTGTTGTTTTGTTTTGTTTTAGTTTAGATTTTGTTATTTGATATATTCTTAGTTTTATACTCTAAATCATGTATCAATATTTAGGATGTTCAGTACTAAATTAATTCATGACTCTAATCAGTAGACTAGCATTATAACACCAAGTCTTGGGTTTGGAGTGATAGCACAGAGGTAGGGTGTTTGCCTTGTGCTCTGACAACCCAGGATGGGTATGGGTTCGATTCCAGGTATCCTATATGTTCCATCAAACCTGCCAGGAGTGATTTCTGAGCACAGAGCCAGGAATGACCCTGGTTGCCACTGGTGTGACCTAAAAAACAAAAACCAAACAAATGAAAAAAGACAAAAACAAAAAAAAGTTTTTGTGTTTATATCAACTTTACTTAGTTTCACTTTTCTTGTTTACTTTTCTGTTTACCTATTTGAAATTATAATTTTCATTTAATCACTATTATTTAAAAACTATTAATAATAAATCTGATACATGCAGTCTTATGACATTCACACCTACTACAGATTGTTACCATCCCTACTGATATCTTGCGATCCTCCCCAAACTTAAGGCCTTGATAAATTCAATTTTGTAAACCAACACCGAAGGTTGTTCCCCATTGGCCATTTACCTCCACCCTTACTATTTTTCTTTGTATTCTGCATATGAGAAAAAATCTGCATTTGTCTCTTTCCTTATCCCCTTATGATTTATTTAATTGATCATGATGTCCTCTAGTCCCACCCATGTATGTGAACATTTCATGATTTCATTTATATTATAACTGGAATTCCAAGTGTATATAAACTATTGTTCTTTTATTCACTCATTTCCTGAGAACTTTGGTTGTTTCCATATCCTGGATATGTTAAACAGAGTTTACATAAACTAAGGAGTGCAAAAGTTGTTTCAAGTTAGTCTTTTCATGTATTTGGATTGGATGACTAGATGTAGAAATACTTGGTCATATGGAAGCTCAATTTTTAATTTTGAGAAGACTCCTTTTTTGGCTTATGAAATTTTATTAAAATTCAAGTTAATTTTTACAAAGATCATTTTTCTATCCTGAAGATCCATCCAGATGTCTTTTAAATGATTCACAGCAGGATTACACTAAAATATTCTTTGATATTTTCCATAGTGACAGGAGATGTGCCTTTGGAGAATACTTATTGTTTTTTCATAGAAGTTATACCAGTTAACTTTTTTGTTTTGTTTTGTTTTGGCTTTGGCTTTGTTATTGTTTTGGGCCACACCTGATAGTGCTTAGGAGTTACTCCTGACTCTACACTCAGAAATCATTCCTGGTACGTTGGGGAAAATATAGCATGCCAGGTATAAAACCCATGTCAGCTGTGTGCAAGGCAAATGCCCTACCTGATGTGCTATCAGTCTATTCTCCCAGTTGAATGAAGGTTCTTTTTTTCCAAATTCCCAATAGTAGTGGTAGTTCCTTTTATTTTATTTTATTTTGTTTTATTTTTTGGAAGTAAACCAGTCTCACTGGTATTAGGTGATATCTCACTGTCATTCTGCAATTCATTTCCCTGATTATAAGTGATGAATAACACTTTGTCATACACTTATTGGCCATCTGTTTATCTTCAATGAGTTAGTGCCTTTTTAGATCTTTTCCACTTCAATTTCAATTTTTTGGCATTATCTGAATTTAATGTTACATATTAAATCTTCTCAGGAATAAGTTATGGCATAAATAAATCATGATCAAAGAGGGCAGCATAGACAATTTGAAAGGCCAAGAGTTCAGATAATTTATCTAGACTCCTGTTTACTAATATAAAAAGTAAATTGGTTTTACTTTCTGCTATAGTTCAATGGTTGTGAAAAATAGTAAATACAGAAATAATTCGTTTAATTGAAGTTCAATTTTATATTTATTTCTTCCACATTATATAACTATTAATGATATTTAATGCATACATTATCCAAAGTCAAACCCAGCCCCAGAGTGTGAATTTCTCTCCACCAATTTTACAAGCAATATTTCCACTCATCCCTCTTCCAACACATAAGTTTTTTAATCCTATTCTCAAGTTATTACCTTTGGCTATTTATTTCTCCTTTTTTCAACCCTTCCTATGTTCTTTCCTTCTTTCTGTTTTTGTCATTTCTTCCTTCTTTCATTCTTCTTTTCGTCCCTCTTTTCTTTCATGACCATCATTCACATAGAAAATACTTAACATATTAGCTTTCATTTATTTTAATTTCCAATGAAACTTTTCTCATTTCTGTTTGTGATTGATTTCATTTTCCAAAGCATTATGATCTGAGGGGATAACTGATATAATTTCTAGCTTCTTTAATTAATAAAGGAACATAGTTTACAACTTAGATACAGTCCTCCTTAGAGAATGGAGAATGCTCCATGTACATTAGAGATAAATGTGTCTGTAACATTTGGACCAAGGATGACTAAATATGTCATTTTGGAGTTCATATTTACATTTACTCTTTCAAGATTAGTGTTTCATTATTGAGTTTTTGCCTAGTTGATCTATCCAACAACAATAAAAGCATGTTAAAATCTCTTTCTACCATTTTGTTGCTGTCACTATTTTCCTTCATTTATATTAGTCACATTTTTAAACATTTTATGGTCCATTACCACATGTTTAGGACTGTGGATTCTACTGTATTAATCCCTTGGTCATAAGAAATGACCACACCTTTAATTATAATATTTTTATTACAACCTTATTTTCTTATAACTTTACTTTTATTAGAAGTGTCTGTTGTATAAGTCTGATCATCCCAAAATTCTAAATGGAATATTGTGCCTGTAAGACTCTTTTCCAATATTTTCTCTGATCCTGGCCTGGATTTACCTTAACTGTTTAAACATTGAGTTACATATGGTACTCATACAAGTAACAGAGAGTTAGATTCAGTTTGCTTATTCATTCTTCTGTGTCTTTTGATTTATATTAGGTAAGGCTATTAAGTGAAGGGATTTACCTTTATTTTGAGAAATTTTGCTCATTTGTTAAATATGTCTTGCCCTTTGAAGAATGCTCCTTTAAGGTTCCTTGCAAAATTAGTTTCAAGACTCTGAACAACCTTAACAGTTTGTTCAAGATGCTTTTCATTATTCAAATTTAAATGGACTATCTAAAGACCTAATGTTAGAGAGTAAGATGATTAAAATTGTATTTTATGTTTTAATATGGGAGTCACTTTTCTATTTAAATTTTTATTTAAAAGATGCCCTTCAACAGACGAATGGCTAAAGAAACTGTGGTACATATACACAATGGAATATTATGCAGCTGTCAGGAGAGATGAAGTCATGAAATTTTCCTATACATGGATGTACACGGACTCTATTATGCTGAGTGAAATAAGTCAGAGAGAGAGAAAAACGCAGAATGGTCTCACTCATCTATGGGTTTTAAGAAAAATGAAAGACATTCTTGCGATAATAATTTTCAGACACAAAAGAGTAAAGAGCTGGAAGTTCCAGCTCACCACAAAGAGTGATGAGTTTAGTTAGAGAAATAACTACATTTTGAACTGTCCTAATAATGAGAATGTATGAGGGAAATGGAAAGCCTGTCTAGAGTACAGTCAGGGGTTGGGTTGGGAGGAGGGAGATTTGGGACATTGGTGATGGGAATGTTGCACTGGTGATGGGTGGTGTTCTTTACATGACTGAAACCCAAACACAATCATGTATGTAATCAAGGTGTTTAAATAAAATTAAAAAATGTTTTTATTTAAAAAAACCATGATTACAGACATATTCATAGTTAAGTTTTAGACATGCAATTTTCCAGCACCAATTTCACCATCTTTGTCAGATTCTCTTAGCTAATGTTTCCAGAATCCCTCCCATTCCTTCCCTTCTCAGTCTGCCATATTTAAAATATCTTTTGGGTTTGGTTTTTAAATTTTGTGTCTCTGGAGCCGGAGAGATAGCACAGCGGTAGAGCTGTTGCTTTGCACGCATCCGATCTAGGATGGATGGTGGTTCCAATCCTGGCATCCCATATGGTACCCCGAGACTACCAGGAGTGATTTCTTTTTTGTTTGTTTGTTTGTTTGTTTGTTTTTATTTTTCGGCCACACCCATTGACAATCAGGGGTTACTCCTGGTTATGTGCTCAGTAATTGCTCCTGGCTTGGGGAATCATATGGGATGCTGGGGGGATTGAACTGCTGTCAGTCCTAGGCTAGCGCAGACAAGGCTCTAAGAAGTGACTTCTGAGCACAGAAGCCAGAAGTAACCCCTGAGCACAGCCGGGTGTGACCCAAAGTAAATGAATAAATAAGTAAATAAACAAACAAATAAAATTTGGGTCTCATTATTTTAGTATTGTTGACTTGGAGGTTATGATGCTTTATTCTGTCCTTTCCTCACACCACTGATAAACCTGAATTTCTTCTACATTTAAGGAATAAGCTAAAAATTATCTAGGTATCCCCATTTTAAAATATTGCATTACTTCATGTAGTTATTCTAGATACCTAGATACCATATATAAATGATATCACTTTTTGTTTATTATTATTCTGGCTTATTTAATTTAATTTATATTTTGATTCCATTCATATTTCAATAAATTTCATGGTTGCATAATTTCTTACAGTTGTGTAGAAATTCATTATGTAGATAGATCACATCTTCATGATTCATTCATCTATCACTGTATAGTTCTTTTGTATGTAATTTTTGTGTTTTAAATATTTTTCATAATATTTCTTCATAATTAGGATGTATCTTGGAATTTTTCTAATTGGGAAAATCTCGTCTGCAACCCTTAGTGCTTCTTGATTATGGGTGCCTACACCGATGATATATGGAGAGTTCTTTTCTATGATTTTTTTGACAGATTGTTCTTTGATGAATTCTTTCTGCTCTTCAGAGACTTATCTAATTTTTATTTTGTTGCTACTGGAATTATCCTATAGTCTTCTGGTGTGTTCATTTTTTTCATAAGTATTTCCTTCTGTTTATTAAAGGTTTCCTACATTGCCTCTTGTAGTCCACCATTTTTTTTCTGTTTCTTTTATTTTGTTTATGAGGTATTTCTTTAATTTTTATATTACCATAGTACTCCTCAGTTTTTATCTATTGTTGTTTTTATCATCTTTGCTCCCTTAAATTATTCATTATTGATTAGCTGTATCATATTTCCTTTGTGATAAACATCCTTTTAATAAAATATATAAAATTATTATCTTAGAAGTTATAGAGATATTTGGTTTTTGCTGAAACCTCTTGTACTATTACATATACTCACTTAGCTTGGTGGTCCTCTAAGCAGGTTTACTGTTACATCTGCTATTCAGTTGTCCTGAAGATGAATCTTTGTAGTTTGTCCCATGAAATCTCTTTGATGAGTTAGGATGAGTGCTGTTCTTTTCCTATTTTTTTCTCTCACAACTACTTTTTATTGTTTCAGTTTTGTGCTTTTGATACCTGGTGCTACTTTCGATACCACCTTGTCCCTGATTCTGATTTAAGTTTCTATGACTTCTTACCACTACCACTGAATTTGTATGGATTTGTCTATGGAATAGGTGTATGGAGCTAGGAATGAGATATAAAGAACTTGAAATTTTAGATGAAAAACCGATCTCCCTCTGATTAAATCTGTGGGTTCACGCTAAGTCTGTTCATGGTAAGATATGATTAGTAGAACTTATGTGTATAATTCAGGGTAGAATTAGTGGTATGATATTTTTGGCCCTGCAGAGATGGCAGAGGAGGAGTGTTTAGGTTGCCAGGATCCAGATGGAAGGGAAAAGAACTATAATCTTCTCCTGCTGTTTTCAATAACCTCCCTGGAGAGTGGAAAACTCAGAGGGTTTGAGCTGTGGACCCACAGCTTTGAATGTGGACCTACACTTTTAAAAATTAGCTGGATGTGGAGACAAATAAGAACAAATGGGAGGGGAAAAAAGAGAAAATATCCACTAGTAGTTCACTTTCACCTGGAGAAGAGAGCAAGAAGAGGGCCTGCATTATCATGAGAACAATTTGTAGGGCAAAAGGAAAGTCTTGTCATATTTCAAGAAAACATAACTGATAATTTTTATAATAATAACTTAAAATTATACCCTTCATTGACAATGAAGATAATAGCTACCTTAAATAAGTCACTGTAGGGGGCCGGGCGGTGGCGCTAAAGGTAAGGTGCCTGTCTTGCCTGCGCTAGCCTTGGATGGACAGCGGTTCGATCCCCCGGTGTCCCATATGGTCCCCCAAGCCAGGAGCAACTTCTGAGCACATAGCCAGGAGTAACCCCTGAGCGTTACCGGGTGTGGCCCAAAAACCAAAAAAAAAAAAATAAGTCACTGTAACCAATATTAGATCAATTTTAGGTCTTCATGATAACTTGGGTCTTTTTGATAACCTGAAATTTAGCACTGTCATCAGCTACTTGAAAGTTATTCTTTTTACCATCTTATGCACATATAATGTTCTACTACAATCAATAAAAATCTTTATCTGGGAAATTAAGTTGCACGATTCCAATATCTATAAATTAAATAAATTAGTTAAACATTTTTTGTCTTCTCTTGATAAAATCTATATGATCTCATGATCTCTGGTTTCTATGAATCTGATGTCAGATAACTAGTTTCAATATGTTTTATGCTGGCATAAAACAATAATCACTGTTAACTTTATCAAACATTCATGTACAGGACCAATTAGTACAAGTTCAGTTCACCAATAACTCTTGTGTCACATAAAATTGCCTTCTGCTCAATTGTAAGAACTAATACATTATTTATTATAAAAGTATTAATGAAAGAGAAAACAACTGGAAGGAGTGAGTCTATATTATTTTCTATACCCATCTTAGGAATCAAACACAAAATGGATAAACATTTTTTGGAGGGACTGAATGAGAGAGGACAACGGGTAGGGTGATTGCCTCACATGTGGCTAATCTGGATTTAATCTGTGGCACTACTTATGGCACCAAAGGAACCACAATAGGACAGAGACAGGAGTGAGATTTGAGCACTGCCAGGTACTGACCTCAAAAATAATTTTTATTATAATAGTTAAAGGTAATTTCTTTTCTTATCATTGAAAAGATATAAAGTATAAATAGTCTACGAGAAGCACTGTTAAAGTATACAATAAGGGAAGGAAGGAAGGAGACATGGTTCTGTGGTAGAGCACATTCCTTTCATGCATAAAGTAGGTTTCAATTCCCAATTCAATGGAATAGCAAAAAATAATAAAATCTACTGTAGTAAAAATGTACAGGAATTGTTTTTACCAAGAGTTGACCCTTAAACACTAGAGAAACAAAGTCACATACCGTGGTGATTTTCTTGGACACTATGAAAACTGTCTAAGAGCGATCAATATCTTAAAATGTAGCTTTAAAGTGTGTTCACAATATAGCTTAGGAGATAGAGAACCTGCCTTACATGGACATTCCCTGAATAATCTGACACTGCCTGACAACTATAGTTCATCAGGGTAGCCATTTTCCCCCCAGAGACCACAGGGCAGAGTAGTGGCATTTACTCAGTCCCCTGCATTGAACCATCAAGCACAGTTTACTGAAAAGTTTATGTCCACAAATTGTTTTATAGACCTCATTTTAAGAGAGGTAACTGTCACTCTTAAGTCTTCACTTTTTAGAGTGTGAAGTTAGTGAATGCTTATAACAAGTAAAATAAATAGAATATATATTGTGCTTCTTCAGAGATCGATTCAAGAGAAGCACATCTGCTTTCTATGTCTTTTCCTTGTTCTCTCTGTCTCTAAATAGGATAACAAATGTTAATTGGTGAAAATACTATGCCAGAGATGTACATGTGACAAAATGAGATTTTTGTCTGTCTGGAACTTAAGGACTCTGACCAATATCCACGACTAAACTTGAATTGAGTTCCAGTATTTCAGTCAATCCCTGAGATAACTGAAATTCTAGCAGACATGTTGATCTTAAATGAGTGGAAGACAATGATGTGAAATTACCCAGTGAAACATCTCACATATTCCTGTTTCAAAGTAAATGTGATAAGGCATGTAAAACCACCAAGTTGGGGTTAACTGATTTTGCAATAATATATAAGTTATAAAAGTAGCCTAATCTTACATATCAAATATATTCCTTGAAATTCCTTGAAAGACTTTGAGTTAGTTGGTAAACAATAAAAAATCATATCGAATGAATTGTTGAAAAAAATGGAAAACATTTGACAATGTAATGTATCTTCATGTTTCAGTGGACATACAGTTGCCTTTGTAAGAAATTTATACAAATATAAGATAAAGTATAATATTTTAAACTGGTTTTTAAATTCTAGTATTTAAAGTATTCAAACTTTCCTCTATATTACTGGCAACTCATATCATTTTCCTTATGCAAAAAGAATAGTTTCTGCCAGACCTTTGGAACTGGGGATCATAATTATTGTGCAGGTCATGACCCCAATAACTACTGTGCCAGGGCAGGAGGGAAAAAAACAAAAATACAAAAAGCACAAAACCTCGGTTATTTTTTTATATATTATTTTTTATCTTCATTTATTATTATTATTATTATTATTTTTATTTACCTACCTATCTTTGGTAGATTTCTCTGTTTGGGTGTGATTATTGAAATTGTTGTCCCCAGTTATACTTATTTTTTTCTCTTCTTTTCTTTTCTTTCTTTATGTGCTATGCTATGTTTCTTATTTCAAGACCATGGCGGTTTTCGTTTTGATTTGTTTTTGTTTGTTTCTTTTTGCTTTTTGTTTTTGTTTTTTGTTTGTCTGTTTTTCTTTGTTTTGTTTTTTTTGTTTGCTTTTTTTGTGGTGCTAATCGATATAGCTGGAATCCTCACTGGATATTTGACACTTCTTTTGGTACTGGGGGAGTGTTTCACCTTCTTTATCTCCTTCATCTCTCAAAGCGTTGATGAGAGCCCCTAGAAGGATTCCGCCCACTTTCGGCATATTAGTCTCTTACCCCAGCTTATTTCTTTTCTCTTTTTCAAACAAAACCATGCATCTTGAACTAGCTAGTCCTGCCTCCAGTTAGAGGGGGAAATAAGGGAGACATCAAGACCAAACAGGTGCAAGACTACTAAGTAGTAGGTCAGATACAGAGGGGACCACATATTCTAGCCGCCCTGAGGGTGAGGGAAGAGGAAATGGGAGGGAGGACAAAAATGGAGGTATAGGGAAGACAATCTGGTAATGGGAATCCCCCTTGATTTTATGTAAATATGTACCTAAAATAATATTGTCAACAATATGTAAGCCACAATGATCAAAATAAAAATTATATTAAAAAAAAGAAAGGAAAAAAAAAAGAATAGTTTCTACTGAAGTAGCATCCTCTTATGCCTTTTGTACTTTAAAGTCGCTGTGCTTAATTCGAATACCCATTAGATTAGTAATAAATTTGAAAGTGGTTTCATATTGCTAGAATTATAACTATTGGTAAGAGTATAAACCAAAAATATTCTTTTTTATTTTGATCATAGTGGCTTACTTATCTTTCACATTAGTATTTTAGGTACATATTAACATTGAATCAGGGGAATACCCACCACCAAATTTGTCCTCCCCCCTTCCTCATTCTCTTTCTGCAGCCCATATCCCCCACCATTACCCCCCAGGCTGCTAGAATAGGTGGTCCCCTCTTTGTCTAGCTTACTATCAGTGATCATACATCTGTTTAGTCCTGGTGCCCTCCCTTCTTTCTCCCTCTATTTGAGAGGCTTACCTAGATAAATCGAGTTATGTGGTTTCGTTTGAGAGAAAGAAAGGCAAAGATTAAGCAAAAAAATTTTTTTAAAAAATAAATTTAAAAAATATGCTGAAAATGGGCGGAGTCCTTCTAGTGGCTATCAGCCTCAGTTTGAGAGAGGACATGAAAAAGGTAATTGAAACATCATAACAATACAAAAATAAATGTCAAATTAAATATCCAGTGAGCCCTACAGCTATAAAGAGAAGCACTGCACAATAGTCTCGGTTCTGAATTCAAATCATGCCAGAGTGCAAAAAGAAAAAGATAAGAAAATAATATAAAATAAAAAGGAGACATCAACTTCAATATCTACACCAAAATAAACACATCAAAAAACAATCAATCAATAAATATATATGTGAAAAATGATTATTCTGTGCTTTTTTTTCTCCCCCCCACTCTTTTTCTTTTTTCCCCTGCATAGGCACAGTAATTATTGGGGATATTATAGAGGGAATTCTCTTGGCCTAGGAGATACAGGGTTTCTCCATCCCTGAAGTATACTGTCATGGGATTAACTATAGACTCCTTGCATGATCATTTATTCACCCCTTGGTGCTTTTGTGGCATATGGAAGATTTCTGCTTCGTAATGGATGGTAAAATCAGTCCTCTGTATCTAAAGATCTTGGTGACTGTGCAGCTCAAGGAATGGAGCGTATGATGAAGACTTTCTTTGTGGTTCTAGCAGTTCTGCTTCTTCAGTGTCATTTTAATTCATCTTCTGTAGTTGGTGTTCTTGGTCATTATGTTGCTCCTAGGATGGAGCATGGGACAGAGTCTTTCATTATGTTTCTGGAAGACCCGTTCACTTGCGGTTGTCTCTCTCAGACCTCTGGAATTGGAGATCTTGTTTGTTGAACAGATTGTAGACCAAACACTAGGTTAGAGCTTTTTGTTGTTGTTGTTGTTGTTGGTCCTGGAATGCATACTGTGTAGTCCTGGTTGTAACAACCAGCCATCTGTATTTAGCAATCTTGGTTTTTGCACAGATCAAAGGGTGTCATGTCTTCTGATTTTGTCTTACCGTTGGCTGGTGAGGAAGGATAACTTGCTCTTAGATCAAGTTGTTGTTCCCATTTCCTCATTGTCAGGTTATCAATTTAGAACTGGTGTATGTTGGCGTCAGAGCAGTATTCCGAATGCCCTGGAGGGGACTTGGTTTCTGGAGCTGTTGTGGAGAACTCTGTCATTTCTATGTCTTGGATCCAAGAGTCAAAGCTGGACAGTCGGTGCCTATTTCCCTCGAGTCTAGGTTGATTACACAAGACATACATTCAGGGTGGGAGATGTCCCTGTGTTGTAAAAAAGTATAAGTTCTTATCCCTAGTAGATAAGAGCTTGTTTTTACAGGTAAAAATTACCCTATTTTAATATGCCTTTGCAGGAAGAAGTGGTGCTACATTATATTGCTTGTGGATTTGGGGGTAAAGAGAGAAGAAAACAGACCCATGACAAAAAAGGATTAAATAAAAGACATAATTAAAGGAATAAAGTGTGGCCAGGAGGAATAGCATGGAGACAAGGTGTCTGTCCTTCTGCAGAATGGTGGCTCAGATCCCGGCATACCACATGGTCACCCACGCCCACCAGGGGCAACTTTTGAGCACAGAGCCAGGAGCACCCTCAGAGTGCCACCAGCTGTGACCCAAAAGAAGCACAAAACAAATCAAATCAAAGAACAAAAACTAGAACAAAACAAAACAAAAGAAAAAAAAACGAACAAGGCGTGGAAAAAAAGAAAAATAAAACAAAGATAAAGGGAGAAAGTGATACAGGAGATTACTTTACATTTAGGGAGAAACTGTATAAGAGGTAGTGTTATATAGGTCTATACTTATGATGATAGTATAGGCTTTCCCATTGTCTTTTGAGATTTCCTCGTGAGGTGTGGGATCCACGCAGGGAGGTCTTGGGTAAAATTCTTGCAGTGGGAATCCTTTTGGAATTAATCTTGTACAAAGCCACAGTCCAAAATAGGGAGAGGTGATTAGGAGGGCCACACTGCATGAGTCAGTCGAGGTGTTGGTTGTATTTTCTTGCCGGGAACAAGGTGTGAGTTTGAGTGAGTGTCTCTTCACTTGGGAACTAGGTATTGGTTCGTTGGTGTAGGAGGTTGGTCTTGATGCCTAATAGGTTAAGAACTGAGGGTGAAGAGTTATAACATGGTGGAGATATCAGGGATTGGATTAAGGGGTGAAGGGATAGTCAGGTTTCTGGGGGGGGGAGAGGAGATAGTACATGGGAGGGGTTATATAGGGTATAGGTATGGATTGTTTGTGGTTTAGGTTTTTCCTTAAGGAGGATTCCTATCTCTGTGTGCTCCTGCCCCCATATAAACATATAGAAGTTAGCTTAGGCATATATTAATGTAGAGAGGTGGGGAGGGCAAGAGATACGCTGAGTACAGAAAGATGGGTAGGTATAGTACTTGTAAGGAAAGGAAACTAATAGATCAACTTTTGGATATGTATAGGTTTCTTGTCTTGAGTACTAACCATTGTGTTAGTGATATCTAACTATATAGGTGTTTACCCTTTGCAGTATTGACTGCAGCACCCTTTATATCAGCTTTCTTTCCTTTCCTATAGAGGAGGTAAACATGTGGTTTTTATTTGACCTGGATTGAATTGATGGTAATGAGGAGTAAAAGGTGGAAGAAGAGGGAGACAAGAAGGGAGAAAATGGAAAACAAAACAGAACAAAACAAATCAACAATTAAACAACAACAACAAAAATATGAAGTAATGAAAAGAGAGGGTAAAAGAGCAAGGACATGTTAGTTTGCTTGAATGTGTTCCATGCTTAGGCCCTGTAGTAAAAATCTCTAGGTCACGGTTGTTGCTTCTGTGGTCTTGCTGGTCATGCACTTCAGGTCCTAAAAGAAGGCATAATCTAGAGATAAAGGGTATGTAAAAGAGTTATATTCGGACATTTTCATGATGCAAGCTGTGTATGGTGCCTCGTGTGACTCAGCACCGAGGTACCACCGTAGGATGTTCACCCTTTGTATCCAGGAACCCCTATGGGCAGAAAAACTGAGAGGTTATTTTATATGTGGTAAGGTTAAGGCATTCAACCATAATGTTTTGAAATGTCTCCATTGGAGTCAATAATTTTCCATCATAATCTTTACCTGTATTCCTGTATAAGATCCCTAGTAAATTATTATGAGCCTTTGTAGTAAAATGATAATTACATACCTATTCTCTCTATGCTGCTGTTTTTGCTGTTGCTGGTTTCTTTATGATATAATGTGTAGTCGGGCGTCTTGTTGTTTCTCTTCCCTTTGCTTTGGGCTCTATTTCCCAGTATATGGTGATTATTACAGTGTTTGAGGTTTCTATCCTGTTACATCGTTATTTAATCATGGGGTTTTGGTTATATATCTGGTGCCTATTCTAGGTGCTTCAGAATAGTGCTATCATTCTGTGTTTATCTTTTATCTTCTGGCTTGCTTCATTTAACATAATATGTGCTAGGTCCATCCATGTTGCTGCAAAGTCTGTGATCATATCATTTCTGTCTGCCATGTAGTATTCCATTGTGTATAGATACAACAAATTAATGATATGTTGTTGGACATCGAGGTTGGTTCCAAGACTTGGCTATTATACTGAGTGCTGCAATAAATAGTGGGGTGCACACATAATTTGGGATCAATGTCCTTCCGACTTGGGGTAAATACCTAGGAGAGCAATTGCTGGATCAAATGGCAGCTCAATTTTGAGTTCCTTTAGCACTCTCCAGACTGTTCTCCATAGGTGTTGGACTAGGGGGCACTCCCACCAGCAGTGGATGAGATTGCCTTTCGTACCACAACCCCGCCAACAGAGATTGTTTCCATTATTTTTGATGTGAGCCATCCTCACTGGTGTAAGGTGGTACCTCATTGTTGTCTTGATTTGGATTTCTCTAATGATGAGTGAAGGTGAAAATGTTTCCATGTATTTATTGCCAATCCTTTGGTCTTCCTCAGAGAAGTTTCTACTCGTTTCATATCCCCATTTTTATGGCTTTATTTGGTTTTGGGGGACTCAGCTTTCTGAGTTCTTTGTATATTCTAGATATCAGCCCTTTATCTGACATGTTGAGTGCAAAGATTTTTTTTCCCATTCAGTTAACTGTCTTCTTGTGTTAAGTAGGGTTTCTTTTGCAATGCAGAAGCTTTTTAGTTTGATGTAGTCCCTTTTGTTTATGTTTGATGATAGAGTTCTTGCCATTGGTGCTCCATCCTCAAAAACCTTATTGGTATATAGGTCTTCGAGTATTCTGCCTATTTTATTCTCAATAAATTTTATAGATTTGGGTCTGATACATTTTGAGTTGACTTTTTATAAGGAGTGAGGTATTAGTCAATTTTGAATTTCTCACATGTGGTTTTCCAGTTGTACCAACACCATTTGTTGAAGAGACTTTCTTGGTTCCATTTCAAGTTATTGGTTCTTTTGTCAAATATTAGTTGGCTGTATATCTGGGGGTTTATGTCTGGGAATTCTGTTCTGACCCATTGGTCTGAGGTCCTGTCTTTGTTCCAGTATCATGCTGTTTTGATCACTATGGCTTTATAGTATAGTTGCAGGTTAGGTAAAGAGATGCCACCCAGCTTCTTGTTTTTCAATATGTGTTTGGCTATCCTGGGTCTTTTGTGGTTGTAGATGAATTTTGTGATTGATTGCTCTAATTCTTTAAAGCAGGGGTTCTCAAACTTTTTAAACAGGGGGGCAGTTCACTGTCCCTCAGACCATTGAAGGTCTGACTATAGTAAAAACAAAACTTATGAACGAATTCTTATGCACACTGCATATATCTTATTTTGCAATGAAGAAACAAAACAGATACAAATACACTATGTGGCCCACGGGCCATAGTTTGAGGACCACTGCTTTAAAGCATGATGTCTGAATTTGGACAGGGATTGCATTAAATCTATATAGTAGTTTGGGTAGGATAGTCATTTTGACTATGTTGATTTTACCTACCCAAGAATATGGGATGTTCATCCATTTCCTTATATCCTCTTCAATTTATTTCTGAAGTGTTTTGAAGTTTCCCTGGTATAGGTCCTTCACTTCCCTTGTAAGGTTGATTCCTAGGTACCTAATATTTTTTGATACTATTTTAAATGGAATTGTATTTTTAATCTCTCTCTCTTCAGCTTCGTTATTTGTTTAGAGAAACGCTACTGTCTTTTGTGTATTGACTTTGTAGCCATCCACTTTGCTGCATTGGTTCATTGTTTCTAGGAGTTTTACTGTGGACAGTGGTCCTCAAACTATGGCCCACGGGCCACATATTGAATTTGTATCTGTTTTGTTTCTTCAATGCAAAATAAGATATATGCAGTGTGCATAAGAATTAGTTCATAAGTTTTGTTTTTACTATAGTCAGACCCTCCAATGGTCTGAGGGACAATGAACTGTCCCCTGTTTAAAATGTTTGAGGATCCCTGCTTTAGGGTTTTCGATGTATGTCATCATATCATCTGCAAAAAGAGATAGTTTGAGTTCCTCTTTCCCAATTTGGATTCCTTTGATTCCCTTCTCTTGCTGGATTGCTATTGCTAGGGCTTCTAAGATTATATTGAATGAATGGAGAGAGTGGACAGCCTTGTCTAGTTCCTGACCTTAATGGAAATTCTTCTAGTTTTTCACCATTAAGGATAATGTAGACTGTGGGCTTTTCATAGATAGCTGTAACTATCTTGAGGAAGGTTCCTTGTAACCCTATTTTACTGAGTGTCTTTAACATGAAAGGATGTTGGATTTTGTCAAATGCCTTCTCTGCATTGATTGATATGATCATGTGTTTTTTGTCTTTCTTGTTGTTGATGGGATGTATGTGGTTGATTGATTTGTGTATGTTGAACCAACCTTGCATTCCTGGGATAAAACCCACTAGATTATGGTATATGATCTTCTTGATGAAGTGCTGGGTTCGGTTTGCTAAGATTTTGTTGAGTATTTTTGCATCTATGTTCATTAGTGAGATTGGTCTGTAGTTTTCTTTCTTGGTGGTGTCTTTGCCATCTTTGGGGATGAGTGTGATATTTGCCTCATAAAAGGAGTTGGGGAGGATTTCTGTTTTTTCGGTGGTTTGGAAGAGCCTGTGTAAAAGTGGTAGTAAGTCTTCTCGGAATGTTTGATAGAATTCACCTGTAAATCCATCTGGGCCTGGACTTTTATTCTTAGGGCATTTCTTAATTACATCTTCACTTTCCTCTGAAGTGATTGGTCAGTTTAGGCTTTCTAGGTCTTCCTTTTCCAGTCTTGGAAGATGGTATTTTTCCAGGAATCTGTCGGGTATAGTTCATAATATGATCTCATGATATGTTGTATTTCTTGGGGTTCTGATGTAATCTCTCCCCTTTCATTTGTGATCCTACTGATTTGGGTGTTTTCCCTCTTTTTTTTGGTAAGTTTTGCCAGTGGTTTGTCTATCTTGTTTATTTTTTTAAAAAATCAACTCCTGGTCTCATTGATTTTTTTGTATTATTTTCTTAGTTTCTATGTTTTTATTTCTACTCTGGCTTTTATTATTTCTTGCCTTCTGGTTGTGGTTGGATTTCTTTGCTGCCGTTGTTCAAATTCCTAAAGATTGTCAACTTTAAACAGTTGATTTTGTCATTTTCCTCTTTCTTGATATAGGCCTGTATTGCTATGAGTTTCCCCCTAATTACTGCTTTTGCTGTGTCCCACAAATTTTGACAAATTGTCTCTTCATTATCGTTTGTCTCAAAGAATCTTTTTATTTCTTTCTTGAGTTGCTCTTTGATCCAGCTGTTATTGAGCAGCATGTTGTTTAATCTTCAGGTACTATTTTTTCTCCATTGCTTCTTCTTGCAGTCAATTTTGACTTCTGTTGCATAGTGATCTGATAGGGTGCTTCTAGTGATCCTTACACTTGTGGTCTTATATAGGTTAGATTTGTATCCTAATACATGGTCTATTCTGGAGAAGGTTCCATGAGGGCTTGAGAAAAATGTGTATTCTGTTTTCTGGGGGTGGAGGGCCCTATATAAGTCTATTAACCCTAGATCTTCTAATTTTTCATTTAGGGCTCTTATATCTTTGCTATTTTTCTGTTTGGTGGATCTGTCCAGTGGTGATAGTGGAGTATTAAGGTCTCCTACTATTACCATATTTCCCTTCATGTGTTTCTCCAGGTTAGTGAGCAACTGCCTCACATATTTTGCTGACTCTACATTAGGTGCATAAATATTGATCAGGGTTAGTACCTCTTGATCTAGTATACCCCTGATTAGTATGTAATGACCCTCTTTTTCTCTGATCACTTTTTTGAGGTTGGAATTTGGTTTGATATAAGAATGGCTGTCCCTGCTCTTTTTTGTTTTCCATTGGCCTGAAAGATTAATTTTTATCCTTTTATTCTAAGCCTATGCCTGTCCTGTACTTGTAAGTGTGTTTCTTGCAGGCAACAGAAGTCCAGTTTATGTTTTCTAATCCAGTTCTCTACTATGTGTCTTTTAATGGGAGAGTTTTGTCTGTTAACATTTAGGGAGATTATCGACAGAGAAGGCTGTTGTGCAGTTGTGTTCTGTAGGGTGGTTGTTGTTACAATCGCGGTTTGGATTGTATAGTTCGTCTCTGAGTAGGTCATTTAGAATCGGTTTTGTTTGCACAAACAATGCAAGATCGTTTTTGTTTGAGAATGTTTTTAGGCTACCATCCCATATGAATGGGAGTTTTGCTGGGTATTGTACCCTAGGCTGGAAATGTCTTTCATGCAGTCAATTAAATATTTAATTTCACTGTCTTCTTGTTTGAATTGTTTCAAATGGGAGATCTGGTTTGATTCTTATGTCCCTTCCTTTGTACTTGAGGTTCCTTTTTCCCTTATTGCTTTAAGACAGGGTTCTCAAACTCAATTTAACTGGGGGCTGCAGGAGATAAAGTTGGGATGATCCTTGAGTGCAAAGTCAGTAGTAAGCCTTGAACATTGGACGTGTGACCCAAACAACTAAAACAAAACAAAACAGAAAAAGATTCCTCTAAGGCAGGGCCACAAAATGTTGTACGGAGGGCCGCAAATGACCTGTGGGTCTCGAGTTTGAGACCTCTGCTTTAAGGAGTTCATCTTTCTCTTTTTTTGCCATTTGGATTATTATATGTCTTGGTGTTGGTTTATTAGGGTCTATTTTATTAGAGACTCTTTTCACTTCCTGGATTAGCACAGTCTTCTTTCCAAAGGGTGGGAAAGTTTTCTGCTATTATTTCCTTAACTACTTGTTCTTTACCTTTCCCTGTTTCCTCCCCTTCTGGTATACCTACAATTCTTAGATTATTTCTTTTATATTGTTCATTAAGTACTGGACTTTTTCTTCCAGTGCCTTGCCTCTTAATTCCTTGTTGGTTTCCTGGTCATTTTTGGTTTTCAGTTTTCGTTCAAGTACTACTATGTGCTTCTCCATCTCTGTGATTCTGCTCATCTGGCTTTTTACGGTGTCTGTTAGTTCCTTTAATTGCTTTTGTATGGACTCTCTCATATTTTGTATCAGATCTTTAATTTGGCTAATTTGTTCCTCAATGTATTTCTTGTACTCGGTGGCTAGCGACTCTCTCGTTTCCTGTACCAGGGCTTGCATTTCCTTTCCCATGGCTGCTTTTAAATGTTCATCTCTTGGATCTGTGCATTTTGGTGGACTTGGGAACTTAGTAGGAGTTCTCTCTATATCTCTAGATGTTAGGGTCCTCCTCAATTTACCCATGTTTTTATGCATTTATTGGTGTGGCTTGGAGAGCAGTGCCTTCCAATTTCGGCCTATTTTTGCTCCCTGTGATGTGGGGCTGGGTCCCTTCTCTGGATTGCAGCTCTGGGTGGGACTGTTGGGTGGGCTGGCTGAGGTTTGGTCTCTAGAGTGCTTTCTAGAGGAGCCTGATTAGTTGCTGCCTCCTCTTGTTGCCAGCCAGTGCATTACCGCACCTGGCCACAATGGTGGGGGCACTGTTGAGCCTGGCTCCTTTGTCCTCCTCCCCTATGTGGAAGTCCCTGGAGCTCCTCGCCCTCCAGGCTTCTGCTGGAAGCCCCTCCCGTCTGTAGTTCCTATCCTAGCACCGACATGCAGTGGGGCAGGGGCGGAGATAGAGGAAGGTCCCCTGCTCTCTGCCAGCCCCAGAAGCCTCAGGGATGCATGAGTTTGGGTGAGGGGTGGAGATGGGGGAAAGTCCCCTAGTGTCAGCAGATGCCAGGAGCCTCGGAGACGTGGTCGGGGAGGGGCCAAAAATATTCTTAATATCACAAAGCCATCATAATACTAACTGTAAACAAAAATTAAAATGCAAATAATCATTACTCAAACCATATGTTTCTTAAATTATACTCCCCTATCCAATTTGATTGTTCTCATCATTTTTCAAAGTGACAAGTCAGAATGCTGTTACTTATTTTCTTCCTTCTTCTATTATATTTATTCAAAGTGGACCATAAAAAGGCTTGGAAAAAAGTAAATTTAACTGACACAGTGACAATTGCAAAATGATATAGAATACTATACCAGCCTTTGCATGACTCATTTAAATGTCCTTGGTGCTTCATATTGTACATTTTGCTATGTTTCTTATAAATGCAACCTAAAAGAAACCTTTACATATTATTTTAAATGGATGAACATTTTATTGAAAAGTTTACAGTATCTTTTTGTTGATTTATGCATTAAAAACCGCCACAATGACATTTGCTCTATAGAAACTGATACCTCCATTCAAATAAGCACACATTGAACTACCAAAAGCCTAATGTGTGGCGGGTTTTTTCTTTAAATATCTCAATGATGACAAAAAAGATACAGTAAATATCATTTTTATTTGCATAGCATCTCAAAATGAAGCAATTATATGGAATAACAATTTTAGATTAAAATCATAAAATGGGAATGAGTTTACAAGTTTTACTCTTTGTACTAGCAAATGTGTCTTGATAAAACTGCAAATTATTTAAAGTAATTTGAATCTGGAGAAAATTTAAAAATGGAATATAGTACCTGAAGTTGTTATAAAAATGTATGAGTCATTCTATGAAGACAGCAGATGGTACTTTTTATTACTTTTAGTATTGTTCCTGCACTTGTTTCTACTAAAGTTAGCATGAAGGGATCTTAAAGATAGTATAATAGGTTAGTTACTTAGTGTGCATCCTGTGAACTGAGTTCAATCTCTAGATCCCCATATGGTCCCCAAGCACTACCAGTCATTATCCCTGAGCACTGAGCTGAGAATAATCCTCAAACATTGCTGGGTGCACCCACAGGTAGTAGAAATAAATAATCCAATACCTTGAAAGAGGTAACCTGTTCTTCCCCTTTTCAATAAAAACTATTTTTTAGAAAAGAAAAGCATATTAATAATATAAGTACAATAGATAAAACATTACCAGAATGATCACAGTTTCTTAATTATGTGACCAGAAGAAAGGGAGATGTTTATATTAAATGGGTGGAAATATTCATGGAAGAAGTGTTAGAAAGGAAATTTAAAGTATATTTCAACTTTTGCAAAAGAAGAAAAGTCCGTATATGAGGTAACCCACTGTGACATTCATATTACATTACAATAACTACAACAAATAGGAGAAAATTAAAAGTAAGGAAAATTGAAAAAATAACAGTTATCATATAACATGGGGAAGACAGTGAGAAATAAGGACAAATTTGCTTACTGGAAAATCATATTGCCACGAAAGAATTTTGGACTTCTAAAAGCTTAGGATCATATAGATTTAGCCATCTACACAGTATGATTTTTTATGAAGAGATAACACTAATCCTAACTCCTCCATAGAATTTAAATTTAGAGATGATATAAAGAGATTCAAGGAAGATATTTAAAGGAAGTTAGTGGAGATATTTGTATTAAAATCTTTCAACTTCAGAGGGACCTCAAATCGACATGATTACTTACCTCTATTTTTCTCTTAAATTGCTCAGTGTTTTTCTGTGCTACCATATTACTTAATAAATGGACTCTGTAACTGTCTAGCAGCATAGATATTTATGTTACTCATGATAATGGTTAGGTAATCACAATAAATTTCAACTGTGATGATTTTTTAAGAATAAAAGCTCTAATTTTATATAATATCAAAATAAATGTATACCAAGGTGGCAGTGTCAGAGGACTTTAGAGTCTCACATATCAAATACACATATTAGATATTAGAGAGGCAGTAGTGCAGGTATATAGCAAAAAAGAACTAAATTTTTACATTTGTATATTTTGTAATCAAAGTTATTTCAAAATATTTTTATTATAGGTAAATGCTGACAACAATAAGCACAGGTAAAGAGAGACTTTTTTGCCTTTGACAATAAACTACACATAGACTTGTATTAGAAATTATTCAATTGGGGTTTTTATTTGCATATAAATTGCAGATATGTCACTGTTTTTCTGTTGAATAAACATTAATATTTACCAATTTAAAATAACAAATTTATTAGCTCTTACCGATAGTCATCAAAAATATGTAAGTCAATATTAAGTACCCTATTTTTCAGGTAAGAAGTTTGGAAAACTTAAATATTTCAAGATGTCACTTTCTATGCCAGTCACTGACAAAGATTTTTTAAATGTTTAACTCAAAATGGGACAAGCTCTAATTATGAATTGCTCTTACAGTTTCCAGGATATAAACTAAAATAGCTTTTGAATCTATGTAATTTTAATATTTTCTTTATATAGATTTTGATAAATTCAACATTTCATATAGTATAATATACAAAGAGGACAAAATCAAAATATGATAGTGAATATATAAATTTTATAAATATAAATTGAACCTCATCTATTATATATTTAGAAAAAATACAAGATAAGGCATTCTGTTTCCTACCTTAAACTATATTATAAATCTATAATAATTCAAAATGTGCATTATTATAATAATTGCAAACACACAGACCAAAGAAGCATATTGAGAGCTCAGGAATATCCCTTCAGATGTGTTTGTTGATTCACAACAAAAATGTAAGAGATACAATGGAAAAAGAAAAGTCTCTTTAACACATGACACTCAGAAAATTGATTAGCTATATGTGAAAGTGTGAAACCAGACTATTTTACACCATTCACAAAAGAAATCTGATTAGAGACTTTGATTGTAGATCCACATTTATAAGACACATAGAATAAAACACAGGTAAAACATTTCATGATATTGGTTTCAGTACTATCTACTAGTTTAATTTCACTTGAAAAGAAAAACTAGACAATGTGGTTTCATGAAACTAAAAAGCTACATAATACTAAAAGGTTTCTGTACAGCCAAAGAAATACAGGATAACACTACAAGACAGATAACTGAATGGAGAAAGTATTTTCACTCAACACATCACATAAAGGGTGGATATATAGAGTAATCATAATTCTTAGCTCTGCAAAAGCTAAAAAAACCATTAAAATGAGGAAATGAGCAGACACCTCTCTGAGCAAGACCAACAGGGAAATGAAAAATGCTCACCATCACTTATCATTAAGAAAATTTTAATTAAGACAACAGTGAGATATTATCTTATACCATTGAGGATGATACATATTAAAACTATTGAGTACACTTTTGGTTAGCAGGTGTGGAGAAAAGGAACTCTCATCCACTGCTTGTAGAAATGCTTCCAGGTCCAAGCTCTATGGAATACAGTATGGAGGTGTCTCAGTCAACTCAGAATTGAACTACCATATAACCTTGAAAACCCAGTTTAGAGAATCTATCCCCAACTCAGAAAAACTATTAAGAAAAATAAAGTATGCTTCCCCTTGTTTGGACAGTGCTGTTTTCTTTTTTCTGAAGATGCCTTCAGTCTCAATTTCATGGAGTGTTATACTTACATGTTCTTCTATACACCATATGGTACCAGATCTAATATCAAGATATTTAATCCATGTGGATTTGAGCTTTGAGCATGGTGTTAGATATAGGTCTGAGTTCACTATTTTGTATTTGGCTGACCAGTTGTCCCAACGCCACTTGTTGAAGAACTTTTCTTGCTCCATTTTGCATTTCTTGCCCCCTTTATCAAAGATTGATTGCATGTCTGGGAATATTCTCTAAATACTCAAGTCTAATCCATTGATCTGAGGGTCTGTCTTTATTCAAATACATGCTGTGTTAATGACTATTGCTTTATAATACAATTGGATGTTGGGGAAATGATGCCTCCCATCTTTTTTTCTAAGGGTGTTTATTGATCTAAATAAATTTCAGGAATGTGTCATCCACTTCATCAAAAAATGACATAGTTATCTGTAGAGGAATCGCATTAAATCTGTAAAATGCTTTGGAGAGTATTACCATTTTCATGAACTGGGTATATGTCTCCATTTCTTGTGTCTTCTTTTATATATTGAAGCAAATTTTTGTAGTTTTCTTTGGATATGCAAGTCCTTCTCCTCTTTAGGCAAGTTGACTCTAAGGTATTTGTGTTTCTGTGGCACAATTGAGAATGGGATTGGTTTTTAAGGTCCATTTATACTTTATCGCTATTTGTGTATAAGATGAACATTTATTTTTGCCTGTTAATTTTGTAGCCTGCCACTTTGCTATACAAATCTATTCTTTCTAGAAGACCTTTTTGATATAGTCTTTAGGATTTTATAAATATAGTTCATGTCTTCTGCAAACAGTGAGAGCTTTACTGCTTCTTTTCCTATCTGGATGACCTTAATATATTTTTCTTGCCTGATTGCTATGACAAGTACTTCCAGCACTAAGTTAAGTAAGTGTGGTAAGAGGGGACAGCCTTGTTTTGTAAAAGATTTTTAGAGAAAAGGCTTTTAGTTTGTATCCATTGAGCATAATATTTGTCATGGGTTTGTGGTAAATAGTTTTGACTCTATTGAGAAAACTTCTATCCCATCCAATATTGTTGAGTTTTTATCATTAATGGATGTTGGACCTTATCAAATGATTTCTCTACATCTATTGATATGTTCGTATGTCTTTTTTATTATTCTTTTGTTTTTATGGTGTAGTATGTTGATTTAGTTACTTATGTTAAACCATCCTTGTATGAAACCTACTTGGTCATGTTGTCTGATCCTTTTAGATGAGGTGTTGGATCATATTTGCTAGGATATTGTTAAGGATCTTTGCATCAGTGTTCATAATTCATATTGGTCTGTATCTTCCTCTTTATTTTTTGCAGCAGCTCTGTCTGGTTTTGGTATCATGGTGATGTTAGGTTCTTAAAAACTATTTGGGAGTGTTTCTGTTTCTTCAATTCCTGGAAGAACCTGAAAGGATTTGTAGTAGGTCCTCTTGAAAGGTTTTAAATAATTCATTAGTGAATATATCTTGGCCTGTTCTTTTTTTTTGGGGGGGAAGACTTTTGATTCCCCCTCTTTTTGTTTTTGGGCCACACTCAGTGATGCTCAGGAGTTATTCCTGACTATGCTTTCAGAAATCGCTGCTGGCTCAGGGACCAGATGGGACACCAGGGATTACACACAGGTCCTTCCTGAGTCAGCCACATGCAAGGCAAACATTCTTTTGCTGTGCTATCGCTCTTGCTTCCCGATTCCCATTTTAATTTCCTCAATAGTAATGGGTCTGTATAGATATGCTAGATCATCCTTTTTCAACCATGAAAGATTATGACTCCAATAATTTATCCATTTCTTACAGGTTCTCTTGTTTTGTTGTTTAAGTTTTTCAAACTAGTCTCTGATTACCCTTTGAATCTCTATACTATCTGTAGTGTATAAGGTTTACACTATGTCCCACAACTGAGTTAAAATAACCCTCTATCGCAGATTCTATATGCATAAGGATGTCCAGTTATTAAATTTAGCATTTGGTTACTGTTTAGGCTTTGTTTCCATAGGAGAATGCTTTGTTCACATCCCACATATAAGGGTTACTCTACCAGGACATGGTGTAAACAATATACACAATAACATGAAGATTTGCACTTAATTTTAAAAGTTAATTGCATAGTTAAAAAAACTATAAATGCACTAACTACTAGAGAAATATAGAATTCCAGTTTTCAAATGAGTTATTTGATAAAATAAAAATTTGGTAACAATGAGCCATGTGTAAAATATTACATTTGAAATATTAAACTTTCAAAAATGTTCTAAAAATAGAAACAACTTAATTAGCATTCTTTGAACTTAATTTGTCTGAAATCAGAGTAATAAAGGGTAAGAGATATTTTTGTTAGTCGGTAAATTTTATTAGTTATTTTAACATAATAAATCTGTTTGTTCATATGAAAATGGCTTTTCTAAAGTTTTTAAGATCAACTCGTAAATGGAATAGTCTTACACTGAAAAGACTATTGCTCTGGACAATGAAGAATGGACAATCTAAACTTTGAAAATTGGTTTTGTTTCTGCATGTGAATAGATACAAATATCCTTCCAATGAGAGAAATACAGACCCTAATCTCTGAAATCAACAGCGTTATTGGAAACTGTACTTCTTCTATGTTTATATAAATTCCCAAATCAGAGCAAATTCAGAAGCGATCTAAGATAAAGTGAAATAGCCACTTGTCTGCTCCTATGAGTTGAACCTAGGATACAAAACTGTAGATTTCCCACTTTGTGCAGGAAGATGGTTTTTGACAAGAATTTAGCAATCTTGTTAAAGATAGAGAGGAGAGTGGGAGGAAAAAGAGACAATGGTGGTGGGAAATGTGCACTGGTGAAGGGTCATGTACATTGTATGACTGAAACAAAATCATGAACAACTTTGTAACCACAGTGTTTAAATAATAGGGAAAAGTAATATTTTAATATCTTTATTTAAACACTTTGATTACAAATATGATTGTAGTTGGGTTTCAGTCATGTAAAAAAAATCCTCTTCACCAGTGCAACATTCCCATCACCAATGTCACAAATCTCCCTCCTCCCCACCCCACCCTTCTCTGTATTCTAGACAGGCTTCCTACTTCCCTCATTCATTCACATTGTTAATATAGTTCTCAATGTAATTATTTCTCTAAATGTACTCATCAGTCTTTGTGGTGAGTTTCATGTAGTGAGCTGGGACTTCCAGCCCTCCTCTCTTTTGTCTCTGAGAATTATTGTGAAAATGTCTTTTCATTTTTGTTAAAACCCATAGAT
Source organism: Suncus etruscus (assembly GCF_024139225.1). Classification (NCBI taxonomy): domain Eukaryota; kingdom Metazoa; phylum Chordata; class Mammalia; order Eulipotyphla; family Soricidae; genus Suncus; species Suncus etruscus. The sequence continues at coordinate 110,014,834 of NC_064868.1, forward strand.
GAATGAGACTATTCTGCGTCTATCTCTCTCCCCTGACTTATTTCACTCAGCATAATAGATTTCATGTACATCCATGTATAGGAAAATTTCATGATTTCATCTTGCCTGACGGCTGCATAATATTCCATTGTGTATATGTACCACAGTTCCTTTAGCCATTCATCTGATGAAGGGCATCTTAGTTATTTCCAGAGTCTGGCTATTGTAAATAGTGCTGCAATGAATACAGATGTGAGGAAGGGATTTTTTTGCCTTGTATTTTTTGTATTCCTAGGATATATCCCTAGGAGTGGTATAGGTGGATTGTATGGGAGCTCAACTTACATTATTTGGAGGAGTCTCCATATTGCATTCCATAAAGGTTGGATTAGATGGCTTTCCCACCAGCAGTGAATACAAGTTTCTTTCTCTCTACATCCACACCAGCTCTGTTTGTTCTCATTCATTGTGATGTGCGCCAATCTCTGTGGCATGAGATGGTACCTCATAGTTGTTTTGATTTGCATCTCCCAGATGATTAGTGATGTGGAGCATTTTTCATATGCCTTTTGGCCATTTGTATTTCTTCTTTGACAAAGTGTCTGTTTATTTCTTCTCCCCATTTTTTGAAGGGGTTAGATTTTTCTTCTTATAAAGTTCTGTCAGTGCCTTGTATATTTTGGATATTAGCCCTTTATCTGATGGGTATTGGGTGAATAGTTTCTCCCACTCAGTGGGTGGCTCTTGTATCCTGGGCACTGTTTCCTTTGAGGTGCAGAAGCTTCTCAGCTTAGTACAATCCCATCTGTTTATTTCTGTTTCCACTTGTTTGGAGAGTGTGGTTTCCTCCTTAAAGATGTCTTTAGTCTCAATGTCATAGAGGGTTTTACCTAAGTGTTGTTCTATATACCTTATGGTTTTAGGTCTGATATCAAGGTCTTTAATTCACTTGGATTTTACTTTCATATGTGATATTAGCTGGGGATCTGAGTTCGCTTTTTTACAAGTGGCTAACAAGTTGTGTGAACACCACTTGTTGAAGATGCTTTCCTTGATCCATTTAGGATTTCTTGCTCCTTTATCAAAAATTAGGTGATTGTATGTCTGGGGAACATTCTCTGAGTATTCACCCCTATTCCACTGATCTGAGGGCCTGTCTTTATTCTAATACCATGCTGTATTTTCATAACTATTGCTTTGTAATAGAGTTCAAAGTTGGGTAAAGTAATGCCTCCCATATTCCTTTTCCCAAGAATTGCATTAAAATGGCAATAATCCCAAAAGCATTATGCAGATTTAATGTGATCCCTCTATAGATATGCATGGCATTTTTCAAATAAGGGGATCAAACACTTTTGAAATTCATTTGGAAAAAAAAGTGATATTATGTAAGTTAAAAAGTGTTTCATGGTGAAAGTAACCTTGTCTAAAATAAGAAATACTCAGCTGAATAGAGTTTTTAATTAATATATATGTATATTCAATTATATATGTATATATTCTTTACTATGTTCACTGCTAATTAATACAGTAGCCAGAATATGGAAGAATTCCAAATGTTCAAGAACTGATGGACAAAAAGTTATTTTAAATATATTTACATACACATACACACACCGTGGGAATCTATGTTGCTAAAAGAGAAAAATAAAGTCATGCAGTTTATGTGAACTTGACTGGCACTGGAGGGTATCATGCTGAGTGAAATAAGTCTGAGGCAGAAGGAAAAACCACAGACTATTTCATGCCATCTGTGCTTTACATATAAACAAATCAAGTGTCTTGACAATATCAATTGATAATAAATCGTATACACTGAATGAAGAAATTAAGAGTGCAACTTTAGAAGAGAGCATGTAAGCAGAATTATTAGGTTGAATAGAAATAACAATGGAACACAAGTTGAAACTCAGAAACACAAAGATGGAGGCCTAGGGAGGTATATATTATGAAACAAAATTATAACTATTAGTCAACAAGTAATGAGATGGGAGAGTATAAAAATCATACTAGAGGTGGCATAGAATAAAGGGTATAGAATCATGGGAGCTTCAATACCAATGCTGTGTAGTAATATCGATACCATAAACTTGAACATTATATAATATTTGAGCTGAACTGTAATGATTTTCAATAAAATAAAAATTATAATATTAGTGTGAACAAACATTTTTCCTTTATATTGGAAATACATAATTTATTAAAATAAAATAATATGCACTGTATAAAATGTCAATATTCTGGGGGGTTGGGAGGAGGGAGATTTGGGGCATTGGTGATGGGAATGTTGAACTGGTGAACGGGGGTGTTCTTTGAATGACTGAAACCTGACTACAATCATATTTGTAATCAAGGTGTTTAAATAAAGATATTAATAATAAAAAACTATAAAAAGATAGCAGCCTTACCTTATTTTTCACAGGTCAATTGATTCAGTATATGCCTCTTAAATATTTCTTATACTGTACTTGTTATGAAATTGGTAAATTACTACTAAGATTGGCTAGGCATATACTGAATGTTTTCTTTCATTATAAATACTTTTAAATGAAATTAACTTTATAAAGTCCAATAGAAGAAAAATAATATTTCTAAATATTTAAATACACTTATATACTACATATCAATGGCTTCCTTAGCAGATGTGCCCCATTTATTGAAAGAGTTAGTAATCTTCATAATTTTTATAAAATAATCAATAATATTCTTTGAATTTCCTATGTATGAACTTCATAATATTTCACTAATTGTGTTAATATCCAAAAAGTTCTGCATTTTTATATGAGTAATACTTAACAACTGCATATCAATTTCTGTCATAGCTCTTTATAGTTTTATCAGGCAATAGACAAATTATAGACATCATTATCTTGTCAATAAAAAACAATTATTTTTTAAAGAATTCTTGGCAAGTTGATAAAGCTACTGCTATAAATAAATGTAGCCCTATAGATTTTTTTAACAAATTTGAACTGGAAAGCAGCACGAAGAAAAGAGATGATTAATGTAGAAAAATGCAAATAACTGCCATATAAAAACTCATCGATTAAATTTAAGAGAAATTTAACAAAAGAGAGACATGAAGAATTAACTAAAGAAGTCTACATATTTAACTTTTTTCTCATGAGAGTAACAATAGTGGTATATGCTTTAATTTACTTTATTTCCATATCCACCTAGAATATAAGTTGTGATGAGAGATTAACTACACATACGTCAGAGGATAAAACATTGTAGATCAATCCATGAATATGGTACCTAGACCAAGCTTTCTTCTTTTGTCTTTGCCAAAATCATGCATTAGTTGGTAGTAATAATCTACATTCTTTATGTATTTAATAGATTCATAGAAAACATGTATTTTAGATACAGGCAAATATTAAGAATTGTTACTTTCCTGATAGTAGAATTGAGTTGTCAAAAAACTATCTTTATTTGAACTTTCCACTTGTATGTCCAGGGACAGATTTTTTTTTCACCAAAAGAGTTTTTACATACTTATATAACCAAGAGTATAAATGCATTAGACAGATCATCACAAAATTCACTATTAACTAATGTTATGTAAATCAAAAACCAATTTTGTTTAGAATATGTACCTATTAATTTACCTGCCATTGTTGTACACTATCAGTAATATATTTCTTTACTCTTGACCTATATATACCTGTGCATAAAACTTCTGAACATTCAAGTCACAATGTAAGATTCATTGAAAATAACAGTGGAACTCAAATAAGAGTATCTGAGCCTTTCTAGAGGGACCTCTTACTTCAGAGCCAGGTGTAAATCGTGCATACAGAAGTATGACTCAATTACTGTACTTCCCACCCCAAATTTAGGAAGGATAGGAGACAGAGGCAGGGAAATAGGAGGGAGGGAGACAAGGAAATAGCCAGGGAGAGGAAAAGTGAGGGGATTAGACAGGATGGGAAGGGAAATTAGTGTGACATAAAAGAAACAAGAAAATAATTAGAACAAAAACACAATACAAAAATGCCCTCTGCACTCCTATTCAGTGCAGCACTATTTCTAATAGTCAGAATCTGAAAACAACCCAGATGCCCAAGAATAGATGAGTGGCTAAAGAAACTTTGGTACATATACATAATGGGATACTATGCAGATGCTAGAAAAAAAATAAAGTCCTGAAATGTGCCTATACATGAATGGACATGGAGACTATTATGGTGAGTTAAATGAGTCAGGAGGAGAGAGGGACACATACACAGAATAGTTTCACTGGTCTGTGGGATTTAAGAAAAATAAAAAAAACAGTATGGTAATAATACCTAGAGACAAGAGGAAGAACCAGAGCGCATAGGAAATTTACTACAAATGCAGTTAGAGAAATAATGGTACCAACAACTACCAGGACAATGATAGTGTGAGAGAGAAAAATAGAGTGTCTGGAAGAGAGGCAGGGAGTTGGGAAGGAGGTAAATGTGGAACACGGTGGTAAACATTGCTAATGGGTGGTGTACATTTGGAGATTGAAACCCAATTACTGTTATTTTTGTAACCATGGTGCTTAAATAAAGAAATGATCATTTAAAAAATTTAGAGTAGAGCATGATTTGTGCCCTCAGAGTTATTTTATTATGCATTTAGTAATCTCCATAATGATTAGCACCCCTATTCTGTTGTTTAGAACTTGGTAAATTTTGCCTATCTTTGAGTTGGAACTAAGGACATTTTTAAATTAATGTGTTCATTTTTATTTTATATCATTCTGTGTAGTACATTTTTTTTAAAATTGAGATTAAAGTAGTATTAAAGAAATAATATTTTCTTTTAAATCTCTTCCCTATTGACTATTTGGTTAACATTTTACTTATTTATTTTTTTAATATATAAAATGTTTATGCCCTTCAACAGATGGTTAAAGAAATGGTGGTATTTATACACAATTTAATATTATGTAGCTGTCAGGAGAGATGAAGTCATAAAATTTTCCTATACTTGAATGTACATGGAATCTATTATGCTGAGTGAAATAAGTCAGAGGGAGAGAGATAGATACAGAATAGTCACACTCATCTGTGGGTTTTAAGAAAAATTAAGGACATCATTATAATAATCCCCAGGGACTGAGGACTTCTAACCAACGAAAGAAGGAAAAGGTGATGAAATGACACTCTTTTTTTTTTCTTTGATATTTGAAGCTCTGTTCTACTACCAGATTTGCTCCTGGGTCTTGTTTTCCTTGCGGGTTTTGAAGAATTAAACTCTACTCGGTCCTATAATTCAGCCAACAACCTGAAAAACTCAAAAGTACATGTGTCTTCAGTTGACCTGGAAAGAATAATTGAACCCTGGATAAAACCATATTTTTAGACTTGTAGATAAGCTATACTTGGCTTCCTGGCCTGCAGAAATTATAACCTAATAAATGTGTTGATAAACTACTAATTTTTTTAAATTTGACTTGCATTTAATAAACCTAACATGACTTATCAAACTTAGTGGATTATATAAAATTATATATAATACAATATAATTTATGCATAATAAAAATAAAATATATCATACTGTAGAAATGTATGATATAATGATATATAACATATCCTTACATAATAAATTAAAATATAGCAATCTGTAATATATAATATATGGTTGTTATAACATATTATTTCATATACATATACTATAATATCATTATTATATATGTAATAAAAGATATAGCCTTCTGCTTTGAATTTTTATATCACCTTTATAATATATTTAATGTCAAGCAACAATAAGCTTTATATTTATTTTCCTTAAAAGTACTACAAAAATTGGGGCCGGAGCAGTGGCACAGCAGTAGGGCATTTGCCCTGCACGCACTAACCTAGGAAGGACCACAGTTCAATCCCCCAGTGTCCCATTGATATCCCAAGACAGGAGCAATTTCTGAGCACATAGCCAGGAGTAACTCCCGAGAGTCACCAGATATGGCCCAAAAGCAAAACCAAAAAAAAAAAAAAACTACAAATATTTTTGAAAAACAGATAATCAAGTTTTTATAGCTTTCATGGGTATAATTTTAGCGATTAAAACATGTATAAAGAGAAAATAATAAATGTTATATTTTAGATATTCAGTTAATGTCAATGTTAATATAATATAGTAATAAAAGCAAAAACTTGAAGAGATTAAAGAGAACTTAATAACGTTTTATTCCCAGTCATTCTTTTACAGAGATCAAAATAGTACATCCCAGACATGACCTAATCAAGGTATCTTAGCTTATTAATAACAGATCAAGAGGCTTTCTCGCTCAAGCCCATCTTCTATTTTGAACATGTATCTTTCCATTGCATTTTTCACTCTGGAAAGGCCATGTTCTCTCTTTAACTTGTGTTATACCTTCTCTCCACTCACATTTTTAAGGTTTTCAGATTTACATTAATTCCTTGTACATATTTAGCCAACTATTTGACTGTTAAAATTTTGAGAGATATTAAAAAGATGCAATTGTTTAGTGTAGAGAAATTTTAATATTTTGGGTTATATCAGCTATTTCTTGCTTTATTTATTCAAAGTTCGAAACAAAGCTTCATCACTATTTATACTTATGGAGTTGCTACTATGACGAGGCAGCGAATAAATACATACTGAATGCAATAGTAAGTCTGAAAAATGTCATTGTTTCTTGATGTTCAGAATCTACTGAAAGATTGCACATATAAATATAAATACATGCCTATATTATAAACCAGATGGTGATAAGTAATATGAAGAAACCAGCAGAATGAGAAAACAATAAGCACTAGAGATGGCGATGCTACTGTACATAGATTTATTCAAGACCTTCCTTATTCTAGCTTAGAGTTATTTTGTAAATCAACATAATTTAAGTATCCTGAGAATAATTCTATGCCCATTAAAACATCGATCATATCTAATATCTAATGTGCTACATATACATATATCTCGTAGAAAGTGCTCAAAGTTAAATTGAGATTGAATAATATAAGCACAATATTATTTAGTAGTTTATGATATGCTAAGGTAATTAAATATTGTTACTATGGTTCAGAGGCGCCCCTTAATGTGGCAAATTGTACCCTATTTTGAATAAAAATTGTTTAAGCCACAGCTGGTATAAAACAAATCAGTAGCGTTCCTTTGTCCTTGAGAGTAGGTGATAGGGTCCCCATGCAAAAGAAAAAAAATCCTCCTTGTAACAAAAAGACAGAAGTGGTTCTTCTGACCAGAGACGGGCTTGATAAGTCTGTAAAAGCCATATAATATCTATAATAGTCTAAAAGAAACATAAAAAAAATTGTATCAGGTTTTCTTTGTCTAAAAGACATAGAAGCTGCAGTTTGTTACTTATGTGGATTTCATATTGGATTCCAATATGCAGAAGATTAAATTTGCTTTTTATATTATATAAACTCACTAGGATAGGAAAGCTAGTACAGTAGATAAACACACTTGACTTGAACACAGATGACCCAAGTTTAAACCCCAGGTCCCCATATGGTTCCTCAAGCCCCACCAGGAGTTATCTCTTAGCATAAAATCAGACATACATTCTGTTAACCAGAGTGCATGTCTTCCAAAACAAAGGAAACAAATAAAAAAATAAACATCACATTAGAGATGATTCAAAAATTAAATTCTAAATATCTCATTGTATAAAAATACAAAAAATAACTAAATAAGTTATTCTCTTTCTCTCTTTTTTTCATCTTTTAGACACTCTAGTTTACAATATTTTTACTGTCATCTCAAATCTTTCTGGTAAATTTGTTCAATAAAAACTACCTTAAAAATAAACGGAGCAAAAATGTGAAAATTCATAAAATGTAGGAGAGCTCATAATTCTCATAAATATATCATTATTTAAAGTAATTGTGCTATTTTTAAATGCTAACAAATTTTAATAAAATATATTCAGAACATAATCAAATCTTCAGTCACTTTAGATAAGGATTAAAAGAGCCTAATATATTTGGGGCTTTTCTCATTTACTATAAGAAATGGTATTCTTAGTAACATTACATCTCTTTTCACATTAGTGCCAAAGTGGAGGTCACTCTGTTTTGCTCTTCCAAATTTGAAACAGAATTACATTTAATACTTATTGGAAGTCATAATATTTAAATTGTATAGTGAAGCATTTCACTCTATTGATTAAACACTGCAGGCTCCTAAGTTGTTGAGTCAGTACTGAAACACAATAATTTTTATATTTGCATTTGGCTCAAAACATCCCTATATCAATCTGCTATATATTAAAGACCATCTGGTATTTCATTCTATGTAATAATATTTTAACTTGGATTTTAAGAAAATTTCCCCCAAACTGAGTTCTAATAATTTTTTCTAGAGCATCTTGAAATCTTTTTTTTTTTGGTTTTGGGCCACACCCGTTTGATGCTCAGGGGTTACTCCTGGCTAAGCACTCAGAAATAGCCCCTGGCTTGGGGGGACCATAGAGGACGCCGGAGGATCAAACCGCAGTCCTTCCTTGGCTAGCGCTTGCAAGGCAGACACCTTACCTCTAGCGCCACCTCACCAGCCCCATGAAATCATGTTTGCTGAAACAAATAAGTTCATAAATGATTAACTGTTAATCTGTTAACTGTTTAATTAGTTGACTGCTAATCTTTTGAACCAAACTCATTGGATTTCACATTATTCTTTTTAAAATACGTTTCTCTAAGGATCTGAGTTCATGGTAGAACCAGGTTTTAGGGTTTGTTTTACTAGTTATTTTTACCCCCCATATGCACCAGTAGTATTATGTGGCATTGTTCCTTTTTGCTTAGGCAAATCAAACAGGGGGAAATCTTATACATAGAAAAATATTATTATCTAATAGGGATAGGAACTCCTAAATTTTATATTTTAGGAAGCCTTCTACATTAAACATTTGTCAGAGTAACTTGACTAGGCCTGAATCAATTGGACATTGGACGTTCATTCTGAAACTTGAATACCATTTGGAACTGTTATGGTTTTTGCAACAGCACCAGGAAAAGAATTTCTACTGGAAAGGCCCTAATGACACCTTGGCATTGACTTGCTCCATAGCAGGTTCATATGACTCACTGGTGACATAGAAACTGCAAAAAATGCTTTCAGGGTGGGTTTCCCTGCCTCGTCTCCAAACGGTGAGATGAAACCAGAAGATGCTCTGTGACGTCTCTAACTTTTGAAGCATGACTGCGATAACCATGATTGAGGACAACTTTTCCTGGGATTTTTAAAAAGGATTTTGGGGTTAGACAACTTAGTATGTGGGAAGCCTGTAGTTGGTCTTACAACAGGATGCTTCATGGACATGTACACCCTATTTTTTAGGCCATTTTTTTCTATTTTCCCCAACTTTTGCTACACCTAACCAAAAAACTGCCACCCTTTTTTATCTTTTAGAAAGAGGCTCCTTCTTTTTTCATAGATCTTGGGACACAAATTAGTTTGTTTTACCTCTTATTTCTGTATTTTTCTATAAAATTAAGAAGGGCAGGAGTAAAGATGGGGGTCAGGGACCAAGTGGTCTCAGATGGTGGATTTAAAGATGGACAGAACTAAATATCCAAGCCAAAGTGAACAACAATAGAATCAAGAGACACAAACTCTATCAATCTAAACATAAAATAGGCCTGTTATACTAACAAGACAGAGGGCAAACAGTGGTGTTATGAAGGTACTCTAGAAACAATAGCAGAGGGAGGTTGACACTGGATTGGTCCTGATTCACTGTATGTCTGAAATCCAACCATGAAGGATTTTATAAATCACAGTGGTTTTAATAAACACAAATTTTAAAAAATATATCTTGCTAAAGGTAGGAGTTGGAGATATATCACAGTGGTAGGACATTTGCCTTGCATGTGGAAGAACTGAGACAGACCTGAGTTAAATCCCTGATAGTCAATAAGAGTACCCAAACCTGCCAGGAGTGATTTCTGAGTGTAGAGCTAGGAGTAACTCCAGAGCACTGACAGGTGTAGCCTAAATTCCCACACGTAAACAATAGATATCTTGCTAAAAATTTATTGAAAGTATACAAATAATATTGGAACTCAAAATTCTAAACTTCAACTCATAATTGCTTTTATGTTTTATTTCCAATAGATGATTTTTACTCTCTAGCCGTAATTGCCTCATAGGGAATTAAGTAAAAATATTAGAAGAAAGGAGGTAGTGGAAGAAGACATTACATTGTCCTAAGAAAGAGTGGTAGACTATCACTAAAAGTTGTATCAGACAATAAAAATTTCCACATAAACCTTTAGATTTAAAATTTAAACAAAATTTAAACTTCCAACACACTTAACACACTCTTATATGGTTCTATGAAACATGGTATGATAAGGGAAGTATGATAAGGGAAGTTATGAAGAAATACCATGTCTTGGCATTAGTCATCTAGTAAATATATACTCATCCCCTAAATGTGCCAAATAGCCCATTATTGACATTGTGTAATTTATGAGATTTCAAGGTACTACAGGTGAATATAAGTGCCAGGCAATAAGCAGTCTATAGCTTGTCAGTAAATCCAGAAAGATAGAAGCATTCCCACATTAAAGGGCTGTACATAAATGAATGGAGGCCCTTTATTAATGCCTTGTCATAACTTAAGAAATATGACTAAATTTAAGCACTTATTTTCATTGCCATTTTAGTTTCTTCCAATATACCATAGATGATAAATATATTGTGGTGGTCCAGTGTTGTAAAAGTTGTTGTACAAGTGCTCTTAAACAATATTTAAAATGGCATTTTTATTAAGTTGGCATAAACCATGTTGCTAAATTGCCTTTAATATGATGATGTTTGAAGTTTACTATGCCATAAGTGCAGTTTGGCAGTGGAATGTACATTAATATTTCATCCAGCAAAAGCCATGATTATGTAATTATAAATAGACCTGTTCCAATAGAAGTAGACAGATGCTTGTGTTTCAAAGCCAATGCTCCAAAGTATAAGTAGCTGGTTAAAGAACTAGAGAAAAGCAGGGGTATAATAAATGCATGGGCAAAGCATATATGATATGTATGTGTATGTATGTTTCCATTTTGGAAAAGTCTCTGTCATTTACTCCAAGTGAATATACTTTATATATACCTCTATTGTCCAGATTTTACAGGGATCACCAAAGGACTTAAGCAAGCTATATATTCTATGTTTTGCAACAAATTAATGTGTGTATATTTCCTCTCTTAATCTTAGGTATTATCATGTGTTGGATGTTATATCAATAGATTAATAATGATGTTTACACACACTATATGACCAAGATTAAACAAAAATTCAAAAGAAAGAGAAACTTGGATTTGCTTCTACTGAATCCTTAGTACTTTAAAATTCTTCACTGTTCTATTTGAAAGTAGCTGCTACAGACCCATATAGTACTTGACAGTTTATACTGTTTTGCATTAATACTTTGTTTCTTATACTATATTTATTCCAAGAAAGCAGTACTTATATATTGTCTAAACACAACATCGTCACCAATATTCAGTACAGAGCTTACAAAATTTTACAATATTGTGATCAACCATAAGACTAAATCTTCACTAATTCATTTAGAAGAGACTATCAAAGAGCCCCTGGTTCTAAAGGATTCAGAAATAATGACACAATCAGCAGGTTTCAGAGGGAGCAAATGAAGCCCTGTGTAAACAAGTGAAATGGCTTACAATGAAAGCTCTTTGAATACATTAAATGGCCAGAAACAAATTCAGTTCAAATTAGGTTGAATGTTAAACAAAACAAAAACAATATATTGTTGAAAGTATCAGTTTGAACAGCCATATGTCATTTAACATTTTTTGTTTTGATAAAACATGAAAATTTAATATAATTTCTTAATAATTACACAAACAATATTGGTTTAATGAAAGTATGAACTATAATATTTCATGTAATAATTGATGTTATTTAAATGTAGATGGGATGAGTTTTTAAGAGTATGGAATGAGCTTATAATAGTATGTGAAAATTCATGTGCATTACTTGAGTTCATTTATCAATGACCTTCATGGGTTTTGTTTACTTAGTCAATGGAAAATACAGAGTTCACATTTTAGACAAATGAAAAAATTTTATTGCACAGTAATTTCATCGAGAACATTTTTCGTTACAGGTTTTGTTTCAAAGTTTTCATTTTTGTTTATATATGTATTTTAGAAACTTGCGATTGTAATTTTTACTATTGTTCATATTTAGCTATGATCACATATTTTTTTACTTTATTACAAATGAAAGTTGCCTGGCAAATAATTTATCATATATTTTCTACTTTGCACTGAAATCTTTCTCTGAAAACATCCCCGTATATAGCTTAATTTGAAACTACTATTCAATTTAAAGTAAATTTTAAAGATTTAAAAACAAGTTTGACTTTTTATTTTCCAGAATGTATAGAGAAATAAAAATAGTTTTTCTACTAGTTTAATTTTCTTTGGAGGCTATTTAATTTAAATTGCCTTTTTAAATTTTTTCACATATATTCCAAATATAATATGAATGTTTGGCTTTATAGCTTTAGATTGAGATCATGTTTATTGCATGAAATTTTAATTTACTCTCTTGGGCCACATGGTCTCTTGAGCACACACCAATGTGATCCCTAATCTCAGACTCCAGAGTCATATGACCATCACTGGATATGACTCAGTGAACAACAGAATAATTATAAAGTATCTCATAAATAAATTCCTAATTCATAGAACTACTGTGCCATTGACACATGAATTAATATAACACAATATAGTTCTATTTTCCTTCTATTTCCTTTCCTCATTGTGCCTCATATATATATATATATATATATATATCCATTATTCTTATTTTTGTTTGTTTTTTATATTTATTTTATTTGTGGCTTCTACTGAACTCATTATTTTTCTGTTTTTCCTTTGGCAATCTTGATTTCTTTGTATAACTTGTTTAAAATAATCATGTTTTTGTGACTTGAAATTTTTTTAATTTGAATTTTTATTAATATCTTTATTTAAACACCCTGATTGCAAATGTGATTGTAGTTGGGTAACCAAAGTTTAAATTCCCACCATTGAAAATGACATTTAATTTTGTTTGAAGTTGTAATAAATTAGTGTAGAGTGTGATATTTATACACCTCTTTGCATCTCAAATCATACTAAATTACTTCAAAATCTACACAATGCACTAAATTCTGCAATCAGTACAAATATTCCTATTAACTTCTTGGTAAATTTCTGATTAAAATTATTAGAAGCTCACACTCTTTAATATATAACTTAATTATATCACCTACTGAAATGCTACCACCTCTGGATTTGGACCTAAAAATACTTCCAGAAAGTCCAATATTCTATAAGTTTAGACATTGAAATGATATTGCTTTTGTTCAGAATAGCAAGACGGGTGTTTTGCTTTTTTATTTTTTGATTCATAGTGTACCCAATATTGTCATTCAACCTTGGGCATGAATGTACTTTTGAAAATTTTCAAAGATTATTTAAAAAAAACAGAATTAAGCAACTGGGTGAAAATATAATGTATAATTAAAATCACATAAAATAAATTGCTATGTATAATTTTTCATAAGTTTCCTGAATAGGTAAAGTCAAGAATTATAAGGATCACTGATGAAACTCAGTGATAATACATGTACCTTGCAAGTGGAGGAATTGGACTTAATATTTGGTATATTAAAAATCAAACAAAAAATTTAAACCCTTGCTTTGGGCCCTGGGAGATGGTTTAAAATTCTGGAGCACATACTTTGCATGTCAGAGTCCTGGGCTCTATCACACCTAATATCCTGAGCACCACCTAGAGTGATGCCAAAAGGAAAAAAAACATATATACTCTGAAATAAAGATTTAAAACTTGAACATAACAAAGAAGAAATGATTTTCCAATAAATAACTCTCAAAAATTGTAGTAATAATAATAATTATTATTATTATTATTGTTTAGGGGATAGTCAAGAAGATCCCTCCAAATTCACTTAAAGCATTTTAATAGTAGGACACTTATTTGAATCCTTCTCTAAATGCTGGTATTCTTTTCATCTTTGATGCTGTATAATCCCATTTCAGCCAATATCCCATATTACATCAAAGGCCTACAGAAAAAAATTTTGTTTTATAAAGTTCTTATCCCTTTCTTCTTTCACAGTGTTTTAAAATGTTGTTTCTTTGTCATTTATTATCTCAAATTTATTTCAAAATGTCTTCTGAAGCTCTTCACATAAATCATCCTTAAAGTTGTAACCAAAATGCCCCTTTTCCTACATATATAAGTAAAGATTATGTGTTCCTTACCATTCTTTCGGGATAACAGGTAAAGTTATAGACAGGATCAAAAATGGCTTATAACTTCAACAGTGAAAGATACAGCACTCGAATTTTTTTTTGTTGTTGTTGTTGTTATTGTTTTGTATTTGGGGGGGGGGCATACCGGTGGCGCTCAGAGTTTACTCCTGTCTCTGAGCTCAGAAATCGCTCGCTCACGTCATGAAGTTCACCACAAAGAGTGATGAGCTTAGTTAGAGAAATAACTACATTGAGAACTATCCTAACAATGAGAATGTATGAGGGAAATAGAAAGCCTGTGTAAAGTACAGGTAGGGTTGGGGTGGGGAGGAGGGAGAATTGGGACATTGGTGATGGGAATGCTGCACTGGTGATGGGGAATGTTCTTTACATGACAGAAACCTAACCACAAGCATGTTTGTAATCAAGGTGTTTAAATAAAATAGTATTTAAAAACTAATGGGGCCGGAGAGATAGCATGGAGGTAAAGCATTTGCCTTGCATGCAGAAGGTCAGTGGTTCAAATCCCTGCATCACATATGGTCCCCTGAACCTCCCAGGAGCGATTTCTGAGCTTAGAGCCAAGAGTAACCCCTGAGCACTGCCAGGTGTGACCAAAATGCAAAAATAAATAAATAAATAAATAAATAAATAAATAAAAATAATTAATAAAACAGAAGTGCAATCAAATGGATCAGATATTCTGACTACAGAATGCCTGATACCTGAGTTATCTGCATCTGTGAGGGCTTTATTGAAGTCTTCACTCTGTGCATTCTCGTAGGTGTCTTTTATTCTTTTCACATCTGTCTGAATGGGATTGAGTTCATCCAGAACCCCATCTGTGATGTCATTGGCATTTTTGACCAGGCTCTTTGCACTACTGATCATGCCATCAATGTCATCTAAAGCATATACAAATAGGGAGAAGTAAGACTCAAAAATGCTGGCAAAAGAAGCAATTTCAATGAGTTAAAGAGATATCAACCTCTCTCTATCCCACTGAGAACATCATGGATGGCTGTGAGATTGGTTTCTACCAGTTCTTTCTGAACTGTCACGATTTTCAGAGTTTGGTGTAAGTTGTTGAGAGCTGGACTGATTTCTAAAATAAAATAAAGCATGGATAATAAATAAAAAATAAATCTCTCATTGCTCAGGGGACTATATGGGACGCCAGGATCGAACACATGTCCATCCTGGTCAGTCTCCTGCAAGGCTGCAAGGCTGTGCCCTGCCTCTGTGCTACCAATCAGGTCCAAAGCATTGAGGTTTCTTAGACTCAGTTTAATCAAACAACTCTACTAGAAAACAATAGTTTTAGTTGTATATTTTCAGTGTTACTCATTAAATGGTATCTATAATATAATACAAAGTAGGATTCTTCCTGACTTATTCCTCTAAACTTCTATTTTAATTGCTTTTACTGAGGTAAAATTTTATGTCACAATACATAATATTGACCCTTAATCACTACAAAATGTTCTATTCAATGAAATGCAGTGCATTCTACATACTGTGTGATGTATATATCAAAAATATTTTATCAAACCTTAAAATGACCTTATACCAATTAAGCAGTCGCCCCAGATTCCTCTCTATCTCAGGACTTAAAACCCTTCAATTAGTTTCCTTCTCTATTTAACTAAGTTGATCGTTTCTTAATGTAGTGATATAATACATGACCTTATGTGGGCGACCGTACACCCACATATTCAATGGATTTTTCACCGCTGCCTGATTCAAGCCATAAGTTTGCATAGCCCTGAGCCAAAAGAACCCTGCAAATAAATTTAGCTCACCACAGAGAATCTGGCTTAACTAGATTCCTTAAATCTTTCCATGGAACCTGTTTTTTGTAACTGCTCTCATACACGCAATTATAGATAGGTTTTTGTAAGGTTTAAACTGTAAGATCTATTAAGGATTTGCTTCCCCTCCCCCCATCCTGCCAGGTTTCTCCTTATCCTTCCCGCCATCAAAATGTGTCTGCTCCCATTGGTTAAAATCGTTGTACCTGTACAAATCTGATTGGTTTAAGTTTCAATCCTATGTTTTTGCTCCTCCCACTGAAGCAGGGCATAAAAACTCTGCTTGCTCCCTCAATAAACCTCTTGACAGGAACTCAGCTTGAGCGTTTTATTAACTTCTACGGCTTAATTTTCTAGGTGTTCACAAAAGAGCTTAACACTTGCGAATTATTTGTATTCGCCTTCTACCTTCTGTCCTGGTTGAGAGAAAGCTGCTGGCCGGAGATCTCTCCCATTAAAGGGCAGAAACGGAGACGAGTACAAGTGGCGCCGCAACGTGAGTGTTTTTGATCCCACGTGTTCATCCGGTCGGCTGGAGGCAGGCGAATCCAGGAGCTTGAGTGGTAAGACGTCGGTAAACCCCCATCAGGGGTGGGTAAGCTCCCATCAGGAGTGACGCAGAAGCGGAGACGAGTACAACCTTATATATCTTCATTCATTAAGAATAATAAATTCAAAATTCACACTGAATTTTATGACATAATAGTGATTACATACCACATATGCTTATCCATTTATCAGAGGATTTACAATCAGATTCCTTAAATTTAGGGAGCATTCTGAATAAGGATGTTGGGAAAATGTTGTATGGACATATGTCTCCAATTCTATTAAGAATTTTTGGAGAAAGAGTACTTGACTACTGGTAATTTTATATTCATTTTACTAATAAATCATCACTTTTTTCCAAAATCACTAACTCACTTTCCAAACTCAACAAAATTGGAATATTGTTCAATTTACAATGTTGTTACCAACATACGACATAAATATTTATTATTGTTACCATAGCTAACAAATAGGTATGTTGTTTAGTGGGCTTTAAACTACCTAATGTTTAATGTTTCATTTCCAAAATGCTTTATAACAATGAATTTCTTTACATGAGCTTGTTGGCCATTCATATATCTTTATTGAAAGCATATAATTAAATGCATTAGCAATTATTTGGGGGGTTAACATCTTGTGGTACTCAGAATTCATTTCTGGCCCTACACTAAGGAATCATTCCTGACAGGGCTGTTGGGATTATAGGTACAATAGCAGATCAAACACTAGTCGGCAGCATACAAGGCGAGATCAATACTATCTGTATTATCAATTTGGTCCTATTTTTAAAGTTATTTTTAATAATTAATTTATTCAGCAACCATGATTACAAAATTGTTCATGATTGAGTATCAATCGTATAATGTACACCACCCTTCACTGATGCACATTTCCTGCCATAGTGTCACTAGTTTCCCTTCCATCCTCTCCCACCCTCAATAATGTGTACCTCTTGGCAGATATTTTACTACCTTTTCCTCTCTTTTTCTTTTTCTCTCTTCCTTTCTCTTTTCCATTTTTTTCTTTTTTTACACTGGGGTTTGCACTATTCTTAATGAAGGAGTATTTATCATGCATATCCCTTTATCTCCTTTTAGAACCCCGTTATCCAGAGTAAACAGTTCCAACTATCATTGTCATAGTGGTTCCTTCTCTACTCTTACTGCACTGCTCCACTATATGTGGCAAGCTTCATAACATGGAATAGTCCTTCTGGCCCTCGTCTCTATTATTTCATGAAGTTATTATCAGAAAATTTCATTAATAACTTTTTTCTAACAGCTAACATTTTCTTTAGCCACTCATCTGTTCTCAGGAACTTGGGCTGTTTCCTGAGCTGGCTATTATACATAGTGCTGCAATGAACACAGGAATGCAGAGGGCTTTTCTAAAAAGTGTTTTTGGGTTCTTATTGTATATCACTAGGATTGGCATTGATTTTTAAATCTTTATTTTGTTGTTTACTGATCTCTATATATAACAGTTTTTAAACACTTATATATGCCCAGAAAATATCTCATCCTATAAGTTGTTTTGCCACTTCTTGTATCTTTTGATTGACAAAAGTAATTTCTTGTTTTATTTTTAACTTATAGTTATTTTCTATAAAATTTTAATATAAATTTGGATTTTCAAAATAATGATGAGAAATTTACTCAGTAGTATATCTAAAGGTATATTGAAGAGGGCAAGATCTTTCTTTGCATCAGCCCATCCAGCATCAATCGCCAACAACACATAAGGTTTTACATATAATTCCAGGGCTGAACCTTTAGCATAGAGCCAGGAATAAGCTCTGAGCATGAGAAGTACATAGAGCTCCAAAAAGTCTCCCAAATAAAAAATTACTGTTGTATTATATTTTATTCTTTTCTTTTATAAACATAACAGTAATCTGGGGCCTGAGATATACCATGGAGGTAAGGCATGCAGAAGGACAGTGGTTCAAATCCCGGCATCCCATATAGTCCCCCGAGCTGCCAGGAGTGATTTATGAGCATAAAGCCAGGAGAAACCTCTGAGTGCTGCTGGGTGTGGACCCCCCCAAAAAAAATAACGAACCCCCCAATACATAACAGTGATAATATACTAATGTCTAAATTTGACACATGGATTTTTGTCAAGTACGTTATTTCTAAAATATAAGTCACAATAAGGATTAAAAATATATTAGTTTAATTTCTTTATAATTCTGTCTCAGTAAAATGACATTGTTTATTAAAATGCTGGAAAATTAGATAAAATTAAAATATTACTGCACTCTTAACAAAATATTCTTTGTTTACTTGATCTTCCCTCACTATAAAACAATATTAAATTCTCTATGTGATAATGACTTAATTTCTAAAAGTTTGTTTAGGGAATAAATAGTATTTTACTTAAGTTTCACATAATACAGCAATTCATTTAATCATTTAATCATATTTAATATTTTATTTTAAAATATTCTTCTTCCCCAACATCTGGAGTCACAGGGAGCCAAAGCAAGCTTCCATTACTCCAGCTGACTTGATATTCGAGTATGCTCCATCCAACTCAAATACCCTAAGAATGAGTGAAAACTCATTGGGTCTTACTTCATTTGCAGAATCCCCATAAAAATCCCCATAAAATACATACTATGAAAATGGAGTAGCTATTATACTATTAAAATGGAGTAACTAGCTCCAACTATGCCTGTCCTTTTGTTCTCTATTTCAAATATAGTAGAGATATTCAGAACAGTAGAGACAGCAGTCTGTTAGTGCAAATGCTGGAGTTTGTCAGCGCTGAACCCATCCAGAATCTGAAGTTCCACAGCCAAAACCTAAAAAAAGTAAGACAAATTGTAAAATAAATGAATTCAGCTGCTCAAGTATACATGGACAGGAGTACAGGTGCTGCGGACTGTTTTATCCTGATGAGATAAAAAGTTCCTAAGCATAACCTTAGTGAGTTCATTTTCCCACTGGAAGTCAAGCGGGAGTGCGAAGAGGCGAATATGGAATAATGAATTATGAAATATGAAATGAATGAGACCACACAGAATGCATGGGGACTTGCATCTAGAAAGACGAAGACAAATTTATTTTTTGAGCTGGGTAACTTTTAAAGGTTGAGGTTTGGAATGCAGGGTGTAATTTTTGACATCAAAGAAAGTGGGAGATGGTCAGGGAAACAGAATGAAAGAGGTGGCTAAAATCTGCATATTAAAGAACCGATACTGAAGGTGAAAAGAAGTTTTGTTTTGGGTTAGCTTTGTTTTGGGTAAGCAGGGGAAACCAGGTAATTTTCAGGGAAGTGGGAAGAGAAAGAAATATTTTAGAGTTTTGGGGGAAAATTGAAAATTGCTTTACTATGAGCTAAGTTTTGGGAAAAAACATGATCTTGGCGCCAAAGTAGCAAAGATCACAAGAGCTGGTCAGTGGGAGACTTTTGGCGGGATTTGTACTGTTCTCCTTTGTTAGAAAGAATTACTAAGGCCTGATTTCTAATATTGGTCAAAAATAAAGAGAGAGATAGTTACAGCCACATATTAGAATTATGGCCAAACAATCCACGCAAAGGGTCAACTGATTTTGACTGCTCTAAGCGGGCCTTTTTGGCAAATAATTCTTTTTCAGGAGTGCAACACTTTTCTGATTTGTGTGCCCTTCCTGAGTGGGGCGCAACATACAGGCAAGATTGCAACTTTATAGACATTTTTATCTTGGTCAAAAAGGATGTAAAATCAACACTCATATAAGATTAAAATGGAAATTCAAGAATAATTGGAAGAGAAATTATAGCAACTGACAGATCTGGTTGAGGAAAATAATGCATTTATACAAATGGAATTATAGGACCTAAAAAATAAAAAGGCAAGACACATCAACAGAATTTGCAATACCAAATGAAATATCAGTGAATTTGATATTAAAATAAATACAAGATATCAATACAAAGGAAGAGACAATTGTAAGGAGATGGAACAGACTGAGAGAAAATGAAAGATATTTATTTTGGGCCACACCCGGTGACGCTCAGGGGTTACTCCTGGCTATGCGCTCAGAAGTCGCTCCTGGCTTGGGGGACCATATGGGACGCCGGGGGATCGAACCGCGGTCCGTCTCCTAGGCTAGCGCAGGTAAGGCAGGCACCTTACCTCCAGCGCCACCGCCTGGCCCCAATGAAAGATATTTAATTGACAACAGCAAGAATAATATTCAAATTATATGAAAACCAGAAGCTGCGGGAATGAGAAAAGGGGAAGAATGATTGGTGGCATAATATCTTTGGAGAGAAACTTCTGCAGATATTCAGTGGCCAACAGAGTACAAGGAAACCAACATCAAAACACAGAGAAATGAAAATTACAAAAAATTATAGAGACAGACTAAAGCAACAAGAGAAAAATAAAGCATCAAATACAAGGGAAACAATATAAAAACCACTATGTATCTCTTATATGAGATCATACAGTACAATAATGGAATTACATATTCAAATTACTGAGTGAAAAAATTCAATCTAGTGTCTACTACTCTGTAAAACTATCATTTAGACTTAAATAAGACAAAAATCATTTTCAGATAATCCAAATTTGGTGACACTTGTTACATCAAACAAACTCCACAGAAATTACTGAAAGGCTGACTATAGGAAACAAATGGCTGGGGCCGGAGCTATAGCACAGTGGCAGGGCATTTGCCTTGCACGTGGCCAACCCAGGACAGACTCTGGCTTAATCCCCAATATTTCATATGGTCCCTTGAGCCTACCAGGAGCGATTTCTGGGCACAGAGCCAGGAAAAACCCTTCACCTCCTCCAGGAGTGGCCTCAAAACAGAAACAAAAACAAAACAAAGGAAAAAGAAAGCAAATGGCTTAATTGCAGAAACAACAAAACCCTATAGAGATAAATGACAGCAAATAATTTATATCAATAATCTTAATGTCAATGGACCGAACTCCATAAAAAAGAAGAGAGTGGTTTGAAAAATCACTAAACAAAACCAAACCTTCTACTCCTTACTGTAATTGAAATTCACAAAATAAACACAGGCTTAGAGTGAAAGTATAAAAATATATATATATAAGCTATTTATGAGGAGTAAAGGTAGGGACAGCTATATTTATATCAAAAATCATCCAAGGAAAGGAAGAAATAGTATAGTGGATAGGAGGCTTGCTTGCATGTGCCAGATCCTGATTTGAAGATCAGCAGCCCACATTGTCTAGATATCACTGCTGGGAGTAATTCCTGACTGCAGAGACCAAAATGACCCCTGGTCATTTTGTAGTCACTGGTTGTGACTACAAATAACTTAAAACAAATAGCTTTCAAGCTTAACAAAGCAGGGACCGCGAGATGGCACTAGAGGTAAGGTGTCTGCCTTGCAAGCGCTTGCCAAGGAAGGACCGTGGTTCGATCTCCCAGAGTCCCATATGGTCCCCCCAAGCCAGGGGCGATTTCTGAGCGCTTAGCCAGGAGCAACCCCTGAGCATCAAACAGGTGTGGCCCGAAAAAAACAAACAAAAATACAAACAAAAAAAGAAAAGTAATATAAGATAGCAATGGTCATTATATAGTAATACAAGGCCATAAGATGAGGAGTTCCTGACACTTATCAACACACATACACTGAATGAAATTGCTGAAAAGTTCATAATAGCTCTATAGACTTAAAAAGGCACAATGTTCAACATGCAACAGTAGTGGAAGATTTCAACATTCCCACTTTTACAATTTGAAAGATCAACCAGACAGAATATTATTTTATTAAAGAACCATAAATGAGAAATAGCAATGATTGATATTAACTGATATATTACAGAGCTCTCCACCCTCCACAAGCTAAATCTACATTCTTTAGTGCAAATGGAGTATTCTCTAGGATCAATCACATAATTCAAACATATACCAAGTCACAAAATCAAAAATCGTATCAAGTATCTTCTCAGATCACAATGCTGAGAAGGTTCAAATTAAGTGTAAGTTATGCTCTTTAGACAGTTCTGTGAATATTAGATGTCCTGGGTATACACACCTCATAAGCACACCAAAATGTCCATGGAGGAGGTTGGACATGCTTGAGAATGTAGGAAGATTATTTTAGAATGCCAATGACACGGTGTATCATCACATTGACTATATTAACATGTACCAGAATGAAAGTGAGGTGGGGTTGGCAATCCAGATGATACAAGAGAAGTCTGTGATGCCTTTTTCATCAGCCAGTTGTGTTTCATGCACCACAAGAACAAACTGGTGAGGGGTACCTGACAGAAGATACTGCAGCACCTCAAACTGTTCCACTGGCCTACAGATTTCAAGCTGTGAAATTTTTTCCTGGTCCTTTAGAGTGGCAAAATTATCTCAGGGTAGCCTTGGAGGAGCTGGTGGTTGAAGGGCTAGCAAAAGTTGCCAGGGTCTCCAAAGTTTACCACCTATGGATAGAGATATTTGAACAAACCTGGCTTAAAATACAAGCCAGTAGGGAACCAGATTTGTTATCCCTCATACCCCACTCAAAGAGATGCTCATTTGATACTGTTATTCAAAAGGCATTGGTGGTGATGGCTTATAGCCATCTCAGTAACCACAAAGGTCCTGGGCCAAGTCCAAAGTACATCCCTGATGGAGGATTCCAGCACAAGAAAACTACAATCCAGATAATGATCTACTTCCACTTCCATTCAAGATGGATCTTGGTCATGATCCCCACTTGTGTGATGCCACAGAATTTTAAGGCATTTGACTTTGTGTTGAACATTCTGAGATTCAACCAGAACAAAGAGTTTCTATCCTGATAAACTATACCTGCCAGATGAATTACCCCTTCACCAATAAACATATTTTGGGGGTGTAATGGCTAACACTCTGAAGTACTCAGGGCTTATTCCTGGCTGTATGCCTCAGGAATCACTCTTGGAGAGATGTACAATGACCTAATATTCCTGACATTTAGTTACTTCTGCCAAATGATTGGTTTTGGAATTGACCAATTGGATTATTTATGATGAACTAATAGGTTTTTGATAATATAGGTACATCCTCCTCATTACTTCCATATCTTGCCCATCCTTCCTTATTTTCCCTTTAATACTACTGTTCTTTATTTAAGCAATTTCAGCTGTCTTTTTCAATTTTGTAAACAAAACTTACTCATATGCAATATTGGTAATACAAAATTATTTTCCAAGCTTTTATGTCAATTTGTTTTTTCTAGTGTGATTTGATAATAGGGATATTTTTGTATACATAAATCTTCAATTATTATAAATAAGATGTTTCTGTCTTAACTAATACAATGATTTCTCCACCATATGCATAACCATATGCATAGATTTTTCAAGAACAAATAATGGAAAAAGATGCACTACTTGTCTGTGTTGCCTTTAGATTCAGGTGCAATACTAGCAGAAATGTCAAATTGTAAAACAATACAGAAATTTAAAAACAGTAAAATGTAAAAACAGAAATTTAAACTGAGATCTTCCTCCTGGGATTTTACTCTACCTGCATTACCAAATACTCTGGGACATAACATCTTTACTTTCATCTATACAACCTCAACGAAATTTCATTTTACCAATGTTATCTGCCAGAGTGAAGAGCAGGTAAAGAATGCTCCTTTTTCCTTGTTAAATATGATAAATTATCTGAGATAATAATTCTACTTTTTCACTAAAAATGAATATAATAGTATCTATTTTATAAGGACTTTTCAGGATTAAATAAAATAGTGTGCTTATAAAAATTAAGCATTAGGCTCTATATTAACAATATTCAACAAAAGAATAACTATGGTAGAAATTTTAGTATAACTTCTACAGCTGAGACTTATTTAAAGCTGTTCCATCTGTCACACTTCAAATTATACTGTACTCTATATACCCATAAATGAACCTGGTCATAATTCAAAGAAAATTATATTATAACACAAATTGATACACCAGGTAATACAAATAGTATATTCATTATAATATTATACTGTTAACAGTATTGCATTCATACATTAGCATATACCATGTACCCAGTACAATTAACAGAAAAATCTTAGTAGATAATATAGACCAAACCAATTTTTTAAAAAAGTATAACTTTTGGTTTTTATAGCTGGTCTCAGTTCTTAACTTTGAAAAGTAGCAATGTGTAGCTATGAATTTTGTCAGTCTTATTTTATATTATGTCAACAATATATAATCTCATCAGTGCTATTCCAAGTGGGAAGATATTTATTTTCAAAGCATTCATATGGCAATCCATACCAAGCCTCTCATAATTTTATCAGCATACTTATACACATCTAGTACCCAAATATTATAATAGATATGCATTTTTCATTTCATAAATTAAAACTTCCTGCATAGTGATAAAATCGATTAAATTAGGGCATTGCCTAGAGGAAAATATGGAAGTTCCTCAAAAATATTCAGAAGCTGGATCTTCATTGTTTCATAAAAAGTGATTCCTAATATGTCTCACTCAGTAAATTATTAAAAATTCCAAGTGATTAAAGGAGCCAAAGCAAAAAAAAAAAAAGCTAGGGAATTGGAACAAGGGGAGAGAGTTTCTATTGCTTCCCAACTTCTTCAGGATACAGTTTGTTAGTGTGTTCCATTTTGGCCACTCTAACAGAAGTAAAGCTATACAAGCTAGATTATTCACTTTTATGAAAAGATCAGTTTTTCAAATATTATAAGTGTTGCCCACAAAAGTTTCTATTTGTTTTAATAAAGTAGTATGACTAAATGCTGCCAGAATATCAGGATTGGATATAATGGGAAATATCAGTTAATTGAAGTTTAGAATAAGGTTGTCATCAACAAGCATATAGTGAATTTATGAGCATTTTTCTCATCTTACAAAATGTTTTATTTTAGGTACTCAGGAGAAAAAAAATAGGGAGTTGGGACTAAGATGCCAGAATAGTGAGTTACTTGAGAGAGATCCTCATCTCCAAAACACAAAAGAGAAAAGCACACATTACAATAAACAATGAATAAGTGGAGATATTCATTGGTTCTAATTCATGAAGACAAATGCTGGGGAAGACTTTCAAACACAAAGATTTTTCTAACCAATCTGATGAGTGATTCAAAAGGACAATTATAGGTCTGTTCACTGAACCAAGGAAAGCAATAAAGTACAACCCCTATAAAGAACAAGAATTGTGAGAATTCTTCAGTCAGAAATCAGAGAACTGAAAAGTATAGTAGGTGAATTAAACACAAGGATGGTCACACATATAGATGAATGGTTGAGCACATGGTTTCCATCCAGAAGGCCAGATTTCAGACACAGTACAGCCTAGTCCCTCAGTAATTCTCACAACTGATCCCCAATAACAAAGGGGAGTAACCCCTACGTTCCATTAATTATGATGGAACACCAAAAAGAAACAAAAGAAAGCAGGAAAAACTACAATGGACGGGCTACAGAAGAATGATAAAAGCTAACAGTTCACTCTGTTGAAGGATAAAGATGCACTAAAGCATCCTAAAATACAGAAATTTAAAAAGAATCAAGAAAAGTGAAAATATCAAGGGCATATGGGAAAGCTTCAAGACAAATAATACTTGAAATATATGAGTTCTGGAAGAAAAGTGAATAGGGGAAAAGTTTTGATGAAAACTTAACTGAAAATTTTTTCCAGGTCCAAAATGCTCAAAAACTTCCAAAGCTAAACCAAGTAGAAAAACACAAGATATATTGTTATAAAATACAAATTGCTTTGCATGCAGCCAACCCTGGTACAATTCCTGGCACCACATATAGTCTCCCAATATCACTAGGAGTAATAACTGAGCAAAAAGTCAATAATAAAATAATAAATTTTTACTAAAATTTATTAAAAAAATAAGTCTGAGTGTGGCTGGAAATGTCCCACACATATTATGCAAAAATAAAATGGAAATATCCCAAGATAGGAATACATTCAAAGTTGTCAGAGCAAAGCTCTTAGATGACTTTCCCTGAAAAGGTGTCTGTCCATTTAAGAGCAGAGAAATCTCTCAAATGGAGACCCCTGGTAACTAATTGAGAAGCAATTGAGAGAAAGTGGGGGATAAAAACTCACAGTTGGAGTGTGGTGGGGGTTGGTGATTGTTAGTTGGTTAATTGGTTGATTGACTGGCTAGAGGAGGAGCTCTTTGCAGTGGCTTTTTCTTTTCTTTATTTTTTTAATATTTTAGTAAAAAATGAACATTAAAAAAAATCCCAATTACATTAGTGTCACACAAAGTCAAATTTCTTGGAGTCAAATTAACTGAAGAGGTGAACGACCTATACAAAGAAAACTATAAAAAGCTTGCTTCAAGAAATAAGAGAGGACACAAGAAAATGGAGACATACATACCTTGCTCATGGATTGGCAAGATTAACATAATTAAAATGGCAATACTCCCAAAAGCATGGTACAGATTTAATGCAATATCTCTAAAGATATCCATGACATTCTTCAAAGAAGTGGATCAAGCACTCCTGAAATACACTTGGAACAATAAAAATCCATGAATATCTAAAGCAACCCTTGGGAAAAAATATATGGGAGGCATTATTTTTTCCAGTTTTAAATTGTATTACAAAGCAATAGTTATTAAAACAACATGGTGTTGGAATAAAGACAGACCCTCAGATCAGTGGGATAGACTTGAGTATTCAAAGAATGTTCCCCAGACATACAATTAATTAATTTTTGACAAGTGGGCAAAAAAAACCAAAATGTTGCAAGGAAAGCCTCTTCAACAAATGCTGTTGACACAACTGGTTAGCCACTTGCAAAAGAGAAAAGTCAGACCCCCATCTAACACCATGCACCAAATGGATTAAAGACCTTGATATTAGTGGCTGCTTCTGTTGACATTTACTTCTGACTGTTTCTCCTAGAATCTGTCAGATTTTCCTGAAAGAGTTATCTAGTGATTTCAGCTAAAAAGACCCTGTCTTCTCTATCCTGCTTGATACCTGTTAAATCCAGTCTGAGAAAAACCTCTTTGTAATCATAGTCATTAGTACTTGCCTCAGGGCAAAGGTGATTTAATTAAATAAAGCAAAAATTCATCTTTTAGGGATTCCTCCATTTAAGAGTAATGCATGATATATTAAACAAAATTCTAAAGGTTTAATGGGAAAGATATAATATATAACACATTATATGGAACAATAATTCAAATCAAATAATTTTATAGTTAAAATCTCATTTAAATTCTATATTTATCATATATTTATAATTTATATGTTTATATAATTTTATTTATTATACTGTATATTATTTATTATATACAAATATATGAATAAATATATATCATATATTTATAATTATATTTATCTATTCTATATCTTACAGAAACACAACAAAAAACAATCACTAAACCATTACTATAAGGTGCTCTAAATGTTCTTCTATAAATATCAGATAAACTCTACTTTAAAATAACTTAAATTATTTTAAGGTGTTTATGAAATAAAAAAATTCAGGAGAGAAACAGGGAGAGTAAAATAGAGATGTCATATCATGTATGGATCTCATGTGCTTTGAATGTAAGAGGAGATATAAGACTAAAACTTTGGGAGTAAATTTTTAGGAACTTACAATTTCAAAAGTCTTAATCAAGAGGAAGTAGAAATCTGAATAAACAAGCTCTGAACACAGAGATAATTGACAATAATAAAATATTTCCCCATAACAAAATTTGGTCTAGACAAGTTCTCTAGTGTGTTCTAAAGTTTCAAAGCAAAATTACTACGTATCACTCTGATGTTTTCCCAGAATCATCCTGAACAAGTTATATAACAAAGAGTAATCTTTCTTATTTGTTGAATATAAAAAAGAGAATATGGAAATGGCAAAAGAAACTGTTTCTCTGCAGCAGAAAGTTTGCCATTGGGCTGAGGATGGTGGAGGAGGGAACCTGAGACAATGAGTAAAGAAAGTGGTGCTGAATAGTTCATGTATGAATTTCAACTAATAACAGATTTAAACCAAGATACTCCAAATAAAATTGTTTAAAATAGTTAAAATATTGAAAAAAATTCAAGAATTATTTTAATTATGAGTTCACAGAACGTTTAAAATTTGTATTCATGAAATACTTAGGGACATCTAAGAAACAGTTTATATTAATTCTTCAATAGAAATAGCAATCATCCTCATGAAAAACAGTTTTCATCTGCCTTTAGGCATTTGTTTTGCCCCAAATATGTTTCTTTACATCTTCATATGGAACTCATTGTTCTGCATCTGTATATGTTCTTCTGACAGTATCAGCATGATATTCTTCAGATTTATCCACATATATTAAAATTGCATGAACTAATATTTGATTAAATATTAATCATATTAAATTGCATATATGTACCATAGTTTATCTAGTCATCTATTTTTGGATATCAGTAGTTTCCAGATTTTGGCTACTGTGAACAGTGCTACATTGAACATAGGAATGCAAATGTCTTTTGTCTGTGTGGAATTTTAAAGTCCTTATGATTTAGTACCAGGACTGGAATTGTTGGATCTTACTGAAGCTTAATTCCTACTTTGATCAAGAATGTCTATATTGTTTTCCAAAAAGGCTGGACTAGTAAGCATTCCCACCAGCAATGAATGCATATTCTGTTTTTTTCACCATCACAGAAATTGTTTTAGTCCTCTATGCTGTTGCTAGTCTCATTAGTTTCAGATGGTATTTCACTGATTTGATTTGAATTTCCCTGATGACAAGTGATACCGAGTATTTTTTTCCTATACATACCTGCCACATGTATTTTTTCTCTTAGGAAATTTCTGTTCACCACTTGTCCCAATTTTTAATGTAGAAAAGCCCACTTTCTGAAAAGTTCATGAGACACAACTTTGGGGGTAATGCAGGAGGGGTCTTTCAAGGCCCTGAAGAACATTACACAGAGGGTTAGGGATATGACACTTTCACACAAGACCAGTATTTCACTCACAAGCTTATAGATTTTTTGATAAAACTTCTCAAACGTAATGTATATTTACTTTCGCTTGAAAAATTCTACCTGACTATATAGCTTTTTACAAGGTGAAAAATGTATATTCTCTTTTTTGTTGATCATGTTCTTTTGTAGTTTTTTGGTTTTTTGTTTATGATTGTTTGCTTTTTTGTTGTTTTTGGCAAGATTCTTAGTGTTTTATATACTTTGGATATTATCCTTTTATCTAATGGCTAATAAGCAGTTAGTGGGGTTCTGTTTTATTCTTTCCATCATTTCGTTTTCTGTGTGATATGAAGGATTTTTTGTTGTTGTATATAGTTTCATTGGTTTATTTTTACTTCCATTTGCTTGGCCTTTTGTATTGAGTCATTATATCTGTATATTCAATATAGTGAAATATCTTACCTAAAGTTTATCAATATAATCTATAAGTTTAGCTCTTATATCAAGGTCTCTAATCCATTTTTATTTTATTTTTGTTCACAGTGTTAAAAACAGATCCATTATTTTTCTACATATAGGTGACCAGTTTTTCCAACACCTTTTGTTGCAGAGTCTTTTATTCCTCCACTTCATGATTTTGATGCTTTATAGATTAAGTGTCCTTACAACTGAAGATCTGTCTCTAGACTCTCAGTTGTACTGCATATTTCTGAAGAGTCTATTCTTAATCCAGTGCCACACTGTTTTGATTACTACTGTTTTATATATAGTGCAGTCGAAAGTGGAGGAAGAAAATCTCATCTTTTTTTCCCAGGATTGCTTTTTAAATTTGAGAAGGGGTCTATAACTCCATATAAATTTTAATAGTTTGATCAATATTATTGAAAAATGTCATGGGTTATTTTCATAGGAACTTTATTGAATCTGTTATAAGGTTTTAGGCAAGACTGTCGTGAATCCTTGAAATTCATTAACAGCGGATATGTTCCATTTCCTCATGTCCTCTTTTATTTCTTTTAGTAGTGTTTCATAGTGTTTGTGGAGTCCATCTTTCATTTCTCTTTTTTGTTGCTGTTATTTGTTTAGAGGCCACACCAGCATTTTTCAGGGCATGGCTCTATGCTCAGGGATCACTAATGGCACACTTCAGGTACCATATAGGATGACAGGGATTTAACTTGGGTTAGCTTCATGCAAGGCATATGCCTACCTGCTGTACTACAGCTCAAGCCCTCACCTCTTTTATTAAACTAATTCTAGGTACTTAATTTCCTCTTTTCAGTTTTATTATTTATTATTATAGAAAAGCCATAGATACATAATATAATTTTTATTATCACTATTTTTGAAATTATTCTGTAAATATCACAATAAATTATTTTAGAAAACCATTTTTAAAAATGGTCAGATCTAAATACCCAAGCCAAAGTCAATGAATCAAGAGACCCAAACTGTAATAAGCTAAACACAAAATAGACCTGTTACACTAGTAGTCCAAGGGGATTCAGGTTGGAGGTTTGATTGCTTGCGGGAAAGTATGGTGGAGGGAGGTCAACACTGGTGGTGGGAATGGTCGTAATTCACTGTCAGTAAGTGCCTGAAATGCGACTGTGATTGTAATTCACAGTGGCTTCAATAAAAAATAATATAAAAACAATTTTTATAATTGCAAGTATAAAAAGAAGTCCTCTGCTCTGAGTTTGTCAGCCACAACTGAGCAGAATATCTCCTGGCACCATAAAAGGACTTTGGGGTTAGACAATGAGCATATCTACAGTCCATAGTTGTTCCCATGACAGTACACTTCAAGGGTGGAGAAACCTTGTATCTCTGACCAAGGAAATTCCTATCAAAGTTCCCCAATACTTACTGTGCCTATGCAAAAGCAAACAAAAGAAAAAACCAAACCACAAAACTTCCTTTTTTCTTTTTTTTTTAATTTTTTTGGGGGGCCAAACCTATTTGATGCTCAGGGGTTGCTCCTGGATATGTTCTCAGAAATTGCCCCTGGCTTGGGGGGACCATATGGGACGCCGGGGTATCGAACCGTGGTCCTTCCTTGGCTAACACTTGCAAGGCAGACACCTTACCTCTAGCACCACCTCACCGGCCCCAAAACCTCCTTTTTTCTTTGCTTTCTTTTCTTTTACATACTGTTGTTAGAATTTTTTGTGGCTGTTGTGTACTCTGTCATTGATTCTTCTTCATTTTTCCCTCTTTTCCCCTTTTTCTTCTTTCAAATTGGTATTGATATCTCATAGATGGATTTCTCCCAGATTTATTATTTTAATTATTTTTATTTCTTTTTTCAACATATCTACAGAACGTGAATCATTTTTCTTCTTCATAAATTAAGGGGGGGAATGGATGGCACCAGGAGCCAGCAGTCACATGAAGATTGAGTGGAAATAAATAATGATCAGGCCTAAATATCAAACAAAAGGTTTACAGCAAGTTATATATAAAGGGGACCGGTTACACTATTAGAACGGTGAAAGTATGGGACATATGCTACTGGTGGTAGGGAATTTCCCTAATTCACTGTCATTATGTACCTTAAATATAACTATGAAAAACTTGTTAATCACATGGGTCTCAATAAAATTCATTATAAAAAGAAGTCCTCTGCTGATTCTTCTAACAGAAATGTTTTATTTATACAATTTTCTGCTTTAAACATGACTTCCTCCAGAAGAGAAGAAAAAGAAAAAAGAAAGAGAAGAGAAGAAAAAGAAGACAAGAAAAGAAGAAGGGGGAAGAAGAAAATGAAAAAGAGATGGGAAAGAAAAATAAGAGGAAGTAGAAGAGGAGAAGAAAGAAGAGGAGGAAGAAGAGTAAAAAAGAACAAAAAGAAAAGGGCAAAAAAAAGGAAATGGACTGAAGATTTATTTTTTTCATATAATAGTCTTTGTTTAAGCACTGTGATTATAAACATGTCTGTAGTTGGGTTTCAGTTACAAAATAAAATAAATAAATAAAATATAATAAATAAAAAGAGTCAGCAAAAACAAAACCAAAAAAATCACTTCCTCCAAATTCTTAATTAATATGAAATTGCATTCTACGATATCTTTGAGCTCATATGCATGTATTATTGGTGAGAACAAACATTATAGTTGGAAACTGTGGATTCTGATATATTAGGTTAGTAAATGCTTAACCCGACACTAAAATTTGAGTTTGGTGAAGGAAAAATCTGACAATCTATTTACTCTGCACATTGGCTATTGATATCACAAATCCCACTGGTAGATGTCAATTTGATTAAGTTTCAAGTCTTCTTGAAAGAGTAAAGTAATAATTTCCCAACACCTTATGGTTAAAATATTCATTGTTTATTTGATCTATTCAGAAGAGTAAGGAATCAATTTTTAAATTCTAGATGATTGTGCAGAGAAATAAATGTGAGAAAAAAGGATGGATAAAGATGAAATTGAATCTGTAGATGTAAAATTGACCTACAGTGCTGCCTAGTAGTGATTATTTCCAGGTAAATGTAAAATTTTCTGTAAAAGTTTCCAGATAATGCATTTCTTTCACTTAAGATGAATCAAATTCTTAATTTTAGAAATAATTTAATCATTATTAGTTATTAGATCATTTTATTTCTCAAGTTTTCTTTTATAGCTCAAAAATTCGGTGTAATTAAAGAAGCATAACAGAAAGAATGGGCAACTTGTGTATCATTTGTTGGACATCCATCTTATGTGGAAAAAGAAGCAATCAATACAGGATATTTTACTCCTATTTGTAACACTGCAAAGCATGGTGTTACAACAGGAAAAACATATTGATGGTATTTTTTTCTCTAAGTCTTCAGCTTGTTAATAAATGTTACCACTTCTCTTTTAAGGTTCTTTTCAATTTTAATGACATAACTTATGTGAACAATAATGTTTAGCTTTAAGTACTGAATATTTTATATGTTACATAAGTTTATAGATAGGTATATATAAATATGCACATATGTACCTTAAATATATGATTTAATAAAAAATTCATACTTTTGTTTTAATGGTTTATTTAATGTGATGACAAGGAAGTCGAATTTTCTGCACAAAGTAAATTTAGATTTCTGAATACCTGATATTTTTGTGTCCTGGCAGAGAGACATAAACCTCATCATATACATTCGTTTTCAGAAACTATTTTTATTCCTCATATTTAAACTTGGGATTTGTAACAGTATCACCACAATATGAAACAAAAGTTTCCCTAATGGTTCAGAAAACTTTAACTGAATATGTTAGGATTTTAGATCTAGAAATCATGCTAAGAACCATATAGTATAATGTGAATACATCAGTTATCTATACTTTTTGGATACTTAAAAATTTAACCAATCAATTACATTATGTAAAATATTATATGTGGCTATAATTTTTATATAGTGTATATAATTAAATCCAAAGATAATTTGAAGGAAAATGATAGATTCTTGGGACTTAGTGTAAAATTTGAATATCTAATTCCTGTATTTGGCTTCTAAAGTTTTTTTTTTTTTTTTGGTTTTTAGGGCCACACCCGGCATTCCTCAGCGGTTACTCCTGGCTGTCTACTCAGAAATAGCTCCTGGCAGGCACGG
The DNA here is from genome assembly GCF_024139225.1 of Suncus etruscus. Classification (NCBI taxonomy): domain Eukaryota; kingdom Metazoa; phylum Chordata; class Mammalia; order Eulipotyphla; family Soricidae; genus Suncus; species Suncus etruscus. The sequence continues at coordinate 110,048,878 of NC_064868.1, forward strand.
GGGACCATATGGAACACCAGGATTTGAACCAACCACCTTTGGTCCTGGATCGGCTGCTTGCAAGGCAAACGCCGCTATGCTATTTCTCCGGGCCCTCTAAAGTTTATTTTTATGTGAATAGTATGTTCTCCTTTAATCAAACACTGTCCTTCCCAATTGTTTCTTTTTTAATTAAGTCACTATGATTTGCAAAGTTAATTTATATTATAATTTTCAGCATACAGTGTTCCAACACCAATTCCACCATTAATGTAACCTTCCCTCCACCAATATTCCCAGTTTTCTTCTCACCACCCACTGCAGCCTGCCAATTTTTCTAGTAAATTTTAAAGTTTAGTTGTTCTATTTTGAATTTCATGCATATAGTATTGTTGGCTTGGTTTTTTAGCCATACAAATACCGCTACATCACCAATGTGTTAGAGGTCCTTCATTATTCCTACATTACCTGTCAACTTACTATTATTTCTTCCCTCAATTTATATTACTTTTTTTTAAATTTGGGGGCTACAGTCAACAATACCTGGGAACTATTCCTGGCTATGCACTCCAAGTTACTCCTGCTGACAATATATGAATATTAATCTAGCTGGATATATTATTCTTGAAGAGATGTTTTATTTCATCGAGTTTCCTTCAATATTCTACCTTGTAGAGTCTCATTTGATAGATATGAGGTAAATCTTATGGGTTTGAGTTTGTATGAAAGTTCCTTTATTGATCTTACTAATTTCAATATTCTATATAGATTTTGGCTTTGGTTTTTGTCATTTTGCATATAATGTTCCTTGGATTATTATTTAAGTAAATTTTGGAACCACACCTGGTAGTACTCCAGTGTTATTTTGGTTTTACACTCAGAAATTACAATGTAAAGTATTCTTATTTTGGTGTGTATCAGAAAAACTAAAGAACTGTAAGAATTATTTAAAGAAGAATAAGAATGGATATTAAAAGAAATAAAAGAGAGAAGCAAAGAATACATTGGTTATGGGAAATGTGCATTGCTGGAGGGTGTTGTGTATTGTATGATTGAAATTCAATCATTAACAAATCTGTATCTCATGGTTACATAAACAATTTTTGGGGGGTTTCGGGTCATACCCAGAAGCGCTCAGGGGTAATTCCTGGCTCTACACTCAGAAATCGCTCCTGGCAGGATCGGGCAACCATATGGGATGCCGGGATTTGAACCACCGTCCTTCTGCATGCAAGGCAAACTCCCTACCTTCATGCTATCTCTCCAGCCCCACATAAACAAATCTTATTAAAAACTAAAATGTTTCAAAATAAACAAAAGGAGATAAAAGGAAATAAAAATTATTCACTGATCTTAGAGTAGATGGATTAATATTGTCAAAATTACAATAATATCCAAGACACTATTTAAATTCTCTAGTTCCTATAAAATAACCATGACAATATTCAAATACATAGACTAAATGTCATTGAAATTTATATAAAATCTAACTCTTCTTATGCCCCGTTGCCCCTGCATTGTGGGTGATACCTCCCTGCCACCAGTGGACTAGTTCAGCACCATTTCTGTCTCAAAAAACCCAGGGCATGACCCAACAAATCCATAATACTGATATTGGCATATTTTTCCATCTAGGTGCATCAAGGTCTCTGACCTTTGTCATACTAATTGTCCCTGTGTCATGATTAATTGCTGCGTGCCTCCCTTGGCACACCCCCACGCTACTTCCCACCTCCCAGTCCCAAAACTATGTGAATTCTAATGCATCTGAGAAAAGCGGTTAATCCTTCAAACCCACTAAAACTAAGTGTTTCTGGTTTTCTTATCTTAATTCAAACACCTCCATAATTACCCTCAATGAAAATGAAATTATTAAATATTAACTGGCATCAGCACTTGAAATATCATTTTGGGGTACAGAGATTGTTATATTAATGAATCATAGTAATAGCTTGCTAAAATAAAAAGAAGTGTCATATTTCAGAAAATTGGCAATCTGAAGCTCAATTCACAACACCCATGAATCTCTAAGACCAATGAAGAAACAAAATAACTCACATTGTTTGGAAGAGAGGACATTTGTCCTTGTGAATCACCAAGTTCCAATAAAGCATCAAGCCTTATCAATAAGGAACTTGAATCAGTGGTCCATGCAATGACCGTGAAAATAAGGCAATCATTGGAAGAACAATATAACCAAATGTAGTATGAGCTGATCCAGTGTAACAGAGTTAATAACAATAGAACTGAGGAGATATAAAGACAATAGCAAGGCACATGAACAGCATTTAACATGCAGAGAACTATATTGTAGATATTGAAGACAAAATACTGGGCATCACTAAGGATAAAGTGAAAGAAAAGCAGAGAAATAAAAAATGAAAGATAATATAAAATTTGTGATAGTTAATAGTGAAATCAATGTTCTTTAAATGACTGACAGGCATACAAATAGAGGATAAAAGGGAAAGAGGATGGATTATGCCAAAAGAAATAATCACAGAGAACTTTCCAGATCTCTGCACAGATTCAGGAGTCACAAAGAGTATCAAGCAAAATAGACTCAAGCTAAACACCAAAACAAAAGAATAAAGCTGTGTAAATAAAAAATACCAAATTTTGGGATAGGTTTTATATTTTTCTTGTTCAACTCTACCAGTGTAATATACATCTTGAATATTAACTTTTTTCTGATGGGTATTGGGTGAATAGTTTCTCTAAATCTATGGGGAGTCTTTGTATCCTAGTCAGTAATTCCTATGTGAGGCAGAAGCTTCTGAGTTTAATGTACCTCCATTTGTTTATTTTGCTTCTGCGTGATGGACCAGTGGTATTTCACCCTTGAAGATGCCTTTAGCTACAATATTATGAAGTTTTCTTCCTGCATTTCTTCTATGTATCTTATAGTCTCAGGTCTGATATCCATTTTTATATGACTTTTGTGTATGACTTTAAAGAAAGGTCTGAGTTCATAATTTCACAAGAATTTGACCAGGTTCCCAACACCATTGTTCAAAAGCTCCACTTTTGCAGCTTTATCAAAGATTAATCATATATCTGAGGGTCAGTCTCAGAAGAATCAAGTGTATTCCACTACTCTGAGGGTTTGTCTTTATTCCAATACCATATTGTTTTTAATGACTACTAATTTGAAGTACATTTTAAAGTTGGGGTTAGTGATGTTTTCCATGTTCTTTCCCCCAAGAATTGCTTTAGCATGAGGAAGGAAATGCAAGAATTAATAAAAGAAATGAGAGAAACCTTAGCTACAGAATATAAGATAGTTATGGATGAACGAATAAGCCAAATTAAAGAAGAAATGTTAAAGAGCATGAGAGAGTCCATACAAAAAGAAGTGAAGGAATTAACAGACAAAGTAACAAGCCTTACTAGCAGAAACACAGAGTTGGAGAAACACATTGAAGAACTCGAAGGAAAACTGCAAACAAAAAATAAACAAGAAACCAACAAAGAAATAAAAGGCAAAGCACTGGAAGGAAAAGTCCAGTACCTAATGAACAAGGACAAAAGAAACAATCTAAGAATCGTGGGTATATCAGAAGGGGAGGAAATAGGGAAAGGGGAAGAACAAGTAGTCAGAGAGATAATAGCAGAGAACTTCCCCACCCTCTGGAAAGAAACTTCAGGGCAAATACAGGAGATCAAGAGGGTCCCTAATAAAATAGACACCAATAAACCAACACCAAGACATATAGTAATCCAAATGGCAAAAAAACAAAGAGAAAGAGGAACTTCTTAAAGCAATAAGAGAGAAAAAAAACCTCAAGTACAAAGGTAGGGATATAAGAATCAAACCAGATCTCCCAGTCGAAATAATTCAAGCAAGAAGACAGTGGAATAACATATTTAAACGACTGAATGAAAGAAACTTCCAACCTAGAGTCCAATACCCAGCAAAACTATCATTCATATGGGAGGACAGACTAAAAACATTCTCCAACAAGACCGAACTAGAGCTATTTGTGCAAACAAAACCGATCCTAAACGACCTACTCAGAGATGAATTACACAATCCAAACCCCCGATTGTAACAAAAACCACCCTATACAACACAACTGCACAACAGTCCTCTCTCTCAATAATCTCCCTAAATGTTAATGGCCTAAACTCCCCAATTAAAAGACGCATAGTAGAGAACTGGATTAGAAAAAATAAACCGGACTTCTGCTGTCTACAAGAAACACACCTACAGCTACAGGATAAGCATAGGCTTAGAATAAAAGGATGGAAAGTAATTATTCAGGCCAATGGAAAACAAAAAAGAGCAGGGACAGCCATTCTTATATCAGACCAAATCCCATTCAATCTCAAGAAAGTGATCAGAGATAAAGAGGGTCACTACTTACTGATCAGGGGAACACTAGATCAAGAAACACTAACCCTGGTCAATATCTATGCACCTAATGTAGAGTCAGCAAAATATGTGAGGCAACTGCTCGTAAACCTGGAGAAACACATGAAGGGAAATGTGATAATAGTAGGGGACCTCAATACTCCACTATCACCACTGGACAGATCCACCAAACAGAAAAATAGCAAAGAAATAAGAGCTCTGAATGAAAAATTAGAAGACTTAGGACTAATAGACTTATATAGAGCCCTCAATCCTCAGAAAACAGAAAACAAATTCTTCTCAAGTCCACATGGAACCTTCTCCAGAATAGACCATGTCTTAGGAAACAAAGCCAACCTATATAAGACCATGAAGGTAAGGATCATTAGAAGTACCCTTTCAGATCACTATGCAACAGAGCTCAAAATTGGGGTCAAGAAGAAGCAATGGAGAAAAACTAATACCTGGAGATTAAACAACATGCTGCTCAACAACAGCTGGATCAAAGAGCAACTCAAGGAAGAAATAAAAAGATTCCTTGAGACAAATGATAATGAAGAGACAACATGTCAAAATTTATGGGACACAGCAAAAGCAGTAATTAGGGGGAAACTCATAGCAATACAGGCCTATGTCAAGAAACAGGAAAATAACAAAACCAACAGTTTAAAAGATCACCTCAAAGAATTGGAACAACAGCAACAGAGAAACCCAACCTCAACCAGAAGGCAAGAAATAATAAAAACCAGAGCAGAAATAAACAGCATAGAAACTAAGAAAACAATACAAAAAATCAATGAGACCAGGAGTTGGTTTTTCGAAAAAATAAACAAGATAGACAAACCACTGGCAAAACTCACCAAAAAAAAGAGGGAAAACACCCAAATCAGTAGGATCACAAATGAAAGGGGAGAGATTACAACAGAACCCCAAGAAATACAACATATCATGAGATCATATTATGAGCAACTCTACTCAGCTAGGATAGAGAACCCAGGAGAAATCGACAGATTCCTGGAGAAAAACCCTCTTCCAAGACTGGACAAAGAAGAACTAGAAAGCCTAAACAGACCAATCACCTCAGAGGAAATTGAAGATGTAATTAAATAACTCCCTAAGAACAAAAGCCCCGGCCCAGACTGATTTACAGGTGAATTCTACCAAACATTCCGAGAAGATTTACTACCACTTTTTCATAGGCTCTTCCAAACCATAGAAAAATCAGGAATCCTTCCTAACTCCTTCTATGAGGCAAATATCACACTCATCCCTAAAGATGGCAAAGACACCACTAAGAAAGAAAACTACAGACCAATCTCACTAATGAACATAGATGCAAAGATACTCAACAAAATCTTAGCAAACCGAATCCAGCTCTTTATCAAAAAGATCATACATCATGACCAAGTGGGATTCATAACAGGAATGCAAGGTTGGTTCAACATACGCAAATCAATCAACATTATACATCACATCAACAACAAGAAAAACAAAAACCACATGATCATATCAATCGATGCAGAGAAGGCGTTTGACAAAATCCAACACCCTTTCATGTTAAAGACACTCAGCAAAATAGGGTTAGAAGGAACCTTCCTCAAGATAGTTATAGCTATTTATGAAAAGCCTACAGCCAACATTATACTTAATGGCGAGAAACTAGAAGCATTCCCACTAAGGTCAGGAACTAGGCAAGGCTGTCCACTCTCTCCACTCTTATTCAATATAACCTTAGAAGTCCTAGCAATAGCAATCCGACAAGAGAAGGGAATCAAAGGAATCCAAATCGGGAAAGAGGAACACAAACTATCTCTATTTGCAGATGATATGATGATATACATCGAAAACCCCAAAGAGTCCACAGTAAAACTCCTAGAAACAATTAACCAATACAGCAAAGTGGCTGGATACAAAGTCAATACACAAAAGACAGTAGCGTTTCTATATACAAACAACGAAGTCGAGGAGAGAGAGATTAAAAATACAATACCATTTAAAATAGTATCAAAAAATATCAGGTACCTAGGAATCAACCTTACAAGGGAAGTGAAAGATCTATACCAGGAAAACTTCAAAACGCTTCAGAAAGAAATTGAAGACGATCTAAAGAAATGGAAGAACATCCCATGCTCATGGATAGGTAGAATTAACATAGTCAAAATGACTATCCTACCCAAACTACTATAAAGATTTAATGCAATCCCTATCCAAATCCAGACACCATTCTTTAAAGAAATAGAACAATCAATCACAAAATTTATCTGTAACCACAAAAGACCCAGGATAGCCAAACACATACTGAAAAACAAAAAGCTGGGAGGCATCTCCTTACCTAACTTGAAACTATACTATAAAGCTATAGTAATCAAAACAGCATGGTACTGGAACAGAAACAGGACCTCAGACCAGTGGGTCAGAACAGAATTCCCAGACATAAACCACAAAATATACAGCCAAATAATATTTGACAAAAGAGGCAAGAACCTGAAATGGAACAAAGGAAGTCTATTCAACAAATGGTGTTGGTACAACTGGAAAACCACATGTACGAAAGTGAAGATTGACCCATACCTCACCCCTTATACAAAAGTTAACTCAAAATGGATCAAAGACCTTGAAATCAGACCCGAATCTATAAAGTTTATCGAGAATAAAATAGGCAGAACACTCGAAGACCTATATATCAAAAAGGTCTTTGAGAATGGAGCACCAATGGCAAAAATGTTAGCATCAAATATAAACAAATGGGACTACATCAAACTAAAAAGCTTTTGCATGGCAAAAGAAACCCTACTTAATGCAAAAAGACAGTTAACAGAATGGGAAAAAATCTTTTCACTCGATATATCAGATAAAGGGCTGATATCTAGAACATACAAAGCACTCAGAAAGCTGAGCCCCCCAAAACCAAATAAAGCCATAAAAAAATGGGGAGATGAAATGAATAGACACTTCTCTGAGGAAGACAGAAGGATGGCCAACAAACACATGAAAACATGCTTACCTTCACTCATAATCAGGGATATCCAAATCAAGACAACAATGAGATACCACCTTACACCAGTGAGGATGGCTCACATCAAAAATAGTGGAAACAACCTTTGTTGGCGGGGATGCGGTATGAAAGGAACTCTCATCCACTGCTGGTGGGAATGCCCCCTAGTCCAAAACCTATGGAGAAAAGTCTGGAGAGTACTCAAAGAACTCAGAATTGAGCTGCCATTTGACCCAGCAATTGTGCTCCTAGGCATATACCCCCAAGTTGAAAGGACATTCATTCCAAAATACGTATGCACCCCACTATTTATCGCAGCACTCAGTATAATAGCCAAATCTTGGAACCAATCTCGATGTCCAACAACAGATGAATGGATCATTAAGATGTGGTACATATACACAATGGAATACTACATGGCAGTCAGAAATGATACAATCACAGACTTTGCAGCAACGTGGATGGACCTAGATCATGTTATGTTAAACGAAGTAAGTCAGAAGACAAAAGATAAACACAGAATGGTAGCACTATTCTGAAGCACCTAGAACATATATTTTATACACAACTAATACCTAACAACCAAATAAAAGGGTTTAACAGGGTAGAATCTCCAAACACTGTAATAGTCAACATATACTTGGGAGCAGTGTCCAAAATACATGAAAAAGGAACAACACGAACTCTTAACTACACATTATACCACAAAGAAAACAACAACAAAAGAAACAGCAACATAGAGAGAACAGGTATGTAATCAGACTTCAACAAAGGCCCACAATAATCCCTTAGAGATCGTATACAGGAACACATGTATAGAACACCATGGAAAATCACTGACTGCAATGGAAACATACCATAACACTATGTTTTAATGCTTTATCTTACTATATTTTAAATAACCTCTCAGCTTTTCTGTTCACAGGCACCCTTGGATACAAAGGGCGGACAAACTAAGACGGCAACTCGGGATACCACGCGAGATACCATACCTTGCTTGCACTACGAGATGGCCCTGAGAAAACTCTTTGACATACACTTTATCTCTAGGTTACACCTTCTTTTAGGAACTGAAGCACGTGACCAGTCAGACCACCGAAGCAGCAACTGAGACTTACAGACTTAAACTACAGGCTCTACTTTTTTTTTCTCTTTTCCCCTTTCACTTTTCTCTTTTCTTTTCTTCTCTTTGCTTTTTTCCCTTTCTCTTCTCCCTTTCTTTCTAAGCTATTTTCTCTTTTCTCTCCCTTCATACCCCTCCCATATACCTTCCCCTTTCTCCCGTCCAGAAATCCAACTATCCCCTCACACTTCAATCCCATCCAGATCTCCCACCATATTAAAACTCTTCACCCTCAGTCCTTAATCTATCAGGCATCAAGATCGACCTCCAACCCAACGAACCAGTACCCAGCACCCAGGCGAGGGGACACCCAGTCAAACCCACACCTCGTCTTCTGCAAGAAAAGACAGCCAACTCCCCTGCGGACTCATGATGTGAGGCCCTCCCTACCAACTCCCCCTAACGTGGACTGTTTCTTGAAACTGGACCTAGGTCTAAAAGTATCCCCAAAGCAAGAACTCTTCCAAGACCTCCCTGCCGCAAATTTTTACCAATCTGAAGAAGGTCAGGGGTGTGATAGAAAGATGCCTGGGAGCCCATGCACCACAAGAAAAACCCAAAAGACAATGGGAAAAACTGTACTTCCAACATAGGCATAAGACCTGTAATATAGCACCGCTTTACCTGCTTTCCCCCAAATGTAAGATAGTCGCTCCATGCTTGGGGGACCATATGGGACGCTGAGGGATCGAAACGCGGTACGTCCAAGGCTAGCGCTGGCAAGGCAGACACCTTACCTCTAGCACCACCGTGCCATCCCCAAACATAGTTTTATTTAAACAGAGAAAATATCCGTTTTTAAGAACAAAAAGTTGAGAAAAAGCCTAACATAAATGAGTAGAAAACAATTCCTTCTATTTTATGTATATATATATATATATATATATATATATATATATATATATATATATATATATATATGCTCAAAGGTCTTAATTACCAATGATCTAGTGAAAAGCAGATTGTAGCAATTTGATTATCCAGTCTATAAATATCTCATTCCGACTTATAAACTCAATATATTTTCACAACCTTTTCTTTTCTCCTACTGCAATTAAATAGTTCTACAAGGAATAGACAACCATTCTGAATAAGAAAAGACTTCTGCTTTGCATTTTAATAATTATGGATTATGTATTGGAAAATGAATTCCTATGGATACTTAAAAACTAAATTCTGAGCTAGCTTCCTCCAAATTGAAACCTGATATCCAAAACAGGAGAAGTTTCACATTCTATTTTTAGGAAATTGTATTTCAGCTTTTGTAATAGTCATTAACTTCAGATGGCAATATCATACTCCCAAAGAAATATCATTCCACTTCTAGAAATCAAGTCTTCTTCCATCTTATCTAAGAAATATTAAAGCAATAAACAAAGATTAGAAACATTATGATGCCTCCCCCAGAAATCTTTAATATTTAACTCTAACAATTTCTTAGTCTCCTTTATGTAGAGGCTGGTCAATCTTGCAATGGGAAGAAACACCCCTACTGTCTGACTCGACATATTGCCTTGGTTTTTCTGTACCTGTAATGGATCAATATTTCTGTACTTTTATCATTTTACAGTCTTTGAAGTTTACAACAGAAACAAAATTTAGTAGCCAGAGTACTAAAATAATTTATTTCAAGATGAATAGTATTATGATTGTGTTGGGAATTAAAAGTTGAGAAGCAAAGATATAAGGATATTGTACTTGGCCTGCCTTTTCCCTCATGTAGAATCTACAAGAGTTATAAGCACATAATAAGTGCAGATTGCTTTCTTAATAATAGTAATTATGTCCTTGGAAAGATAAAATACAAAAAGTGAAGAGGATAAATTATTGAGAAGAGATGAAAAGGAAATAAGAGGAGAGGAGGAGAGAAAGTAGGAGGGAGTGGGAGACAAGGGAAGAAAGAGAGGAGGGGAGTGAATGCATGAAGAGAAGGTGCATGAAAGAAAGGAGAAAAGAGAAAGGGAAGATGAGTGGAGGTGAACATAGGGAAGGGAGGATATTGGGAATAGAGGGAAGATAAAGGATGGTAAGGGAAAGAGTGAAAAAAGAAAAGAGGGCAAATAAAAGAGTAGAAGTGTCAGAAAATAGAGTAGACATCAAAAGCCATGGCTTTATAGAAAACACATTAAATCAAAAGGACATATGCTATTCATTTCAGTACTCAGTACTGGTTCATGAAGATGTGGTATACATATACAATGGAATAAAACACATATGTAAGGAATGCTGATGTCTTGCAATTTACTGCATCATAGATGGAACTGGAATATAAGTTAAATAAATTTTCCAGGATAAAAAACATATACAAATAATGATATCACTTATATGTGGTATTTAGAATAATTAGATAAAGGAATGCAATAGTGTAAAGAGAGTACTTAGTTTATTTTTGGCCACACAGTATACGAGAAAAAGGAAAGAAATAAAGCTAAGAGGAGGAGGTACAAAGAGATATGAGAAATAATGAAGGTTAGGGGTCAAAGAAACATGATTATATCTGGTGGTAAGTAATGATAGATCTACATATTCAAAGAATTCAACAATAAGATTATGATACCCAAACCTTTTTAATATTTTAATTGAAATTAATTAAAATTGAAGCATCATTATTTACAAAGTTATTTTTAATTGAGTTTTAGACATACAATGTTCCAGTGCCAATTATATCACTAGTGTCTACATCCTTACATTAATATTGCCAGAGTCCATTACATGCCACCTTTTCCCAGCCTGCCCTCTTATCAGGTACCTTTTTAATTTTGGTTGTTTAATATTGGGTCTAATGATTTCATTATTGATTACACTATGGTTTGTATATTTAATTTTGTCCTTCCTCAACACCACCAATATAATCTGAATCCCTTGAGACTTGTCCACCATTATTTCATTCTCCCCCTCCACTCAATTTCTTTCTTCTCCTCACTATACTCTGGCAATAGTGTTCTAGACTACTCCCATTAAAGTCATTGTATTCCCATGCATTTATTCTAAATACCACATAGAAATGATATAATCCTGTGTTTATCTTACTTTTGTCTTCATTTAACATGTTATCTTCCAGTTCCATCTATGATGCAGCAAATTGTATGACTGTGTCATTTTTTTTTTAATTTTTTGGGGGGCCACACCTGGCAGTGCTCAGGGGTTACTCCTGGCTGTCTGCTCAGAAATAGCTCCTGGCAGGCACGGGGGACCATATGGGACACTGGGATTTGAACCAACCATCTTAGGTCCTGGATCAGCTGCTTGCAAGGCAAACCCTGCTGTGCTATCTCTCCGGCTCCAACTATGTCATTTCTTATAGCTAACTAGTATTTCATTGTATGTATCACATCTTCAAGATCTATTAATCTGTTGTAGGACATCGAAGTAGATTCCAACTCATAGTTATTATGCTGAATGCTTCAATAAATAGTGGTGTTGGGCCCGGAGAGATAGCACAGCGGCGTTTGCCTTGCAAGCAGCCGATCCAGGACCTAAGGTGGTTGGTTCAAATCCCAGTGTCTCATATGGTCCCCCGTGCCTGCCAGGAGCTATTTCTGAGCAGACAGCCAGGAGTAACCCCTGAGCACCGCCAAGTGTGACCCAAAAACCAAAAAAAAAAAAAAAGTGGTGTGCATATGTGCTTTTGAATGAATGTGTTTTTCTGTCCTTGGGATAGATATCCAAAAGTGGAATTGCTGGATCATTAGGCAGGTAACTTGATTCTGAACTTACTGAGAACCCTCCTTACTGCTTTCCATATGGTTGAATCAGAAAAATCTGCTACCAACCGTGTATGAGAGTTGCTTTTTCACCACCTCCCTATATTTTTGATGCATGCCATTCTCACTGTTACAAGGTGATATCTCATTGTCATCTTGATTTGAATTTCCCTAATGCTAACTGATGATGATCACTCACCATACTTCTCTTTTGCTTATGTTTTCTCATTTCTGCTCCTGTACTTTCTTGTGCTTTGCTGCTTACCTGTTCCATTCGACTTTTGTTTCTTTGTGTTCCTTAAATACCCTCATAACAGTTGTCACTAAAGTCATAATCAGAGGATTTACTGAGCCGGTTGGTGCCAGTTGAGCTTTCTGTGTTATTTGCTTATTGAACTTGATTGGCTTCTATGCATCTTCCCAATTGGGCTTGCTGGTTTTTGCTGAAGGCAAGTCTTTGTAGTTAGCTCTCCTGGGGCTCTCTGAGGAATTAAGTTGGCAATTGCTATTCTTCTCAACCATCTTCAACCAGTGAGAAGAAATAAAACTGAAATGTGATGAAGAGCTCTATATTTTGAAAATTTCTAAAACACAAAAAGCATTCATAATAAATGCTTTGTGAATTTCTGAAAAGTGAGTAAACCAGAAAATAACAAAAACTTTTATAAATTCTTCTTCTATACACTTATAATAAAAATAGATTTGATTTTTACATAAATTATCCAATATATTAGTAAATTATGACTGAATTTATATTAGTAAATTAAGTCCAGTTTTGGAAAAGTGTGTATTTCAATCTCCTGTCATATGCTCTTGTGTTTGACATAGTAACAGAATTATATTCATGACTTATTAAAATTTTTAGCGAATCAATTTAAACTAAATCCACTCCACGCAATAAAAACTAGTAAAGGATCAATATAATTTCAACATAACACTCTACATGATTTCTGATCGAAAAGTGCCTAAAAATTCATCAGATTTTCATATCAAGTGTTATTATTAGGCAATTGACTTTCTTGGCAATCTACAAATTCAAGAATACTTTGTTAAGATTCATTGAGTGTGAGAAGAAAATCAAAAACAATTCTTCATTGCTATATTTTAATTCATAACAAATATTACTCAGTAGTTAAGAGATTTACTCCCTGATATGAGCAGTGAAATGCCAATATTATTTGACTTTTACCCAGTGGTGAAATAAAGTTCATTTTCCTTTACAGTTCTAAATCTACAAGCGGAAAGATAATCAAATCAGCACAAGTGATTAGCAAGAAATAGGCAACTTTATGTGTTTATGAGAGCTCGTGGGATAGGAAACACCTCTAACCTTTCCAGTCAAATATATACATAGTCTATAGAAAGGAGAAAATAAATTTAGGAAGAAAAACAGAGCAAAAATATTTGTGAGTTAAAAAGGAGTTTCACTGTCTACATAAGCATCAAAATCAAACATTGCAATCCCTAATGTAGAATCATAAAAGGTGTGCTTTCGACCTTTAGGAACACAAAATTAACTGTGTATTGTGAGACAAACAATTACTTAAAAGTCATTTTTTTACATTTCTGTCACCTAGCAACATGACAGGAGAACCGTGATTTTGTATTAATACTAACAAAGTTACAAAATAATCCCTGCAGTGGACATAGAATGTATTTGTCAAATGACTGCACTCAAATTATGTTTGTTTATATGTGGTCTCTGAAGTCTGTGATCCTTTACTTAGTAGTTAAGTAGTGATCTGAAATCGGCTTAAATGCATGAAACAACACTAAAGTCTCTTAACTCTACCTTAGCCTCACTTCCTAGATGTGCTTTTTCTAAAAGATAGAGACTTCAATCATTCACAGATCTTTTCTAAGTATATAATTTGTCTTGGAAATGCACATTGTTTTCCAGATCCAATGTTATTTGTAGGAGCTACACAATGCTTTTATACCTTTAGTCCCCCAAATAACTCTCTTCCCACATTATTACCTTGGGTTTTTGTGTTTTAATATTTCTTAAATTTTAATTTCTGTCTATGAATAATAATAATATCCACATTTTCTTTCAATTTTTTGACAAACATCCTAAATTTTGTTTTTTCAACATGAAATAGTTTATATCAAACCTTTAGAGAACTCTCAGGCCAATGCTAGCACAGAAGGATTCCTACCCAAGAATGTCAGTACTGTTTTCAAGAAAACATGACCCGCATTATATCAAAATAATAGGGTATTGTACCTTCCACTTCAATCAGTCATTGGCTATATGCTGCCCCTGGAAATACGTGATCTTAAACAGAGTTATTTAATACAGCACTCTTTCTTAACCAAGACCCTCCAGGCTCCCAGGGTATTCCGAAGAACACCAGTGGAGGAAATCACATAAATGGGGAGCCAGAGCAGGAGACTAGGGTGACACAATGTAGTGAAGTGAATCCTGTCAAACTGATTCTATAGCCCTAGCTTGAGGGGCTGGTCTCAAAAAATGAGACAAACAAGTAAATGCCTTTTCAAGATTTAGGGAAGGTTGGGCCAGAAACAGTCATCTCAAAAGTAGGCCATTTATTCAATACACTATTTTACCCACCTGAGTCCATTGTAATTCATTTTTTAAATTGACTGAAACATCAAGGATGGTTAGTAAGTACAACATTCCATCAGTACATGAAGATGACTGGGGGAGAGAATGGGGTATTTTAAATAACCAACCATCAGAAACCCTTACAGTATTTAAAGTCATGACAATTTCCTATCCTATTTTTGCTGTCTACCTACAGGAATTTAAGTTGTTTGGTTTTATTTTGTGTTTTCCTGGTCACAATTTTGTACCTGTCAACTATTCTATTCTTTTCTGGGTGCACATTTGTAATCCACTGTATTCTAATACCTAAACTGTTCTGTACAATTTGGGGGTTATAGCTACAAGGACTATTTTGAACAGTTAACCAGCAGGATGGGAAATACAAGAAGGAAACAAAGTTGAGAGAGAACCTCAGTCAGACAAATACTGCTCTATAGTTGAATTACAATCTAAAGCAGGTGACAGTTGAAGCAATAGTTCCTTTTTCAACATCATAATGACAGGACTAAATCTCCCATAGTTAGAATTTATAGTCTGTATTACGCATACGTTAGTATAACTAGCAGTGCTTTCTATATAAAATGGACTGTGAAGAAAGGTATACAATATGGAATTTAAATCTATTGACAATAGAATTTATCAGCAAGAAAATTTATTAACAATATGAACATACATTATAAAATAAACCATAACTTCAAAACCTATCACTAGTTCATCTAAGACAGCATAATTTAAAATAACATATTGAAAAAGAAATAATCAAGCTCAAAAAGAAAAAATATATACTAAGATGATCTGCTTGGAGCAGTGGCCCAGCAGTAGGGAGGTTTGCGTTGCACATGACGAACTAGAATGGACAGCCATTCGAACCCCTATGTACTTTATGGTAACCCAAGCCAGGAGCAATTTCTGAGTGCAGAGCCAGGAGTAAACCCTGAGCATCATCGTGTGTGGCTCCAAAGCCCCCCAAACTTTATACTATGATGAATGATATCAGTATACCTAATAACAAATTTTGGTCATCGGTTTTTTTCAAGGGGTGATCTAAGAACATAATAAATTCAGTCTTCTCAATGAACATGTCTTTAGTTATAACACATTAGAAGTCTGGTGAAGAATATATTTCTATTGGCTTAATTAAGTGCTAAAATATAATTATTTTATCTTTAATCACCAAATAAATTCATAGAAGGTATCATATCATATTTTATATGAAACTTATGGTAAATAAGATTGCAGGATAACATATTAAAAATAATAATACTTTACCTTCCTGACTTCTTATAGAAAAGGTTCAGAAATAATAGGAAAATAAAATAGCCATCATTATTGGTGATTTATGCTATTATGCAAGGCTAGAAGTAAATTTTATTGCAAAATGAGTAAATCCCTTACTTGGTTTTTAAGTTTTTGGTTTGGGGGTAACATTAGGCTCTATTCAGGGTTTCCTCCTGACTCAGCACTCAGATTATGCCTGGCAATGTTAAGGAAAAATATATGGTTCTGGAGATTGAATCCAGGTAGACCACAGTCAAGGCATGTGCCCTTTTTACTATGCTATTTTACTTGCCCCAAATATTCTTTTTCCATTTTTACCTAGGTGTGTATATACATATATATGCATATATATTTATATATATTATGTACATTAGGAAAAATACTTCCAGAAAAAATTGTAAAACTAAGTAAATATCTACTTTTTAATACAAAATATATTTGGAAAATGTGAAGGAGAAAATAATCTGCACTTCAATATTCTTTGTAGCTTAGAAAACAACACTCTTAAGCATTGATTCATTTAATATAAAATAAATTTTACAATGAAATAGATACAACCTTGACAGATTTTGTTCAACAACTGAGAATAAGTAAACAACTTAAATTTTCTATAAAAATTGATAAGTATCTGGGGCCTGAGTGGTAATATAGCAGCAGGGCTTTTGCCTTCCACACTACTGACTCAGAACGAACTGGTGTTGGATCCCTGGCATCCCACATGGTCCCCCTAGCCTGCCAGGAGTGACTTCTGAGCACAGAGCCAGGAGTAACTCCTGAGCACGGCTGAGTGTGGCCCCAAACCCGAAAGAAAGAAAGAAAGAAAGAAAGAAAGAAAGAAAGAAAGAAAGAAAGAAAGAAAGAAAGAAAGAAAGAAAGAAAGAAAGAAAGAAAGAAAGGAAGGAAGGAAGGAAGGAAGGAAGGAAGGAAGGAAGGAAGGAAGGAAGGAAAGAAAGAAAGAAAGAAAGAAAGAAAGAAAGAAAGAAAGAAAGAAAGAAAGAAAGAAAGAAAGAAAGAAAGAAAGAAAGAAAGAAAGAAAGAAAGAAAGAAAGAAAGTTTGGAGCCAGAGAGATAGCATAGAGGTAGGGCATTTGCCTTGCACACAGTCAATTCAGGATGCTCGGTGGTTCGAATTCCAGCATCACATATGATCCCCTGAGCTTGCCAGGAGCGATTTCTGAGCACAGAGCCAGGAGGAAATCCTGAGCGCCGCCGGGTGTGATCCGAAAACTAAAAAAAAAAAAAAAAAAGATTATAAGCTTCTATAATATATCATTTGATTTTTTTAGAAGTTGCTGGGCTATAGAGTTCTTGCTTTCCATTATATATCCAATCCTAAGTGAAGAATTTTATGAGAATGTAAGTTGAGAAAATACTAGGAAATATTAATTTTTATAATATAGCAAAACAACTGAAGTACTAAAGACCTCACAAGACAGTAAACAAAGACTTACTAAGAACATAAAAACCAGCTGGCTTTTGCAGAAGCCGGGTCCCCTGTTTGTGACATCAGGCTGGGAAAATGCACGAAACTACGCCAGCCCAGTGGGGCCCAACTGTGAAAAACTGTGAGTGCTACCTGTGTATGTCTGTCTACTGTCCTCTTGTGTGAAACTCTTGGGAGTGGGGTGAAAAGAGGTTCTAGCAGAGCACGGCCGCTTTGCTGCGCTATGCGGCAGTGCGCTCTTTCTAAGAAAAGAACACCATCGCAACAACAAGAAAAAATCACACCAAGAACTGTGCTATATCACAGAAGCAAGCATTTCTCTCCAGACTGTCTTCTCTGTTGCATGCTCGGACCTAAGATTTGATCCAGTGTGAGGCTTCATCCACGGAGGACTCCCCTCCCTTAGAGGCAAGTCAGCCCATCCAGAAAGGGAGGAGCCAGAGGAGTGTGCTGCCTGCATCATATACCCAATGAATACCACCACAACATGTAGAAAAACCCACAATACAAGTGTGACAATGGGGAAACAACGCAGGCCAGCATCAGACATAGAGAATAAGATGACAATTCTGATGACCAGATAATGACCAACCAACTAATCAACCTCTCAGATAAGGACTTTAGACTAGCAATATGGAAGATGCTCAAGGGACTCAAAGAAACCATGGATCGAGTTGAACAGAACACTAATAAGAACCAAGAAAATATGAAGACAGAAATCACAAAACTCCAAACTGAAATAACATGTCAACTAACAGGCCTGAAAAAGTCAGTAAACGAAGTGAATGACAAAATGGATAAGCTATGGGACAGGGTATCAGAAGCTGAGAATAGACTTGGTGCTGTGGAAGATGAGATACATAACAATTCCATACAGCAGGAGAGATTGGAAAAAAAACTTAAAGCAAATGACAGACAATGAAAAAATTAGTCAAAGAATGGGAACAGATGAAAATAGAAGTCTATGATAAAATCAACAGAAACAACTTAAGAATCATTGGAGTCTCAGAGACCCAGGAAGAAAATTTCCAGGAAGAATCAATGGTCAAGAACATCATCAAAGAGAAACTTCCAGAGCTAAAGAATATATGTGATCAAATCCTGCATGCTCGAAGAGTACCAACAAAAGAGATCCCAGAAAAACCACCCCAAGACACATCCTAGTCAAAATGACAAATCCCACAGATAGAGACAGAATTCTGAAAACAGCAAGATCAAAAGGGGAAATTACGTTCAATCAAGCATCTTTGAGATTTACAGCAGACCTGTCACCAGAAACACTCAACGCCAGAAAGAAGTGGTGGGACATTGTGACAAGACTGAATGAAATGAATGCTTCACCTAGAATACTGTACCCAGGAAAACTCACTTTCCGGTTTGACGGAAGAATACTTGGTTTCACAGACAAAAAACAGCTCAGAAACTTTACAGACACAAAACCAGTCTTAAGAGAAAAACTGAAAGACCTAATTTAAGACAAGATTAACCAAAAGACACACCAAATTTCGATATAAAGATGGCATTAAATCCCAGGACAATTCTTTCTCTCAACGTCAATAGACTAAATGCACCAGTTAAGAGACACAGAGTGGCTAAATGGATCAAAAAACTCAATCCAACCTTCTGCTTCCTACAAGAAACACACCTGAATAGTCAGAACAAACATAGACTCAAAATAAAAGGCTGGAGAAAATTATCCAAGCAAACAACACCCATAAAAAAGCTGGAGTGGCCATAGAAATATCAGATAATGCAAACTTTATACTCAGGAAGGTGGTAAGGGACAAAGATGGACATTTTATATTAATCAAGGGGTATGTAGAGCAGGAAGAATTCACTCTCCTAAACATATATGCACCGAATGAGGGGCCAGCAAAATATTTAATGCAACTGTTGACAAATCTGAAAAATAATATCAATAACAACACAATTATTTTGGGGGACCTTAACACGGCTTTGTCAACACTGGATAGATCAACCAGACTGAAACCCAACAAGAATATACTAGACCTGAGGAGAGAAATGGAAGAAAGAGGCCTAGTGGATATATATAGGACACTCCATCCCCAAAAACCTGGATACACATTCTTCTCCAATGTACATGGGACATTCTCCAGGATAGACTACATGCTGGCACATAAAACATACCTCCATAATATCAAGAGGATAGAAATTTTGCAGACTACCTTCGCTGACCACAAGGCTCTGTAATTATTTGTGAATTCCAAAGGGACTTAGAAGAAACACTTTAACACCTGGAAGTTAAACAGCCTAATACTCAATAACCAGTGGGTTGAGATGAAATCAAGGAGGAAATCAAAAGGTTCCTGGAAACAAATGACAATTAAGACACAAACTATCAGAACTTATGGGACACAGCAAAAGCAGTATTGAGAGGAAAATTTATAGCTTTGCAAGCACACATCAGTAAGGAAGAAGGAGCTTACCTGAGTAGCTTAATGACACAGCTAATAGAACTAGAAAGTGCTCAACAAAAGGACCCAAAAATAGGAAGACAGAAGGAAATAACAACGTTGAGAGCAGAAATCAACGAAGTAGAAACCCAAAAAACAATCCGAAATATCAATGGAAGCAGAAGTTGGTTCTTTGAAAAATTAAACAAGATTGATAGACCACTGGCAAACCTAATAAAGAAAGAGAGAGAGAAACTTGATAACTCATATTAGGAATGAAAAAGGAGAGATCACTACTGATATGATCATACTGATATGATATTCAAAGGGTAATCAAAAACTACTTTGAGAAACTCTACGCCACTAAAAATGAGAACCTGGAAGAAGTGGATAAATTCTTGGACTCTCATAATCTTCCACGGTTGAAGGAAGAGGATAAAGCACATCTAAACACCCCCATCACCATTGATGAAATTAAAACGGTAATAATGTCTGCCGAAAAACAAAAGCCCAGGCCCAGATGGATTCAATAATGAATTCTTTCAAACTTTCCAAGAAGAACTACTACCAATCCTGGCAAGACTCTTTCATGAAATTGAACAAACGGAAACACTTCCAAATAGCTTTTATGAAGCTAACATTACCTTGATACCTAAACCAGACAGAGATGCTACAAAAAAAGAAAATTACAGACCAATATCGCTGATTAATGCAGATGCAAAGATCCTCAACAAAATCCTGGCAAATAGGATTCAATGCCTAATTAAGAAGATCATCCACTATGATCAAGTAGGTTTCATCCCAGGAATGCAAGGATGGTTTAATATCCATAAATCTATCAACATCATACACAACATCAACAAAAAGAAAAATAAAAACCACATGATCATATCAATAGATGCAGAGAAAGCATTTGATAAGGTCCAACACCCATTCTTGATCAAAACTCTCAGCAAGATGGGAATGGAAGGAACCTTTCTCAATATAGTTAAGGCCATCTACCACAAGCCAGTGGCAAATATTATCCTCAATGGAGAAAAACTAAAAGCCTTCCCTCTAAATTCTGGCACAAGACAAGGCTGTCCTCTCTCACCACTCCTATTCAACATAGCACTGGAAGTACTTGCTATAGCGATTAGGCAAGAAAAAGATATCAAGGGAATCCAGATAGGAAAGGAAGAAGTCAAGCTCTCACTCTTTGCAGATGACATGATACTCTACTTAGAAAACCCTAAAGACTCTATCAAAAAGCTTCTAGAAACAATAGACTCATATAGCAAGGTGGCAGGCTACAAAATTAACACACAAAAATTAATGGCCTTTCTATACACCAATAGTAATAAGGATGAAATGGACATTAGAAAACAACTGCATTCACACTAGTGCCACACAAACTCAAATATCTTGGAATCAACTTGACTAAAAATGTGAAGGACCTATACAAAGAAAACTATAAAACTCTGCTCCAAGAAATAAGAGAGGACACACGGAAATGGAAACGTATACCCTGCTCATAGATTGGCAGGATAAACATCATCAAAATGGCAATACTTCCCAAGGCATTATACAGATTTAATGCTATCCCTCTAAAGATACCCATGACATTCTTCAAAGAAGTGGATCAGGCACTTTTGAAATTCATTTGGAACAATAAACAACACAGAATAGCTAAAGAAATCATTGGGAAAAAGAATATGGGAGGAATTACTTTCCCCAACTTTAAACTGTACTACAAAGCAATAGTTATCAAAACAGCATGGTATTGGAATAAGGACAGGCCCACAGATCAGTGGAATAGGCTTGAATACTCAGAAAATGTTCCTCAGACACAATCACCTAATTTTTGATAAAGGAGCAGGAAATCCTAAATGGAGCAGGGAAAGCCTCTTCAACAAGTTATGTTGGCACAATTGGATAGCCACTTGCAAAAAATTGAACTTAGACCCCCAGCTAAAATCATGTACGAAGGTAAAATCCAAATGGATTAAAGACCTCGATATCAGCTCCAAAACCATAAGATATATAGAACAGCACATAGGCAAAACACTCCAGGACATTACAGGCATCTTCAAGAAGGAAACTGCACTCTCCAAGCAAGTGAAAGCAGAGATTTACAGATGGGAATATATAAAACTGAGAAGCTTCTTCACCTCAAAGAAAATAGTGCCCAGGATACAAGAGCCACCCACTGAGTGGGAGAAACTATTCACCCAATACCCATCAGATAAGGGGCTAATCTCCAAAATATACAAGGCACTGACAAAACTTAACAAGAATAAAACATCTAATCCCATCAAAATTGGGGAGAAAAAATGAACAGACACTTTGACAAAGAAGAAATACAAATGGCCAAAAGGTACATGAAAAATTGCTGCACATCACTAATCATCAGGGAGATGCAAATCAAAACAACGATGAGATACCACCTCACACCACAGAGAATGGCACACATCACAAAGAATGAGAATAAACAGTGTTGGCGGGGATGTGGAGAGAAAGGAACTCTTATCCACTGCTGGTGGGAATGCCGTCTAGTTCAACCTTTATGGAAAGCGATATGGAGATTCCTCCAAAAACTGGAAATCGAGCTCCCATACGATCCAGCTATACCACTCCTAGGAATATACCCTAGGAACACAAAAATACAATACAAAAAGCCCTTCCTTATACCTATATTCATTGCAGCACTATTTACCATAGAAAGACTCTGGAAACAGCCAAGATGCCCTTCAACAGACGAATGGCTAGAGAAACTGTGGTACATATACACAATGGAATATTATGCAACTGTCAGGAGAGATGAAGTCATGAAATTTTCCTATACATGGATATACACGGAATCTATTATGCTGAGTGAAATAAGTCAGAGAGAGAGAGAGAAAAAAACGCAGAATGGTCTTACTTATCTATGGGTTTTAAGAAAAATGAAAGACATTCTTGCAATAATAATTTTCAGACACAAAAGAGAAAAGATCTGGAAGTTCCAGCTCACCTCAGGAAGCTCACCACAAAGAGTGATGAGTTTAGTTAGAGAAATAACTACATTTTGAACTGTCCTAATAATGAGAATGTATGAGGGAAATGGAGAGCCTGTTTAGAGTACAGGCGGGGGTCGGGTAGGGAGGAGGGAGTCTTGGGACATTGGTGATGGGAATGTTGCACTGGTGTTGGGTGGTGTTCTTTACATGACTGAAACCCAAACACAATCATCATGTGTTTAAATCAAGGTGTTTAAATAAAGAAAAGGCTTACTCAATTAGTGGCATTAAGTGATCAATAACACAAACAGATTTTGAAAAGTCTAGGTACATATATTATCTTTCTTTATTTCCCAAGCACCATCTTGTAGTACAAGAATATGATATATGCTGTCTTTAGGACTCTATAACGTCTACCTCAATTAAAATTTTAGAAATAACTTATTTTTATCAGAGAGATTAAACACTCATTGAACAACTGATTAATTCAAAATCATAATTTTAATGTGTCTGCTGTTAAAGGAAATATTCTAATACTTATCTGATAAATTAAAAGTTAGTAAATGGTACAAATCTAAACTTAAATAGGAAGTAATATTGTGAAAAAGGTAAAGGGGTTGCTTATAGTCACAAGGCCAAAATAGATAGAAATAAATGGGTAATTTGGATTCTACGATTTCATTGATTCATTTAGATAGTATCAAAACACATAATGACAAAGAGGCTTGGATATTCTGAACCCAGAATGTGGTGTATTAATCAAAGTTCTCAGTCTAGCCTGAAGAAATGTGATCTTTGAAAAATAATTTTCTTTTAAACTAATGGAAGTATAGGACTCCCACTTGACTATTCCTAAATAGGCTGATTATATCTTATTATTCCATCAAAACTTTATTCAATTAAAATTGAAGGTATAATTTATGTAACTATAAGTACAACTTCCTATATTTTTTGAGAAACTGCAAGATTGTGGCATGTAGATAGCTGAATTCTTTATTTGCCAAATAAGTTTATGTTCATGGGATTGGACATTAATGGGTGTCTTATAGATATTGTAATGAATGGTACAATATAAAGTAAACTATCATAAGCACCTTCAGTTTATACGTATTCTTGAGTTTCTACAATATTTTACTGTACTTTACTGCCCACCAATATAAAAGGGTGTAACCTGAGGCATTGACAACTTTATTGTGGCATTCTTCAGTAACTTTTATCTACTGTTACCCTTCATAATTTCAGATAGAATAATGATTTTTGTTATAAATATTCTTACTGACGGATGATACATTTATTTAAGCATCACTGGACAAATAAAGTTATCCACGGGTGACTAATAACCTTGAATAAATACTGCTTCACTCGGTTGCTAACCATAGTACCTAAGAAATGCAATTACATGCTGGGACCTATTATCCCAATTAATGGACTGTTTTATATTCTCTGTGCGTTATACTTGAAACACTTTAGAGGCCTGGCCTTCACTTAGCTACAGGCAAAGTAAAATTTATAACAAATAACCAAGTAAAGGCTTTCATTTACTTACCATGATATGTGGCATGTAATTATACTTCAAGCATAACTAGGCAAGACTCAAAAATGCCCTTTGATTTCAACCACAATAAAAGTATATTTTCAACACCATAACAAATATACCTTTGTAATGAACAAGTCATCGTGCGCTTCTATAACACTAGAGGTTTCATTATCAACTAGGTCTATCTTTCCCATCTTGTAATAATACGGCCAAAGGTTATAAACTTGATTATTATTTATTATATTTAGACAGATTCTCATTATTCTAGGCATATGAACTAAAAGAGCAACAATACATGTAGATCTTCCAGCAGCTGGATGGATGAACAAATAAAATAGCTTGCTTAAAAGTACAGAACCCCTTGTTGTGTTGCTACTTTGTAAGATGTCAGCCTGAGGCGATGCTTTACTGCAATGGAATTTGACCACTGATGTTTAACTCTGCTCCCTCTGGTGGTTTCCCAAGCTGTATTACCGACGCTATAAAATAAAACAGCTGTAATTCTTCCCCTTATTGTAAGAAGCATTGATCGCCTCTGATTGTATATTATAGCAAAGGGCCAGTCTATTACATAAATTTATTGCATTTTCTTCCTGATAATTACTGGAAGTTATTGAACAAGGCAGCGAGTTATAGCCAGTAAGTTACTGTTGTAGCTGAGGAAGCAAATCTACAGATATTTAGTGGTTCTAAACAGCTGTAAACAACACATCCTGTTTACTGTATATCAGAAATGTATAATTTACACCTATTCGAGGTTACTTTAAGAATTATACTCTCAATTTCACAAATACAGAATTAAAATATGACCTAGAGCAAAATGTCACAGTAACTATATCATATTTGCTTTTTAAAATCAATTGTATAACACTTAAAATGTCAAGTCAAACCATGTGAATTTCCTAGGATACTTTCTCAAGACAAATATATGTATCTAAATTTTCCTGAATAGTGAATAAAGCATCTTAAGTAATATTTATTTGTGAACCTGAAATGTATAGATCTAAACTCAGTTTTGTTTTGTTTAAGACATTACCCCAAAATTAAAAATAATATAATCAATTTTAAGGCACCAGTCATGGAATTAAAAAGTGTAAGTTAAAATGCAATACAGGGGCTCAACACCCTCATTTTGCATGAGGACAGTCTGTGCTTCCATTTGCAACAAAACACACAAATGGCCCCCCAAGCAACACCATCAAGAGTGAACTGTAAACCTCCCCAAAGTACATTGACTACTGTTATGCAAAGAATTACCTTAAAAGAAAGCAAATACAAGGAATCCATAAATATTAAAAAGTGATGAGTACTTATGCAATTTGATTATCGCCTTTAATATAAAATCATATATTTGGTATATGTCCTTTCTGATAGTGGATGATTAACTATTATAAAACCAGCACTCCTACAGCAACAAATCTAAGGGAGGAAAAATACCTGAAGATATATAAGAGAGCAAATAGATGCAGGCAGAAACTTGGAAAAAGAGGAGGATTTAATTTCCATATTTAATTAATTATTAAATCAGTTAAATTAATTATTAAATTAATCATTTAATTTCCATATTTGAGAGCTTTTTATCTGAAAGTAGGCCCCAGGTAGTCACACCTGAGGTAGAAAAAATTGAATAGAAACCCTACACCTTAATTACTTGAACAAACAAGAGAAGAGTAATGACTGCAGCTATAAAATGTCGACAGTATCTCATAAAGAAGAGAGGAGTCTAAACTCAGTGTGTAAATTCTTGCTGTATATCTACTTGACCTCTGCATTTATACAGGTTTGAGATGAATGGTTTCACAGCTGTGGCCAAAAGAAATAAACAAAGATAGTAAATCCTGGTCACCAATGAGAAACTGAGTCAGAAGTATGAGTGCAGCCCAGTCAATTGTAACCAAACAACAAAATTCAATATCCTTCAGAGGAATAGAACAAATGATTTTTTGTTTGCAGTGTGAAAGTCTCTCAAAAGAAATTGATCCTTTTTATCAGAGTGCATACCTTGTTATCAGAGAGTATATATTGAAAAAGAGCATACTGAGAAAGGCAACTACCAGACTGGTAGTTGACAGTTTTATGAGCAAGAGGTTCTAGCTAGAGACTTAACAAGTGGATCTCTGTTCTTGTCTGCCAGCATATTAGATATTTATCCAGCAATATTAATTTAGTTCATTTATGTATACACTTTAGTTGATACAAATATCTTATTCTCTCTCAAGGTTACATCTGAAGCAGTTCCTAATATGGGTATATAATAATACACAGCAAAACATTCCAAAAAAAAAAAGACAGGAAAAAAACCCTCATTAAACAGGCTTACCTTTGGGGGTAAACTGGTGGTCACGTTCCTTTAATGACCTCTTACATCAATAATATCCAGAATATAAGGCAAGAATGGTAGGCATGTAATAAAGGAGAAGAATTAAATAATATTCAAATAAAATATATTTTAAAATAGCAATTATAGATACTTTTAATAGTAAAATTGTGATTGAAATTCTTAATAAATAGATCTATATTTTCTAAATATAAATTGATAAAAGACAATGTTATTTATGAGAAAAAATTTATCTGGAAGAATAAAGAATCAGAAAGAGATAACCAAAAATCAATGAACAAAATGACAGATCAATAAATTAAATCTAATCTAAAAAGTCCAGAGAAAATTTATACAGCCTTAATCATCTGAGCAATGATATCCAAATTTAAATGAATAAGTGTGTACAAATGTAGCACAATAAGGAAAACAGAAGAGTTAATTAAAATAAAAGACAAACAGAAAATTGACTAAAATTTTTGTTTAGTTTAAAATTATTTAGAGACTTAAAACTTAGAAACCAAATACCTAGCAAGAAGACCATACCAAAGCATAGCATGTCGTTTTAATTAAATATGTGTTTAGATAGATAGATAGAGAGAGAGAGATAGATAGATAGATAGATAGATAGATAGATAGATAGATAGATAGATAGATAGATAGATAGATAGATAGATAGATGATAGATAGATAGAGATAGATACAAAAGAAAAATCTTTTAAAAAACAATGAAAATTATGAAGAGAAATATTTATACTAGAGGTTGCCAAAAGTATTTGGCTTCCCACCTCCTTAAAGAAGTAGATATTCTTTAAGCAAACAGATAATGTACTTTACTAGTTATACCGCCTACTTTCGTTCATTTCAGCACCCGGGGGACAGCATCAAAATAACAGCATCAACATCATTATTTCTTTTCTTAATTAGCTCCTCCTCCTCTTTCTCTTTTTTTATCCATTCCTGTTTTATTTCCTCTCTCCTTTTTCTTCTTTTGTTTTCATTCTATTTCTGGGACACACCCAGCTGTGCTCAGGATTTAGTCTTTATTTTTCTCAGGGATTACTTCTCGTGGTGCTCAGGGATCTGGTACCAGGGATTAAATTTGAGTGGGTTGCATGCAAGTCACTTTACCTTCCAGCTGTATTACATATCTTTAACATTTTTAACAATGAATGCAGAGCTGGAACTCTAGCTCAAATGATTGCAACATACAGGAACCCTGGTTCTGCATAGTTCTCCTAGTTCTTCTGCGAATAGTCCTTCCCTGAAGTGGACTCTCAAAATAATATCAATGAACATAGAAAGATAAAATAATGAATAAATGTGTTTTAAGAAAAACTTTTTGGGTAGAAAAGAAAGGAAAACAGATCGATGTTTGAATATTCAGCAAAGAGTAAAGCACATCAGAAAAGAAAAAATAATGAATTTTTTTAATTCTTAATTTATAATGAACATGACTCTTTAAAAATGTAGGGTTTAGAGCACAAATAGATAAAACACATCTGATAACCATAGCATAAATAACTAAACAGTAAATTTAGATTGTTGTAGGATATATGGATAATGTACACAATTGAATTTCACTTGCTTTGTATGTGGTCAATTCAAGCTTGACCTACAAAACTCGGTATGATTACCAGAGCCCCACCAAGAATGATTCCTGAGTGGAAAGCTAAGAGTAAGTCCTGAGGACTGTTGGGTGGAACCCCAAATTAAAAAATAAATAAATAATTTAAAAGACCAGAGATACAGTAACATGGCTAGGTTTTTGTCCTCCATGTAGTAGACCTAATTTGATATCCAGTACCTAAGATATCTTCCAAAGTTCAGCCAGAAGTGATTCTGGACCACAAAGTCAGAAGTAAGTCTTGTACACTGGCTTGTACTGTGTGACCCCAATCTCTAAAAAGCAATAAATTTCACTTTTTATAGACTAGCAGCATTTAGAAAATAAAAAATTTAAATAAAATGTATTTAAAACTGGGGCTGGAAGATAGCATGGAGAAAAGGCATTTGCCTTGCATGCAGAAGGTCAGTGTTTCGAATTCCAGCATCCCATATGGTTCCCTGAGCCTGCGAGGAGCGATTTCTGAGCATAGAGTCAGGAGTAATCCCTGAGTGCTGCCGTGTGTGACCCAAAAAAAACAAAAAAAATGTATTTAAAAGTATCAAACATTACAGAATATTTTTTTGGTTTCTGGACGAGACCCTGTGTTGTTCAGACCCCTGGCTATGTGCTTAGAAATCTCTCCTGGCTTGGGGAACCATATGGGACACCTGGGGATTGAAACGCAGTCCATCCTAGGTGAGGGCATGCAAGGCAAAAGTCCTACAGCTTGCACCATTGCTCCAGCCCCTACAGAATAAATTTGACAAAAAATTAACAAAGATTATGTGCTAAAAACTAAAAAAATTGCTTTATAGATATTAAAAATTCTTAAAAAAATAGAAACATATACTATGTTCATGAATAATATATGCTTAAGATGCCAATTGCTTCAGTTTTAGGTAGAAATATATATTAATTAATATATGTATATGCTTAATATTTAAAGTATATAATAATATATATTTAATGCACAGAAATATATGAATTTATGCATTTACATATATATTAATATAATCTTGTATTTAGAATTATTATACATATCTTAAATATATGGCTATTTCTTAATATAAGGATATATTATATTAATCCATATTTTGTGACTTAATATATTATGTATAATATATATTTAAATTCTTATGAAGTATTGTATACTATGATTATATGTTTTGTATAATGATGTATAGTCTACATCGTCTATAACTGTAATTATATCTCTACATTTACTTACAGTTATGGTTGTTTGGGGAAGGTTAAACACGATGCAAATGATAATTTCTTTCATGAAAATGCATACAAGGCAGATATGAAGATGAAAGAAAGAACAGGGAAGAATCCGAAAATATTTTCAAAACAATAAAAACTTTATTTTAATATTTTATTTAAACACCTTAATTACAAACATGATTATGGTTGGGTTTCAGTCATGTAAAGAACATCCCCCCCCATCACCAGTGCAACATTCCCATTACCAGTGTCCCAAAATTGCGATACAAATATCAGACTGTATCTCATAAAGAGGAGTAAGGCATATTACTTGGAAATTGTTATGGCTCTTCTTAAGAATATTCTCTATTGCTGTTTTGTGAGTGTGGCTAACAATAGCTACACGTTCCTATCATAACATTTAAATAAACTGTATTCATAGGCATCAAGATTTAATAAATTAAACTTTATCAATAGAGGTGAGGCTTGCCTTCAGCTGACCTTACCCAGAACAGGAAGCAGAACTCCTTGCTTTCAGTGTGGTTCCAGCAGCTCCCACACTTAACTTGCACAATATTAAGGGTCCAGGGTCTAGCAAAGCAGTTAGGGTGTTTGTCTTGTGCATGGCACCTGGGTTAGATCCGGGCATCCCATATGGTCTCCAGAGCCTGCCAGGATCGATTTCTGAGAGCAGAACCTGATAGACCCTGAGTACCACAGGATGTGGCCCCAAAACAAAAAAACAAAAACAGAATATCAAGGGTTCACATGAAAGCTCCTAAAATGCCTGCTTAAACAGCAGTGACTTATCTGCTCAACAAATTATTTGCAGCACACACAGTTATTCTTCCTGTCACTTGAAGAAAATGAACAGAGAAAGAAAGCGGACAAAGTAGGCCTAATATCTCAGCATTGTCCATGAGATCTAACTACAAAAACTACAAAAACTCAACCTTGATACTGCAAGATCATTAGAAAACCAATGGGTAAAACACGAGGGATCTCAAACTCAATTTACCTGGGGGACGCAGGAGGCAAAGTCGAGGTGATCCTTGAGTGCAAAGTCAGTAGTAAGCCTTGAACATTGGGGGAGGGGGGCGGTGACCCAAGCAACTAAAAAAAAAAAGATTCCTCTAGGGCAGGGCCACAAAATGTTGTACGGAGGGCCTCAAACGGCCTGCGGGCCTCGAGTTTGAGACCCCTGATTAGATACTCATTTAGCAAAAACAATATAACTGAAAACATAAAAATTATCAGTAAGTCATTACACAATGTCTTCAGTGACATCATGATGTGTGTGTTCAATAAGCTCAGAGAAATAATGACAGAGACATGCGACAAAACAGAAGAAAGTATAAGAGTAGAAATGAAAACATGGCTAGAGTCAAAATTTATAGTGATGATGATGTTAAGTGCCATTAAAAACTCAATAGAAGGGATCAGAGTGATCGTGCAGCGGTAGGGCATTTGCCTTTAATGGGATGGTTCAGGACTGACCTCGGTGTGATCCCCGGCATCCCATATGGTCCCCCAAGCCAGAAGCAATTTCTAAGTGCATAGCCAGTAGTACTAACCCCTGAGTGTCACCAGGTGTGGCCCCAAAACAAAAACAAAAACTAAATAGAAACTTTGAGTAGCCAAACAGAAGCTGAATATCTTAAGGAGTTCATAGGTTAAGAAAGGTATGCTTGGGGCTGGGAAGGTGGCGCTAGAGCTAAGGTGTCTGCCTTACAAGCGCTAGCCAAGGAACGGACCGCGGTTCGATCCCCCGGCGTCCCATATGGTCCCCCCAAGCCAGGGGCGATTTCTGAGCACATAGCCAGGAGTAACTCCTGAGCGTCAAACGGGTGTGGCCCAAAAACCAAAAAAAAAAAAAAAAAAAAAAAGAAAGGTATGCTTACTTCTAATTTGCTAAGAGACTTAACACATTTTTAAATAATGAATTACTATCTTATTATATTGTTAAAATCACTTTGCAGTCATCACAAATTGACTTTTATTGATTTATTTTCTGATAAATTAATTTGCTGTACTTTTAAGTTTTGAGTAAGTAACGTGAAATAAATATGATATATGATGCCAAGAGGATAGGCTGTTTGATAGGAAAGAACCTGGTGATATTGGTGTAATGATGGAGCACTGTTTTGGGGATTGGTGTTGGGATACTCTATCCTTAAAACAACTCTACTATGAACAATTTCGTAAATCACAATGCTTTAATGGAAATTAAAAAATATAAAATAGTTTTCAAATAAAATAAAATTATAACAATGGCAGAACTGATGACTTATTTTTCTTTGTCTGTTTGAAATGCCAATTTTAAAATTACTAAAGAATCAAAAATATTAATTTTCTGGCATTTCTTCTTAAATTATTTTGGCATGGAATTTATAGATAAATATTTATCCTGCAATTTTATGAAGTACAAAAGCAAGAGATATTAGCTATAGAGCTATAAACTTTACTTAGTTATACCTCAAAGAGTAGTTATTTAGTAATGCAAATATATATCTGTAAAAAGATGGAGACAAAATAGATCTTTTATTATGGTTTGTTTTGTCTTGAAGGCAAACCTGGCAGTATTCAAGGGTTACTCCAAGCTCTTAACTCCCTGGTGGGTTCCAGGGACCATATAGGAAGAATACCAAAAAAACAAATAGGGCTGACTGCATGCAAGGCAAGCACCATGTACTATCTGGCTCAACAAAGTGAAATAGTTCTTGTATGGCTCTCTAAACCTGATGCTGGCACTTTGTTTTCTTCATTTTAAAAGAAAAATAAACATGAAAGCAAACAGTTGGACATGTTTCTATAAATAAGTAAATAAAAAATTAAAATAAGGCCAATGAAAAATAACTATATGGTAATAATGATACTAAATTGATTGCACTGATTCAACTATGATAAGGAAAGACACTTAAGAGCTACTGAAAATTCAATCAGCTGGATTGTCTGTTTCTCTCCTTGACACAGAAGGAATAAGTAACTTCTTCAGAGTTCGCTTTGTCAGATGATAGCTAAGAACAGAATCTTTTTCTCATCAGAACCTTGATCTTAATTTCCAATCATTTATTTGTCAAGCCACCAATATAAAAATATATCAAAAATGTCTACTCATTCACTTGTTATCAAAGTCTTTAGATGAAATCTCAAGTAAAGGAAAAAATCATAACAGTCTTCAGAAAGTTTGCTAACTGACATTTTGACTACTTCAGTTATGAAAAGGGTTAAGACTGAGTAAGCAGAAGTACAGTTTTCACATAGTGCAATTATTAGAAAAAACTGTAAAAAATGATAAGAATTAATAGTCTTAAAGAAAGATTACCCAAAAAAGAAGAAGAATCCATATCTTTCGGGGCTGGAGAGATAGCATGGAGGTAGGGCATTTGCCTTTCATGCAGGTCATTGGTTCAAACCCTGGCATCCCATATGGTCTCTGTGCCTGCCAGGAGCGATTTCTGAGTGTGGAGCCAGGAGTAACCCCTGAGCACAAAAAAAAAAAAAAAAGAATTCAAGAAAGATAACTGTGGTGGAAAAGCAACATTTATGGTGAACAAAACCTTTTAATGATATAGTTAATCAATAAACTAATAGCTCTAGTCAGTGAGTGCTCCAAATTTCTTTTTTAGCTGTGCATATTATATTTTCATGTGTACTCAATCCTCTTTTTGTAAATGTTTTATCTTGTAATTATATTTTAATTTAATATAATATAGCAGTATTTAAATTAAATTTAAGTTAAATTTAATTTACTATAGCAGTATTTCTTAAATTAATCTATGAAACAAGAATTTTGATTCATTTTTCTAAATTTCTTTTTTCTGTAATAGAAATTACTAAAACTGCTCTTTATTATTATTCATGGAAAATGTCTCTACAAACTGTTGTTTAAACAAATATGTATGACAGTTAACTTTACATTTATTGGCACATATTATTACTTTGTAGAAGATAAAAGATTTATTACAGAGATGTTATTGCCATAATATTTCACAAGTGACTTGCCAATTTCCTCCATTATCATAAAATCCGAATTATGCCCCATGATCACCACATCAGAAGAAAAGACAAGAAAAGTACAATATGAAGGCAAAATTTAAAGCCATTCATCATTGTCCTCATTTGTTTTTAATATAAACAATGTGAGATAAGGATTTTAGAATTGTATCCTTGTAATAAATTTTTAAAACAAATGGTAGAATATTTTAATACTAAAATAATTCTGGCCAAAATATTTACAATTGATTTTCTTCTCAATACATCTTGTTATTTTACATATCCAGTAAATTACTATTATAAAATAAGCATCATGGAGTAGCTACAATGTGCCTGACAACATTTTAATTATTGTATATACATATTAATAATATTTATGACATAACATCTCAGTGCATAGTCTGTTAGACATCACTCTAAATGCTTTACAATAACTTAATCATATGAACTATATAGACAGAATTCATAATCAGAAAAGAAAAGCACAAGGTAGTATGAAGCTGAGAGAGAAGAAATTATACCCAGCCCATCCAGACCCTCAGCATAGCTCTTCATGCCAATATCAAGATCAAAGTTTTTCCCCAGTCCCTAGATTATGGACATTTTGAGTTACAGATCAGGGAAAGAAAAGTTTAAAATAAAAAAAGTGAATTTCCCCCCTGAAGTTTGTTGCCATTTGGTCCATAAAATAGCTGCTTTGTTGCCAATAAATGTGTTAGTCTGGGATGAAATTAATGACCCATGAATAAAAATAAGAGCATCTATGAAAATGACTGGTACAAGAGTATGGGAGTGCAAAAAGGTCTCTGTCCCTATGCTTTAGATGAGAGGGACCATAAAGTGCAGGGAGGATAGAGTCATTAGTAAATGGCCTCAATTAAGGGTGAGTAGTTAACATCAATGTTATGGTGCTACAGATTGGACTGATGGTTTCCCCTTTTCTCTGATGATTTCAAGCAGACTGCAAGAGGCTAGATAGGCAAGTAGATATCCTAAAACTCAATGTGTCTTCACTGGCAGTAGAAAAAGCAAAGGAGGCTTGTGAAAGCTATTAAGAGGAATCCACTCACTTACTGAGCACTCACTTGTTGAAATGGAATTTATTGCTTGGACATATTTTAGCAAGGTAAACGATATCTTTCTGTGATAGAAATGAAATATTTACTTACTTTTTATTCTTGAAAACCCCTGTCTTTTAACAAAACTTTTAGTGTCTCCCTCAGAGCTGGGGAATATGAAAATGATAACACCTTATCATTCTAGACTGTTTATCTATAATTTAATTTGCTAGCTTTTGTATACCAATCAGCTTCTTTTTTTATTTTTTGACCTGCTTTAATAAAAAGAGTGGAAACAGATTTTGAGGGTCAAAAACACTGAATCAACTCAGTCAACTAATAGGAAGTGATTCACCCCAAGAGACAATTTCCTCTTTCTTGACCTGCCTCAACTGTAGATGAACCTAGAATTTGTATAGTCCATATGTGCTAGTTTGTCTCCTTAAATGTTTCCCATTCTCCATGACCCATCCCTGCTGGAGGAAGCTCAAGTGGCCAATACAGTTGGCATTAGACCAAGAAACCTGTGAAAACCCAGTGGTTACTGTTTCTCAAGTGATAATATGGAGGCACCTAGAATAAAGTCCATAATAGGAAGCATGAGCAACAATGAGAAAGAAGCCAAACATGATTACATCGGAACATAACAGTTTTGTTCTTCAATTATACTCTAACGAAATTAAAACCAGGAATTTTTTATAAGCTGTTAAGTAGTAATAAGCAGCCGGCTGGTGAGCTTTAGTATGGGGAGCTGGGTGTTAGCATATCCTTTCTGAGGTGTCCCTGAAGCGACTCAATGCTCCTTCTGGCTGTGCACCATCTCTAAATGCTTACGATATGAAAACTTCAGAAGCACTAAAAAGAACGGGTATCTTTTCGAAGATCACAATATTTTAAAAAGCAAACTGAATCACAAGTCTTAATGGTGGTAATGATACCACTCTGCTTGCTTCAGCAAAACAAGCTAAGACTTTACGACCAAGGGAGACTCAAAATATGGCAAAGATCTGAAGATGAAGAAAAAGATTCATGGTCTCATACAGGAGGCAGTTTGTGGGCTAAGCAGATCCAGGATCTCGAAGCAAAATTGAAAAAGATGGACGCAAAAAGGCAGTGCCTTCGTCAGGGCTAAAATCTCTCTCTCAGCATTTAAAGCTTCGCTGGAGAACAGCTCATTCAGTTAACTAAGATTAACGAGCTACTGACGACTAAGTTTTCAGAAACCAGGAAGAGGAATAAGGAAATTTAAAGTCCTGAGCTGCTAAAATTCAGCCACCAAAGAGAAAAAAAGATGAACTTGAAAGCTAACCAGGAAGGAAAAGAGATAAGAGCTGAAAGCAAGTTACCCAGAAGACTCTTGAATAATCCCAAGGGGAAGTTTCATAACTTGGGGAAAAACTAATTTCAATGGAGAAGGAAAAGATTTATGAAAATTCTGAAATAGAAAGTCTTTTAGACTACATTGAAAAAAAATGATTGTACTTTGGATCTGTTGGAACAATATAAACTAGAGATAGCCCAAAGAGAGGAAAATCTTTGAAAGAATTAGGAAGTTTTAAGCCTTCAGCAATTTCATGAGAAATGTGTTTTGTCATCAAAGACAGTGCAAGACCTGGATACTAGTTAGGCCAAGTATATGATAAAATTAAAGAAGATTTGCCCAGAGGCATAAAGCATGAGAAGAAAAACTAAAATCTGAAATGCAAAATTTGACAGAGATATTTATTTTTTTAAAAAAAAGATCATACAAATGTGCAAAAGAAAGAATTTCAAATGGAGGAAATTTTCTCTACTCTTCAGCAGAAAGTCACATTCTTTTCAAGAGGCAATGGCTAAAGAAATGTACGTTTTTGAAGAGGAATCTAGCAAAGCAGTAGAAGACTGGATATGTTACAAGAAAAAAGAAAAACTGAAGAGCTGGTCAAGCGACTGGAGTAGAAAATAAGACCTAGAGCCTAAGAAGAAAAATTGAAAGGGAAAGAAGCTGATCTAGAAAAGAGCAAAGATGCACACTTGCAGGCTACCCAGATTTTTCAGGAAAAGCACAGCCATACAGTGCAATGGCTTGGTGACATGAAGGCTGAGTTTGAGCATATAAAGCATGTAACAGCAAGTGAGATCAAGGTCTGAAACTAGAAAATTCATCACTGCAGGAAAAAGCGACTATGGCTGAGAAAACTACAGAGAATGTTTGGCAGGAGATAATGACCACCAAGAATGCAAATAAAGTATGCCTGGAAGCTTCTAGATCTTCAGAACAAATCTGCCTTAGGAGGCAGAAATTAAACAAATCTCAGACTCTTGTCTTTAAGAAGCAACTGATTTGCAGAACTAACTCAAGCAGCAAGGTGGTGACTTTTGGAAACAACTGGAGGATGGCCAAGGAAAGCTGAGAAACAAAATATAGCAGAACTGACTGAGGAAATGAATCAGTACTTTATGACGAACTGTTTAATAAAACCCATTTCAGCTACAGCAACATGCATTCAAAAAAATACAGATGCCGTTGAATGAACAGAATGAAGTCCAGGAGCAAATAAATAAACTGAGATATTCATATGCAAAATTATTGGGACATCAAAAGCAAAAAAAATCAAGCATGTTGTGAAACTGAAATATGAAAGTAACCAATTCATCTCGGAGTTGTCAAAAATTTGCTCTCAGCTTGTTTTTTAAAAAGTGAAGTGGAACTTCACGGGTAATCAAATAGGGTTATGGGCACGAAAAGGCTTTCATACCTCTATGGATTTCCATCATTAAAGACAGGAAATTCATTTCTTAAGACTCCATTAAAAGAAACAGAAGTAAGGGGCCGGAGCAATAGCACAGTGGTAGGGCGTTTGCCTTGCACACAGCTGACCCATGACGGACCTGTGTTCGATCCTCTATGTCCTATATGGTGTCCCCAAGCCAGGAGCGATTTCTGAATGCGGAGCCAGGAGTAACCCCTAGGCACCACAAGGTGTGCCCCCCAAAAAAGAAAAGAAAAGAAAAGAAAAGAAAAGAAAAAAGAAAAGAAATGGAGGTAAATTATTACTCAGTTCACTCGATGCTTCCAGCATCTTGGAAGTAAATTTCTGAGAATCCTGTTGAACACAATTTTATTGTATTTTTTTCATTGTTTCTCTGTTTTTGTTGCAGTACTCTCTTGTTGGATGCTTGTTGTCCTTCTGTAGATGAGAAGTCCCATATTTGCCACTGTGTCTTCTAACTTTTTACTTCCTTTACTTTTGCCTGTAACCTCTTCTGTTCCATTTCCTAATAAACTGGTGAGCTGTACAGCTGACCTTAAAGCTGACTTCCTTTACAAATCATACTCAGGTGCCAGAGAGAGATAAAGAGTCTGAGCACAGTACCCAGGGTGTGATCCCCAGCATCACACAATCCCCAAGCACTGAGCTAGGAATAGCCCATGAACCCCTTCAAGTCGGGACCAAAACACAGAATAAGTTAAAAAAAAAGTCTCATATTTCCAGTCTTGGATTCTGAACCTTTAGTTTCAAAATGATAATCCCTGAGCATTAGTCTGTTCTGTTTTCTTCCAATATGAAGCTGAAGACACTTGCTAATCTGAATTTCTTAAATGGAACTAAAGTCCATATTCTGTTGTGGTTTCTTTGATTTTCCTAATAAGACTGAATCTATCCTACTAATTTTCAAAATACCAAAGCAATCTAGTATGAATGTCATGGTGCTCTCCAGCTTTCTCTGAGTCACTGAGTTGATGAATGATCTGTAGGCTCCCAACTCCCAACCTAGTTCTAAATTAAAATATGGGGCCTGGCCACAGAACCTGGATTTATAATAAACTTTTGCTTTTAACTATTAACTAGATACACTAAAAACATCTGAAAAATTGTGCTCGCTTCAGCAGCACATATACTAAAATTGGAACGTTACAGAGAAGATTAGCATGGCCCCTGTGCAAGGATGACATGCAAATTCGTGAAGCATTCCATATTTAAAAAAAAGAAAAAAATCTGAGAAATTAACTTCTTTACAAAATCTTATATTGCCTCTTATTTGCCTACCCAAGAAATGTTTCATTAATAGTCATTTAATATGAAACAAAATCACACATTAAATTATTCACTCCTTCAAAAAAAAGTAAAGAACACAAACATGAAACAAATTGTTTGTAAATAATATATCTGATAAGGTTCTTACACCTCAAATATATAAAAACAATTATAATTTGACAGTTAAGATAAATAACAATGTAAAAATGAGAAAATCTCTTGAATAGATATCCTCTAAGGAAAATAGTTAATTTCCTGGAACAGTAATCAGGAAAGTATCAGTAAGAACAGAATACAATACCACCTTAGACCACTACAAGAGAGTTATTCAACTGTCAAGAATAAAACTGATAACAGAGTTCTAAGCTATAATCAGGAAAATATTTGCAAGGATTGGTAACCTCACACACAGCTTGGTCATATTATCATCACCAATACAGTAACTCAGTCCCCTTGTACCTTCAGTAGCCTCCCTCACAGTAACATTAACCAGGGCAAACATATCTGAAACCCTGAAGAGCAAAGGACAGAAGAGCTCACAGAAAACTAGAGAGAAAAGGACAATATTGTCAAAGCAAAAACCCCACTGTAGAAAATCAAAACTCAACAAGAGATTTTTTGTTTTTTGGGGCCACACCCGTTTGATGCTCAGGGGTTACTCCTGGCTAAGCGCTCAGAAATAGCCCCTGGCTTTGGGGACCATATGGGATGCCGGGGGATCGAACCACGGTACTTCCTTGGCTAGCGCTCGCAAGGCGGACACCTTACCTCTAGCGCCACCTCACCAGCCCCTCAACAAGAGATTTTTAATCTCCTGTATAACACCAAGCATAATGAAATGGAGGAAATTACCAATATTGTTGAATTCCATTTTAAAAATATTAGAGATAACCAATGACTTCAAAACTATATTCGGTGGCTGGAGAGACAATATAGTAAATAGGGATCTTTCCTTGCATGGGGCACAACCAGTTTCTGTTCCTGGCACCTCATATTGCCTACTGAGCCTTCCAAGAGTGATCCTTCAGTTTAGTGCCAGAGTGTGGCCTCTAAAGCCAAAAGAAACAAAAAAAATTTCTATTCAAATAAGGAGTACAGAAGGTAGGACGCTTGCACTGCAAGCAGCCAACATGAGTTCAATACCCCACACTGTATATGGTAGCATAATTACCACCAGGAGTGAACGCTGAGCACAGTCAGGATCAAGTTCTGAGTACCACTGAGTATGACTCAAAAATTAAGTCAAAATAATGTACAGTCATTAAACTGACTTCAAAAGGTTTTAAGAAGGAAAAGATTCTCAATCATAAGCAGAATGACAGATTAAAAATTAAATGTGAGAAATAAGGGGAATAAGAGATCCCAACATTAAGTTATGCTAGTTTAAAAAAATAAAAATAGAAATTTAGACATTAACTTTATATTAAGAGATAAAAATGATGAAAGAAAAAAAAAAAAAGAAAACTGATGGAACCTGATCATGCCATAGAAGGCAGATATATAGTATAAGGGTAGAAAACAAGAAACAAGAAAACAGGATAAACTGAAAAGATAACAAGAATTCATATAAAGCATAGCAATACACTATTTTACATAATTTCCTGTCAGTAGCTGGAATTTGACAAATAGCACAGGCTACAAATAATGATCAGAAACAAAACCCAATTCTCACATTTAAAATTTACTTCAGTGATAAATAATGCCCAAACAGAAATATTTGAATATAGGAATTTTAAGGCTACTAATTTTTACTGAATCGTCATTACATAAATATATAATACTCATAACCTTGCATTCACACTAGATAATAATAAGCATCAACATCTATAGTGTGGGATTAACAATTTTGAAGAAAGCTATTGACAAGAATACAACAGAATTGGGAGACTTGCAAACTCCATTATCACCTTTAGACAGAATTGCAGAAAATCAACATGACTTTAAATACACAGTTGGAAGAACTCAATAGATGTCTACAGGGCTATCCCCCGCAAAGCCAAATATACATTCTTCTCTAACTCACATAGGATAATATCCAGGGTAATACACATGATGGGATATTATGGATACAAGATTTCATGCAGTCATGATGATTAAAATCATACAGTCTTTTCGAGTCACAACACAATGAAGGTAGAATATAATAAAAATAACTAGAATTTAAATTCAGGCAGTTGGGTGTAGGGTTCTAATGTTTAACTACTATACCTGTAGAGTCTTCTGGTTTCATTTATTTAGGTTTTAGACTAATTCAAACAGATGAATGCTGTTAATAAAACATACATTATAGATCAATCCTAAATGGTCTTACAGACATGTTTTCTCACATCAGGGGGTATTTAATCCAGTGCTGTGTGAATATATAGATTTAAAATTTATAATATAAGAAAAATTAAATTCTGTACCAGGTGTATAAAATGTTTAACCTAGATCAAAGAGACATTCGTTGTAGGAAATTCTTGGTATAGAATTGATAAAATGTATCAATAAAGCCTAATTACTTTGCAATTATTGAAAGGGACTTCAAAGGGATACTTTAAGAAACCACTCAAAATGTTTCTCACTCACTGCGTTCTGTTTCAACCATAATTACATTGCTTATTGCATCAAGTTCAAAATTTTTTCTATCAATGGCATTTAGGGTCTGTCACCATCAGGTCTTAAATGAATCTCCTAGTCTCATCAAAGACAACATCCTAACACACAATCTAATATTTAAGCCATACTAAATTATGTTTTCAAACCTCAGCCATTTTCATAATTCCAATATGGAATGCACATTTCTCTAAATGTCAAACTTCATGGCTCAACCTTCTCCACAGACCTTTTCCCATTTACATGGCATTAATCTTCATGCCTCTGCACACTACTACGTTTTTGTACCACCGTTATAAAACTCATTTCAATTTCTTAAATGTTTTATTCTATTTGTAGTTAATTGCCATGAACATTTCTCCTTGACCTGCACTATATTATGGCACCACATCTTTTCTAGTATGTTAAATCTCATCAATGTTTGGTGAATGAATATCTGCCAGTTTTCAATAGCTATACTATTTTTTCTTTATATTTCACCTGTTTTAATTTATATGTTAGTATCACCTTACAACATGTTGGATATAGACTCCATTATCAATTGTCACTTTGAAAAATTGTCTTCTTTTTGAATCATAAAACTTCTAGATGGAACACTTGGAAAACTCTGAATTGATTTTGCAACTTCATTTTTAACACTATCTATACACATTATTCCAAAGTAAAGTGCTCATGCATCAATATGGTAACATTCATAAGTAAATCCTTCTAGTGCAATAAAACATTATTATTATTGTTATCATCTCCACATACTTATGGAGATAGTAACAAATATTAATAATGAGCACAGTATACACTTGCTTCTTAAGAATTGCTTAAGTATGGGGCCAGAGAGATGGTGCAATAGGCAAGATGCTTGTTTTGCATATGATTTGCCTTGTTTGAATTTGGTACTCCATTTAGTCCCCTAATACCTAACAGGCATTATTCTCCAGCAGAATCATAGATATGAGCTGAAAATTCAAAATGAAAAGAGTTACATAAGAGAGCTAGAATGGTGGACAGGCCCTTGCATTCCATCTGGGCAACCTGAGTTCAATTCCTGACTCCTCTTATAGTTTCTTGAGTAACTCCAGAAGTGATTCCTGAGTACATGAGTCATGAGTAAGTCCTCAGTACTGCCAGATATGGCACCAAAAATAAGATTCAAAAGACTGCATAAGTTAAAAAGTTCAGTTCCTAATAATACAAATACTGTTTTTTCAGACTCATTTCCTTTAAATTGTGTTGTTAGACCTTAGTTCAGTACATTTGTGATTGTGATTGTTCCTTAAATAACTTGAGTCTAGTTATAAAAAGAAATTAATGGAAAAGCACATTTAAATTTGTGTCTTGTCAGAAAATAGAGCATCACCACAAATGACAAAACTAAGACTAAAAGGCAATTACGTTATAAGCACATAATTTTAAGAGTTTTATTATTTCTCAAAAATTTGTAAAGATGAAAGTTTTCATGGTTGTACTTAGCCTAATTGTCCATTTTATTTTAGAGAGTTTTAGGGGAAAAGCATCAGGGTTTATAGTGAATTTGGCATAAATTTATATTCTAGTCACTCAGAAATTATTTATATGCTTTTCTCACTGCAAAATGATTCAAAACAATTTTCTTTGAAAATGTCAAGCTTGTCATGTGCACAGTACTGAACAGTGATATGTGATGTTGCTATAATCAAGTAAATTTGATATTCAAAATGGAAAAAATTATGAAAATTTTAAATAGCATATTTAAAATAGTGTGCAATGTACCATTGTTTTTCTGTTTACCCACTAAAGAGGTTAGTATGACATTTGGTCTATTGTCAATTGTCTACTTTTAGATGTTAAAATTTCTAAGGCAAAAAGAAAGAAATTAGGAAAGAGACAGAATTGGGTACATTTGGTTTTCTGTTTTTTTTTTAAGTAAAAGTGCTCCTCTTAAGGTTTTAAACAAGCAGTGTTCAGAGAAAATGGATTGGCAATTTCAAGCCAATCAGATGGCAGTTCATTGCAAGGACCCAAATGCATGATATTCAGGTGTGGAAATTACCCTGTCCATCATCACAGTTCTCAGTGGCTTCCAGAGTTGCACGACCATGTGGTGACTTATTTTTGACCAAAATCAAACCAAGGTACAGCATGTGGTAGGCAAGATCAATGTTGTACTGTTTTTGACCCTTTGAATTTTAAGATAAATCTTAGAATTTATTAAATTCCATTCAAAACATCTGTTATAATTTTATTGTAATTCAATTTATTTTTTCAAAGTTGTTTTTATTGAATAATTGTTTTTAATTGTAATTGTTTTAATTGTAATTTAAAGTAATTGTTTCTTAAGTTGTAATATACATTTAAAATTGACCGTTATGAAATTCAAACTGTGGTTTTAGTATATCTAATTTCAAAATATGTTATTATATGAGAGTAAATTTGTTATTTATAAATAGTCATTCCCAATTTTCTCTTTCACAAACCTTTTTTTTTTTTGGTTTTTGGGCCACACCCAGCGGTGCCAGGGGTTACTCCTGGCTGTCTGGTCAGAAATAGCTCCTGGCAGGCACGGGGGACCATATGGGACACCGGGATTCGAACCAACCACCTTTGGTCCTGGATCGGCTGCTTGCAAGGCAAACGCCGCTGTGCTGTCTCTCCGGGCCCTCTCCGGGCCCTCTCACAAACCTTTATAAACAAATGTACTTTTTTGAGGTTGTCTAATATGTAAAGCATGTAAATGGTATAAATCATGACCTTGCAAATATGTGCTGCCCTGCTGTGAGATTGGAGACTGGTAGAAACTGAGGGGACCTGTTGGCTTTGGTGTTTCTATTTTCTTGTCTCCTGAAGCTCTCCTGAGAAGGCCAGGAAGGTCTCAAAAAACCTGTCTCACCACCAAGATCTCTAGAAACAGAGGTCTGATTTTACCATCCAAGACAAAGCAGAAGTCTTCCACATACCACGAAAGCAGCAAAAGGAGAGTAAATTATCATGCAAGGAGTCTAGAATTAATCCCATGACAGTATACTTCAGGGGTGGAGAAACCCTGTATCTCCTAGGTCTAGGGAATTCCCTCTACAATATCCCCAATAGTTACTGTGCCTATGCAGGGGGATAAAGAAAAGGAGAAAAAAACAAAACAAAACAAAAAAAAATTAAAAAAAAAACAAAACAATCATTTTTCCACATGTTTATTTATCGATTGATCGATTTTTTGACGTCTTTATTTTGGTGTGGAGATTACAGTTGATGTCTCCAATATTATTTTATTTTATTTTGTCTTGTCTTTCTCTTTCTTTTTGCACTCGAGCATGATTTGATTTCAGAACCGAGACTATTGTGTGGTGCCTGTCTTTATTGCTCTAGTGCTTACCAGTTATTTAATTCGATATATATTTTTCTGTATTGTTGTGGTATTTCAATTACCTTTTTCACATCCTCTCTCAAACTAAGGTTTGGGACTCAGCCCATTTTCAACGTATTTGACTTTTGACTTTTTTTCCTTTTATTTTGTACCCCATTCTATTGCTTTTCTTGCCTTCAAACAAAACCACATACCTCGATTTTTCTAGCTCTGCCTCTTAAATAGAGGGGGAAACAAGGGAGGGTCCAGGACCAAACAGCTATGTGATCACTAATAGTAAGCCAGACAAAGAGAGGTCCACCTACTCTAGTAGCCGGGGGGGGTGGGTGAT
The DNA here is from genome assembly GCF_024139225.1 of Suncus etruscus. Lineage (NCBI taxonomy): Eukaryota > Metazoa > Chordata > Mammalia > Eulipotyphla > Soricidae > Suncus > Suncus etruscus. Next base: position 110,093,715 of record NC_064868.1, read on the forward strand.
GGTGGGGTATATGGGTTGGAGAAAGGGAACTGGAATGGTGGAGGACATAGTTGGTGATGGGTATTCCCCTGACTCAATGTTAATATGTACCTAAAATACAACTGTGAAAGATATGTAAGCCATTATGGAAAAAAATGTGCTTTTAATCAGAAACTTTCTTTGACTTGCATGTATTATTATTATATCAATTATATTATATGTTATATTAGGTCACTATTATGTTATGTTAGTTTACCTCATTATGTTAATCAATTTTGTCTCTTGAATAAATTCTTACAATAAAAAAGAAAAGAAAAGAGGATTTTTAGCCGGCACGGGCGGGCACCTGGCAGACCTCCGCATGTGCCAGGGGCCTCTTGGCCCGACCTAGGGTAGGGGGGCCTGGACCTGGGTCACCCGACCCCCCTCTCCCCCTTTCCTCCGGATCTCCAGGTGGGTTCCTGGGAGGAGCTGATGGGGCACCCTGGGTTTTCCCCACTCCCAGGCCGGCTCCAGAGGTTGGCTTAGGGGGTGGAGTTTGATCTGGGGGATGGCAGATAGCTGCTCAGCTATACTCAGGCTGTCACTGGCAATTTCATACCAGTCTACATTTTGCAAACCGCGCGGGGGCACTAGCCCCCGAGCGAACATATACTCCTCCCAACCATCAGTACCCCAGATTTACCCTTCTTAACTTCAGTAACACACAGTTCTAATCTCTGACCAAAGACATACAGTAGATCTAACAAATCCCAGAACTACTTAGAAGGACACAAATTGAACACATATTGAACACATATATCTTTTGAATATTTTATGGGTATTTTCTTTAACTGCTGTCACTCTCTAAATATTCTTCTACCATGATGTTTCTATCCACTTTTCATCTTGTCTTTTCTTTGTAAGCTGTTCAGTAAGGATTGTTGGTGGAACTGTCCCTCAGTTTGATGCCTATGATTGAACTATGTCATGAAAATTGCTGGTCTTGTTCCTATTGCCTCCAGATGCACCAATAACGCTTCATGGCATTGATCCTTGTTTGCATAGACACATTAAAATGAGAAAACACTATACATACAGATAAGTTCTTATCTAATAAATCTCAGTACAATATACCTTACACCCTGAACATTGATATAATGACCTGGCACAGGCCTCAGGAAGAATGGGCATCCTCCATTCACGTCGGAACCAGGCAAGCTATCTACGAAACATCCAAGGTCTTTTATAGCAACAGCTGGAAGCAGTCCTCTACCAGGAAAGACACTACCAAGGGTCTGACATCGACCTCCTAAAAAGAGACTTCCGTTTACACTGAGAAGACTTGACAACAACAATGACCTGCTCTACAGGACATGGTTTTCTCTAGTGCCCCTTAAGTGTGAGGTGAAATGAGAGGATGCTCTGCACCATCCTGACTGCAATATGGGATATGCAGACTCCAGGATCTTTAATACAGAAGCATGATACCAACAACAGAGACTATGTGAGGAATGGAGGTGTATTGCCACTACAGACGATGACTTGAATTGGACAAACTAGTTTGCCTGGAGCCTAGAGTCAGTCCTGTGCCAGGAAACTTCAGGGGTAGGGTCTCCTTGTATTTAGACCATAATTTTTCTTTCCATGTCCCTTATATTTTGGTGGGCCTATGCAAACAAATGCCACTTTAACACTGTTTTTTACTATGTTCCCTTGACTCCAACCCTTAAGAAAAACAACCCACTAAAACTTTTGAGGTTAACTTAAACTAGTAAGCATGTGCATGGAACTAGATAAATGTACTTTGCCCTCAATGTTTAAGGAGTTACATATGTCTAATGTCTTTAGATTATATTGTGTGCTGCTAAGAAATAGTATGTACTACAACTGGGGATTTGAGGGACAAAGTAATTGTATTGTACATGGGTTCAGTTTTGTTTTTCTCAATGTTCTTTGGCTGAAAGTTCAAGGCTGGGATATCATCGATGGGACTACCGAGAATTCTGTTTATGGGTGATTGGGCTTCCACTGTAACTTTACCCTGTCCTCTTTCTTTGCATCTTTGTTGTCATAATTAAAATAATTAAAAAAAGAAAAAGAAAAGAAAAACAACCTGTCTCCTAGAGCCGCTCAGGCCGAAAGGCCGAGGAAGACAGTGAGTGAGTGAGTGAGTGAGTTAGTGAGTGAGTGAGTGAGTGAGTGAGTGAGTGAGTGAGTGAGTGAGTGAGTGAAAACTGGCTACCAGGGATGCCAGACAGAGAGGTGACTCCTTTTTTTGTGAAGGCAGGTGGAAGGGGTTGGCCCTGCTATAAGATTGGCAACTGGGAGAAACTGAGGGGACCTGTTGGCTCTGGTGTTTCTATTTTCTTGTCTCTTGAAGCTCTCCTGAGAGGGCCAAGAAGGGCCCCAAAATCTGTCTCCTAGAGGCCCCAGAAGAACACATTCAAACACCATGCACAGTGAATGAAGATGATAGCTCTGATGACCCCAAAAATACAGCCATCTGATTAATCTCTCAGATAAGGAGTTTAGAATAGAAATATGGAGGATCTTTATGGAAGTCAAAGATAACATAGCTCAAATATGTGCTAAACGTCATAAACTTAGTATGTTTTGTTTGTTGCTTGGTTGGAGGTACACACAGATGTACTTAGAGGTTACTACTGGCTCTGTGCTCAGAGCACTGCTCAGAAATTACTCCTGGCAGTGCTTAGGGAGACCATGTGAGATGCCAGGGATTGAACCTGGGTTGGCCGAATGCCAAGCAGATTCCCACCCCATGTGTTATTGCTCCAGCCTCTAGTATGTTCTTTTCATTTTTAAAACGTTATTAAGGACCAGTTGGCATGTCATATATTGAATGCATATTGCATATGGTAAATATTTATAGTATACTATGTGATGTTTTATATATATATATACACATTGTGGAGTGATTGTTGAAATGAAGGCAATTTACACATATATCACCTCATACATTTAACTTGTATGAATCTAGAATGTGTATATCTAGTATGTATACATCTATTTATGTATGTATCTAGTAATAATGTTTAAAGAATGTTTAAGAGTTCTTTTTGACAACTTTGAAACAATTCTGTATCATTAGATGACATATCCATGCTGAATGTTAGAACTTTCGGAAAAACATTTTTATAAAATTTGTTAAGCTTCAATGAGCAAAATATCTTTTAGATTAAATCTGGAATATTTACACTGAAATGTGTCAATAAAACTTATAATAAGGTTCAAGAACATAACTATGACTCCAGGCCCAAAAAGGAATAATTCTGAGATAATTACTGCCTTCTTAAAAATGCTGAAAGAGAAAAGATTATAATTAATACTATTATTCTTTAAGATGTTCTCTGAGGATGGATAATCATACATAATTCTGTGGCTGAGATATAGTGAACTCTCCAGGGCTCTAACTCCAGAACAGTATTAGGAGATTCCTATCATTTCAACATTTAATTACTTTTGTAACACTAGCTTTAAGTATTTTTAATCCAGAATCAGTCTTTTTAATCTGGTACAATATCAATATCAAGGTAGAAAAGTAAGTAGGGCCTTCTGTAAAAACTTATATTGTACTGAAGATTTAAATTTGCTTGTCATCCTGTGAATCAGCAGTTAAAAGGTACAGAAGGGATGGGATATGACTTTCAATGATACAGTCATTAAATCATTTGGAACAAAAGCTATAGGGCTGGAATGGTGGCATAGTGGTAGGGCATTTGTCTTGCACATGACTTACCTAGGACGGACCATGGTTCGATTCCCTGGTGTCCTATGTCTTCCTCTGATCCAGGAGCAGATTTCTGAGCGCATAGCCAGGAGTAACCAGAGTGTTACCGGTGTGTCCCAAAATTGAAACAAAGCAAAACAAAACAAAAAACTAAGATTATGAAGTGTAGCAATAAAAAATCTCTTTGGCAAATGATGCTTGGAAGACTAGTCCAACATGTGTATATAAAAATTAACTCAGACTCTTTTATCTAACACCATGCACAAAATCAATTGAGAACAGATGAAAAACCTCAAATTCAGGCATAAATTCATAAAGAATAAATACTAAGGACATTATAGGAAGACCTTCATGACACTGAATGTATAAGCACCTTCAACATTTCAATGTCATTGTCCAGGAAGAAGCACATATAAACAAATCATTACATAAATTAAAGAAGCTCTGTATTGCAAAAGAAACAGTGATAAAAATTAAAAGACACCACACTGATTGAAAAATAATATTTCCACCACTCATCTGATAAAGGTTAATATCCAAGATTTATAAAGCACTTGTAAATATTGACAAGAAAAAAATAAACAAAATAGGCAGAATAGATGAACAGAAATTTTCTCAAAGAAAACATACAAGTGACCAACAAGTCCATGACAAAATGCTCTCAGGGAAAGGCAAACAAAAACAATGAGCTAACTCAATTTATATATTTAAGGTTCATCAATGATGTATAATTAGTAAACCAATCATATCTCATTTATATTTATACCAGTTTGTATTTATAAACCAATCTATTGATGGGCACTTGAGTTGTTTCCATTCTTTGGCATTTATATAATGTTATCAATTTTTGAACAGATATATGTTTTTATTTATGTTGACTGTATACCAAGGACTAGAATATCTTCTAGAATATAGATAACTATATGATTAACTATTTGAGAAATGCCAAACTGTTTTCCATATCATAAGCACCATTTTACATGATACTGTTTAAGTCAGATTTTATGATATCTTAGACACCAAATTGGAAGTTCTATATTGTTTTATCTGCACTAACTTATAAACTAATAGCTTATTGAACATTAATACTTTTTTGGAGATTAATATATCAGCATTCATTTTTCTATTTCATAGATGGTTTATATTTTTGTTGTTGAATTGTAAAATATCTTTATATGTTTTAGGTGAATGATGGTGTACATTTCATGACTGAAACACAACTATGAACATTTCTGCAACCACAGTACTTGAATAAAGAAATTGAAAAAAAATCTTTATATATTTTGATACAAATTCTTTTATCAAATAAACTATGCAAATACGTCCCCATTCAATCAGTTGTATTCACTTTGTTTATAATCCTATGAAACATAATTGTTTTCTATTTTTATGAGATGCAATAATCCAATTATATCTTTTATTGATTATACTTTTAGAGTCCTGATTTTATTTCATATTTACTATACCAAATTAGCCATTTTTGATTAAGATATTATTGAATAATTTATTTACGTATTTATTTATTTTTGCTTTTTGGACCACACCAGGTGACGCTCAGGGATTACTCTTGGCTATGCTCTCCAAAATCGCTCCTGGTTAGAGGGACCATATGGGATGCCAGGGGATCAAACATTGGTCAGTCCTAGGTTAGTGTGTGCAAGGCAAATGCCCTACTGCTTGCACTACCTCTCTGACCCCAATCATTTTATTTTTTAACATGTGGTGATTTGAAGAATTTTTAATAATAGACTTGTGTTAGGTATACAATGTTGCTATACCAAACCCACAATCAAATTCCCCTTCCCACTATCAATGACCCCAGGCCTCCCTAGCCCAGGTAGACAGCCTTTACCCTTGGCAGGCAAGTAACAAATTTATTTCATAGTATTTTATCCAAACAAATATTACAGGAATGGCAAATGGAATTATTATAAAATAAATCAGTAAGTCAATTTACAGCTATATGATTTAACCTATGTAAATAAAGAAATTCAATCCATGTAATACAATATATAATACTTTTTGTTTTCATTTACAAGATTAAATTTTTAAATTTGGCATCTAAAACACATTGCATTTAATTTTATGCTTATTGTGGCAATTATCATGTCTTCCTGTCATAAAGAAAACTTTGTTTTTAATTATGTGACAATATTTTAAACAGCATAAAAAGGCAAACCTGCAAACAAATTTTGGAAAGAGTAAATACAACTAAGAAAATTTAATTAAAATAAAAAACCTTTAAAGAAGACCTACTGGAGATCTTTTCAAGCTCTTCAAGGAAATTGAAGAAACAGAAACGCTCCCAAATAGTTTCTATGAAGCTAACATCACCCTGACAACAACAACAGAAATGGACAGCACAATAAAGAAAACTACAGACTGATGATATCCCTGATGAACAATGATGCAAAAATCCTCAAAAATTAAAGAAAAGGAATCCAACAATTTATCAATAAGTTTATACACCATGAACAAGAAGGTTTCATTCCAGATATGCAATGATGTTTTGTCACATTCAAACAAATCAATATTATATACCATATCAATAAAAGAAAAAATTAAATCACATTACCATATCAATAAATGTATCTGACAAAGTTCAGAACGAACTTATGATAAAAACTCTCTGCATGATGGTAATGGGAGGAACTTTCTGAAGTTCCTTAAGGAACATACTTAAGACTATTTGCAACAAGTCCGTGGCAAACATTATATTAAATAGGGAAAAACATAAAGTTTTTCTAGGATCTTGTGAAAGGCAATATTGTTCCCTCTTGCCACTTCTATTTAATTTAGTACTGGAGATATTTGCAATACCAATTAGGCAAGACAAAGATATCAAAGGCATCAAGATAGAAAAAGAAGAAATCCAGTTCTCACTGCATATGACATGATAGTATATATTGAAAATCCTAAAGATGATACCAAAAAGATTCAAGAAACAATAGACTTGTTTAGTAAAGTGGTAGGCTACAAAATTAATATGCAAAAGCCATGGCTTTTCTATATAAAATAATGAAAGAGAAGAAATAAATATTTAAAAATCCCACTCAAAATTGTACCTCAGAAAATCAAATACTTCTTGATTAACTTAACTAAAGCAACTTTCATTAATCAATTTATCTAAAGAGATGAAAGACCCATATAAGGAAATCTACAAGACACTTTTTCAAGAAATAAAAGATCCATAAACACTTCTCATATATTGAAAGAATTAACATCAATTAAATGGCAACACTTCCCAAGCCTTCTGCTTATTTAATGCAATCCCTATAAGAAAATAACATGAGATTTTTTCAAAGAAGTGTACTTTAGTTTACAGCCTAGAAACTCATTGGGAACAATAAACATAAATGAATAGCTAGAGAAAACCTTAGAAAAGAAGACAAGAGGAATCACTTTCCCCAACTTTACCCTGTACTATAAAGCAGTAGTCATTAAAACAGCATGGAACTGGAATAAAGACAGATGCTCAGATTCGTGGGATAGACTTGAATATTCTGAGACTGAGTCCTAAGTATATGATCAATTAATCTTTAATGGAGTGGCAAGAAATAAAAAGTGGAAGCAAGGAAAGACTCTTCAATAAGTGGCTTTGGGAATTCTGGTCAGCTAAATGCAAGAAAGTGAACTCAGATGGTTGATGTCAGATCAATTGAGGCCTAAGTCAAGTCCCCATGCCAAATATTGAGAATGAAAGGAATTCCAGCACTATAAAATTTACGTGTTCTTATCCCCATTAGACAAGAACTTCTTTCTTTTTTATATATATTTTTTATTTTGACCATATTGGCTTACATATATTTCACAGTAGTATTTTAGGTACATATAAACATTGAATCAAGGAAATTCCCATCACCAAATTTGTCCTCCTTCCACCCCCGTTCCCATCTTGCATCCCATATCCCCCACCCTCATCCCCTTGGCTGCTAGAATAAGTGGTCCCCTCTGTGTCTAGCTTATTACTTAGTGATCATATATCTGTTTGGTTCTGGTACCCTCCCTTATTTCCCCCTCTATGTGAGAGGCTGAACTAGATAGTTCAAGTTATATGGTTTTGTTTGAAGAAAAGAAAAGCAATAAAATGGAGTAAAAATCAGATAGGCCAAATATGGGCGGAGTCCTTCTAGAGACTCTCAACCTCAGTTTTAGAGAGGACAAGAAAAAAGGAATTGAAACACCACAGCAATACAAAAAGAAATATCAAATAAAATATCCAGCAAAAAAGTCAAGCACCTCATAATTGTCTCGGTCCTGAAATAAAACCATGCCAGATCACAAAAAGAAAGAGAAAGATAAGATAAAATAAAATAAAATTGGAGACATCAACTTCAATATTTACACCAAAACAGAGAAGTCAAAAATAGATAAATAAATAGATAAAAAGATTATTTTGTCCTTTTTTTCCTGGATAGGCACAGTAAATATTGGGGGCTTTAGAGAGGGAATTCCCTTGGCCTAAGAGATACAGGGTTTCTCCATCCTTGAAGTATACTGTCATGGGATTAACTATAGACTCCTTGCATGAGAACTTCTTTCTGTATGTAATATTTCCCCATTCTACTGTGTCTATGCAAAAAGGAACAATGCCATATGATACTCCTGGTGCATATAGAGGTAAAAATAACAATCCCTATAACATGGTTTTAACCTGACCTTAGATCCCAAGGAAGACTTTTCTACTGGAATTTCCTACTAAGCAGAACACTCCGCATGCCAGGATTTCTGGGCGTGTTTGACTGGTATGTTGGGGGCTCGGGCAGGATAGCTAGCCATAGGCCCCCTGGGCTGACCACTTAGTCCAGGGGAACAAGATCCCCCCCACACCAGGCGGGTCTTCAGGGCCACGCCTGGTTATTCGGGCCCTGGGGGGAGGGGTGAGAAATTCCTCCCTATGCATCCAAAAACTACAGAGGCACGGCTGGGCTCAGATCACTCCGCATGCCAGGATTTCTGGGCATCTTTGACTGGTATGTTGGGGGCTCTGGGCAGGACAGCTAGCCATAGGCCCCCTGGACTGACCACTTAGTCCAGGGGAACAAGATCCCCCCCCACACCAGGCGGGTCTTCAGGGCCACACCTGGTTAATCGGGCCGTTGGGAGAGGGGTGAGAAATTCCTCCCTATGCATCCAAAAACTACAGAGGCACGGCTGGGCTCAGAATACTCTGCCCCCGCGCGTACTTCATGTATTGAGAGTATTCCTTATTCTTATGTTATGTTTTGTGTATCCAGAATATTCATTTTTATTCTGTCCTTTCACACACCCCTACAAAGCTCTTTTTTACTCCTTAACTCTCTAACCCCCCCAAATGTCACTAACCTACATTACTCTTTTTAACTTTACTAGTATACAATCCTAATCACAGACCAAAGCCATGCATTGTGTGTAACAACCCAAAACTGTTTCAAGATACATCAAATGGACACGTATTTCTTTAGAATATTTTGTGTTCTTTCTCTGACAGCTATAATTCTTACTAAACGTTGTCTTATGCTGTGACGATTCTAACCACTTTTTATCTTCTCTTTTTGAGCTGTTTAACAAGAAATTTTGGTGAAAGAGTCCCCCAGTTTAATGCTTATGATTGAACCATATCATGGGAATCGTTGGAATTGTTCTTAGGGCCCCCATATGCGCCAATAACACCATGTGGCATTGCTCCTTTTTTGCATAGGCACATTAAAATGGGAAAATACTATACATACAAATAAGATCCTATCTAATAGAGATTGGAACACACAAATCTTGTAGTGCAAAGGGACCTTACACCCTGAACATTGACATAACGACCTGACATAGACCTCTGAAGAAAGGGCATTTTCCATTCACCCCTGAACCAGGGAAGCCATCCACGAAACATCCAGGCTGGTCTATAACATCACCTGGAAGAAATCCTCTACCATGGAAGACCCTACACTGCTCAGACATCAACCTGCTCAAAAGATACTTCCCTTAACACTGAGAAGACTTAACAACAACAACGACCTGCTTACAGGACAGGGCTCCCTGCATTGCCCTTTGATTGTGAGGTGAAACGAGAGGACGCTCTACATCCTGACTTCAATGTAGGATATGAAGATTCCAGGATCTTTAATACAGAAACATGATACCAACAACAGAGACTGTGTGAAAAATAAGTGTGTTGGCACTACAGTGTCTTGGATTGGACAATCTAGCTTGTCTGGAGCCTAGAGTTGGTCTTGTGCCAGGAAACTTCAGGGGTCGGGTCTCTTTGTATTTAGGCCAAGGTTATTTCTTTCCATGTCTCTTGTATTTTGGTGGGCCTATGCAAACAACAATTGCCACTCTAACACCATTTTTACTGTGCTCCTTTGACTCTAATCCTTAAAAAGAACCCACTTAAAATTTGAGGTTAACTTAAGCTAATATGCATGTATATGGAAATGTAAAAAAATACTATGCCTGTAATGTTTAAGGAGTTACGTATGTTTTATGCTTTAGATTGCCTTGTGTGCTGTTAAGAAATATTATAATGTGTTACAATCTGGGGACTTGAGGGACAAAGTAATTGTACATGGATTCTGTCTTATTTATCTTAATGTTCTTTGGCTGAAATTTCAAAGTTAAGATATCAGCAAGGGGACTTCTGAGAATTATGTTATGGGTGATTGTCCTTCCACTGGAACTTTACCTTGTCCTCTTTCTTTGCATCCTTGTTCTCATAATTAAAAATAAAAAAATAATAAAAATATGAAATTATACAACTTAAAATTGGATGTGAGAATGTACAAGCCTTTTCCTAAACCAAGATAATATACACATTTTCCAGATTGCCCATTTATAGAGTGGCTGCCAGGGAGAAGAACTGGGAAGAGTTTCTCGTCTTTTAATAATCTTCTCCTGGTCTTTGTTCTAGATGTGGAACATATTTTCCCATGGTCCAACCATTTCTTTCAGGGAACTATCCCTGATCCAGACCAGGAAGTCTGTATATCTATGGTTCCCAGGCTTATAAGTCAGGTCTGTTGTGCCAAAGTTCTTTATGCCACTTGGTTTGGGTTCGAGTCAATGCATTCCCAACATACTGTTCAAAGTTCAAAGAACTTTAAAAGTTCAAAAAATTATTGTAGCCCAAAGTGGGTGGAAGAGAAAGGAGTGTATTGAGAAAGATCAAGAGTTCTGGTAGCCCCATCGTCTCTGTGCCAAAATGAAAGGATCCACTTGAGTTTGATGTCTTTGTAGATTTGCACAGCAAAATTGCACTTTTGCCGCAAGTGGCTTTGAAGAACAAAAGCTTTTGTACAGAACTAATTGTTTTTGCTTCAGAATCTACATTCTTAGGACTTTGGTCTTTTGTTCAAAATTCTTCATCACCTTCCTTCACTCCCCCTTATGTCCTTATATATCTGCAAGTTTCCATAAAATTCCCAGATTTCTATGAATTTGGGAATGTGCATGCCTCTTCATCTAACAAATTAATATACCATGTTCACAAGCACCCACCCTAGTCACATTCCACTAACAATCATACTTACATTACTCCCACTTAAACGATGTCACTTCTATCATATGCTAATCTTTCTATTTTTCTCTATCTCTTTCTATCTCTCTTTCTCTGTCACATACATACATACCACCACCACCACTAGTATGATCGTTATATAAACTTACTTGTCTTTATTGTGCATCTTCCTGAGACTTGAACTTTCATATTTTAGGGCACTTTTCTACATTCTGATGAAATGGCCCATACACACCTGCTTGGGATATGTACTTCACTTCATTCCAGTCTGAAAAATTCAATGTTCTTTCCTGAGTACATATCTTTATCTACTTTACTTCTCTCTCTCTTTCTCTCTCTCTCTCTCTTTCTCTCTCTCTCTCTCTCTCTCTCTCTCTCTCTCGTGCGAGCACGCTTTTTGGTCCACACCTGGTGATGTTCAGTGGTGACTCCTGGCTATGCACTCAGAAATCAGTCCTAGCTTGGGGAACCATATGAGACACTGGGGGAACAAACCATGTTACAGCCTAGGTTAGCACGTGAAAGGCAGACACCCTACCACTTGCACCACCGCTGCTCTGGCCCCCTCTTTTCTTCTCTTGTTTTGTTACATAACTAGACTTTTTTTACTTCACTATTACCCTGAGTCTGAGATTCTTTTTTTCCTTGAATTCCTGGGATGAAACCTACTTGGTCATAGTGTATGATCTTCTTGATGATGCATTGGATTCTATTTGCAAGGATTTTGTTGAAGATCGTTTCATATGCATTCATCAGGGATATTGGTCTGTAATTTTCTTTTTTGGCAGCATCTCTGTCTGGTTTTGGTATCAAGGTGATGTTGACTTCATAAAAGCTGTTTGGGAGTGTTCCCGTTTTTTCAATTTTATGGAAGAGCCTGTCAAGTATTGGTAGTAGCTCCTCTTGAAAGGTTTGAAAGAACTCATTAGTAAATCCATCTGGGCCTGGGCTTTTTTGGGGGCAGATGTTTGATTAGAGTTTCAATTTCCTCAATAGTGATGGGGGTGTTTAGATATGCTACATCCTCCTTACTTAACTGTGGAAGGTTGTAAGTGTCCAAGGATTTATCCATTTCTTCTAGGTTCTCATGTTTGGTAGCATAAAGTTTCTCAAAGTAGTCTCTGATTACCCTTTGGATCTCTGCAATATCTGTCATGATCTCCCCTTTTCATTTCTAATGCCGGTTATCAGGTTTCTCTCTCTTCCTTTGTGAGTTTTTCCAATGGTCTATCAATCAATTTTTTTCAAAGAACCAACTTCTGCTTTCGTTGATCTTTCGGATTATTTTTTGGGTTTCTACTTCGTTGATCTCTGCTCTCAGCTTTGTTATTTCCTTCTGTCTCCCTATTTTTTGGTCCTTTTGTTGAGCACTTTCTAATAATTCTATGAGCTGCGTCATTAACCTATTCAGGTAGGCCCCTTCTTCCTTCCTGACATGTGCTTTCAAAGCTATAAATTTTCCTCTCAGGACCACTTTTGCTGTGTCCCATAGATTCTGACAGTTTGTGTCTTCATTATCATTTGTTTCAGGGAAAGTTTTGATGTCCTCTTTGATTTCATCTCGGACCCACTGGTTGTTCAGTAGCAGGCTGTTTAATTTCCAATTGTTAAAGTTTTTCTTCTGTGTGCCTTTGTAGTTTACATCTAATTTCAGAGCCTTGTGGTCAGCAAAGTTAGCCTGCAAGATTTCTATCCTCTTGATTTTATGAAGGTATGTTTTATGTGTCAGCATGTAGTCTATACTGGAGAATGACCCATGTACATTGGAAAACAATGTGTATCCAGGTTTTTTGCTCTTTTCAGGCTAGTATGTTTTTGTTGGCTTACAATCTGGTTGACCTATCAAGTGTTGACAGGGCCATGTTGAGGTATCCCACAATTATTGTGTTATTATTGATGTCCTCTTTCAGATTTGTCAGTAATTGTATTATATAATTTGCTGGTCTCTCATTGGGTGCATATATGTTTAATAGTCTGATTTCTTCCTGTTGCACATATCCCTTGATTAGTACATAGTGTCCATCTTTGTCCCTTACCACTTTTCTGAGTATAAAGTTGGTGTCATCAGATATTAATATGGTCACCCCAGCTTTTTAAGGGTGTTGTTTGATTGGATGATTTTTCTCCAGCCTTTGATTTTGAGTCTATGTTTGTTCTGAATATTCAGATGTGTTTCTTGTAGGCAGCAGAAGGTTGGATTCATCTTTTTGACCCATTTTGCCACTCTGTGTCTTTTAGTTGGTGAATTTAGTCCATTGACATTGAGGGAGATGATTGTCATAGGATTTAATGTCATCTTTGTAGATAAGTTTGCTGTGTTTGTTGGCCTCTCTTGTCTTAAAGTAGACCTGTCAGTTTTTCCTTTAAGGCTGGTTTATCATCTGTGAAGTTTCTGAGCTGTTGTTTATCCATGAAGCTATGTATCCTTCCTTCAAACCTGAATGTGATTTGGGCTGGGTGCAGTATTCATGGTGAGGCATTCATTTCATTCAGTCTTGTCACAATATCTTGCCTTCTGGCCTTGAGAGTTTCTTGTGACATGTCTGCTGTAAGTCTTAGGGATGCTCCTTTGAATGTAATTTCCCTTTTTGATCTTGCTGCTTTCAGTAGTCTATCTCTATCTGTGGGATTTGTCATTGTAACGAGGATGTGTCTTGGGGTGTTTTTCTTTGGGACTCTTTTAGCTGGTACTCTTCTGGCATGCAGGATTTGATTGCATGTAGTCTTTAACTCTGGGAGTATCTCTTTGATGATGTCTTTGACAGTTGATTCTTCATGGAGATCTACCTGGGCCTCTGGGACTCCAATAATTCTTATTTTGTTTCTGTTGAGTTTATCAAAGACTTCTATTTTTATTTGTTCAAATTCCTTGAGTACTTTTTCCATTGCCTGGTCTTTTGTCTTAAGGTTCTTTTCCAATTTCTTCTGCTGTTTTGAGTTTTTCTGCATCTTATTTCTAGCACGCTGATTCTATCTTCAGTGGCTGTTACCCTGCTGGCGAAGCCATCCACTGAGATTTTCAGTTGATCTACTGTGTTTTTCAGATCTGTTATTTCAGTTTGAAGTTTTCCGATTTCTGTCTTTGTGTTCTGTTCAGATCAATCTATGCTTTCTTTGAGTTCTACAAACATCTTCCATATTTCTATTCTAAACTCCTTATTCGAGATGTTAATCAGGTGGTTGGAATTTATTAGGTCATCCGCGCTATTGTCTTCATTCTCTGTGCATGGTGTTTGCCTGTGAGGTTGCCCCATTGTCACACTTGTAGTGTGATTTTTTTTCTGCTTGTTATGGTGGGGTTCATTGGTTAGAAAGAGTGCACAGCCGCGAAGCTGAGTGGCCATGCTCTTCTGGAGCCTCTGGGAGAGCTGTTTTTCTGGGCCCTTTTCAGTCCACTCCCAAGAGGTTCAGGATACAGGACAGTGGAAAAACACACACAGGCAACACTCACAGTTTCTCACAGTCGGGGACCACTGGGCGGGCATAGATATTCCCAGCCTGACGTCACAAACAGGGGACTTGCCTTTCTGCAGAATACTGCGGATAGACAGTTTTCATGGTCGGACACAGTTTCTTGGCGTTCCGGCCCTTGGATGAGCATCTGGGAGAGCAAATTTTCTGGGCCCTTTCGGCCCACTCCCAAGAGGTTCAGGAGACAGGACAGTGGAAAAACACGCACAGGTAACACTCAAAGTTTCTCACCTATGAAAATGTTTTAATGAAGAAAGGATTTGTGAATTCCTGAAAGGTTTGTAAAACCTTCCTTTTTATTACACTTTTTTTCTCTGCTAGCGCCCAAAACTGGATTTTTCAAATATAAAGAACTTGCTATACTTCTGGCCCCTAACACATTCCTTTTAACATTTTTCAGAATGTGCACTTTTAAGAAACAGATTCATAGTATTAATTCAGTATATTTAATGCTTGTAGGACTGTTCTGAGTAATTAAGTAAATTGACCTAATTTTGTTAATACATATTCACATAGAAAATTTTCCACTTAATAGCATCAAACTAAAAAGCTTCTGCAGTGTGGAAGAAATTAAGTCTAAATTAAAAGGACACCCTATTGATTGTGAAAAAATATTTGCACACTATATATTAGACAATGGGCTAATATCCAGGAAATATAAAGTACACTACAAGCTCAAGAACAATAAAAAACAGCTACTTTGAAAAGTGAGGAGAGAGGGGCCGGGAAGGTGGCGCTAGAGTTAAGGTGTCTGCCTTGCAAGCGCTAGCGTAGGACGGACCGCGGTTCAATCCCCTGGCGTCCCATATGGTCCTCCCAAGCCAGGGGCGATTTCTGAGAACATAGCTAGGAGTAACCTCTGAGCATTAAATGGGTGTGGCTCAAAAACCAAAAAAAAAAATGGGGAGAGAAAACCAGGTACTTCTACACAAAATTATATGACCAATACAGAAATGAAAAATGTTAAGCATCACTTATTATCAAGAAATACACATCAAAACTGAATCAGGCCAACAGTTATCTCTGCACACATGGAAATAAGTTCGTAGGACATGAACCAAAATGGAACTCGAAGAATTCCCTATGTCTCAAGTCTTAAGGCGTTACTGCAAGTCCCACTCTTTGGAACAGGAGTTGAGTTTTGTTTAATAATATTCTAATTTGGTATGCTCAGAGACGTTTAGACCCCCTCCAAAGAGATTTTCCCGCAGGAAACCTTTTCCTGGGCAAAGCCTCAGCAATATTCTCTTATCTAGGTAAAAAAGGCCCATTGGGAGCAGTTTGGGAAAAACTTTATAAAACCAATTTTTCAAAGGTATGTATGAGTCTCTTCATTCTGGGGGTGTCATGCATTCTCTCTTGAACATGTTAACTCTCTCCTCCCATCTCTTTATTTCTTCATAACCTTTAAAAAATCTGTTTTATTCATTGTCTTTCCAAATTATTTTCAGTGAGATCAAGGCCTTAACATCTGAAACACCTGGGAAAATTCTAGAATTGACATTCCTTTCCTGAAGAGTCCAAGACTTTACAGGAAATCAAATGGCAGGAATAATCAAATCATCACCAATACTGTTAAGAATGACTGGATACCAGAGGCAGCTGAGAGCTGACTGATGCAGCTAGTGAGACAGACATGAGGCAAGGAACAAACAGGAGCTCATCACATAATTTTATCAGTCATAGATATCCATAGGCCTTCCCTTGTGACCAAGATCAAAAAAGGAAAGACTTTTTGATTCTGTCATCTCTTCCTTCCCCCCACTTAATATAAGTCACCTGCAACCAAATATAGAAATAAAGATAAGCTCATTCCACTGGGGATGGTTTAATGAGACAGTTTAGAAACAATAAATGTGGATAGTATCTGGTGAAAATGAACTTTAGTTCATAGTGAATGGACTATTGCATAATTCAGCATCTCTGAAAAATATATGAAGATATATCAAAACACTTTAATAGAACTTCCATATCACCCTAGATTCCATTACTGGAAATCTACTTCCAACACACAAAACATTATAAACAGAAAAGATATATACACCAAGGTTCACTGTAGCAATACTTCCAATATAAAACTTTTGGAAATAACCCATATGTCCAACAACAGATGTATGGGCAAAGAAACTGTGTTGAGACAAAGAAGAGTACTTTTGAAGGCTTGCACTCAACCACGATTTGGTCCCTGACACTACATATGTTCTGTTGAAAGCTGGTAGGGGTGATCCTGTGCACAAACAGATAATGCCAAGTTCAGCAAGGTGTGTCTCCAAGAAAATAAAATTAATTGTGGTATAGACATAATGTAATACTTTTAATTCAGCTATGATAAAAGATGAAATTTTGCATTTTTTGAAATTTGGACGGTGTCATGATAAATAAAGTGTGAGTAAGTAAAAGATAAAACCAGATAATCTCACTAATACGTGTAGCATGAAGAAAGAAGAAAGAGATTAAAGAATCCCCGGTGAACTAACTCTTGAAACATGATCAAAAAATACTGGAAATAATACTGTAATAAGCAGGAGTTATAATCGGGGATCTTGAAACACCAGTGAAAGATCCATGTAGTAGCTTTCATCTATATAATAGTACCTCCAATACTACAGTAATCTAGTGTACCTTAAAAAATAAAAGTTTCCTTTTTATTTGAAATTCACATTTAATTAAATTTCCTAATAATTATATTATCATAATTTCTAGCTAAATAGTCATAGAACCACTACTAGAATCTAAGTCTCTTGCTTTTATTTATTTTTTGCTTCTGTGCCTATCCCTCCAACAGTATCTATTTTCATACACCATCACCACCCCACAATTTGCATCACAGACCAGAATGCCTCTAAAACACTTTTTTCTTGTATGTGGTTTCTAGTACTGTTGCTGATAGGATTTTAGACATAACACTTTACAGTCTTTCAGCACCCACCTCTTTCTCCTGGTTGAATGATCCCTTCACATAGTCCTTTCCCCCTCCCTCTCCTCTTTCCAGTTCTTTCATCTATTTGAGCTTTCATCTACTTGATCTATTTCGAGGTGACAAAGAGATTCTGAAGTCTGAGACTACTATTGAATGCAGTGAATTTTTCATGTCTATACAGTTATTTAAGTATTTATCTGATCCCACCTTAAGTACATATGTTTATGAGAATTAGCTCTTCTTGATTTTCCTTGATTATTAATCTTCCCGTCTTTCTATTTTGCCTTAATATGTTGTGTTATTATCTATATTAATACTTTATATCATTGAAATCTACCAATTGTTTTCATCTTCCAAAATTTCATGTAGCATAGGATACAGTGTTAAATATCTGAAGGCCCCTGTGTTTTTAGACTGGAGAAGAATCATATCTATATTATTTACAATATTCATGAATGATCTATTTATAATGATCTGATTATTACAATGATTTGATTACAGATACTGATTATTACATTGATCCTGAATATGGTCCCTCCCCTCCAACTTTACCTTAGTGATTTATAACCTGTCCCCATTTCTAATTTGTCTTTGTATAACATGGGATTCCTCCCAAAAATCATCAGATATGAAAGTTAGCTTGAGTGGTACTGTATAATCTTAGGCTTTATTCTTGACACCACATGTCCTCCAAGTACTAACCAATATAGTCCTAGTTGTCCTTTAATATCACTGAGCTTGGGGCCAGAGAGATAGCTTGAGGTAAGGCATTTGCCTTGTATGCAGAAGGATGGTGGTTGGAATCCCAGCATCCCATTTGATCCCCCGAGCCTGCCAGGGCGATTTTGAGCATAGAGCCAGGAGTAACCCCTGAGCACTGCCGGGTGTGACATAAAAACAAAAAAAAAACAAAAATATATCACTGAGCTTTATAACCAAGTTGTCAGATGCTTATCAAAAGGCTGATCATCTCCAGGAGTGACCTCAAGCACAATCCTCCAGTTCTAGGTACAGCCCTTTACAAAAAGGAAAACAATGATACTCTAATTGTATATGATTATTTGAGTTTTAGGTGAAAACTCTTCAAGATGTAATTTAACATGCTGAAAGGCAACCTAAATATTATAGATTAGTAGGAAAAGAAGAAAAAATCACATGCATTTGAATAATTAAAATGGCTAAAATAAATGAGACTGGAAACAAAGGTATTATAGGGCTTGAATAATATTCTTTACTTGCAGCTGTCTTTGGTTCCATCTTCTGTACCCCAATATGGACACCCAGGCACAACTAATACTGAGTGATCCCTGAGTACCCTCAGCACAACATGCATGACCCAAGAAACAAATAAAGTCAGACAGACTGAGGCAAATAGTCTGAGCAAATGATAGGTAGGACATGAAGAATCGAGGAGATTATCAAAAATTCTCACATGATTAAAAGAAAACTTAATGTGAAAAAAACCAGTCTAGATGTTTGATCTGCTACATTCAGGTGTTTCCAATAAAATATGCTATTTCTGAGGAGATCCCTAATACTGGATATTTTAAATTATTCCAAGGTTATGTATGATACAAAGACCCAATTGACTTTAAATCCACATGCCAAAGTTGAATATACTATTTTTTAAATTCCCTTTTTGATAGTTTAGAAATAGGCTAAATATTTCTGGATGATGTATTTTCATCTTTCTCATTCTTCCAAATTTACAGATATCAAATCGTTAATAAAATACAATAGACATTAACAAGCAAAGACAGACTTTGATGTCATGGTTATTGGTCATGAATACTCATACAAAAAATAAAGAATTCTATTATGATAATTTCAGGGAATTTATGTAGTTATCTAAAAAGGTGCCAATAAATTTGGAGAACAGAACAAAACAAAAACTTCACAATTGATAGAGAAAGGAACTTTGCAGCATTCAAACTATGGATGACAGAGGCTAGAGTGGTAGCGCAGTTGTGGGGTGTTTGCCTTGCACTCAGCTTACCCAGGGCAGATTTGGGTTCGATCCCCAGCATCCCATATGATCACCTGATCCAGGAGCTATTTCTGAGATTAGAGTCAGGAGTTACCCCTTAGCACTGCACGGTGTTCCCCCCCCCCAAAATTTGACTAAGAAACCAACTTTGGAAGCCATTCTCTGGAAAATTAAGACTATATAAGACTGTCTCCACCTTCAAAGCCAACACATTATTTCATAATTTTAGAAAAATCTATCACTGGATAAAATATAATTCTTCTTTTACATGTTTTTCTTTTTTTTTTTTTTTTTGGTTTTTGGGCCACACCCGTTTGAAGCTCAGGGGTTACTCCTGGCTATGTGCTCAGAAATCGCCCCTGGCTTGGGGGGACCATATGGGATGCCGGGGGATCGAACCGCGGTCCTTCCTTGGCTAGCACTTGCAAGGCAGACACCTTACCTCCAGCGCCACCTACCCGGCCCCCTTTTACATGTTTTTCTATTTTTAAGGGACCACACTTGGTGGTGCTCAGAGCTTACTCCTGGTCCTATGCTCAGATATCAGAATTGTTGGGGTTCAGGAAGCCTTAGAGGATTCTGTGGACTGAACCTCTAAGTAAACTGTATGCAAGGCAAGCACTCTGCCCAATGTGCTATTGCTCTGACTTTGAGTCTTCTATTTTTAATCATAATCTCTCTTAGGCATGCAACATGGCAGCTCACCTTGACCCTAAAAATACTTTACTAATTTTGTCTTCATCACATCTTATGCTACAAATTACTACAATTGAAAAAAATATAAACACAAAACTAATTGGTTGCTAAACTCCTCTTTGAGCTGCCTTTAGAAATAATTAGTAGTTAGTTTTTGATAGTAGTAATTCAGCTAGTGTTACATTGCTATGCAGACATTTTCCCATGGCCAGATTTTTCTACTAATTCAATTAAAATAATATTTGAGATAGCAACAGTGAAGGGTCTTATAAATTTCAATTCAATCTTATTAATTGAAATAGGTGATTTTTGAGTAAAATCAAGTTTCTGATTATTTCTGATCATTCCCTAAAAAGTGAGGGTGTCTATGAGACAGGAGGAGAGATACACACAATGGACTCTAATTTGATGTTTGTTAAGAGATTGTTATGTTTTGCATAAAGTATAGAAATAAATCATGTTTTCCATACCGTACAAAAAAATCTTTTCACCTAGTCTTTTAAGCATGCCAGTTTTTATGAATATTTGTTTAATTACTAAGTTCTATATAATATGAAATTGATCTTGGGTTGGCTCAAAGTTCTTTTGAAGTTTAGGCACATTTTCCTCTTTAGATAATATGAGTGACATATTTAAAGCTAATTTTGGATCTTCAAATCTAAAAAAAATGCTGAGTATACGGTAAGCACAACATTTACATTTATATGCAGACGAGAGAAAAAAAAC
The DNA here is from genome assembly GCF_024139225.1 of Suncus etruscus. NCBI lineage: Eukaryota > Metazoa > Chordata > Mammalia > Eulipotyphla > Soricidae > Suncus > Suncus etruscus. The sequence goes on from NC_064868.1 coordinate 110,114,713, forward strand.
AAGAGAATATGCTGTGAAAGGTGAATATTTCGGAAATATTTGGAGTATACATATTTCAGAGTTAGTTATGCTGATAACCTGCCAATCTTGAAACACAGATCATCTATAACTAAAGCACATCTCCCGAGTCATTTTAATTTTATAGAAAAAGCTTTTCTCTTTATTAGTACATTTTTATGGTTTTTCATGAAATGCAGTCCAGAAAAAAAATAATTCTGATGACCAGACAACAGCATTTCATAAGTGTCTCTGGCATTAATCAGTGTGCTTGAATCCAAGGAGCTATTATTTTAGCCACATTTAAATCTTGATTACATTTTATTCTGCCTTGGCAATGTTCACAATGTGATCTTCATTAGAATGTATTTTAAGCTTTCACACGCTGGCATGGCCATTATTTGTATCCTGCACTGTGAGCACTAAATCATGTGGAAGATGCATAGATGCAGAGTTCTAGGATACAAAATTTGCCTTCTTTTTTATTCATTTCATTAGTGTTTTTTTAAAGATTGAAAAGAATTTAGAATAGAACTATTTTTATAAATAAATCAAATTTAACCAAAGAATCATAGGTCCCAATCATTTTGAAATTAATTTAAATATATTTGTTCAGTTACTCAAGAACCTTCAATCTGGTAAGTAAATATAAAGTGGATTAGGTATAACTGGGCAAGTAAGACCATTGTCAGATATCTGTAGCCTCATTTCAATGCTTTGGAAAGATGGAGACAATGGAAAAGTGTCTGATGACTTTGTGTCCCTTATCTGAAAGCTATTTACATTTATTTTATAAAGACCTTTTTTTGAAAGTTCATACCTGTTACAATCTCATAGTACTGTGATGCTCTAATAGAAGGAGCGATTTATGTGACTTTTCCTATAAAAATAATTGAGTTAGGTAAATTTAGTATCCGTACTTTATCTCTGGTAGCATTTCCCCTTTTATTCTTCATGTCAGTAAGGTTTGATCTACGTGATGCTCTTTAAAAACAGCACCACATAATGTTGGTTGTTATTCTTGACTTCCCAACATAGAATCTTATGATGTAAGGAATAGAAAGTAATTTTATTCATTATTAACCCAATATAGAAGATCCTAAATTTTATAGAGATACAGATTGTTATTATGACAAATGAGTTTGACTATCAATCTGCAAAGCCTAATATATTTTCCCAAAACAAAAATTTCCTGGCCTAAATGTCACTAATACCTAGAAACTCTGAAATAATACAAATACATCAACCATTTTGGTCTTTTCAGTTCTCACACATCTTGGAAGCAACTAGATGTTTTTTTTGAAACTGCTGTCCATAGCAGATCACATAGGACATTTGAAATTGCTGTCACTCAATAGCATTATGTGAAAATTCCATATAATCTAGAGCTTTACATTATTCATTTGAATTTAATATTCTTATGAACTCTATAAGGCAATTGACAATATCTTCTTTTTACAGATGAAGAAGTTGGGACACAGAAAGACTAAAGTGCTCAAAATTATATGGTTAACCAAGTAGAAGAACCAAAGCTCAATACCAAGATATGCCATTTCAGAATCTCTAGAGTCTGCACTATTAATAATTATACAAATCTTATTCTTCAATTATGAATACAGAAGGGACCTGAAGTATAATGATAAGTATTCCTAAAGAGAAATTTTGATAGAAATAAAATTGCAGTTCATGAGTTGGTTGAAAAGTAAGGTGTCACTCAAATGCATAAAAGCAATCCAGATTTAGAGAAGTTAATGCAACATAATGGAATGTACATACGCTTTAAAGTAAAATAGACTCTGGGAATAAATATAGTCTTGTTAAGAAAATTTAGTAACCTTGGGTAGATGATTATAATCTCTGGCTATGATTATTTATTGAAAGCCAAAGTCACCAAACTTCTAAAGTAAAGAATTTCTATTTTATATAACAAACTCAGTTTGAGGAGGGAGTGTGCCTTTGAGCCATACACATTGGTACTCAAAACTTCCTCCTGGTTCTGTACTTGTTAATCACACACGGTGGTGAATGGGGGACCATATGTGGTACCTGGGATTGAACTATAGTTGGTTGTATGCAAGGTAAGCGTCTTACCTGAAGTTCTATTTTCTTGGCACTATAACTAGATCTTTTTAAATAAAGTAACTTTTCAGATCATTAAATTTACTCACAAACACTTTTAATGCATAATTATTCATTCTAATGGAGAAAACATTTAAAAACCAAGCAATGTACTTTGAATTCATAATTCAAAATCAAATTAGCAGAATATTAAATTTTTTTAAGTTTTAAGTGTTTTTATTTTTTTAATTTAATTTTTATTTTGATCATAGTGGCTTACATATTGTTGACAATAATATTTTAGGTACATATTTACATAAAATCAGGGGGAATTTCCATCACCAATTTGTCCTCTCCACACCTCCGTTTTTGTACTGCCTCCCATATGCTCTTCCCTCACCCCTAGGGCTGCCAGAATATGTTGTTCCCTCTGTATCTAGCCTAATACTTAGTAGTCTTGCACCTGTTTGGTCCTGGTGCCACCCTTATTTCCCCCTCTAACTGGGGGGCAGGACTAGTTAGTTCAATTTACGTGGTTTTGTTTGAAGAAGGGAATGGTAGTAAACTGGGGTCTAATACGCAGAAAATAAGCGGAATTCTTCTAGAGGGTCTCATCCTCAGAGAGACTAAGGAGAAAAAGGTGAAACACTCCACCAGTACAAAAAGAAGTGTCAAATATCCAGTGAGGACTCCAACAATAACGCTAAGCACCACCACCACCACCACCACAACAACAACAACAACAACAACAAAACCCGCCACGGTCTTAAGATAAGAAACATGGCAGAGCATATAATAAAAGAAAAGAAAAGATAAGAAAAGGAAAGAAAAGAAAAGAAAAGAAAAGAAAAGAAAAGAAAGAAAAGAAAAGAAAAGAAAAGAAAAGAAAAGAAAAGAAAAGAAAAGAAAAGAAAAAAGTGTAAATAGGGGCAACAGCTTCAATAACCACACCAAAACAAAGAAATCAACCGAAAATAGATAGGTAAATATAATAATAATGATAATAAATGAAGATAAAAAATAATATATATAAAAAGATAAATAATATTTTGTGTTTTGTTTCTTTCCCTCCTGCCTTGGCACAGTAAATATTGGGGACATTCCAAAGGGAATTCACTTGGCCTAAGAGATATGGGGTTTCTCCGCCCTTGGAGTATATTGTCACGGGATCAACTATAGCCTCTGTTCAGGATCCTTTACTCTCCCGGTGGTGTTTTTGTGTTGTTTTGAAGACTTCTGTTCCATCCTAGGTGATACAATCAGTCCTCTCTATCTATCGATCTCAGTATCTGCATAGTTCCAGGGATGGGACTTATGATGAAGTCAGTCTTTGTGGTTCTAGAAGTTTCGTTCCCTCAGTGTCTTTTTTTATTTAAACACCTTGATTACATACATGATTGTGTTTGGGTTTCAGTCATATAAAGAACACCCCCCATCACCAGTGCAACATTCCCATCACCAATGTCCCAAGTTTCCCTCCTCCCCACCCGACCCCCGCCTGTACTCTAAACAGGCTCTCCATTTCCCTCATACATTCTCATTATTAGGACAGTTCAAAATGTAGTTATTTCTCTAACTAAACTCATCACTATTTTGTGGTGAGCTTCCTGAGGTGAGCTGGAACTTCCAGCTCTTTTCTCTTTTGTGTCTGAAAATTATTATTGCAAGAATGTCTTTCATTTTTCTTAAAACCCCTAGATGATTGAGACCATTCTGCGTTTTTCTCTCTCTCTGACTGATTTCACTCAGCATAATAGATTCCATGTACATCCATTTATAGAAAAATTTCATGACTTCATCTCTCCTGACAGCTGCATAATATTCCATTGTGTATATGTACCACAGTTTGTTTAGCCATTCGTCTGTTGAAGGGCATCTTGGTTGTTTCCATAGTCTTGCTATGGTAAATAGTGCTGCAATGAATATAGGTGTAAGGAAGGGGTTTTTGTATTGTATTTTTATGTTCCTAGTGTATATTTCTAGGAGTGGTATAGCTGGATCGATCCAGCTATACCCCTCAGTGTCTTTTTAATCCATCTTTTGTGGTTGGTGGTCTTGGTCTTGGCACTAAACCTGGGATGGCACCTAAGATAACGCCTTTCCTTGTGTTTCCACACGCCCCATTCCGTTAGAGTTGTCTCTGCCAGACCTTTGGAATTGGGGATCATGGTTGTTGTGCAGGTCATAGTTCAAACCCTAGACTAGGGCTTTTTTATTGGTCCCAAGATATATACAGTCTGGTCATGGTTCTAGCAGCCATTCATCTGTCAATCGCGATCTTGGTTTTTGGACCTACCAATGGGTGACAAGTCTTCTGATTTTGACTTATTGATGGCTGGTAAGGTAGGATAACCTGTTCTTAGGTCATGTTGTTCCCATTTTCCTCGTTGTCAGGATATCGTATTAGAGCTGGCACTTGTTGGTGTTTCAGTAGTATTAAGGTTGTCCCTATGGGGTTTGTTTCCTGCAGTTGTTGTGAAGAACTGTGCCGTTTCTGTGACTGGGATCCAGGGTTCAAGGCTGGACGGATGGGATCTAATCTCCTGAGTCTAAGTTGATTCCACATGACATATTTTCAAGGTAGGAGTTATTGTAAACAACTATGAATTCCTATCTCTAATAGATAAGAGCTCTTTTTTATGTGTAAGATTTCCCCTTTTTTTAGTGTGCCTTTGCAGAGAGAAATGGTGCTACGTTATATTGTTGGTTCATTTGGGGGTGGACAGAAAGGAAAACAAAAACAGGTCACATACCCAAAAAAGATTAAAAAAATAGGATTAAAAATGTATGTGCTCACATATGTATATGTAGAACAGACAATTGAAAAATGAATTAAAGAAGTATTTAAAGGACCAAAGTGATGCAGAAGACTATCTTACATTTGGGGAAAGGCAGGTAAAGAGGAGGTGTAATACAGGTCTTATGTTTTTGTTGGGAGTACATGTTTTCTCATTGTCTTTTGGGTTTTTCATGTAGTGTGTGGGTTCCCAGGCACCCTTCCATCACACCCCCTGACCTTTAGATTGGCAAAAGATTTGTGGTAGGGTGGTCTTGGAAGAGTTCTTGTATTGGGACTACTTTTGGAACTAAGTCCGGATTCAAGTAAAAGTCCACATTAGGGGGAGATTGTAGGGAGGGCCACGCAGCATGGGTCCACAGGGGAGTTAGCTGCCTTTTCTTGCAGGAGACGAAGTGTGGGCTTGACTGGGCGTCTCTTCGTTTGTGTACTGGGTACTGGTTCATTGGGGTAGGAGATCAATCTTGATGCCTAATAGATTAAGGACTGAGGGTGAAGAGTTTTAATACAGTGGGAAGTCTGGATGGGAATGAGGGGTAAGGGGGTCGTTGGATTTCCAGAGGAAGGAAAGGGGCAGGTATATGGTAGGGGTAGGAAGGGAGAAAAGAGAAAATACACTAGAAAGAAAGGGAAAATAGAAAAGAAAAAAAGTAGAGAGAAGAGTAGATAAGAAATGATAAAAAAGAAAGTAGTGAGAAGAGAGGATGAAAAAGGAACAATGCAAACTCTTGACTGCATTATACCACAAAGAAAACAGCAACACCAGAAACAGCAGCATCGAGAGAACAGGTATGTAATCAGCCTTCTATGACAAAGGCCCACATTAATCCCTTGGAGATCGTATACAGGATCACAGGTAAAGAATACCACGGGAAATCACTGACTCCAATGGAAACATCCCATAACATCATGTTTTAATGCCTTATCTTACTATATTTAAAATAACCTTTCAGCTTTTCTGTCCACAGGCACTCTTGGATACAAAGGGTGGATAAACCAAGATGGCAGCTCGGGATACCACACGAGATACCATACCTAGCTGGCACTACGAGATGGTCCCGAGAAAACTCTTTAACATAATCTTTATTTCAAGGTTATACCTTCTTTTAGGAATCGAAGCACGTGGCCAGTCAGACCACTGAAGCAGTAACCGTGACATACAGACCTAAACTATAGACTCTACTCACCGAACACTTTCAAGCAAACTAGAATCTTAAATTTTTAATATTTAAATATATTTATAAATTTGCATGCAGTTTTGTAGAATTGATATATATATATATTCTCCTCAAAAATAAGAGCATTTTCCTTATTTCCTATTAAGAAAAATTTGTCCACTAGAATCTGTGAAGTTTGGGAATGCACAAAAACTTAAGGTTTAGTATCAAAGTCTGGCTTGACACATCTAAGAACATATCCTGGTGTGGGGGCTTAATCGCGTGATGTCTTGGGACCTTGAGGGACCCTCAAGCTAGTCCCCATCAAATGTGAAGCAACCTTGAATTCTGATTTCAACCAACAATGTAGTGCTCATTCCAGTGTTGATTAAAGATGCTCGGTTTCATTTAAAATCTTGGAGCTTGTCAGTATCTGAGCCTTTGAAGAACCCATTTTCAGTCCCTGCACTCTGGTGGTGGTTGAGCTGAGCACAGACATGGTCTCTTTCAAGATATTTAAGATAGGTAATGGCAATTATTCCTACTGGGAGGTATCAAAGTAAGCCTTTTGTATACAAGAAGAAAAAGAAAAGAGTTACGAAGAAAGAAGATGTCACCTCCTTAATAACAGTGGAATACTGCAGTTGGGGAATCTAGGAGCATGTAGCCACCATGAAATTGTCTCTGGGAACTTGTGACATGATGGTGCCAGGCAGACGATGTCACTTTCCCTAAATGAGCTGTTTGTAGAGTACTATTACTGTACTAATAAATTTAGAATTGCAATTAAAGGAAAATTTACTAGCTACTCTATTAATGTGGACAGCTGTTGTCACCTTTGTGGTAATATAGATGACACTCTTTTAAAGAATAAAATATCTGCTTTCAAGGAAAAAATGGGATTGCACCTCTGGCAAGGCTCAGGATGCTCAGAAGAACCATATGGTGTGCTGGGGATCCAATTAGGATTGGGTATCAAACCAGGGGTCAACCACTTGTAAGACAAGCAAATTCACCCTTGTACTGTCCATCAAGCCCTTCAAGAAAATAATTTTGTGGGCCCGGAGAGATAGCACAGCGGTGTTTGCCTTGCAAGCAGCCGATCCAGGACCTAAGGTGGTTGGTTCGAATCCGGGTGTCCCATATGGTCCCCCGTGCCTGCCAGGAGCTATTTCTGAGCAGACAGCCAGGTGTAACCCCTGAGCACCAACGGTTGTGACCCAAAAACAAGAAAATAATTTTGTATTGTAAATGTTAGTTCCAACTTCCTAGGTGCATTGTAGTAATTAGGGCTTTTATTGTTGTTTGACAGCAACAGCTGGTCCTTTATGGATTCAGGTTTAGACATTGTTCTACACTCAGGGATTACTCCTGGCTGTGGCTCAGGAGAAATTGTAGCATTAGTATTGCAATTGAATCTAGTTGAACTGCGCACAAGGCAAGCATTGTACCCACCTAGTTATCTATCTGATAGCAGCAGTAAGAAGTTTTTAACTTATGCATTCCAATCTTCATTATTAAACCATAAATTAAACACCAGAAAATAGGGTAAAAATTCAGGGTTTTACTTTAAAACAAGGCCCAGATATCTTTGACTGTTTTGTTTTTGAGGTGCTCAGAACTTATTTATATTTCTGTGTACTAGGAGATCATTCCTGATAGTGTTTGGAGAAATCTATGGGGTGCCAGGAATCGAACCTGAGTTAACCACTAGGAAGACAAGTGCCCTACCAATTCTTCTATCATTTTACTCTCAGGTTAAGTCATCTTATTCTAATATTGCATATTAATTTAATCTGTACTTTCCACTTTCCTGATTATTGAAGATTTACAGAAAACGAAAAACAAAAAATAGTATGAAAAAACATAACAATCTATCCGAATACAAAATGAGTGATGCCACACCTTGGTTGTCTCAGATTTAGACATCCCAGGTTTTCAGGAAAATGATTAAGGCATAAATAACGGTCAGTTTGATGTGTATGTTCAGGAAGAGAGGGAGGAGAGGGGCCAGAACCCGCAGAGGTGCTCAGGGCTTACATCTGATTTTGCCCTCAGGGATTGATTCTGGTAGGGTTTTGGGGTCCCTATCCAGTGCTTGATATTGAAACCAGGTCAACCACATGCAAGATAAATGCTCTATCCTCTGTACTATGGCTCCAGCCATTGCTTAGGATTTCTAACTAGTGTGGTTGCCTTCTGAGGATGTGAGGAATGTTCTTTGGACTTCCTTCCTAGTTAATTTGGAAAGAAGCATATCTGTGAAGAAAACACAGCTAGCCCACATTCTTAGGTCCCAAAACATGCCCTTAGAAAGACTGGACAGCCTGATCTCCAAGGGTTGTGTTGATTCCTTTTGGTATGACTCTGTGTGCTTCATAGGACTCCAAAGGAAATGGTTTTGCTGCAAATTTCACACGGGGCACACACATGATAATTGGCAGTTTTTCTGAAACCTTTGATGACTGGAAAGTAGCCAGCCACATATTATTTGAATACATTCATCTCAATATGAATGATATAGTTCAAAACAAAGTTTTTCTTAAATTATTGTTGCATTGATAAAATTTTTTGTTGCATTGAATTTTAGTCTCTAGAACTTATCGAAACAGAAGTGAACAGGTACTTGCATTTCCTGGTACTTATAACTTGACAGCTGGAGAGATAGTACAGTGTTTAAAGCACTAACATTCCAACTGGATTAGCAGGGTTCAATTCCCAGTTCCCCAATGGTTCAGTAAACCCTGAGAGGAGTGGTTCATTAGTGCAGAACCAGAGTAAGCTCTGCGCACTGCTGACTGTAACCAAAATCCCATAGGTCACTTCAACAAATGTGAACCCTGACCATATTTTATTGTTTTTGGTTAAGAAAAGTGATCAACAATTTCATTGTAAAAGGCATTTCATAAATATTCTGTTTCATCCTTTTCCTAACACTTTCCTCATGTCTCTTTTCCAGAGAAATTAGAGAAATGAATGTTTTCCTTGGACTGCCCTTCTCATCACTCACACACAAATACAATATGCAAATCATATAAGAGAAGATAATGGCTTGTATAAGATGGAGTGCTGTAAAACATACTGTACTTAGATTACACATATTTCTCCGTACTTTTGTGTATATGTTCCCTTGCCTAGATGAGAAGGATGACGTGGCATGCCTGCTACCACTAGAGAGTCTACCTTAGATTAGTCATACACATTATACATATTATGATATATAATTATATTACAGGTCATTTGAACTATTAGTATGATATAATGAAAAGGATGCATTGCTGGGCATCATAGCTAGTGTGAGACACTATGAGACACATATGTGAGCATATGTGATGCATCTGCTTATCAGAGAGCCACATCAAAAGCCTATACAAATCTATGATGTCTTCATAAAACAGATAAAGTGTTTTAATAAAATAGTTAACAAGTTTAAGAAATAGAGAAACTATGGTATATATTGCTATAAATAATCTTTTGGCACTAAATACTTAAATGAGAATATTAAACACAGCGATGCCCATATGTACTTATACACATAGAGATGTGGAATGTATTTCTGTTGTTATATAAATAATTTTTAAAAGCACTATATCAGAGCTTGTGTTTCTGCTTTTTTTTATTTGTTTCTGCTTCTTTAAATAATAAAATCTGTTCCCAATGAACTACTAACAATTTCTTATGAAAAACTCACCCTGGGACCTGAGCAATAGTGCAGTAGTAGGCCATTTGCCTTGCATGCGGCTAATCCAGGGTGGAGCTTGGTTTGATCCCCAGCGTCCCATATGATACCCCAAGACAGGAGCTATTTCTGAGCGTATAGCCAGAAATAACACCTGAGCATCACAGGTTGTGGCCCAAGAACCCCCCCAAAAATCCCACCCTTTTGATTATTTTCATGTAATTATAAGGTGAATGGTGAGCATTGAGATAAGATCATCTATTATCAGGAAAATATAAGTGTTTCAATAAAAACGTTCATATAGCTATTTCTGGGTATTCTACCGATCACAGATCTCTAAGGAATCACTAAATAAATAACTGTTGATTTATAACTTAAAACACTTTAATAGCATGTGAACCACAACTTCAATTCACTGAAAACCATTTTCTAACAACAGCCATCAAAAAAATCTCTTTAGAGACAGCTCAAGAAAATATCCAAATTATTCCTCCCTCAGAAATTCTAATCATTTTCATTTTCTTCTCTAAAAGCATAGACCACTAATATATATCAAAATAATAATATATATTCTTGTATATTTACTATTCCAAATTAATTTCAGGGCCATATGATCCACTTCTTCAAAAAATGTCATGGGTATTCTAATAGGGACTCTATTAAATGTGTACAATGAGTTGAGAAATATTGTCATTTTAATCATGTTACCAAGAGCAGGTTATTTCCATTCCTTGTCTCTTCATTTTTTCTTGAAAAAGTGTTTTGTAGTTTTCTTATTATAGGACTTTTTTATATCTTTATTTAAACATATTGATTACAAATATGATTGTGATTAGGTTTCAGTCATGTAAAGAACACCCCCTTCACCAGTGCAACATTCCCACCACCAATGTCCCAAATCTCCCTCCATTCCACCCCACCACCACCTGTACTCTAGACAGGCTATTCTGTTCCCTCATTCATTCACAATGTTATGGTAGTTCTCAGTGTAGTTATTTCTCTAACTGCACTCACCACTCTTTGTGGTGAGCTTCATGAAGTGAGCTGGAAGTTCCAGCTCTCCTCTCTATGTCTCTGAGGATTGTTGCAAAAATGACTTTTATTTTTCTTAAAACCCATAGATGAGTGAGACTATTCTGCATCTATCTCTCTCCCTCTGACTTATTTCACTCAGCATGATAGATTCCATGTACATTCATGTATAGGAAAATTTCATGACTTCATCTCTCCTGACAGCTGCATAATATTCCATTGTGTATATGTACCACATTTTCTTTAGCCATTCATCTGTCGAAGGGCATCTTGGTTGTTTCCAGAGCCTGGCTATTGTGAATAGTGCTGCAATAAATATAGGTGTGAGGAAGGTATTTTTGTGTTGTATTCTTGTGTTCCTAGGGTATATCCCTAGGAGTGGTATAGCTGGGTCGAATGGGAGCTCAATTTTCAGTTTTTGGAGGAACCTCCATATCGCTTTCCATAAAGGTTGGACTAGATGGCATTCCCACCAGCAGTGGATAAGAGTTCCTTTCTCTCCATATCCCAGACAGCACTGATTGTTCTCATTATTTGTGATGTGTGCCAATCTCTGTGGTGTGAGATGGTATCTCATCGTTGTTTTGATTTGCATCTCCCTGATGATTAGTGACGAGGAGCATTTTTTCATGTGCCTTATTATAGGACTTTTACCTCATAATTAAGTTGACTCCAAGGTTCTTGATTTTCTAAGGCACAATTGTGAATGGGGTTGTTTTTTAATATATTTTTTTATCTTTCATTATTTTGTACAGAAAAAACAGGGAGTTTTATGTGTTACATTTGTAGTCTACCAAGTTAATATACAAAATTATTGTTTGTGGAAGCTTTTTTGTAGTCTTTAGGATTTTGTAAAAACAACATCATGTCATCTGCAAACAGTGAGAACTTCAATTCTCTTCACTTCATGATTCTTATGTGGATACCCTTGATCCTTGATATCTTTCTCTTGCTTAATTTCTAGGGTAAGTAATTCCAGTGCTATATAGAATGTAAGTAGTAAGAAGGGGAAACATTTTCTTTTGTCAGATCATAGAGGAAAGGCTTTTTCCCCTCATTAAGTATAATACTTGCCATGGGTTTTTGGTAAATGGCTTTACAATACTGAGGAAAGTTTTTTCATTTACATCTTATTGAGAGTTTTTATCATGAATGGTTGCTAGACCTTGGCAAATTATTTCTCAGCATCCACTGAAAAGAGCATATGATTCTTGTTTTTTCTTTTTTGATATTATATGCTATATTAATTGATTTGCATATGTTAAACCATCCTTGAATTCCTGGAAGAACAAAGAAAAATACTTGACAAAAAGATGTGAGGCATCACTTTCCCCAAGTTAAAAAGGTAATATAAATCAGCATGGTATTATAATAAAGACAGACCTTCATATCAATGGAATAGACTTGAATATTCAGAGATGAACCCATGGGTTTATGATTAGTTGATCTTTGATTAAGGAACAATAAATACAAAATGAATAAAGGAAAGCCTCTTCAACAAGTGGTGTAAGGAAAACTGGTCAACTACATGCAAAAAGAAATGAACTCAGACCTCTCTTAAACACCATTCATGAAGGTCAAATAAAAAAGAATTAAAGACCTTGATATAAGAGCTGGAACCATAATGTTCATAGAGGTATATAAGTAGAAAGCTCCACGACATGGAAGCTAAAGGCATTTTCAAGGTTAAAAGACCACTGGCCGTACAAGTTTAAGTAACAATAAACACATGAGACTATACTAAATTGAGAAGCTTGAGCACCTTAAAGGAAACAGTAACTGAGGATACAAAGACAACCTATGGAATGAGAAAAACTATTCATACAATACCCATTTGATGAGGGTTCAATGTCTAACGAGGCAGTGAGAGAACATCGAAAGAAAAGAATATCTAAGTCCATGCAAAAATTTGGAGTATAAATGAACCAGTATAGATGAGCAAAATATACATGAAAAAAAAATGGTACACATCCCTAATCAACAGGGAAATGCAAATCAAAACAACAATGCAATATCATCTCACAATACAGAGACTGGTATACATACAAAGAACAAAAACAACCAGCATTGGCATGATTGAGGGGAGAAAGGGACTCTCATTCACTGATGGTAGGAATGTGTACTGATCCAGCCTTTCATATTCCAATGTGAATATTCCTCAAAAATACTAGACATTAAGTTTTCATATGATCCAGCAATAACACTCTCAGAGATATATTCTAGGGACAAAAAAGCACAATATAAATATGCCATCTGCACTAGAACATTCATTGCAGCACTTTTGGCAATAGCTAGAAATCGAAAACAACCCAGGTACTCAATAATAGATGAGTGGATGAAGAAAGTGTGTTACATATATAATGGAATACTATACATCTGTTAGGAAAAGTGAAATTTTCTTATACATGGATGGATATGGTGATTATTATAGTGAGTGAAAAGTGGGAAAGGGTTAGGCAAAAATAATATCACTCATTTGTGAGATATATGGAAAATAATAGGTAGTGTGGCAAAACATCCAGAGACAATAGAGAAGAGGGCCAGGAGGACAACTCCATAGTAAGAAGCTTGCCACAAAGAGTGTTGAATTCATTTTGTGTAGTAAACCGAGAGCTGTGACAATGATAGTTCGAACTGATCACTCTGGACAAGAACTTCGTGCTGAAAGAGATAAAATATTATGCATGATTCTCCTTCATTAGCAATAGTGTAAACCACAATGTCAATTAAAAAAAAAGAGAGTGAATAAAGAGAAAAGCAGGCAGTGAGAGGGAAACTGGGAACATTGGTGGTCGGAAATGTGCCCTGGTAAAGCTTAGTGAAGCATTGTATGACTGAAACTCAATCATGAACAATTTTGTGATCGTGATGCTTTAATAAATATAAAAATATATAATATAAATATGTAAGTATATAATATAAATCTAAAAATAAATATAAAACAACAACATCAAGGTAAAACAATTAAGGAAGTTTTTACCACATTTTAAAAGTTAGATAAATGTGGACTGGATAATTTTGAAGATAAGGAAATGAGAAACTAGCTGTATAATTAAAACAAAGGATGCACATAAGGGATTAATACCATTTAAAATGTCATAGTATCAATCTAAACTTCTAAAGGATCTCTAATATCATTATAAAGATCTCTTGTATTTGATCTTATTAATACTTTAATAGTGAGTTCTCTAAAATATGTAAAAATATCTAACATGCAAATAGATGTCATAAAAATGTGTGTAGGATAAAAAGCTGTTGAAATAAGAACATATGTCAAATAACAGGTGGAACATGAAAAGTAAATAATTATAAGAATGAACATAAATTCCTGGATTTGGAATCAAAGATTTAACTATGCAGGTACAGAATGGAAAAGACATTGGTTACAACAATAGTATTTTACTTATATTTTAAAAATAAAGAGAGGCTTGGACATTTGGGGTTAAAATATATAAAATCGAGCCAGCTTTAAAAAGTGGGTTAGGAGCTGAAGAGACAGTATAAGAAGCTTTCCTTGCATAAATTAACTAATTCTTGGCACATTATTGATGTTCTGGGCACCTACAGGAGTCATACTTTTGTACAGGATCAGAAAAAAGTGCTTACAGACTAAGGGTGTGACCCACAAACTTAAAGACAATTTATATTTAAGTTATATTAATAAGAGTGGAGTGCTTTAAATAGGGAAACAACTAATCTTGCCTGTATAGACCACACTTGTATATGATTTTCAGTTCTGGCAATCATAATTTAAGAAACACTTTACATAATAACAGTCAAGCTGATATATTTTATAATATATACGGCAACATATATGTTTTAACATGAGATACCAAAAATATGCTACAATACTGTGTTAATGCCTCCCAAAATGATTGGAATATTTGGGGCAAATTAACTCATATTTATTTTCATCTTCATAAAAGGAAAATAATAGGAATGCATCCAAGATTTATAAAACGCTCACAAAGCTCAAGATCAAAAATCCATTAACCAGGGTGGGAGCAGTGGTGCAAGCGGTAAGGTATCTCTGCCTTGTGCGACCCCACCCCCCCCCCCCGGGACCCCTGCCTGCAGGAGAATTGGGGAGTCACGAGTCACGAAGAGGATCCGACCTGAAATGAAAAGAGGGGCTGGGAAAATAATGAGACTCAAGGCGAGGATTCGATCAAGAGTCCACTTTAATGAGGGAAAAACAAGCTTATATACCATGAGCAAAACAAGGAAGGTAGGGGGTAGTAATTTTCCACAGGAATATTGTTTTTCAAAGTTAAAGTTTACAGAGCTATCTTTTAACCACAAACTATACGTGGCTTTTCAGCTAAGTCCCTTGCAGTTGTTTTTCAGCTAGGTCCCTTGCAACAGTGTTTCAGATCTAGTCTTAACTCAGGCCTGTTTACACATCTCTTTACTGAAGCATATTGTGGTTTATGCTTAAGCCCTTTTCTGTTATGTCCGGGGGGTGGGTGGGTGGGAGGAAATGCCTGCAGCTGCAGTGTGCAGCTTGTCACATAGTTTTAACTCAGGCTTCAGAAACTCCATTTTTTTCTCTAACTGAAGGGCCTCCAACAGCCTTGCACGCTAGCCTAGGATGGACCGTGGTTCGATATGCCGGCATCCCATATGGTACTCTAAGCTAGGAGTGATTTCTGAGCACATAGCCAGGAATAACCCCTGAGCATCACCGGGTGTGCCCGCCCCAAAAAAAAACCATTAACCACATCCAAAAAATGGACAGTTTCCTAAAGAATTCATTCAGATGGTTAGTAGGCAGGTATATGAAAGAGTACTTATTATCAGATATTATTACATTTGTGTAAATCCAAATAATAATGACATATTATCCATCAGTGTAACATGATGTGTGTATATATATGTATATATATGTGTGTGTGTGTGTATTCACTGTTGGTGGGAATGCCATCTATTTCAACCTCTATGGAAAACAATAAGGGAATTTCTCAAAAAAAGTCCTAGAACTCCCATATAACCCAGTGAAACGCTTCTTAGCATCTCTCTTCAAAATACATAAATGCTAATTCAAAAGAATATATGGACACCTGTGTTCATTACAATGCATATTACAATGATATGGAAAAATGTCCAAACACAAATGGCTGAATATTGATGTCTTGACATAATCACACAAATGAATACTATGAAAAGTAATGATGAAATGATGAAATTCAACACTATGTGGATAGAATTAGAGGGCATTGTGTTAAACAAAATCAGTCAGATAGAAAGAACCAGATACAGAATTATCTTTTTTAATCAAACTAAATAGTCAAAGGCAAAGGAAAAGAGGAAATTAAACTATCTCTGTTTGCAGATGACATAATGATATACATCTAAAATCTCAAAGAGTCTATAGTAAAGAGTCTATAGAGTCACAGAAAACCTCCTAGAATCAAACTAATAGAGCAAAGTGGCCAGCAAAAAGCCAATACACAAAATACAGTTGCATTTTTATACAAATAATAACTCAGAGGAGAAAGAGATCAAGGAGTCGATCTCATTTAAAATAGTGTCCAAAACTATCAAGCACCTACGAATCAACATAACAAGAGATATGAAAGACTTACAGCATGAAAACATCAAAAACACTTCAGAAAGAAATTGAAGAAGAGCTAAGGAAAAGAAAGAACGTTCCGTGTTCATGGCTTAGAAGAATCAATATCATCAAAACTACCATATAGACTAAATTCAAACTCAAACCCTATTGAATTCATACAACATTTTTCAAGAACATATAACAATCATTTATAAAGTGTGTATGGAATCATAAAATACTTAGGGTAGCCAAATTCATATTAAAAAACAAGAAACTGGGAGGCATCTCCGTACTTAAATTGAAGCTCTACTACAAAAACCAAAGTGATAAAAAGAGCATGGTATTTGAAAAAAGATAATTTTTTTCAGACTAATGGGTCAGAATAGAATATTCAGTGATAAACTCCAAGTATATGATCAAATAATATTTGACAAAGGAGCCAATAATTTTAAATGGAATAAAGGCAGTCTCTTCAACGAATGGTGTTGGAACAATTGAATATCTACTTGTAAGAAATTAAACATTGATCCGTATCTCACACCTTACACAAAATTCAATTAGACCCAAATCCATAAAGTACATCTAGGAAAAAATAGGAAGAATATTCTGAAACTTAAACTTCAATAAAGTCTTCTATGAATGGATGCCAATGGCAATAGCTGTAGCATCAAAACTGAATAAATAAACTATATAAAACTAAAACATTTCTGTATGACAAAAGAACCACGAGCTAAAATTAGAAGACAGCTAACTGGATGGGATGAAATTTTTGCACTCACACATCTGATATACATTTGATATCTAGGATATGTAAATTATTTACAAAGGTTAACTCCACAAAACCTAAAAACCCCATCAAAATGATGAGAAGAAATAAACAGACACTTCTCTGAGGAAGATCAATAGATGTACAATAGAAACACAAAAAATATCCATCAATCCTTATATTATGGAAATCCTAGTCTATACAATACTTAGATATTATGCTACACCAGTGAGGTTGGCACAGATCAAAATACAGGGGCCAATTTCTGTTGGCAGGGTGAGAAAGGAACTCTCATCCATTGTTGATGGGAATGTTGCCTGGTCCATCCCCTATGTTAAAAAGTATGGAGGGTTCTCAGTAAACTCATTATTGATCTGCTATATGATCCAGCAACTTCCATTTTTAATATATATATCCACAGGACAGAAAAACATTTGCCCAAAAGGAGGAATGCACACTGCTATTCATTGCAACACTCAATAGTATAGCTAAGACTTGAATCAACCATTGTCCAAACAACAGATGAGTCTATCATTAAGATGTGGTACATATATACAATGGAATCTTACATATCTGTTAGAAATGATACATTTAAACAATGTGCAGCAACAAATGGAACTAGAAGATATTATGTTAAGTATTATGTTAAATAAAGTAATCCAGGAAATGGGTAAATACAGAATTATCATCAATTATATGTAGGTATGTGGTATTTAGAATAACTGCAAAAAGGAGCACAGTTGTCTAAATGGTACTGGCCTAAAACACCGTTGGCTCAAGAGTATAGAGAGGAGAAGTAAAGAAACTGAGTAGACTTAGAGAAAACAAAAGATTAAATTATTTTATGGCCCGGAGAGATAGCACAGCGGCGTTTGCCTTGCAAGCAGCCGATCCAGGACCAAAGGTGGTTGGTTCAAATCCCGGTGTCCCATATGGTCCCCCGTGCCTGCCAGGAGCTATTTCTGAGCAGACAGCCAGGAGTAACCCCTGAGCACCGCTGGGTGTGACCCAAAAAACAAAACAAAAAAAAAACAAAACAAAACAAAAAAGATTAAATTATTTTATATTCTTCAAAGTGACCTACAGCAATGGGTAGATTGAGCCATTGTTCAATTAACTGCTCTTTATAGATGTATATAATAATGTTCTAATGATTTTACCCACAGAAACAGGTATAGAATGTGTTTGGAAGCAGCCATGGGCTTTCACTACAGTGCTCCCTATAAGAAGGTTTTAGTGTACTGGGTTCGGAGATGTGGCACAAGTGGTAAGGTGTCTTCCTTGCATGCGCTAGCCTAGGATGTGCTGTGGTTCAGTCCCCTGGTGTCCCATCTGGTCCCCAAGCCAGGAGTGACTTCTGAGCGCATAGCCTGGAGTAACCCCTGTATATCACCAGGCGGGGTCCAAAAACCAAAAATAAAATGTTTTAGTGTATTAAGTTGAATATCTATAATAACTCTTTAATCTTTTGTTTACACTGCTTCTGGAAGATATATATATATATATATATATATTTATATATATATATATATGTTGGTTGCCCTAGTTTCTAATTACAGTGCTATATTATATTAGACTTCAAATACAGTGCTCATTCTGATAATGTCTCGACACATTCTAATCTATTAATTTTCCACTTGTTTATGCCTGTTAATATGATCTAATGGTTATGTCCAAAGAAATCATGAGTTTAGGAAATGACATGTCATAGACTCTCACTACAGTGCTCATTTATTGAGTATGTTTTGCAATTTATTTTCAATTAAAGTTTACTATTATGTTCAATTCAATTTACTATTAATTGAATTCAGTTCACTTTACTATTATATCATAATTCCCATGTTTTTCTGTTTGCTTTCATGAAAGAAGCATGGTCTCGAAGACAGCTAGGGCATGGGAGAGGATAGAAATGGAGGACATGGATGTTGAAGAATTTGCACTGGTGAATATTGTGTGCATTTTATGTCTGAAACCCAATTACAAACATGTTTGTAAACATAGTGCTTAAATAAAGAGATTATTATTTTTAAAAAGTATGTTCTATGCACAATCTAACCCAGGAAACCTTTGTTGTATTAGCAAAGTTTACCTTCATTAATGCTGATTTGCCTAGGAATTGGAAAACCACCTTTATATATTTTAAGCCCCCTGACCCATTCTCCCCTGGTCTTTTATTTTTCAACAGCAACCTATGGATTGATCTTCTTTCTCTGTATATGTGTTTGAGAGTGTGTGTGTGGTTACAACCTCTATGTCTGTCTAATGTCTGTCTGTCTTGTACATAAAATCTGCTATGTTGTATATATTCCTTCCCACTGTCAAATATAACCCTTCCTTTTCCCCGTACTACTTTACAAATCATTTTCTATCCTTTTGCTTTCACTCCTGATTTGTTATTTCTCCCTATTTAACCCTTTTTATCCTCAGTTTTTAACTCCTCAGGAAGCTGAACGTTATTCCCAATCCAAACTGCTGCCAGCCAGCTCCCAAAGTGACAGAACAACCTCCCAGCTCAGCCCTGCCTCTGCCCCAAAACAAGCTGCTGCCACCTCTACTACTGATTTGCTCTTTGCAGGCTTTTTCTCCCACCTCCCTTTGGTCACTACCTGTTGTTCCTACCAGATTCAGCTTTTGAGAGACACTTTTTGCTCGAGGACATTTCCGGATCGATGACTGCTGCGATCCATTTTTCAGATTCACAAGACAATGTCGCAGGCTGTAGCTGTGCTCTGGATTTTATCCCTCTCCCCAGACTATTTAAAAAACGTAAAGAGGATATCTATATTTCTTTATGTGTATTTCTTGAATAGGTATTATTCTTATTGTGTATTTGCTAATATAGGGGTAGTACTCCCTACCCCTTTTTTCAATATGTTTAGTAGGAAATTCTAATATATAAATTTCTCTTGGGTTTGGAATTCATGTTAGAACCAGGTTATAGGGATAGCTTAACTTGTTATTTTCACCCATATATGCACAGTAGTATACTGTGGCATTGTCCCTTTTTGCCAGGAACATTGAAATGGGGAAATCTTATTTATACAAAGATGTTTTTTTATCTAATAAGGATAGGAACTCCTAAACTTTTTATTGCAAGAGGGCTTTTCACCCTCAATATTTGTCCTAGTGACTTTACGTAGGCTTCAGTCAATTGGACATCTGCCATTCATCTCTGAATGTTGGATCCAATCTTTGTAACAAACTGGGGAAGGCCCTAATGTTGCCCTGGCACTTACTTGCTCCATAGTATATGCTCCATAGATTTGTTCCAAGTCATATGATACCCTGATGACTTGCTTTCATGATATGTTTTCCTGCTTCACCACCTAATAATGAGATGACACTTCATGACACCCTAACTTCCACATAAGATCTGTACAAAAACCAGAGTCTGTAATTGCTGAAGCCTGACTGCAACGACTGTGATTGAGGACAACTTTTCTTGTGATCATGAGAAAATCTTTGGAATTAGACAACTTGTGTATGACCAGAATTTGTAGTTGGTCTCAGGCTTTATGGGTAGGAACATCCTGTTTTTAGTCCAAAGTTTTTTTTTCTTTATATTTTCTCCAACTTTTGCTGTTCCTATGCAAGAAACAGCCACCCCTTTTTTATATCTTTTAGATAGGGGGTCCCACCTTTGCCTTGGGGCACCAGTTACTTTGTTTTTACCTCATATTTCTGCATTTATCAGTAAAATTAATAGGAGTAAAAATAAAGGAGAGGGGACAAGGGTCAAGTGGTCTCAGGTGCACTGATGGAGTTAATAAATGACAGAATTAAATATCCAAGCCAACGTGAACAACAATAGAATCAAGAGACCCAAACTATCATGATTTAAACTAAAAATGGGTCTATTACGCTGACAGTCCAGGAGCCGAAGGGCGGTGGTGTATGATGTACTCTGGGAACATTGGTGGAGAGAGGTTGACACAAATGGTGGAAATGGCCCTCATTCACTATATGTCTGAAATCCAATTATGAAGGACTTTGTAAATCACAGTGGTTTCAATAAAATAAAATTAAAATTACTTTAAGAATTGTTTGTAGTTTTCAAAGTAAATTGTTTTAAGATAAATTGCATATATACACATATATACAAAATAATATATAATATATGACTTTTTAGCCTTAAAACTAACCCTAATTTTTATGGGGTATTTTTATTTTAAAAATGTAATACTATATATATCAGCTGAGACCACTTTGCTATAGGGATAATTTGAAATTCATTGTAAGTAGAAATATATATTTTAAAGAGAAAGGAATAATATAGTAATCTGCCTCATAAGCTTCTTTTAGTAACATGAAAGTAAATAGATCTCTGTGATGCTTAGCATATTGAAAGAGATAAATACCACCTGAATACTTGAAAAATATCTGTGATTTCAATCACACAAGTAAACAAAGTTTAAAATCAATATATTAAAATTAACAATTCTCTAATTTTTGTATTGCAATTGGATAATGGAACCAGTTGCTGACTGATTTTTCCAGAGCAACTCTGATGTAGCTGTAGATATGCATGTTTAATTATTTAAGGTATAAAACAGCACTTTTAGTTCAGATCATACCCAATTTGTCAAAATTTATTTTTTTAGTTACACAGTTGTTCATGAGTTTAAATCATAAAATATCCAGCACTGATACCTCCACAAATGTACATTTTCTACCACCAATGTCCCAAGTTTCCATCCACCCTTTGCCACTCACCTGCTTCTATGGCACTCATTTTCCTTCTCTCTATCATTCTTTGCTTTACTTTTATCACCATGGTGTACAATAATGTTATTTAAAGGGTACATGGATGTCATTTTACCTCCATTCAGCACCCAATTAGTTCTAACCAATCAGTTCTAGCAACCAATCAGTTCTAACTATCTTTGAATTAGGAGTTTAGTCTTTGCCCCAATTACTTTCTTCCATTTTTGTGACAAACTTCCTACCATAAATCAGTCCTCTTAGTCTTCATATAGATTCCCTTTACATATTATTTCTATATAATCATTTTATAAATAACCCATAAAAGAGTGTTGTTGTTGTCACTCTATATCTATCCCTGTACCTCTGAATCATTTCACTTATCATAATACTTACTATATCTATGCAAGTGTGAGCAAGTTTCATGACTTCAAGTTTTTTTTCTAACAATTGCATTTAATTCTACTGTTTAGATGTAACATAGTATTTTTATGCAGTCATCTAGTCTTAAATACATGTGCTGCTGGCTACTGTTAACATTGTTAATAGTGCTGCAATGAATATAAGAGTGTAGGTGTTTATTTTCTGCATTGGGTTTTTTTTGGCTCCAAGCAGATATACCAAGGACAAGTATATGGCTCATATGGGATCTCAATATCTATTTTTGAGTAAAATCCATATTGTTTTCAAATAAGGCTAGACAACTCAACATTTCCAAAAGCAGTAAATGAGTGTCCTTTTTCCCTGCATCTGCAACAGCACAGGTTTTCATGTGTGCCAATCTCTGTGGCAAACCATTTTTTTTAATTATTAAAAAATTCCTGGGCCCAGAGAGATAGCTCAGCGGCGTTTGCCTTGCAAGTAGCCGATCCAGGACCAAAGGTGGTTGGTTCGAATCCCGGTGTCCCATATGGTCCCCTGTGCCTGCCAGGAGCTATTTCTGAGCAGACAGCCAGGAGTAACCCCTGAGCACCGCCGAGTGTGGCCCAACAACCAAAAAAAAAATTCCTTAGGCAAGACAGCTATTGCTATGGATAAGCACCTGCTTTGTATATAGCCAAACTGGTTCGATTTTGACACCACATATGCTCTCCCAAACCCTACCAAGAATAAGGACTGAGTACTGCTGAATGTGGCCATGCATGTATATAATATGCATATATTAACATAGGATCATTCATAAGATAATAATATAAGGAAAAACATTCAAATAATAAAAATTTTTGTTTAACACTAGTATTATTCTGGGCTTATTCCTGACTCTTCTCAGGGATCATTGAAACAGGGACTGTGGTTTACTCTCTTTCTTGTCCTAGAATCACTGAATTTTTACCATTTGTTTACCATTATTTCTTGTTATATTTCTAAACATGTTTATGTCTGCTTCTGATAAAGCAACTATAGAGTTACTAGGAAGTAAGTGAAGCTTTACAGCATAATTTAGTATACCAAGGCATATTATATAATATGCAATCATTGTGAAACCTACGCATGTAAAATTTAAGGTGATGAAAATCTAAAATATAAACATTTGTGGATGTGTATGGGGGCAGTGGTTTAGGTCATATCTGACTGTACTCAATACTTATTTCCAGTTCTGCGTTAGGATAATAACAAGTGGACACAGGCAAACATGTTGTTTGTAGTGCTCAGGGCTTATTCCTAGATCTTCACTGAAGGATCTTTCTTGGAAGTGGTCAGAGATCCATATGGGGTGGTGGAAATCCAACAAGGATATGCTGCGTACAAAGCAAATACTCTACCTACTATACTATCACTCCAGCTTTCCTCTTCATCTAGTTTACATATATGATATGAATGGGGCGAGACTGATAGTACTGAGGTAGGATGAAGAAAGAAAGGAAGGAAGGGAGAGAGACAGAGAAATAGAAAGAAAGAAAGAAAGAGGAGAAAGAAAGAAAGAAGAAAGAAAGAAAGAAAGAAAGAGAAAGCAAGAAAGAAGAAAGAAAGAAAATAAGATAGAAGAAAGAAAGAAAAAGAAAGAAAGAAAGAAAGAAAAAAGAAAGAAAGAAAGAAAGAAAGAAAGAAAGAAAGAAGGGAGGGAGGGAGGGAGGGAGGGAGGAGGGAGGGAGGGAGGGAGGGAGGAAGGGAGGAAGGAAGGAAGGAAGGAAGGAAGGAAGGAAGGAAGGAAGGAAGGAAGGAAGGAAGGAAGGAAGGAAGGAAAGAAAGAGAAAGAAGGGGCCGGGAAGGTGGCGCTACAGGTTAGGTGTCTGCCTTGCAAGCGGATGGACCGCGGTTCGATCCCCCGGTGTCCCATATGGTCCCCCAAGCCAGGGGTGATTTCTGAGCGCATAGCCAGGAGTAACCCCTGAGCGTCAAACGGGTGTGGCCCAAAAACCAAAAAAAAAAAGAAAGAGAAAGAAAAACAAAGAAAGAAAAAAAGAAAGAGAAAGGAAGGAAGGAAGGAAGGAAGGAAGGAAGGAAGGAAGGAAAGAAGGGAGGATGGAAGGGAGGAAGGATGAAGAAAGGAAGAAGAAAGGAAGAAAGAAAGAAGAAATAGAAAAGAAAGAATAAGAAAGAAATAAAGAAAGAAAAAAGAAGAAAGAAAGAAAGAAAGAAAAAATGAGGAGGGAGAAAAATTTATGAACATACAAATATAAAATTTATTTATTTTAATTAAAAATCCTGTGCTTAAAACAAAACTACAGGCAGGAAAAATGATAAAAATATTTTATTTTAAAACTGAAAACTAACTTCCTCTCTAGGACAGGTTGGAAGCCTTGACAGCATGGGGAATAGTATGGCTCCAGGCCAAAGGCCCTTTTGCAAAGCTTAGGGGAGACTATGGTGCTTGGCCTCCCTACCAACAGCCTTCCCTCTCCTTCCTCCTGGAACTCAGGGATTCTCTGAGCCCTGGCCCAGGGATCCAGCAAGGTTTGGTGCGGGGGAACAGTTTAAAGGGGAACCCAGGCTTTCCCCAAACCCCGCATGTACAAATGGATTGGGGTTAGGAGCACTAGCAAACTTACGGCTTCCAACACAATTAAGGAACTAACTTCCTCTCTGGGACGGGTCGCAAACCTTGCCAGCATGGAGAATAGTTCTTTGCTCCTCATGAAGCAGATCATTATCCTCACTCAAGCCAGCTGCCAGCCAGCTCCCAAATTGAAAAAATAGACTCTCACCCTGAGAAGACACCAATACTCTGTTCCTCTTAATCTACTCTCAGCGGCCTCCTATCCTCTACCTTTCTTCACTGTGTTTCTGTGCTTGCTACCATACTCAGTTTCTGAGAAGCCCCCACTCAAAGACATTCCCTGATACGGGACTGCTGGGAGTATTTTGCAGACTCCAGATGGCCAAATCACAGAGCAAAGTGGTGTCCCAGATTCAACACCCTCCCTCCTGACTATTTCTGAAGATATAAAATGAACATGTGTATCTCCTTTGTATATCTTAGATGTATTCCCTTAACATCTATAACTCTTTTTGAATATCCTCTTATATAGTGACAATTTTGTCTACTGGTTTTTATTGTTTGTTCCCCCCCCCCCCTTTGGGATCTGTTCAATAAGGATTTCTGGTAGAAGAGATTTTTTAGAATTAATGTTAGAACCAAGTTATGGGGAATTTTGGACTTGTTCCCTCAGCCCCCAGATGTACCAATAATAACTTGTGGCATTCTTCCTATTTTGCATAGCCACATTAAAATGAGAAAATATCGCACATGCAAACAAGTTCTTATCTAATAGAGATGGGAACACAACTTTTGTTGCAGTTGGGCCTTATACCCTGAACATTGGCATAATAACTTGGCTCAGGCCTCAGAAGAGTGGGTATTGCCCATACACCCCTGAACCATGGATACCATCTATGGAAACAACCACAATTTTCTATAACATTACCAGGAAGTAAACCTCTACCCGGGAAAAATCCTACCACTGCTCTGGCATTCACTTACTCTAAGGAGTGCTCTCTTATCACCCAGACGACTTAACAAAAGCAACAATCTGCTTGCAGAGCAGGTCTCTCCTCATCTAATAGTGAAGTGATACTAAAGGATGCTCCACATCAACCTGACTCGATCAAAGAAATGCACAGAAACTAGAATATTTAACTACAGGAATCTGACAGCAACAATAGCTAATGTGAGAAAAAGTTTCACCAGGACCACAAAGAATGACTCAGGGGTTGAGTAGCCTGGTATGCCTGGAGCCCAGAGTCGGTCTTATGCAATAAAGCCTCCTTGTAATTAGGCCAAGGTACTTTTCTTCCATTTTCCCCATATTTTGCTGGTCTTATGCAAACAATGGTGATTGCCACTCTCACACCATTATTACTGTATTTTTAACACTTACCTTTAAGAAAGAAAGAAAAATAACAGCTTACTGAAAAGAAAAAGAACAGCTTACTAAACTTAAAAACTAAATAACTGTAGTAAAATGCCTGTCTCAAATAGAGGCAGGGGATGGGAAGGAGGGAGGGGAGTGCATTGGTGGTGGGAATGTTGCACTGATGAAGATGGGTGTTCTGTTATGATTGAAATCCAATTACAATCATGTTTTGAATTATGGTGTTTAAATAAAGAATTTATATTTAAAAAATAAAAACTATAAACAAAAGTGGTGTTTTGACTATATTTTTAAAATTAAGTGTTTTTGTTTTAAAATTATCTTAGTTCAAAGCAATTTCAATAAAGTATTCCATTTTATTGAGGGATAGAATATGACTATATGGGCCCGGAGAGATAGCACAGTGGCATTTGCCTTGCAAGCAGCTGATCCAGGACCAAAGGTGGTTGGTTCGAACCCCGGTGTCCTATATGGTCCCTCGTGCCTGCCAGGAGCTATTTCTGAGCATACAGCCAGGAGTAATCCCTGAGTACCGCCGGGTGTGGCCCAAAAACCAAAATAAATAAATAAATAATACTTAAGAGTTAAAAAAAGAATATGACTATATGTAAATTATTTTTGCTAATGTTCTAGTTGGTCTTGTAACTCCTTATTATGAGGAAATAAAAAATTTATGCGCACTTTGCTTTTCTTATAAAGTAAAAGTATTTCCCATTTGAATCCTTGCCAACTTGTCAATTTTCAGATAAATCTCAGAGCACATTGTTTGCTTTCAGTATTTATCACAACTAATATTACTCATAACTAATCTGGGGAAAAGTATATATTTTTTCAGTTGAAAATTACCTATACATGTCTAAATTTAGAACTACTCAGGAACGTAGTAAACTTCAAATAAGAGCTGATATTTTTAGAAATACCTGACATTCTTGTGAATAGTTGCTGAAAAATCAGCTTATTATTCCAAAATTCTGATACTGAGTACCATAAGAAATTAAGAGAACTTTCTGTAATCTCACAATAACTTTTTTATTCATTATAAGAATTTTAGTCATTCTTATAATGATATATCTATTCTGTAAAGAAAAGCAGCTTTAGGATGCCTGAGTATAGAATATTACTTTCACTCAAAAATGTAAATTAAAGGACTAAGAGACAGCTAGGTGTAGAGTGTTTGCTTTGCTCATATGAGATTCGCTATTCTGACCTATATGCTGAGTGTAATCCTGATGAATTTACCATTTAGAGCCCCTGAAGTCAACAAATGTTGTAATCTCCTAGCACCACACTAAAATATCCAAGCAAAATATATATTAGTATTGATCATTGAAACAATGAAAAAAATAGGTAAAGGGAAAATAAAATTAATAATGCAATGTGTCATCTTAATATAAATTAAAGAGTCCTAGATTTGGTAGGGGAATGGTGAGGCCTTTGTGGGCTCGACCCAGCACCTGTAGACCCTATATACTGGCCGATCTGAAGATTGGAGGGTGAGGGTGGAGAGATTTACAAGGCAGTCAGATGAAGTTCCAGGAGTCAGCCAGATTTGTTTCACAGTCCTATCTGTCATGTACACCTCCTCACATGGCCTCTATACTAAGCCTTTTCCTAGCAGCTACTTCTCTACTCCTTCTGGCTCTCTCAGCTTCTGTCTCCCTTTGAGCTGTTTGTGATCACTTTGGTGATGCTCAATTGCTAATGCTGAATCTGATGCTGAATCTCTGATGATGATGTCTCTCAAACACTTCTCTCTCTAACTCTTCTTCTTATCCCCTTCTCTCTCCCCCATGCAGACTCCTCTACCAGCCCATTCCAGGTGTGGGCAGTTCTGATCATTCAGGTGGGATAAATAAGAAGTAGGGGGAGGGATACCCACATTCTCCACCTTTTTTGTTTTATTACAGAAGCATTATTGATAAGTCTGTAACAGGAATACAACAGAGATATATGTATAAAATTATTACGTAAGATACACAATATAACGCAGCAAGTGGGAAACATGCACTAGGATAGCTGAGAACATTCAAAACTCTAAAATGCATTCCCCCAGAATTGCGCAAACAACTATTAAAATTAGATACAAAATTTTCTGTTTTCAGTAAGGCAAAAAATCAAAACAATATCATACATAGAGATAAAACTCAATTTAATTAGTAAGAAATGACTGATGCAAATAGTCAAAAGATTGGCCTAGAAAAAAAAGTTGATTTTTTTGGAGGTAACCCAGGTGCAGTAAGTTCTAAAAGCATCTTCTTCTTTGTTGGTCTTCAGCTGGTCTTGGATTCTCCATCTTCTCCATCATCACCTTCTGTGTTAGGCTGCTGGAGTCTCTTAGATAATCTGCTGCAGATTAGGGGTTCGAGGTCCTTGTAAAAGGTGCCTCTCATAGAGAAAAAAATGGTAGACAGTGGCAGCATCTCTGGGCAGCATCTTCAACTCTTTCCCCTTCTTGTAGAATGTGTGCAGGAGAATCTCTAGGGAGCCCAGCATGTACAGAAATGCAGGCAGATAGACCAGAGCAACATGAAGCCATTCACAAAAGGACCCATATTCACCGATGTTCCAGTGAAAGGCAAAACAAATTCAGTCCAGCTCAAGGGGGCTGTCATGGTGATAATCCACCAAAGGGTCAAGTCACAGCACTCACCATCAATGAGGTTTCTTCTTAGGTCCAGGATTCAAGTCAATCCAAGGTTCGAAGGTCAGTTGTCTTAATATAAATTAGAGTACTAGAGTTGGTAGTAGGATGGTGAGGCTTTTCTGGGATCGGAGAGAGCCAGTAGGAGTAGAGAAGTATCTGCAAGGAAAAGGCTTAGTATAAGAGGCCATGTGAGGAGATGTGCATGGCAGTAGGGACTGTGAAGTAAAGCTGGCTGACTCCTGAAACTTCATCTGACTGCCTTGTGAAACTCTCCGACCTCACCCTGCAACCTTCAGACTGGCCACACTATAGGAGCTACAGGAGCCGCATAGAGCCCAGAAAGGCCTCACCAACCCCCGATCAACAATAGGACTCATTAATTTATATTAAAACAACACAATATGTATGTTAAAATTATTTTGGATGGGGGCTGGGGAGGTGGCGCTAGAGGTAAGGTGTCTGCCTTGCAAGCACTAGCCAAGGAAGGACTGCAGTTCGATCCCCGGCGTTCCATATGGTCCCCCCCCCAAGCCAGGCGCGATTTCTGAGCGCTTAGCCAGGAGTAACCCCTGAGCATCAAACGGGTGTGGCCCGAAAAACCAAAAAAATAAAATTATCTTGGATGGCCATAACAATGGTACAGAATTTCAAGCACTTGTTTTGCATGCTGTTGACGCTGACTTGATTGATCTCCAGTACTCCAATGCTTGCCAGAGCATTCTAGAAGTAATCATTCAATACAGAACTGGAGTAAGCCCTAAGCAGTGCCAGGTATCACTCCAAATGAAAATTAATATAAAATAAAATTATAGTGGTGTAATGTCACGTTTAATCAAAACTTAACCCATCTCCAAGACAATGTGACATTATGTGTATGAACACGCATATGCATGTATATATATGCATCTAGAGATTGTCAGATTTCGTGTGTGAAGAGGCTGTTTATTGTCTTCAGCTAACCACCACAAATAGCTGAGTCTATATCAATCCAACAATTCCTGTTTTAATAGTTTCTCAATACTGCTATAATAAATTATTATAAACCTTGTACTTTAAATTAGTATTACAGTATATTAAGTCATATTTATATATTATGTGGGAGTAGTCATAAGTATATATTTTATCTTAACATAAACAAGAGCTACAAATTAGAACTTTGAAACATATCTAACTAGGGTAAATACAAGACATCAACATTACTGTTTGCCTTTGTTAATGTCCTAGAGAATAATTCATTTACTTGTCTTTTGCAGCTTATAAAGACTATCCACAACTCTTGATGATTCATATTATATCCCTTCATTCTATTTCTCATATCACTTTATTCTCACACTATTTCTTTTGTCTTCCACTTCCACCTTAATATCCCTTGTAATTACATTGAGCTCACAAAATAACCCCAAATAACCTCCCAGTTGGAAGATTAAATAATTAACAGTCATAATTCTAATTTAATTTTTAATTTGTGCTTTAGATTTAATTTATTTTTTATGTTTAAAAATGTGGCTTTTGGGAAACATCAGTGCTTAAGGTTACCTTAAGTTTATCCTAGGCTGTGTTCAAGTTGCCAGGAATTGAATCTAGTCTGCCACATGCAATCTAAGACTGTTACTTCTGTACTATCTCTCTGAGCATTTGCATATCAAGTTTCAATCTCCCTTTTACATGGAACATAACATATTTTCATGCTCCAGTGTTATGGACACTTCATTCATTTCCCTTTTTATTTTAAGGCATTCATCTCCACTAAGAGTTTGGAAGAATGTATCACAACTACCAATAACAAATGAAACTGGAAGGGAATCCTTCTATAGTGGAATCCTTTTTGTGGGGGTTGGTTTTGGGTCACACCCCGCAGTGCTCCTGGCTCTACACTCAATTGCTCTTGTCATTCTCAGGGGACCATATGGGATGCCGGGATTCTAACCACTATCCTTTTGCATGCAAGGCAAATGCCCTACCTCCATGCTATCTCTCTGGCCCTACTTTATTATATTCTTGTGAAAGAGAGTTAAGAGCATCTAGCTTTACCATATCCAAATTCCTAAGACGTAGACATTCTGAGATAATTAATGTTCATTTCTTTATTTTGTCTTAATTTGGGGGCACTTTAAAGGCTAGACTTGGTGGTACTCAGGGATAATTTCAATGTCTTTGCTCAGGATTGATACCTGATAGTGCTCATGAATAATATGTGGTGCCAGGCATTAACTGGGGTCAGCCACAGGCAAGCAAAAGCACCTTACCTCTTATACTATGTACTCACAACTAACTTTAAATTGCTCAATTCTGGATAATTTTCTCTATAGTATAAGAAACTAATATGGTATTTCAAACTAAGTTACTGTTTTTATTTTCATATTTTTCCAAGATTTTATCAATATTTAATTAAAATCAATTTACTCCATTGATTTCAAGTTGGAAATAACAGGTTAGATTATCCCAGTTAACAACTAAACTTATAATTTCATGACATTTGAAATATAAAAGATATCCTACTACATATACAGTCATTATATTGCATCAACAATAAAGCTTATCCTAATTTAAGGTACAGACTGATTCTCAAAAATATAGGAATATTATCAGAAAAAAGACACCATAAACTAACTATAGCACAATATAATTATGCGAAATTTGTGGTAACTTTCAACTGAAATTGATGCTGTTGCATCTTTATTGCTAGCTTCTCAAAAATATAAAAGATTATTAGAGAAATGGCTCCATAAATGAGCTATAGTACAATACATGTAATTATGAAAAATTTGTGCTAACACTCAACTGAAATGTACACTGCTGAATCTATGTTGTTAGTTCAGTATTTTACATCTTTAGAAATTAAGGCTGCATTCTCTTCTTTATAAAACAAGAATGCTTAGATAAAATTACTACAAATAATTAAAATGCAGATTTATCTTTCAAATATTTGGTATATTATATGATTGACTTCTATACTAATAAATCTGTACTTGATTTATTCAGTTAAACTGTGGAGATAATCGAAACTTAGGTTTAGAAAGAACTGAGCTGGGGCTGAAGCGGTGATGGCAAGTGGTAGGGCATCTGCCTTGCACATGCTAACCTAGTGCGGACGTGGTTTGATCCTTCAGCGTCCCATATGGTCCACCAAGCTAGGGGCGATTTCTGAGCGCACAGCCAGGGGTAATGCCTGAGCATCACCGGATGTGGTCCAAAAACAAAAACATAAAACAAAAACAAAAAGAACTGAGCCATAGAGTCTTTTATTTCTTTAGTTTTATGTCCTATATGCCAAATAAATAATGTTGTTATGAGGTGGGCCACAACCAGAGGTGCCAGGGGATTACTCCCAGCTCTGTACTCAAGAATCTCTCTCAGCAATATTGAAGAGATCATACAGTCCTAGGAGTAGAATCCAGGCCTCCAACATGCATTAACTCTGCAAATAAATAATCATATAAATAACATAAATAAAATCTGTCTCTTACTGGTAATAAAGATTAAAATTGTGCACTTTCTTATATTGTGCACTTGTATTTTATTTGGTAAACAGTTCAGTAAAATTGCCTTTTTAATGCTGATCAAATGCATTTCATTGTTCTCAATAAGGGTAAAAAGGATACAAATTGCTTTAAAATTTGAAAGTGGTTCTCTTATAAGTGTGTTTTCAGATATGGCTTCATTCAATTATCCTTATTTTGTAGATGTAAAACAGGCACAGAGAGTGGAAGAATCTTGCTTAATATTCCATAGCTAGCAATTGCCAGTATTAAGATTCACAATTTCATTTATGTTCTGCATAAGAAAGAGTTCTAAGAACTTTAATAATCCTATTCTTCATTTCATAGGTCTCAGTACATTAAAATGAAACTATGCCTAGGAGTTTTATGGGTTGAATTGTGTTTCCTAAGAACTCACATGACAAAGTCTTAAGTTCCAATACCTCGTAATATAGCCTTGCTTGGAAATAATATAATTATAGCTATAATTACTTCAGATGAGGGCATTAGAATGGGTAATAATCCAGTAGTCGACTACTCTCCTTATAAGAAGTGGAAATACGGTAATAGAGACAAAAAACACACATAGAGAAAAAATGAATTAAAGTGACCTAAATATAAGAAGATGGCCATCTTATACCTAGGTAAAGAGATGCCTGAGACAGCCTAGAACAGGCTAACACCTTGACTGTATACCACTAAACTACAGCACAATAAGAAATCCAGCTATATTCTAAGGACTGCACATACACACACACACATACACACACACACCAGAAACATATGAGATATTAGAAAAGCTCTTCCTCTTCTGAAAGACAGACAAGCAGACTGCATGCTTTCATGAAAGTTTGGATAGAAAGAAGGAAGAAAAGGAAGGAAGGAAGGAAGGAAGGAAGGAAGGAAGGAAGGAAGGAAGGAAGGAAGGAAGGAAGGAAGGAAGGGAAGGGAAGGAAGGGAAGAAAGGGAAAGGAAGGAAGGGAGGGAGGGAGGGAGGGAGGGAGGGAGGAAGGAAGGAAGAAAGGAAGGGACAGAGGAAGGGAGGGAGGGAGGGAAAAGGAAAAGGAGGGAAGGAATGGAAAAGGAGGGAGGGAGGGAGGGAAGAGAGAATGGAAGGAGGGAAGGAAGAAAGAAGGAAGAAAGAAAGGAAGGGGAAGGAAGGAAGGGAAGGACGGAGGGAAAATGAGGGAAGGGAAAAGAAGGGATGGAGGGAAGGAAGGGAGAATGGAAGGAGGGAAGGAAAAGGAAGGGAGAAAGGAAGGAAGGAAAAAATAAAGAAGGAAGGTTAGAAGTAAGGTTGGAAGGAAGGAAGGAGGGAAGGAAGGAAGAAGTAAAGTAAGGAGGGAAGAAGAAAAGAACGTACGGAGGAAGGGAAGAAGGCGCTGATAACCCTCTTCCAGAAGCCCTGGAAAATTTGGCATTTAAAATTGACCATTAGGTCGCAGAACGCTAAGCGATCTTGCTTCAACATTGTTTGGACTAAACAGACCTTGGGACTCCTCGAACCACCGTCCTTTCCAGCCTTTCTTTTCCCAGTTGCAACCTGTGGAACCAACTCCTGGACCACTCTCTTCCCCCGGGAACCACCCAGCTCTGATTTGGGTGCTCCAGCTTTCACTGCCGAGCAATCATAAACTCCCAGATCCCTCAGATTTATTCCACTGAAGTGGAGGCTTCACCGCCTGGTGAACATGCATCTACGGGCCTCCTACACTTAACCTCTTCTTGGGCTTCTATGTCAGCCGCTACTATGTGGCATTGGAGGGCATGGGCCCCTTCTTGCAAGAGCTGGCGGAGGAGAAGCTTGAGGGTGCCCAGTGCCTCCTAAAGAGGCAAAACCTGCGTGGCAGCTGTGCCCCCTTCTTGGAGGAGCATTAACCTTCCCAGGATGAGTGCGGTAAAATGCAGGATTACTGGAAGAACCTGAACCAAGCCCTGTGGGGTCTGCATGCCTGGGCTCTGCCAGCACTGGCCTAATCCCCCCCATCTCTGTGACTTTTTGGAAACCCCCTTCCTGGAGGAGGAGGAGGAGGAGGAGGAGGAGGAGGAGGAGGAGGACGAGGACGAGGACGAGGACGAGGACGAGGACGAGGACGAGGACGAGGACGAGGAGGACGAGGAGGAGGAGGACGAGGAGGAGGACGAGGAGGACGAGGAGGAGGAGGACGAGGAGGAGGAGGAGGAGGAGGAGGAGGAGGAGGGGGAGGAGAAGGAGGAGGAGGAGGAGGTGAAACTGATCAAAGATGGGGGACCACAAGACAACATCTGCAGGCTCACGACCCCCCCAGGCTGGTTTGGGAGAGTACCTCTTCAAAAGGCTCACCCTCAAACACGACTGGGAGCTTCGGAAACTCTGTGGATTTAATGTGAAACTATGAAGAGAGGCCGGACTGATAAGAAAGTGGCAGGGTGTTTTCTTTACATGTTGCTGACCATGGGGACCCAGGTTGGATCCCTGACATCCCATGTTATCCCCTGAGCGTGCCAGGAGTGATTTCTGAGCACAGAGCCAGGAGCAACCCCTGAGAGCTGCCGAGTGTTGTACAAAAACAAAAACAAAATCAAACTCTTGAAGAAAAAGTCCAACGTTTTTCAAAAGGAAAGAAGTTAGAAACAAAATCAGATTGTGAGTGTGGGTTTGCCTTGGAAGGAAACTTTGGCTGCAGTTTTGCAAATTCCTGTCTATTAGAGGTTTACAAACTTAATTTGTCTTCTAGCTCCTTTTCAAGAAAAGAACAACACTCAATTGGAAACCTGCCATCTTTGACAATCAAAAAAAGTTCTCCCACAATTATAGCCAAGGTTCTGACCATTTCCTGAAAGTTTCTAGAGGCCAACTATGGGAAGTGGTAATTTGCATACTTGAAGTAACTCAGGACTCTTTCATCTCCAGTTGTCGTCATGCCGCGGCTGGAAAGCCACATTTGGCCCTTTACACTTTTTTTTTTTTTTTTTTTTTTTTTTTTGGTTTTTGGGTCACACCCGGCAGTGCTCAGGGGTTACTCCTGGCTGTCTGCTCAGAAATAGCTCCTGGCAGGCACGGGGGACCATATGGGACACCGGGATTCGAACCAACCACCTTAGGTCCTGGATAGGCTGCTTGCAAGGCAAACGCCGCTGTGCTATCTCTCCGGGCCCCCTTTACACTTTTTAATGCGGCTCTTCTGTGTGCCGGGCGGCCGCTCCAGAAGTCAGGACTCTGCTCCTAGCCTCTGTCAGTGCGCGCCCTGTGTGGCTCTCAAAATAAATTTCAATCGTGGTTTTGGCGAGATTTGGCTCAGTTGAAAAAAAAGGTTGCCCACTACTAAACTACATTTTCATCGAAAACTAGACTCCAGGGGCCTGAGATATGGCACAGTCATAAGGCATCTGCTAACCTAGGACAGACGGCGGCAGTTTGACCCCCCCCTCCGGAATCTCATATGGTCCCCCAAGCCAGGAGCGATTTCTGAACGCATAGCCAGGAGTAACCCCCAAGCATCACCTAGTGTGCCCCTAGAATACCAGTCTCCATTTAGTTCCTTCTGTTTTGCTCAAATTGATTTGTAGCATTTTCTAATACATAATATAACTGCAGATTATTTTTCTCTTTTATTTGTTTTCCTTGTGTGTGTGTGTGTGTGTGTGTGTGTCTGTGTGTGTGCCACCATCTGGATGTGGCTAGGGCTTACTCCTGGCTGTGTTCAGGGATCTCTTTGGGTTCCAGTATTATATGCTGTACTCAGGATCAAACCAGAGTATACAGAGTGCAAGACAAACACATTATCCTCGGTACTATGTCTCTGAACTCTCTGGGCCCAACATTTTGTATTGTTTGGGGATCTATCAAATAATTGATTTCTTCTCTGTGCTTCACAGATCACTCAGGTCTTGTAGCTGAGATTTGACCCCACCCTTTTATTAGAATTTTGTAGTGTCACACCAAAGAGTTCTATGGCTTATTCCTAGGTCTGACTCAGCAATCATTCCTGGCAGAGCTTTGGGGACTCTATGTGGTGCCGGGGATCTTATCCTGGTTGGCTTCATGCAAAACATCATACGCTCTATCTGATCTCCCAGGCCTCAAACCCCAGATTCTGATCTTTAGGAGCCATAGGATTATCTTACCACTTGTGTGTATGTTGTGTGTGGGTATACAGTCCGTGTACTGATTAACACATTGCATTTGCAATTCACTCGGCCATTCTCTAATTGAAAATCATTTACTTGAAGTGGCTGAGCCTAGACCTGTCCCTAATACCTGACCATAGATGCCCAGGGCAAAACACTTGCCGTGTGAAAGGGAAATTGGAAGTCTCATTAGGTATTGACAAAGTTTAGGGTTCGGGTGACAGGTAATTATGTCATACTCCATTTGGACTACATGATAGAAATGACTTCTGGAACTTGAAGCACCAATAGTTTCTCATGCCAGTATTCTCCAGCTCAACCCATACAACTTAGATTATGAAATATCAGAGTTCCTTTAGTAAGTGTTCCAAGTAGGAGACTCTTGGGCTGTCCTCACCTCCTGTGAGTTCTATCTCATACTTTACACATTACAGCACATCCATCTGGACCTGAACTTACTCTTTCCAATATATACAAAGCCACAAAATTCAGTTCTTCAACTGTGTCCTGTTTGCCTCCCTAGGAAGTTCCATATTTTCCCATATGAAACAGGCACAGTCTACAAATTCCCAATTCAGTCTTCTAGTGTTCACCCCTTATGTTCAAAAGAAAATATTTGTGGAGATTGGGTGAAAAATTCACTCCCCCATTAAGGGTGCTGGCAATTGGCATTATCAGAAAGTAACTCCTGAGACTGTTTTGGAATGGAGTACAGACAGAGATAGATAGTTTCCTGAGGTTGAATTCAAGACATCTTGTGGCCCAGAGAAACATAAAAAGAAAAAAAATGAAACTTCCTCCATAAGATGAAAAGAAAAATGCAGATTTATCCTATCACCTCGAAACAAATATATCATAAAATTCTACACAGACAACACAACATACAATTAAAAATATTTTATTATTGCTTAGAATTTAACAAATCAAAACAAAGTTTTGAGGAAAACATAAAGTGGGAAAAATAAGAGTAGAGAAACTCGATGAAATCTTCTGTTCATTCATACAGAAACATCTAAATTTCAACCCTCTGAACTCCACCCTCTCAACTTTGAGTAGCAACTAAAATCCATATATGAAAGTCTTTGAAATTTCTACCAGTACAGAAAATATACTGGATGCCATCCAAAGTAAGTGCTGACTGTGAACATTTTTCTATCACATAAATAATTCACTAAATTCACTAAATAACATGTATACTAGCTAATAGAACAGTCATATCTTCTAACAAATACTAGATAATCAATGTCTATTACTCTTAATGAAAATAGTCAAAGTTACTATCAGGTAGAATTTAACACTACAATGTACAACTCATAAAAGTTATTTCTATGCACCCACTGAGAAATTTAATTCTAACTCATTCTTTGGCCTTTATTTACATAACAATAAGTGCCAAATCAACTTTTCTTATGTGGACTTCTTACTCTTATATGCTTCAGCCAGTGGAGCCCCACTAGCATGTCGGACAATTGAAATCAAAGTATGGTTTCTTCAGGTCTTCAGATCTTCTCATGGAACAGGTTCAACTTCCTTAAAAAAATAAAACAAAAACCACATTTTGTAAGAGCTCAAAGAAACACAAACAGGCCCTTAGTTATAAACGTGAAAAGAAAAAGAAAAAGCAAACATAAAAATGTAGTTCACAAGAATACGATTTTTACATAAAATAATACCCTAACTAAATATTCAATATAGCTTAAAAATCTAAAAATATTTGGTGGTTATTAGCAAAACACACAGCACTTTTTATCAAATGACGCCAGCCATATAAGTCCTACCACCAGAGAGATTAAATTAACAAGTCTCCATTCAAAATGTAAGCGTAGTGCGGACAGAAGTATAACAGAGGGGATAAGGTGTTTCTGTTATATGCAGCCATCTCTGGTCGAATCCCTGGCAATTCTATCACTCCCACTGTGAGTAATCCTTGCACACACAATGAGAAATAAGTTTTGAGAAGACTAAAAAAGCATCAGGTGCGGGGCAGAGGAATAGCTTAGCTGTAGAAAACCTTTCGTGGAAGTGTGAGGCCTTATATATCAATGTGAAATCCCAGCAGCAATGCAGTTTGGGATCCTTAGTAGAGCAATAAAATATGCTATCTTTAGAGCCCATAAATCAGTGCCTATGAACAGTGAAAATAAGTGTATCACCCATCCCCCTAACTCTCAAGAAATACATTTAAGTACTACGGGCATCTCCAGAATCACTAAAAATAAGTACCACAATCAAATATTTACCACCTAGTAAACACTACATAGTGTATGCAAGCAGTACAACTCAAATATCAAATCCTGAGATAGTGTACCAACTACAAGTGTACTAAGATAACTACCAAATATGCAAATATCTAAACCAAGTGTGTGCAAGCCCCTACTACATATCAGGCAGATGCCTTCCACGAGTTAACCTGCTTCACTGCTGAATGAACTGAACTGTCTGTCCTTGAACTGTTGGCTTAGCTGTTCCTAGCTAGATTACTTTTTGTTTCTGCACCCTGTGTGTGCCCTCTTGCACACACAGAGACACACAGACACACACTCTCTTTCTCCTTCCCATTAAATATGATTAATGTTAGCAGTTTGTCCCCGTGCAAGGTCTCTTTCTCTTTCTCTCTCCCTCTCTCTTTCGCCCTTGCTCTCTTAGTCTCGCTCTATCTCTCTCTGCCATGCCCTGGCAAACAATAAAGGCTATATATTTTGTTGCAGGTAACTACATCTTCATAGATAAACAACAACTGAGAAAATTTACAGACACAAAAACAACTTTAAAAGAATAAAAGGGCTAATTTAAGGCAAGACGAAAGTCATAAACACACATACTTCTACAAAAAATGTCAAGTAATTCCATGACAATCATCGATCTCAATATCATAGACTAAATGTACCAAATAAATTACAACAAGTAGCAAAATGGGGCAGAAAACTGAATCAAATATTTGTCTGCCCAAAAGAAACACATCTAAATAGTCACAGTAAACAGACTCAAAGTCAAAGATTAAAAGACAATGTGTCAAACAAAGAACTTCCCAAGAAAAAGCTGGAGTGGCAAAACTGTATTATCAGAAAATACAGAATTCAAGCATACAAAGGTGAATAAGAGAGGTTAACTTCTTAATAATTAAGGCATATGTACATCAGGAAGAAATCACATTCTTAAGCAAATATGCACTGAATAACAGGCCAGAAATATACTTAAAATAATTTCTAGTAGACTTGAAAAAATAAATAACAACAAAATATTTGCTTCCGTCTTCAAAAACACTGTCACTTCTTGATACAATAGCCTGGCTAAAACTCAACAAGGATATGCTCTTTTGAAGGGAAAATGGAAGGACTAGTATATATATATATATATATATATATATATATATATATATATATATAGACAGAGAGAGAGAGAGAGAGAGAGAGGTCACCCCCAAAAATCTGAAAACACATTGTTCTCCAATGAACATGGACATTCTCCAAAATAGCTGGGTCACAAAAACATGCCTACATAAAATCAAGAATATATATGTTGTATTAACGATCTTCTCAGTTCATGATGCACTAAAAATAGAAGAGAATTAAAAACAGAAATAGAGAAATAACTTTAACACCTGGAAATTAAACAGCTTGCTACTGAAAAACCAGAGGGTCATACAGAAAAACAAAAAGGAAATAAAAACTTTGCTAAAAAATGAGAATGAAGACACATGTATGAGGATTAGTGGGACATAGCAAAAGCCGTATTAAGAAGAACATTTATAGCTTTGCAAGCATTCATTATTAAGGAAGAAAATCATGAATAATGGAAAATTATCAACAATGAGCTAAGAATAGACAAGTAAAAGGAAATAATAAAACTTAAAGCAGAAATTAATAAACTGAGGATCAAAAATATATCCCAAAATATCAATGAAAGCAAGAGTTGATTTTCTGAAAAAATAAAAAGATTTATAAATCATTACCAATAGTCAAAAAACTGAGAGAAACGTAATAAAATGAATCAGAAATGAAGGTAAATGCCACAACATGTACTACAGAAATTCAAAGGATAATCAAACATTACTTTGAGAATCATTATCCATATAAATAAATATCCCAGAAGAAATTGATAAATTCTCAGATTCCTATAAATTCCGAAGTTTGAAACAACATGATGTGAAAAACCTAAACACACCTATTACTATCAAAAACAAAAGCCCTGGTTCAGGTGAATTCACTCGTGAATTCTTCCAAAACTGTTAAAAGACAAAATCCATTTCATTTCAGGCTGTTACAGGAAACTGAAGAAAGTAAAACATTCTCAAAAAGTTTTACTCACAACATTATTATGCTGAAAAAATATAAAGTAATATGCTATGTTTGATATCCCTTCACTCACAATATTGCAAACCAGGGTGTCTAAAAAATAGAAGTGTCAGAGAGAGACAGAGAGGAAAAGTGTCTATCATAGAAGAAGGGAGGTGAGAGGGCAGAGGGTGAGAGGGGAGGGAAACTTGGGACATTGGTGGACATATATTACTCTCTGGCCCAATTAGTGTTTATTTTTTATGACAAGGGCTCTTCGGAAATTAGTTACTCTCTTTATGTAAGAAATAGAAATTCTTACCTTCTTGAAATCACTGTTCATATTGGACCAGCAATTCTTTCTCCAAGGATGCAAAGCTTTTGTTGCATCCATAGCAAAAATTTTTCCATGAAATATTCACAGTCTTACATGAGAGGCATTTCCACTGCAGTGGACAGGACGTATCCTGTTGTTTATATTCTGCATAGTTCATTTTGGTTTGCATCTTTGACTTTTTCCTGACATCTGGACCGCTGTATTTCTTCTGGGAACCTTTCTCCTGAGACATCTGCGGATATTCATTGTCGCTGCGGCATTGCATTTTTTCCAAGTTGGCTGCTACCTGAGAAACGTCCAGGTCTGTCAGGAAGTGGCTCCTGGCTTCACTCTTGGTATTCATTGGAATTTTTTCTTGTTTTTGGCTTTCGATCTCTTTCTTGAAGCCTTCCGCCTGGGACTTCTTAGAATATTGTCCCTGGGGGAACCTCTGGGTATGTGACAGGTCCATCTCTTGTGTACCAGCTCCAGGGCAATGTCCAGGTGAATACACATCTTGATGAGGTGACACCTTTTCTCCTGATGTTGCTCCATTTTCTATTTCAGATTTCGAGGCCATGGAGCTTAAAACTCTAGAACTGGGCAATACACCCTTAAATTGACCCCATGAAGAGAATGGCTGTGGTACTGGCAGTGGCATCATCCCATCGGTTTGCGCTATAGCCTGTAGTAGCTGAGCTCTGCTTCTGGCCAATGATGCTCCCAGTGGTGGTGCATGCATCGAAGGCCGGGCCAAGGCTGGGATGGTGTTTTCAAGGTGGCACAGCTGCCTGAGCAATATATCCTGCTCATCCAAAACCTTCTTCAGGGCACTTCTGGTGGTGTGCATATAATCCTTGTTCATCTGGCGCTGCTTTCGCAGCCACATCAGCTCGGTGTACATAGCCCTGGAGGCCTTAACATGCTGGTTCATCAGCCCGAACAACCGTTGCATTTGGTACGCATGCTGGTCCTGCTGCCTCACACCCAGGCGGACGCTCAGGGCCAGCGCGTTCAATGCTTTGGCCCGCTTGAAGGGTTCAGGAACCCATGGATCACACAGAACGAGCAGGAGCTGATCTTCCACCTCTTTCCATGACTGCGAACAGTAGGTTATGTAGAAATCGGGCCCGCTGCCATTTAAGATGACTTCCCGGTTGATGAAATCTATCACTTCCTGGTGGCGAAAGCCACTCGCCTGGTCTCTCAATACCGCATCCATGGCTTGTGGCCTAGTCAGCACCGGAACACAAAAGGCTCAGCTATAAGAAACTAATACAGCCACCAACCTACTTAGTCCAGTTCAGTCTGAGTTTGAAATCTGCTCCTTCAGGCGTCGCCCGGCCAGGCTTCTCCCTCAGGAACAGCTTCCGGTACTGTCACTACTTCCGGTAAAGCTGAAGTGCTATTGGATCTCCTCAAAAAGGTGCCAAAGCCCAGCAGCAGCCAATCAGTGAGCTCCAGGGCAAGGAGAGTTGAATCTAGATTAGA
The DNA here is from genome assembly GCF_024139225.1 of Suncus etruscus. NCBI lineage: Eukaryota > Metazoa > Chordata > Mammalia > Eulipotyphla > Soricidae > Suncus > Suncus etruscus. The sequence goes on from NC_064868.1 coordinate 110,157,081, forward strand.
ACCTACTTCGTACTGTGCCAGAGCGACACCTATTGGGCCAGAGGACTACTAGGAATTGAAGGACAAGCTGTGACCCTACACTGGAGAGCAAATAATGAGCTAGTTGCCCAGGGCTTACAGTGCCACACGTTCAGGGGCTAAGACAATGCAGTAATGATAGTAGATAGGACCTTTATATTACATCCATGCTGTGGATCATGATTAGATCCCAATACATCCGGAAAAATTTTTTAATTTTTGATGGTTCTCGGGGCAGGTAGGTGGCGCTGGAGGTAAGGTGTCTGCCTTGCAAGCGCTAGCCAAGGAAGGACCGCAGTTCGATCCCCCGGCGTCCCATATGGTCCCCCCAAGCCAGGGGCGACTTCTGAGCACATAGCCAGGAGTAACCCCTGAGCGTCAAACGGGTGTGGCCCAAAGACCAAAAAAAAATTTTTTTTTGATGGTTCTAGGGAATGTAAACTGTACTATGCTCTGGGCATCTGTGCTCTGTTATCAGGGACCATCCCTGGTAGTACTGGGAGTATTGTATGCAACATTGCAGAATAAAACCCAGGTCTGGACCAGAGCGCTAGCACAGTGGTAGGGCATTTGCCTTGCACGTGATAACCTAGGACAGACCACAGTTTGATCCCCCAGTGTCCCATATGGTCCCCCAAGACAGGAGCGATTTCTGAGTACATAGCCAGGAGTAAGCCCTGAGCATCACTGGTGTGACCCAAACAAACAAAACTATTTTATACATATTTTATAATATAATCGTTTCATATACATATAATAAAATTATTTATGTAAAATATTCATTATAAAATAATTTATGTGAAACATTTTATAGTAAAACACTTTTATAAAAGAAATATTTTATAGTTTTTTATGTTTAGATAATTTTTTACATTTTTATGCATTATAAAATATTCATCATAGTTTCCATAATAAAATGTTGCAACACCAATCTCATCACCAATGTAAACTATTTGGCCAATGATCCCAGGTTCCCTCCCTGCTTTTCTTAATGGTCACATTTTGAAGTTTGTAACCATACACTTTTTTATTAAAAAAAAAAAAAAGGAATAGGTTTGAGAGAGTGCATATGCGGAAGGAACAGTCTATGAAGCTAATCAGAGTTTCTGGATCCTGATTTAGGAATAGGTGTTGCATTAAGTCCTTTGGATGGGCTTGGATGGAGGTGGATGACGATGGAGGCCTTTCTCCTCCAGCTCAGGAACAAGTATATCCACCTCCTGTTGAACTGGTGGTTCTGAGGTGATTGCGGGGGGTAGAAAACTCACATGCAGGCAGGCTTCAGGAAATATCAGCTCTATATGCCCTGGCCAACATGCGTGGCCTATAATAACCATTTATGCTGGATTCCTATTCAGTCCTACATTGTACCTTGTCCCTCAGAGATCTCCTCCTGCTTCCTCCTCCATCCTGCATCCATGCAAATTCTCTTTCAGCCCCTGTGGTTAAATCTTTTGTAACCTCCCCAAGATCTCTCCCAGAAATGGGAAGGTCTTTCTTGTAGGTAACCTTGCAAAAAGAATAGGGGTAGGGTAACAATAGGAATAGTGTGGGATCTCTTGAATCCATCAGGAGTGAACCCTGAGCTCAGAGCTAATAGTGGTTAGTACATCTGGTTATGATACAAACAAGAAAGAAAATAACTATTTCAGAGAAGGCTGGAACATTTTTGAGTAGGAGCCACACAAAGAACAGAATGTGTAAAACTCCCAAGTACACCACTTACATATATTACTTGTTTTTAATCAATTTTAATTAACAGTACAAGGAAGGAATCACAAGTATTGTGATCTGCCAGCTTTTTAAAAATAGTTATGAATTTTAACTTAATCAATTTATTTTCTTTGCCATACTTGACAGTGCTCAGGGATAAATTCTGGCTTTTCAATCAAGAATCCTTTCTGGCAGTGTCCGGAGACCATATGGTGTGCTGGGAATCAAACCTGGGTTGACTCTATGCTAGGCAAGTGCCCTGAAAGTTGTGCTAACTCGCTGGCCACAGGAATGGTTCTAATGGAAAAAGAGAGTTAAAACTTTTTAATTTAACATATGATTTAATTTTATATATAGAAAATCCTAAGAACAACCAAAAGGAATCTAATGAGTGAAATCCTTAAAGTTGCAGATTACAAAAATAAAAGAAAAATAGAAGAATTTCAAAATAATTAAATATGATTCAAACATAAGGCAGAGTATAAGGGACTTGCCTTGCATGTTGCCTGTATATTAGATCCCAGGACTGTATATCAGCGTTTTGCAACTACAAGGAGTGATCCCTGAGTATAAACTAAAAATAAGCCCCAACCACAGTTAGGTCTGTCCGATGCCCCCTATAAAAATTGTAGAAGTGGGGCTGGAGAGATAGCATGGAGGTAAGGTGTTTGCCTTTCATGCAAAGGTCATCAGTTCAAATCCCAGCGTCCCATATGGTCCCCCGTGCCTGCCAGGAGCAATTTCTGAGTATGGAGCCAGGAATAACCCCTGAGCACTGCCGGGTGTGACCCAAAAACCAAAAAAAAAAATTGTAGAAGTATTTTTACACAAGTTAAGAAACACTTATAAATGTATATAGAACCACAAAAGATCCTGAATAATAAAATTTCTGAGGGAGAAAAGACAAGATGTATCACACTTTCACATTTCAAGTTATACTATAGAATTGTAATCACAAAAATTGTATAATCAAGGTGTAAAAACAAGCAAATAAACTAATGAAATATAATCAACAGGCCAACAAATAATACAAGAGTATAGGATAGCATTTTTGACAAGGAGCCAAGACTACTCATTTTTTTCAGTAAATGGTGCTAGGGTAAATGGATACTCACATGTGAAAGAATGAAACTAAAGCCGATTTCATACTCTTCACAAAATGAGCTAAACATGGGCTGAGTAATTAAATGAAGTACCTGAAATTATAAAACTTATACACAAAAACATTATGTATGATAAGGCTTTTTGATATGAATCTTGGTAATTAAAAATATAACTCCTAAAGTACGAGCAATAAAATAAAAAATAAGAAGCAAAGTACATCAAACTAAAAATTTCTGCAGAGATAAACATCATGAAGACAAAAAAACACCTAAAATGTAGAGAAATTTGAGGCTAGAGCCATAGTAGAGCAGGTACAGTGTTTTCTATGCATGCATCCAACCCAAATTCTATTTACAGCATCCCTTACCATCCCCTGAGACAGCAAGGCATGATCCCTGAGTTCAGACTTATGGTAGGTCCTGATCACTACTGGGTGTTTCCCAAACATCAACAATAATAAGTAAAAATTGAGAAATATTTGATTGCATTAAAATATTTTTGGAGCTTATATAACTTAAGCAATTTAAAAATGGGCAAAGTGTCCAGAGAGATAGTATAGCAGCTGAGGTGCTTGCCATGCATACTGCTGACCCAGGTTCTAACCAACACACAGCATATGGTACACCAGCCCCTCCCTTCCCAACGTTCAGTGCGAGAAATAAACCTGGAGGACCTAGTATAGTTCAAATACAAAAACGAATTAAATGGTGAAGAACCTGAATAGATATTTTACCAAATGAGATATATCGAAGACCAACAGAATCATAAAAATATGATGATTCACATCACTCATTATTTGAAATTGTAAGTTAAAACCACAATGAGATATCATATACTGCCATGAAAATGACCATGACTAAAGAATAAGTGATAAAAATTTCCAAGAAAATCACACCTATTCCACAGTATCTGCAAATAATTGCTGAGATGTTTTTCTACTTGTTTATGCAATCTACACCAGGAGGATGTTTTGGTCCCTTTTCTACTCATTGTACTGCTTCAAATAGCACTGGTTCAGTAAATAACTGCATTTCAACTTAATTAGTTGAAATCTTCCAATGGTTTTTATACATGAAAAATTATCATTACTACTTTGGATTTGGTTTGTTTTTTACTTTCTTCATTTCAAGCAGTTTTCACATATCATTAGTGGCTGCTTCTGTTGTCATTTCCTTTATTCGGTGCCAGTGAAACACATTTGTTTTTAAAATTGCACCTATTTAAAAAAATAATTTCTTTATTTAAGCATGTGGTTACAAAAATGTTCCTAGTTGGGTTTCAGTTGTCAAATGTACACCACCCTTCACCAGTATAACTTTCCCACCACCTATGTTCCCCATTGCCCTCTTCCCCCACCACCTGCCTTTCTTTGGGACATTCTATTTCTTTCTCAATATCATTGTTGTGGTAGTTGTAGGTGGTGCAGTTAGTGCTCTAACTGCACTCACCACTCTTTGTAGTAAGCTTCATATCATGGACTGGTCCATCCTGCCCTCTTCTCTGTTGTCTCTGGGCGCTATCGCTATATTGTCTTTTATTTTTCGTATATCCCACAGATCAGTGAGACTACTCTGTGTCTATCTCTCTCCCTCTGATTCATTTCACTCATCATGATAGTCTCATGTCTATGCATGTATGCACAAATTTCATAACTTAATTTTTCCCAACAGTGTAGTATTCCATTGTGTGGATGTAACATAGTGAAACAAATATTTCTAACAGGGCATATGTCTTCCATTTATACCTCATCTCTGTGATAGTTTCCAATCCTTTTTTAAAATGTATTGGGGTATGGGAGTGAGCCACAGCTGGAAATAATCAGGGATTATCCTGATTCTGCACTCAAGGATCTGTCCATATTGAACCCAGATAGATTGCTTCCAAGACAAGATTCCTACCTGCTGCATTATCTCTTTAGCTATTTGTTTCCTTTTTAAGCAGGGAGTCACAGTGATGTTCAACCCTAAGGCAATACTCAGGGGTCACCAAAGTCAAACATGAGGTGGCTGTTCAGAATCCAGCTCAAGGCTTCACACATGGTAGGCATGTGTTCTAACACGAGTCATATCTCTGGACCCTCCTTAATTTTCTTAAGCCAGTTTTCCAAAATAGGGGAGGAAACTCTGGTATGATCCAGAGAAGCACTTAGGAACATTGTGGATAATTGGAGACTTTCTGTTTCTTCACTTAAAAAGGTAGATTTTTTGTTTGTTTGTTTTGGCCACACCCTTTTGATGCTCAGGGGTTACTCCTGGCTAAGCGCTCAGAAATTGCCCCCGGCATGGGGGGACCATATGGGACGCCGGGGGATCCAACTGGGGTCCTTTCTTGGTTAGCGCTTGCAAGGCAGACACCTTACCTCTAGCGCCACCTCACTGGCCCCCAAAAGGTAGATTTTTTAAGGAGACACCTATCAATATATTTTTATGTTAGAAAGGAGTGAGTAGATCAAATAATTTGGGAATCTTTTTCTTATACAACAGACTTTCACAGACCTTCCTACCATCCTACTAATGGGCACAACCTCTGCAGAAACTTCCTTTTACTGCATTATGAATTGCCAAACTAAACTTTCCTAGGGCTGCTGAATAACTTTCCACCCAGAGCACATGGGCAGGACCTAAATGTGACTATGACAACTCACCCTCACTCATCTACCCCCAAGAAGAAAAACAGGACCCACCTTGCCAAAGGCCATGTTCATAGTCACTTCTCTCCAAGGAACTAAATTTTCTCTGCTTGTGCATGCTGAAGAGCTGCATATACCTGGCAAGAGTTCATGGATTTTTAATAGCAATAAATCTGTAGGGACCAGAAACTTTCTGCAACTCTTATTTATATAGAGTCCATGTTTCTGCACTAGTCTGAATAATTTCTTTTTAGTCCTGTATCAATTACCTTCCCATCTTCCTCCCTGCCTACCATCACACTTGAATGGATTTTTTAACTTTATAGCTTTGTTATTTTTGTTGTTTTCCTGTGAAGCACATATATTGGATGTGGGAGGTAACTTTCTAGGTTGCTACTGGTCACTCCCTTTATAGCCATCACTGCCTTGCTCCTTGTAATTCAGGTTATGTTTTGTTGTCTTTTGGTCCACTGTAATAAACAAACTTGATAAAAATGAATCAGGAGGAAATACCTCACAATATAATCTGCTGAAATTTGAAGAGTGCTTTCTAGAAGGGGAAATTACCTTAGAATGGGAATACATCTTTTTACACTAGTAAATCTAAAATTTCTCCCAACTATAAAGAGGTACAAGTTTTATTTGATTTATTTTAAGAAATTTAATTTTGAAAAAAAAGTAAAATAAAAATTTTATTTTATAGTTACTCCCAAAGTTGACAAGAGAAATGGACCAAATATTCCAGCTAGTTGCACTGATAGCAGAAAATATTTATACCCACTTCACAGAAATTACTTCACGGTTTTCCATAATTAACACTTGGGATGGATACATCAAATCTAAATATCATAATCCATAAATTTATGGTTTTGAAGGGGTAAACTTAAAACTGAACTGCCAGATATTTTATTAAAGCAGGCACCCTCGGGTTATTATCTTTTCCCCTCTCACTTGTACAGGTGCTCGTGTGCTGGAAAGACCTAGAAAGTTTAGTTCAGGTCTAACTGACAGTGTTCCATAATTTTGGAGTGTGAGACTGGTTTTCAAAGCAAGAAGCCAATTAAAGAACACATCTGACAAATACTTAAGTTTGACAAAAGGGTGTAAAGGAAATATGGAAGGTTTTCCAAATGGAAACTCAGATACACTCCTCAACGGCTCTTGTGCTGACAGGCTTTGTCAACATGTCTGGGGGTTAATGGCTGGTTGCGACCATGAGCTAAGAGGTTGCGTGCAAGGTCCATACAGTTAAGGTATCTGTCCAATCCCCAACACAGGTCTCTGTAAATTCCACAGGCTAGCCCTGGGAGACAAGAAGGTACGAGAAGATGATCTGACTGATTCCCTTTTCCATCCTGGGCCTTCAGTACTATCACATCACACTTAAGTAATTCTTTCTTGTCCTGGAGAAAGGAAATGTAACCAGTATTGACCTGTGAAGGAAAATACCACAGGAGAGCTGAATAGAGGGCGAGAGCGGAGTGCAGGCCCCAGGCAGGCCTCAGGATCGTGAGATCTTTTTCTGGAGGCATGAAGCCAGTGTCCCCGAAGGTCCTGAACGTAACTCGACCATCAGGCCGAACTACCAAGTGGATGATGCTGCCATTGTTGAGGAAAAGATGGAGCCAGCCTTCTGGCGGGAAATGCAGAACCCAACTTACGATGTAGCGGATGACATTGGCATGGCAGATGAAGATCTCAAAACTGTCCTCTTGCTGCTTGGCATCTGCCTGGTGGATGTAGTTACGGAAGGCAGCCTCGATCCAGACTCCATCTTCGTAATTCTGCACTGCCTCTGGTTTCCAGTGAGACACAAGTGGGTCATGTTCAATGGGGGCGCCTTCCCTCAGCAAGTCCGTGCTGACTCTGCTGATGCCTGAAAGGTGCTTGCTGATGATGTCAATGGTTTCTATCGCTCGGGTCATAGAGGAATGGACAATTTGATTAAAATTCAACACCAAACTTGCAAGCCGGAGACTAGTGAGTTCAGCTTTTTCCCGCTCCAGGGGCGTCAGGGTGCAGGCCTTTTCCTGGGAGGCCTCCACGTGGTACTGGCTTTGTAGTACCTGGAAGGCAGCTCCTCCTCTCCAGACTCCAAGCTCCTCTTCCGCAGGTTGGCCAGGACCGTGGTTCTCAGCTGTCCCAGTTGGGGTCCCAGAGGCCAGGTCTCCGGAGCACTGGCCCCACCGACAGCTCAGACCCTGTGCGGCTCCTGGTCGCCACCCATGTGGGGTTTGCCCACAGCCATGGCCGAGAAGAGCACTGTCGCTGAGGCCCCTGCCAGACCGCAGGCCACCAAGTGTAGCGCCTGCAGGAACATCATGGTGCCCAGTCCATGAAATTTTGGGAAATAAATGGCTGTGCACAGATACGACTTTAGGCTCTGAGCTTAAGGATCACTCCTGGCAGTTTCTGGAGATCATATGGGATACTGGGGATACAACTGACATCAGACACATGAAAGGCAAGCACCATGCCCCTGTACTACTTACTGTGCTATCTTCAGGTGGTACCAGTTTTGGATTAATGTGTCACCACAACACAGAAAGTTTTGGACCTCTGAAGTCTCTTTTGGACACTGAAAATCTGTTAGTATTTTAAAGGAATGTGGATTATTGTTAATAGCAATTAAATGGTTAAACTTGTTTTTGAACTAAGTAGTATCACTTAGAGATATGAGTATTGGGAAGCAGAGTTACTTGTGTAAAAGGAATACTGACTCCAAGGACAAACAAATGAAAGTGAGGAACTGTTAGTTGGGAAGTTGGTTTTCCTGGGCTGGAGCTATAGCTCGTAAGGCCTATGTCTTATATGTACCTGACCCAGACTGAATTGCCTGCACCCCATATTGTCCCCCAAGCCATCGAAGAGTGATCCCTGAGTACAGAGCAAGGAAAAAGCCCTGAGCACTGCTTGATGTGTCCCGAAACAAAATAAAACAATCCAAAAGTTAATGAGGGGCCGGAGAGATAGCATGGAGGTAAGGCGTTTGCCTTTCATGCAGAAGGTCATCGGTTCGAATCCCGGCGTCCCATATGGTCCCCCGTGCCTGCCAGGAGCAATTTCTGAGCATGGAGCCAGGAGTAACCCCTGAGCACTGCCGGGTGTGACCCCCCCAAAAAAAAAAAGACAAAAGTTAATGAGAGAATTTGACATTGATATCAGGACTAGGGCTGAAATATTGTATGTCTAAAACCTACATAAGAATAATTTTATAACTCATAGTGCTTTAATTAAATAAAAATAATAAAAAAAGATAATGGCACATATAATAAAGTCGATTTTCCATATCTGGTTTTTGAGAATTGTATGGAAGATTTTCAAACAAAACTCCTAAGATTAAGTAGAGTTTATTTATAGTTCAGATAGATGGGTCTGGGACATCCTCAATGGCCAAGCCTCTCCTTTGAGTCACTCATTCTGTTGTGCTGTCTGGTGCCATGTATGGCTTTTGTTCTGTTCCTTGGCATCTGCCCAGCTACAGTGCAGGGTGGCCTGGTTATATCTCTACAATATTCTCCTGACAGTTTTTGCTTTCCTAGTCTGAAATCATGTCTTTGGGCCTGTTTAACTGTGCCCAAGCACTTCTTTGGTGTTCTGACTTTTCTAATTTCTTGCCACAGCCACACTCCCATGGGTAAAATTTCTGTGCTCTGTGCCTGACCATGGATCTCTCTAGAACTGTCCCAGAGGTTCCCTAATGTCCTGTACCAGCTTTTCTATGTTCAGACCACAGCCACGGTCCTTGCTAGTAAGTCTCTTGTGGTCAGTACCTGTCACTCTGTGGGATTTCAAGTCTTGCCTAAATATGCAGCTGTCCTAGCATGCAGGGATCTTCCATGTCCCACCTCAGCTATACCCCACCCCCAGCCTTCTCTCACTCACAGCCATCCATATTTTGGTTTACTACTTTTTCGTTGGGTGAGCTTTAAGTGACCCACCAAATTCAACGTGTGCTACAATCATCCACAGCCCCTGAAACAAATAGACCTCATTATATAGAACAAAGGAAAATGATGAGGTACCAGTTTATTTTATTTATTTTCTGGGAGAGATTGGGCCACTCCAGCAATGCTCAGAGCTTATTCCTGGCTCTGAGCTCTGGGATAACTCCTGGCATGCTCTGGGGACCAAATGGGATACTATGCATACAATCAAGATCAGCTGGTTTCACAAAATTAAAAATGCAATAAATACTTTTTCTCTAGTACTTTGGGTCACATCTTGCTGTCTTTGGCCCTAAGTCAGCTGCATGCAATGCAATAGCCATAACCCCTGTGCTATCATTTTAGCCTTGGATAAACTTATTAAAACCAAATTTATGTTTACTGTATTTTTATCATTTGGGAGCAGTAGTGTTTGTGGGTGGGGGAGAGCAAATAATCAAAAATAAGTGTACGATTTCAAATGTCATGATTCATTGTGAGCTGTTTAATCACAGAATAAATAAATATAAATAAAAATGTTTCTACGTATTAAAGCTGCATGCTTAAGTTTTTTTGTCATTTTATTGCCCCCTCTATACATGTGAAATTATATTTGGGTTTTCTTTTGTGAATTTATTTTATGTCAATTTATTTATTAGACTAATCAACTCATTTAGAAGTTGTAAAGGAAGAAGGTTTTGGGGTCTGATGTGGAGATCTCAACTGAGAGGATGTTGCTCTTTCTGTGGCTACTGCCGCAGAGAGATCCTAATACCTTTAACAGGAGCCAGAATAAGATGAGATTTTTTTTAAATTGTATTTGTTGGAGCTGGAGAGATAGCACAGTGGAAGAACATTTGCCTTGCATGCAGATGACCCTGGACAGACCAAAGTTTGATCCCCTGCATCCCATATAGTTCTCTGAGTCTTCCAGGAGCTGTTTCTGAGTGCAGAGCCAGGAGTAACCGCTGAGCGTCTCAGGTGTGGATCAAAACCCCTCAAAATGTATTTGTTGATGCTCGGGTGATAGTACAGTGCCTCAAAAGGATAGCCACATTTTTTAAATTTGGAGCCTCACTCAGTGGGGTTCAGGGGTCTCTTCGAATGGTCCCAGATAGGGGAAGTCCATATGGGGAGCTGGTTATTGAACAGGTCAGCTGCACAGAAAGCAAGAGCCCTATCTACTTTACTCTTTTCAGACTACTATGGTTTTATGATATCATGCATACAACATTACACCACCACACCCTCCACCAGTGTGTTTACCACCACCATTATGTGTGTCCACCCACTAATCCACCCCTCTTCTCTTGATCCTCCAGCCAGTCACAATAACTTAACCCTGTAAGATAGTTTCTGAGATCTTAGCCTGTAGGGTACTTACTGAGAGTTATATCCATTTTAAAAAGTATCTAATTATCTGAAGAAAATATTTAAATGAAATTATTTGAAGATTAACCTAAGTTCTTTGTGTATAGTAACTCTGATAAAGAATTATTATTAATTTTGTTTGTAATCAGTGGCCTTCCTTCAGAAATAATCACTGTTTTCTATTGTCTTGTTTTTGTCATTTATAATAATAAGAAAACACATAAAGTCAATAAATATGTTTTTGAGCAAGCCTTCTTGACTATGGTTCTCACCAGGCTAGCACGTGTTTCCACAATTTATTTTTGTGGCTCCACTATATAAAAACAGATAATAAACCAGAGAATGGTACAGTGGGGAAAGCAATTGCCTTCCATGTGGCCAAGGCAGGTGACCTCCCATATATTCTCCTGAGCACCACCAAGAGTAATTTCTGAATGCAGAGTCCAAAGTATTCCTGACCATAGCCACCTGTGACCCCAAACAAAACAAAATAAAACTAAAACAGGTGAAATTAGTGAGATTTTCAGTATTTGTCTATGTCCTTCCTTACTTCACTGAACATGGGATTCTTCAATTCATCTAAATCAATGTCTAAACCACTTGTCTAAACCACTAGACCCAACATTACTGGAAGCAGTAGACTCCATGTCCAGTAATTATAATCAAAAAAGGTTCTGTTAAGTATTTGGGATGGAGTGTTGGAAGGAATCTGTGGTCATTGAAGAGGTCACTGAGTGATGGAAATGGAGGTAGGAACATTGTACCTGTGAAACCCTGTTATACAGAGCTATATGAATCACAGTGTCCAAATGAATTTTTTAATTGTTTAAACTGTATTTATATTGATTGATTGATTGATTATTGGTTTTGGGCTACACCCAGCGGTGCTCAGGGGTTACTCCTAGTTCTGCACTAAGAAATCACCCCTGGCAAGTTGGGGGACCAGATAGGATGCTGGGAATCGAACCGGGTCCCTCCTGGGTCAACTGCATTCAAGGCAAATGCTCTACCACTGTGCAATCTCTTCAGCCCCTTATTTTATTTTTTAAGGTTGTGATTTTAGGCAGAGGAGGGCAGTTATTATGTTTTTATAATCTCATAAAACTTTTTGCTATTCATTTTAATCTCATAAAACCTGGTCAAAAGTATTGAGGAGAATGGGAATGCTATTTTTCTAGTTACCATAACTATCTTTATTACATTATAATAATTAGGAACAGTACAGTTCATAAAAATATTACAAATTTCCAATCACTAAACAGCACATACTTGTATAAACATTTAGAAGTTAATTTGGAAGTAAGGCGTTTGCCTTTCATGCAGAAAGTCATTGGTTCAAATCCCGGCATCTTCCTACCCATAATAATACTATTGAAGATAAACACAATGACTCCCTGGATAAAAAATAAAACAAACTTCTAAAACAGTAGGTACAGTACTTGCCATGCAAGCATCAAACTCAAATTCAATCCCCAGTACCCCATATGGTCTCCTGAACTCTGAGTACAGAGCCAGAATTAAACCATGAACACCTCCAGGAATGACCAAATATAAAATAAAATAATTTTAAAAATTCCCACAGAAGATATCCCCATAGATAACAAGAATTTCTTCCAGGCCTGCCTAAGAATGACCATGAATAGGTTTGATTAGTGTCTAATGTTTAGAGGCTAATTGAAGTAATGGTAGATAACATTCAAAGACCTTTGATAAATACTTTATACAGACTTTTAATTTTAAATTTAATAAAGTAAAATTGTATAATTTAGCATGATTTTAATTTATAATTTATAAGACCTTAGCCCTTGTGCTGCTACTTAAGGTATATAAGGTGAAATATCTTTGAATTTTTTCTGTACCCTTTTAATAATCTTCCTAGAAGACAAAGATTCTGTTTTTAATAAAGCAGCACATTTAATAACTTTATAGAGTAGTTCACTGTGACTTAATATTAATAATACAGTTTGAGACATATAGTGTTCCAAAATATAATAAAGTCTGAGACTATAGTGTTCAAATATCACACCCACTCCCAGAGATCCAGCACCCTTCCATCACTGTAAAAGGTCACCCACAAGACACCGTACCTCATCCCCTTGGCTGAATCAGTTCTATAGACCAATTCTCACAGTCTGTTACTGTAAACCAATTATTAGTTCTTTACTATGTCATATAAAGTATGTATGGATGGGTCAGTCCCAGGATATTATTCAGACCATAAACCAATTCTTCAGGCAATTAAGCACAGCTGTCCTTGCTTTGCAAATATCATTATAAACCAGAAGTGTTAGTGCCAGAAATAATTCACAAACCACCTAACCTTACCCAAACAGCTCCAATTTGTCTAAACTGTAGTAGACATTGCAAAATTTTGGGGCTTTAGAAATAATTTATTTTCAGAGGAGGTTAAAAGTAATATTTAATTAGCAATTATCCTAGACTTATAATACTAGAAATATATTCCACAAAGCTCCTAGGAGAAGACATCCATTCAACTCTGTCTTTGTGAACACCAGTTCATACTAAAATGTAAACATGGCTCAAAATTCTTTTGAGAGTGAAGAAAAATAAAAAATGAAAAATAGCATTCTAAAATACAAACTGATCTATAAATTTCTTCTCCAAAATTCTCATTCACATCCTCCAAAAGCTTACATTTCAAAGGCAAATGCAAACCCTAAATGTCTCCTCCAGAAATATATTTATATATTTATATGAATTATATAATTTATATATAATTATATTATATATTTATATATATAATTTGGGATTTTTGTATCTGTGTGTTTTTATTTTGAATCATATCAGTCAGTAGTACTAAGGGTTACTCCTGGCTCTGTGCTCAGAAATCACCCTTGCAGGCTTGGGGTACCATTTGGGATGCCGGGGATTGAACATCGGTCTGTACTGAGTTGGCTGGGTGCAAGGTTAAAGCCCCACTGCTCTGCTATCACTCTGGCCCTAACTCCATAAATATTAATTAAAGTTTTTCTAGGTGGGTTGAAAAGGGAGTTTGAGCCACACATTGTGGTGCTACAGGTTTATTTATTCCTGGCTCTACACTCATGGATCAATTCTGCTCTGGGAAAATATTGGGTGTCAGGGAACAAACCTGGTTTAGCAGCATGCAAGCACCTTACCCACTGCACTGTCCCCAGGCTGATAAACTTTTTTTTAAATATTTGTATAGAATCGTGTTTTTACAGAGTTATTTGTAGTTGACTTTTAGGCATATCATATTTGAAGACCAATCCTGCCACCAGTGTCAACTCCCTTCACCAGTGTTCCCATAACCCATCATTCCCACCTCCATCCATCATCTCCTGCATGCCTCATTTACAGAGAAGGAAAGAAATCAAGGCTGGTAAAATTTTAATCATCTGAACAGATAAATTTATCATTTCCAATGACCATAAACACAATGTTAATTATAAACTTATGAGTTGTGTGTCCAAACCTGATTTATGGCTAAATACTTTAAAGTTAAACTGTGTGCTACTGAGCTTGGGTTTTGGAGCTTAATCTTGACTCTGACGCAGGGTTTAGGGCAGGGGTCTCCAAACTATGGCCTGCGGGCCACATGCGGCCAGCAGAGGAGTCTGATCTGGCCCGCCAGCAGTGAGCACTGATTGGTTGCCAAGATACCTGCCAGCATATACATTCAGTGTATATCCAAATATCAGGAACCATGCACTCAAAATGGTAACCATCTTTGGTAGCACTTATGCCTGTGAACAGACTTTTTCAAGAATGAAACATCTGAAATCTCCAACCAGATCAAGATTAACTGATGCCCACTTGCATCACTTGTTACGGCTGGCAGTGACAAATATGGAACCGGACATTGACCATCTCATTAGCCAAAAGCAGGCCCACAGTTCCCATTGAAATACTGGTGTGTGATCTGTTTATTTATAAATGTTTTTCATTTTATTTATATAAGATATATGCAGCGTGAGTAGGAATTAGTAGCTCATATAGTCCGGCCCTCCAGCTCTCTAAGGAACTATAATCCGGCCCCACTTTAAAAAGTTTGAAGACCCCTGGTTTAGGGGATCATATGGGTACTGGGTTAAAACCAAGTCAGCTATCTGCAAGGCATGTGCCTTAGCAAGTGTACTACCTCTATAGCTCCTCTGGCTAAACTTTTTTGGGGGAAGGTTGCACTAAATAATGTCGAAGATTTCCACTTGGTTCTTTGCTGAGGGATCACTTCCAGCAGGCTTGGATACCATATGGAGTGTTGAGGTTTGAATCCAGATGTGCAGAGCCAGGAGTAAGCTTTGAGCAACACAGTTCGTGGCTCAAACTCCCCTTCCAATCCACATAGGTTTGCAAGGCAAATGCTTTGCTGTACTATCCTATCTGCTGTACTATCACATGGTTAAAAATTTAGTATGAAAATTGTAACATCTGTCTTATAGTCATATCTATCTTTATCTTATGTTTTTGTATATCTGTCTTATTTTTTCATATCTAAATATAAGTTATTTATGTATGATATATTCCTTCTACAGAGTACCAAAATTAATTTGTGACAAGAGCATATATAATTGATTTAAGAAAAATGAACACGCAGCACGGGCGGGCAGCTGGCAGACCTCCGTATGTGCCAGCGGCCTTTTGGCCTGGCCTAGGGTGGGGGGCCCGGACCTGGGTCACCCGAACCCCCTCTCCCCCTTTCCTCTGGATCTCCAGGTGGGTTTCTGGGAGGAGCTCATGGGCACCCTGGGTTTTCCCCACTCCCAGGCCGGGTCTGGGGACCGGCCTAGGTTGGGCTTAAATCCCTGTCCTTCGGGCTTGGGAGGGTCTCTCTCCCTTCCTGGAGCTGGATTTTTAGCAGCACGGGCGGGCAGCTGGCAGACCTCCGTATGTGCCAGCGGCCTTTTGGCCTGGCCTAGGGTGGGGGGCCCGGACCTGGGTCACCCGAACCCCCTCTCCCCCTTTCCTCCGGATCTCCAGGTGGGTTTCTGGGAGGAGCTCATGGGGCACCCTGGGTTTTCCCCACTCCCAGGCTGGGTCTGGGGACCGGCCTAGGTTGGGCTTAAATCCCTGTCCTTCGGGCTTGGGAGGGTCTCTCTCCCTTCCTGGAGCTGGATTTTTAGCAGCACGGGCGGGCAGCTGGCAGACCTCCATATGTGCCAGCAGCCTTTTGGCCTGGCCTAGGGTGGGGGGCCCGGACCTGGGTCACCCGAACCCCCTCTCCCCCTTTCCTCCGGATCTCCAGGTGGGTTTCTGGGAGGAGCTCATGGGCACCCTGGGTTTTCCCCACTCCCAGGCCGGGTCTGGGGACCGGCCTAGGTTGGGCTTAAATCCCTGTCCTTCGGGCTTGGGAGGGTCTCTCTCCCTTCCTGGAGCTGGATTTTTAGCAGCACGGGCGGGCAGCTGGCAGACCTCCGTATGTGCCAGCGGCCTTTTGGCCTGGCCTAGGGTGGGGGGCCCGGACCTGGGTCACCCGAACCCCCTCTCCCCCTTTCCTCCGGATCTCCAGGTGGGTTTCTGGGAGGAGCTCATGGGGCACCCTGGGTTTTCCCCACTCCCAGGCCGGCTCTAGAGGGTGGATCAGGGGGTGTAGTTTGATCTGGGGGGAGGCAAATAATTTCTCAGCTATACTCAGGCTATCACTGGCAATTTCATACCAGTCTACATTTTGAAACATATGCTCCTCCCAACCATCAGTACCCCAGATTTACCCTTCTTAACTTCAGTAACACACAGCTTCAATCTCTGACCAAAGACATACAGTAGATCTTACAAATCCCAGAACTATTTAGAAGGACACAAATCGAACACATATTGAACACATATATCTTTTGAATATTTTATGGTTATTTTCTTTAACTGCTGTAACTCTCTATATATTCTTCTACCATGATGTTTCTATCCACTTTTCATCTTGTCTTTTCTTTGTAAGCTGTTCAGTAAGGATTGTGGTGGAACTGTCCCTCAGTTTGATGCCTATGATTGAACTATGTCATGGAAATTGCTGGTCTTGTTCCTATTGCCTCCAGATGCACCAATAACGCTTCGTGTCATTGATCCTTGTTTGCATAGACACATTAAAATGGGAAAACACTATACATACAGATTAGTTATTATCTAATAAATCTCATTACAATGTACCTTACACCCTGAATATTGATATAATGACCTGGCATAGGCCTCAGTTGAATGGGCATTCTCCATTCACGCTGGAACCAGGCAAGCTATCTACGAAACATCCAAGGTCTTTTATAGCAACAGTTGGAAGCAGTCCTCTACCAGGAAAGACACTACCGAGGGTGTGACATCGACCTCCTAATAAGACACTTCCGTTTACACTGAGAAGACGTGACAACAACAATGACCTGCGAGAAGACATGACAACAACGATGACCTGCTCTACAGGACATGGTTCTCTCTATTGCCCCTTAAGTGTGAGGTGAAACGAGAGGATGCTCTGCACCATCCTGACTGCAATATGGGATATGCAGACTCCAGGATCTTTAATACAGAAGAATGATACCAACAACAGAGACTATGTGAGGAATGGAGGTGTATTGCCACTACAGACTATGACTTGAATTGGACAAACTAGTTTGCCTGGAGCCTAGAGTCAGTCCTGTGCCAGGAAACTTCAGGGGTAGGGTCTCCATGTATTTAGACCATAATTTGTCTTTCTATGTCCCTTATGTTTTGGTGGGCCTATGCAAACAAATGCCACTTTAATATCGTTTTTTACTATGTTCTCCTGACTCCAATCCTTAAGAAAAACAACCCATTAAAACTTTTGAGGTTAACTTAAACTAGTAAGCATGTGCATGGAACTAGATAAATGTACTTTGCCCTCAATGTTTAAAGAGTTACATAAGTCTAATATCTTTAGATTATATGGTGTGCTGCTAAGAAACAATATGTACTACAACTGGGGATTTGAGGGACAAAGTAATTGTATTGTACATGGGTTCAGTTTTGTTTTTCTTAATGTTCTTTGGCTGAAAGTTCAAGGCTGGGATATCATCGATGGAACTACTGAGAATCCTGTTTATGGGTGATTGGGCTTCCACTGTAACTTTACCCTGTCCTCTTTCTTTGCATCTTTGTTGTCATAATTAAAATAATAAAAAAAATAATTAATAAAAAAAAAAGAAAAATGAACACATGAAATAAATTATATCTAAGCTCACAGAAGTATAGGCATTAACACAAATGATTTGCAATTTAACAAGAGTTAAATAATTTTTGGAACATAACTACTAGTTTATGTTTGCTGGCTTCATTAAAATAGGCATGTCATCAGAATTAGAGTCATGATACTTAATACACACAATGCTTAGTTCTACCTTGATTGTTAAATAATTTCATATAATTTCTAATACAAAATTTGTCAGCATCAAAAATAATTTAAGATAATTACTAGATGTTTTGTTTCATAATTTTATGAATAATCAAAATCTAATTAATAAGTAAGCTATTTAAAATAGATGTAAATGTGATAAACATTTTGTAAGTAAATGTTTTAGCAATAATTAGCTTTTACAATAGTTCTACTTAAACAGTTTCCAAGTTTTCAAGGAACCTATTATGTTTTTATAAATTAAGTTAACTTAGAGAAATTCACTGAATATTTGTTATTCAAATATATATTTTAGAATTATATTGTATTTCCAAATGGGATAAATACTAAAGTATCAATCTCTGAATACAGATTTATTTACAATAAACTATCACAGAAAAGTTAAGGATTTTTGAATTTGTTGGGAAATATGTACTGTGCCATTTTCAGGTTTTTTTTAACTATACAAAAGGCAAATTCTTTGGGAAAAAAAGACATAGGACAGTGACTGATATAGGACTGATATAAGACAGGTACAGTTCTTGCATGCAGTTGGCCCCCAGTTTAATTCCAGGCACCACATATGGACCAAATAGAATGGCCATGAGTGATACGTGAGAAAATAACCAGGAGTAAACCCTAAACAACAATCGACGTGGCCCCCAAATGAAAACAAAAACAAAGAAAAAAGAAAAAATATATATGCTTCTTGACATTATGAAATATTTGGGTAGGGGAGTAGCTGACTGAATGTGTGGGGCCCTGTTTTTAATACCAAGAAATGAAAACATTCTGCTGAACTAAAAATGTGAACTCTACTAATAAAAGTCCATTTAAACCTTAAAGTACTCTACTAAAACAGTTTACTTGCTTACTTCTTAGTTTTTACTATAAAAAATGACGTTCCTAAGATTATAAATTTATAATTAAGATTACTAACATAGCAAGGCAAACTATGCCAGGAAAGTAGTACGTGTTTCTGTGATATACAGATGTGATTGACATACTTGAGTACAAAGATTTTCTTGAATTTAGAGGGGGGAGGATGGGGACTTCTCTTGCTACCAGAATTGTTCAGGGTTGTTTACTTTCCTGTATTTTGCTCTTAGGGATCACTCTTGATGGCCTTGGGGTTCTCTAGGGGTTAATAAGGATCAAACCCTCAGCCATGTGCAGTACAAATGTCCTACCTGCTCTATCACTTCAGCTCCCAATACTCTTTCCTCTTCCTCCTCTTCTTCATGTACTCCTCCTCAACCTGTTCCTCCTCCTCTCTTTAGGTTTGGGGTCACAACCAGCAATGCTCAGGAGTTACTTCTGACTCTTCATTCAGGATTTATTCCTGGCAGTGTTTGTGTTACTACATGGGATGGCACTGATTGAACCTAGCTTAGCTGCATGCAAGATGAATGCATTACCCTTTGTATACTATAGCTTTAGACCCCACTATATGGAACACTTGGAGCAGAATAAAGGACAATCAAATAAAATAGGAAGTTGGAAAGTGAGCATAGTCAGACTAAACAAATTTAAATGGATTATTTTTACTATAGGATTTTAAAATAATAACAAAATATATTTAATTTTTAATTTTTATTTTGACCAAAGGGGATTACAAATCATTCACAGTAGTATTTTAGGTTCATAGTAATATTGAATCAGGGGCATTCCCACCACCAATGTTGTCCTCCCTCCACCCCTGTTCCCAGCATACATCCCATATCGCCTCTCCTTTACTCCCCGGGCTGCTAGTATAAGTGGTCCCTTTTGTGTCTAGCTTGTTGTATATTGGGTATCGATTCTGTTGTAGTTGGCTTTGGATTTGGTGTTTAGGTCTGTTCATTTTTTTATTTCTACTCAATGTTCATATGACTGGTTTTGGAGCCCTCCATTATTTCCCCCTCAA
The DNA here is from genome assembly GCF_024139225.1 of Suncus etruscus. Classification (NCBI taxonomy): domain Eukaryota; kingdom Metazoa; phylum Chordata; class Mammalia; order Eulipotyphla; family Soricidae; genus Suncus; species Suncus etruscus. The sequence continues at coordinate 110,177,063 of NC_064868.1, forward strand.
ACAAGCAACAACAATTACAAAATTTTATAACTTCATTTGTTTTTCAGTTTCACACTCAGCAGAGCTCAGGGTCACTTCTGGCTCCAAAACTGTGAACTCTAAGGATTTGGGAATCCAACAGGGTTATCTAAGTGCAATACTAGAGACCTACTCACTGTACAGTGTTTCCAGACCCCAGACTTTGCTCTCTTTCATCTGCTAAATGAACAGTTTTCTTGGACTGTTGTTCTGCTCCTCATAGACTTTTTCATGTTTTATACCTTTTAAATAATTTCCTAGAAAACAAAGACTCTGTATTTTTTATATAGTGCACTTCATTTTCTTGATAACATGTTTTATTACTTTAAATTGAGTCTTCATAATATTAGAAAAGCTGTGGTTTATGACAATTATGTAACCTTTTGTTCATACCTTGATTTTTAATTGCTTGAATGTCACTTTGATTAAATAGATAGCTGGATATTATTTTAGAAGATGTATGCACATATTTAATTAAGGGCTTCAAAGTCTTTTGCTATTGTGACAAACACTACATAATATTATCGGTCATAATTCAAGTTTTCATCTTAAAATCTTTACCTCAGAAATAAGCAAATTTCCTGTCAATTGCACTGAAACGAATTTTTATCAGATCTTTAGCCATGGTCATTTTTTAGTCATTTGTCACTAGTAGACATTTATTGCTTTACTGTGATGGTTGTACAAAAATATTCCTGCAAAAGTGCTTCATCTTCAAGGAGACTCAGGAAAAAGATTAGAAGAACCTATAAGGTTGATCACAATTTTTGCTGAACTTAAGAAAATAATCAGACAAAATTTAATAAAGTTCGATATATTTTGAAAACAAATTATTCTTTTTTATTTTCTCTGAGAGAAATGGGAGTTACAAAACATAAAAAGTTAAGTTTTGGTGAAAATGTATAACCTAGCTATCAGATTCTACTACTATTAGTTGTGTTGGAGATTTTTGTTCTTCCTTGTAAATTTGAACACTTTTAGATTCTTTATCTGACATTTTCCAAACTAAGGTTTTTTGTAAGGTATCTTCGCTGTTAACTTTGCTGGGTATTTGTGAATCCAAGAACAGTCCCCAGAATGAGAAATTACTTCCCATCCCTTGTCCCCTTTCGGGGGAAGACCTTGGTAATATTTATCCGCAGCAAATAATAATCCACACAGACAAGAAGGATAGGGTGTAAAAGATTGGGCAAAGAGAGCCAGAGAATCCTCCTGCAGCCGGCAGCTTTCGCAGAAGGCCCCTCTCCCCTCTCCATCAAGCTATTTATTGCCAACTCCCCAGCGCCCCACCTGGAAGGGCTAGGTGGGGCAATAGTCACAGAACAATCCTAAGGAAACACTTTTATATACAACAATTCCAAGGATAATCTTATGGAAACTTTTTCATATATTACAGTTTTTAGATTTTTTTTTCAGTTAATGTGGAGTCATTGAATTTAAAAATGTTTTATTCTAAAGCTATGTTAGCTAAAAATCTACAACTTGGTATAAACACCATGAACATTAAACAACAGTTCACATATGGGTAATATCTATGTCTGCTGTGTAGGTCACATAAAATAACCATAGACATTCAACTCTAAATCAGTAATTCTGTCAGACTTCCACTCTTGACTTTCATCCACATGAAGAATTCTGGACCCAATAAATGGAGATCTTGCCTGAGTGTCCACAGTGTTCATACTGAGTTTATAATCTACTCCAATTGCAAATCATTACAAGTTATTAACTATATAGCACAGATAACTCAAATTATGTCGACCAATGTTGCACTGTCATGGTCCACATGCTTCCCTATAGACATCCAGAATATCTCTCAAGTGGCAACAAGAGAAAATCACATAAGTGAGGTGGCATGGCACAATACTAGGGGGTTAACTGATAGGACAGGCAGACCACAGAAAGGAAAAAGGGTCAGAACTAAGGGGTTGCAGTTGGTAAAAGGTTAACAGGCACTCGTCACAGCTACTCACCTATGACTTACCTTTTCCTGAAATGAAATACAACTGTTTAAGAATAAAATGAAATTAAAATTAAGAGCCTAGTTAAATGAGATAATGAACTAGTCTATCAACTCATCTTTTGTGTGGAAGTTTCAGGTGGAACTAAAGGAATTAAGAAAATGCCATTTTTATAATTTGTTATTTTGAATTAAATTTAATTATCAAATGGCAAATACAAGCAAGGTAATCTTGCCCTTCTTTGCCTCTTTGAAAGCAGTAAATCTCCCTAGATAAAGGTAGACTCCTGGTCCAGAGGGTAGAAAGCATTCTTATCAACAAAGATCGCAGATTTTGGGGCAAAAGACTACATTATATATGTGTGTATATATGTGTGTGTATATATATATATATATATATAAAGAAACCTATAAAACTATTCTTTCTTTTCTATTACCTTGTTTTCAAAAATTTATTGTTTCTCTAATCTATAAAGATGCTGCCAATTTTGGTTACTTCTGAGTAGCTTAAGTTTATAGGGTTTGCATACATAAATATTTTAATTGTTATTTTAATTAGGATAATTAGAACAGTCAAATAATATAAAACAAAATAAGGGAAAAGTTTCTCTCCTTATTTAGATTCATTGTTATTCCTGTACATGAGTGGAAAGAGAGATCCTGGAATGTATAGGGGATTGCAAAGTTTATGTCATTGGTGAAAGCTGGTTAGGGTTACTAGGAAGTGTATCAATGGGATGCTCAGGGTAAAAAATAGAAGCTTTCAGGGACGGGAGGCTACAATGGTATGAGTGACCTGATTCTGTGAAAAGGAGAGGAAATTTCACACTGAATTACACTGATACATGATTAAATAATGTTCATAATTATCTATGAAAAGTGAATTGACAGTAGATTTTTCATCTCAGGTGATTTGTGGCTTGCAGAAAACACCAAAAGTCGTGTAATTTTTCATTTTTCTAATGTAGTGGGAATAAAGTAAATGTTCTTTGCACATATGTTTCTCTTATAATTCTCCGTTGCGTCCAGTACTAAAATCTCCTGTATGCTTTCACCTCAATTTTTGCTTGCACTAAAACTTTTTTCTCTTACCAACTTTCAAACTTCATCCTTTGTTTTAGATCCCAGGTTCCCCTATTTCCTCGGGAAGTTAAATATAGCCATAAGATTTACTCTTTTCTTTGCTTCAGCCTTCAACCTCTTTTTCTCTATTAATTTATTTCTAGTCCTGGCCTGAGAATGTTCAAATTTCTTCCAAACTTGTTAAGATCATTGCTTATGTTTCCTGTATCTTAATTCACACACATAAACCCATCAAATATTCTAAAAGAATTTCTAGTGACATTCTCCCTTCAAATATTTAGCTTTTTATAAGCATATCTTTCTGACCTTGAGTCTATTGACTAATTACCTTTAGAAATTCAATCAGCCCTTCTTTTTGAAAGTCCATAAAAATGCTATTGCAGGAAGGGGGTATTGAGATCGTTCCAAATATACTTAGCTTGGCATAGAGACCATTCCAAATGTCACTTAGCTTGGCAAGGAAGACCAGGACAAAATATTTAAGCTGGGCACACAGATCCAGCTGCTCAGTAAACACAGTTGGAAATTACCAGTACTATACACAGGAGTACTCAAAAATTCAATAGAACTACACCAGGTGGTGCTTGGGTGACAAGAATTAGCCAGAGTAGAACTAAAGGCTTTGCTTATGGTGTCAGAGCGATAGCACAGCAGTAGAGCGTTTACCTTGCAGACACTTGACCAGGGTTCAATTCCTGGCATCCCATATGGTCTCCCGAGTCTGCCAGGGTCACTTTCTGAGTGCAGTGCCAGGAGTATCCCCTGAGCACAGGCAAGGGTGCCCCCCCCAAAAAAAAGGCTTTGCATTTGCAAAACCTATATCCCAGTTCTTTGATATATCACCCAGCCCCATTATTTCTTTTCTTCTGTGATTCTAAAACTCCATGTTTAGGGATATGATTTTTTTCCATGTTTAGGAATGCTTATATTTCATATAATCTTGATGTCTGATTTACTGTCATTAAATCGTTCAGTGTATTGGTGTTTTCCCTTTTATTCTCCTCAGATCCCATGTTTTTCCTAGGAAGACTCACTCTTTATAGATATTCTTTAAATGTAACACTGTCTGTTCTCTTCACTTGCTTTCAACTCCCATCACTAATTTCTTTATTTTTACCAGATCTTTCTATGCCCTCCTGCTCCATGCCATGTGTTTTATATTAACGTAACAACTTTCCAGAAACATTTCATTTTATGAAAGGTTCCTAATAAAATAGTCATTTGATTCACAAGTTCTTTAATTAATCGACATTACTTTGGGAAAAAAATTCTTAACAATTCAGAGGATTGGCTTTCTCAAAGCATTACTGCAATGATGAAATTAAAAACAAAGTGTGTACATAGAGCGAGAATGAGAGAGACTAATTGCCACGGCATACATAAACCTTTAGGGGAGCTCAACCCACCAGATGTATCCTCAGATTTTCCTGGTGGGGATAACTGAAATAACCCTCACTGGGTTCCTCAAAAGGCCCGCTGTGGATGCCTTTTTCCCCTGCATGGATGGTTGAGAATTTTCCGAAGAGATGCTTGGCATTATATTTTCGGTCATTATTTGGCTATCTCTCCTTTGTAAATCTCAGGCAAATTTGTAGCCTCTATCAAATAATTTTGGCTCAGAAATTCCAGCACCAAAGATTACTAAGAGAACCCCCTTTTCTGGAGAACCTATAAGAGAAAGACAATGTTTTTTTCTCTTTTTCAAATATGTCTTTGCAGCTGAAGTTTCTGGTTATCAAGGGCGAAGCCAGAAAGCAGACCCTGGGCTATTGACTCTGCTCAGAAAATAGGAAAACACATTTTAGGGGATTCGGCTCCTTCCTTTACTTGACCCCAAAAACACTAGAGCCCAGCTCAGGAAGATCAAGTTTCTAGATATTTCTTACTTCCTCCTAACCCTTGTTTTGCATTTGAGGTTGGTTGTTAAAAGCTGCCCTGAGTGTTACCTCTCTTTTGCAATTAACTTTGCCTTGTTATTGTAAACACCCTTCTCTGCACCTGTGATTGACTTACCCCTATAATACCCCCTGTTTGGAAAATAAACTTGTCTGACTCTTGCCGAAGATGTGTTGACCCTACATGCTCCGTGTGTGGTCATTTTTTTCAATATTTTTCCATACATCGGCCTGGGCAACCCACTCTCCCTGAAGTAGATTCACGGAAATTCCACTGGCGCTGCAAGAGAGAAGTGGCTTGCAGCAACTAATAATGCTGCTCTTATATTATTAATTCAACTATGTTAAATATGTATTCTATATGAATATGTATATGGTTACAATTTTGACCATATAATCCATATTACTATTAAGAAAGCTTTCTTGCAGAAGCTGGCATTTTCCAGGGATTTGAATAGTATGACTAGTGAATTTAGATGAAGGCAGTAAAGAGGAAAATAAATTTGAAGTTGACAAAATATATTTCTACATTAATTACCAATTGACTGCTTGACTAAAATTTGTACAAGGTCACCCTGTTCTGATATATCCTATTAAAATATGTTAATTAATTTGACAACTGCCTCTTGTGCTTTATTCCTTTATGTTTTTAGAAGTTGGCATTTGGTCCCCCACCTACCTGCCTTCTACATTTCAGCTATTTCCATGAATGCTCTTTACTAGAGTTACACATTTGATACCACCAAGCAAGCGCCATGTGTGTACTGGAGTTTGTGATATTTCCAGGATCTATGTGCCTCCTGGGTGTTAAGGATTCATCTGGTCTGATCAGAAACAAATATATTCTGTGTTTTAAAGTATAAATATAATTTTGAGAGTAGAATTAGAACTGCAAATGGAATATATAAAAAGGAAAACATTCTAAGAAGATATAATTATAAGGGTAAATAATTAATATGTAATATTTTCTTAGATTAATAATTATATATTATATGATTATATAAATAACAGGTTTTCTAAAATTAAAAAAAATTCTTTCATGCTTGGACCAGTTCAACTTGTCATATCATGAAGGAATATATTATATATAAGCACTTCTATCTAACTATGAAAAACTTGTAGGGCTATAGGAGACAGGTATATAGTTCATGCTGTATATGAAATAAGTGCATGTTCAGTTCTATCATTACCTGGTCATCTGAGATAGGTTGACCCCTAGACACTAATGAATCTCATTTACTCTAAGCATTGAATAGCTGTATCTTGGCAGGCCATCATAGCCAGGCCACATATTGTCAGAAGTTCACTTTATGCCCCCTGAGCACTGCTAGAGAGCTAACCCATAAGATTTCAAAAAAGAAAATCATTTAGTTTTGTTGGAACAATTAACAACATAGAAATCTTAAATTCTAAATTAATAATAATTCTTTCAACTAAGGGTTGAAATCATTTCACTGATTTTCTTTTCAATAGTCTCTAGCATGCTAAGAACAATAATGATACACTCCACAAAGCTTTTATCTTGCATTTTTATGCAATAATAAATACCAATCACTTTTTAGTTCTTACTCTGTGTTACTGAGCATAGTTCGTATGCTTTTTTTAAATTTTATTTCAGCTACTGTGACTTAAAATTTTATAGTACTCTCAAAACCTTATGTAATAATTATGTTAAACATAAATATTTTCTCCATTTTAAATATCAAATTGAGACTTAAGAAATTAAACATGTTTTACAAAGGTTCATGGCTAGTATGTGGGGAAGCCAAGATTAATGCCTTGATTGGTCTGAATATAAAATTCATGTTCCTAATATTACTTACTCTGTAGTTGAAAGTGAAATATTTCCCTAAAACCCTGTCTGGGACAAAAAATAACAAAATAAACACATGAGAGATATGGTAATATATGCTAAAGTAGTCTAAATAAAAGACTAAATAATTTTCAAAACGATGCAGGAACAAAGTTCATACAATATATGTGGTAGAACAAATATGAAATTTTAACAAGTCAAATGAAGAGATATGAACAAGTTAAAATATAGCAAAGAAGGAATTGAGTAAAAATTGAAGTTGGGATTGAAACTTGTCTAATAAAAAGTACTTTTACCTATAGATATGATCATTCCAATTACCTGGCAAGATCTCTCCATGTAGTGTAAATACAGACATATAAACTACAGCATCCAGTGGCAAAACTCTATTAAAATTGTCCAACAATTTGTTTTTATTTTATGTTTACCTATAATTTATAAAATTATTTGAACTTCCAGTACAATAAATATCAGGAAAACTCCCTGATTATTAAATTAAGTGTAATTTAATCTGTTTTAACATTATGCTTTATGCTTATCATTATAAACAACTAAAGGAATACTTAGATGTGGGCATTGATTCCTTTTGAATTAAACTGGTATATATTGTTATATATCTTTAAAATTAATAGTTTTAATATTTAACAAAATGTTCAAAGAATTTGATCACCTAACCTATAAAACTCATAATTTAATCCTAGAAGATGTATTGAAAAAAAATATTTCCACCCTATTTGACCACTCAATATCACAATTCACATAGTCACAGGTTTATCTATTAAACTTAGACTTACCAAGAAAATCATAGTAATTTGAGGGAGAAAAGATCTATGATGTCATTTGTAATATTTTCCAATGCTGAAATTCCTACAAATAGTTACAATTACATATGGTGGCGTTTTTTAGAAAATGGTTCTAGGCTATAGTAAATGCCAATATTCTACTAAAGAGATAATCCTCCCTAATACTTAACCTCAAGAATTGCCCTTCTAACCCCAACCTGTCAATAATCCCAACCTGCCTCATTCATACTATACTTCAGGAACCAGAATCGATACAACACATTTAACACTCCTGGGCCATAAGTTTGAGGAAGGACTGCAGCCAGACCTCATGCAGTCCAGCCTGTAGCCACACATGCATGTTTATACAAACATCTTTCTGGGCTTTAGGATGAGGAAACAGATAATAACAGTGCCAGGACATTGACAGGAAGATTCTTCTGAACCACCCCAGACAAAATGAGTAATAAAAAGACTCATTTTCTCTAATTGATGATAGTAAAATCCTAACAAGGGCCCCAAGGACACAAGAGTCATTACTCCACAGTGAAGAACAATACTTGGGCTGTTCATTGAGCTGAAAAAAGAGAAGAGAGCTTCAACAATCAAAAATAAATTTTAAGAAAACTTCAGTCAGAAATCACTGAACTGAAGATAATAGTTAGAGAACAATAAAAAAAGACAACAAAAAGAACAAGCAGTAGATTGACAGAAATAAATGTGTGAATTGTTATTGATGACACTTTATAAAAGAGCAAAAGGATAAAAATAAAAAACTGAACAAAACATCAGATATCTATGTAATAGCAAAGAGAGAAACAGTATTAAATTTCAAGTGGTCCTTTGGGGCTAAAGTGATAGTTCAGTAGGCAGGATACTTGCCTTGCACACACCAACGAAGGCTTGATCTCTGATACCCATATGGTCCCCAGAGGCTTTCAGTACTGATCTCTGAGTGCAGAGCCAAGATTAAGTACTGCCAATTGTGACTCACCAAACAAAAACAATTTTACAGAATGAAGGAAAGATAATAGGGGAAAAGGACAAAGAATAGTCAAAAGCTCCCAAAATCTGTGGACTGACTCATACATTCTCATACATGGAGCCTGTAGAGTTTCAAATGGAATGAATTCAAGAATTAAACATCAGAATACATTGAAATTAAATTTAGAAGCAGGAAATAAAGAGATACAATCCAATAAGAGCAAAGTAAATATTATTACTACCAGCTACGAATCTCAAATAAAAATACCTGAAAGTACATCCTGATGAGTATGATGAAAAGCACAAATAGAGATTAAATACTGAAAGAAGAAGCAAAAAAGGGAAATTAATGAATGGAAGTGGCAAGAGTGGGTAAACTTGACTTGGGTCACATCTTAGAGTAAAGGATTTTAGTTATTCCCCATTGAGTATGTTTGTAAATGGTAAAATGGCTTTGATTATATCAAGGAAAGTTTTTTCCACTCCCATCTTATTGAGAGTTCTTAAAGGAATAGATTCTGCAATTTATCAAACTCTTTCTCCACATGTATTGCTATAATCATATAATTTGTATTTTTTATTTTATTGATATGGTCACTTTTATTGATTGACTTGCATTTGTCAAACCACCCTTGCATCTCTAGGATGAATCTGACTTTATTTGGTGTATGACATACTTAATGAATTGTTGGATCCTATTTGCTAGTAATTATGCTGTGAATATTTGTTTCTGTGTTCATCAGGGATATTATCCTGTAGTTCTCTTTTTGTAGCTTATCAGGGTGATAGTAGCTTCATAAAAAATACTTGGAAGTATTTCTGTTTCTTAAATTTCTTGCAAGAACCTGAAAAGGCTTGCTAGCAAGTCCTTTTTAAAGGTTTGAAAAGTTTCACTAGTAAATCAATTTGGGCCTGGGATTTTGTTTTTTTGGGGGGAAGCCTTTTGGTTACTGAAGGAACCCCCTCAGGGAGGACCTCGCTCTAGCCTCAGGATATGCGCACACCCACAGAGACTCAGAGACCAAACTTGCTGCAAGTACACGAGGGTTTTATTACACCAGCATGCTGGGACCAAATCTCATACCTCAGAGTTGAGTAGAGGAGATTCGGCCCCCCTCCAGAATTCAGCAAAGCTTTTATAGGGCAAAAAGACGATACATATCATGAAACACACCTGCCAGGAAGGAGGTTTTTTTTTTTTTTCTTATCTCCCGCCACAGAAGAAGTTATGCGTCAGAGCCCAGGAAGGAGGTAGCTTGTTTACCATGTGTAACAGATGGGGCAGTGTCCTGCCCCTGGGGTCATGTGTGTATCTATGTTCTTCCCCTGCCAGTATGTGCGTATCTAAAGTGAGTTAGGGGCTTTCCGAGAATTGTTGCCCAGATCTGGCTGTCTGGCGTTTGGTTAGTTCAAAGGATGGGGAGGAGGTGGAGAGTTCTCAGGGAGTAGGGAAGGTGGAAAGTTCCCAGGGAGTTAGGGAGTTGGGGAGGTGGAAATTTCACAAGGATGGGGAGTTCTCCTTCTATTTGTTATTTTCCAGCCCTTATTTATTAATTTTTATTTTTTCCACACCTTTTCAATTACCATTTCAGTTCTCTTGATAGTGTTAGGTCTATTCAGTATTCCTGATTCAAGCATTCAAGTATTCTTGATTCAAACTTGGGAGGTTATAGGACTCCAAAAATCCATCCACTTATTCCAGATTTTCTCATTTTATGGCATATAGTTTCTCAAAGTAATTTCTGATTACCCTTGAATTTCTGTAGTATTTGTTGTGATATTCCCCCATTCATTAATCATTTGGTTTATTCACTTGCTCTCTTTCCTTGTGAGTCTTACTAATGGTTTACCAATCTTGTTTATTTTTTCAAAGAACCAACTATTTTCTTTTGGTTTTGAGCCCAAACCCTCTGGTGTTCTGGGGTTACTTCTGGCTCTGCTCTCCGAAATTACTCCTGATTTTGGGGACCCTATGGGATGCCGGGTACAAAGCCAGGTTGACCGTGTGCAAAACAAATGCCTTACCCTCTATGTTATTGCTCTAGCCTCAAAAAACCAACTCTTGGTTTCATTGATTTTTTTTTATTTTTTGGGGTGTGACCAATTCATTAGTGTCTTCTCTAAGTTTTATTAGCTAAAAGGAGGGAGGGAAGGAGAGAGAGAAAAAGACAGAAACAGAAGAAAAATATCTGTGTCAGAGGAAGAAGCAGGCAAGGGGGAGGCAGAAATGAATCTCCGGATGTCGGTGGCAGAAAATATGCACTGGTGAAGGGAGTTGTATGACTGAAACTGAATCAAAAACAACTTTGTAACTGTGAAAAACAACTGTATTATGAAAAATCTTATAACCACAGTGTTTAAAATAATAGTTTTTCTATTTTGAATGAATTTACCTTTGTTCTTCCTGAAACAAATGTATTATGATCAATTTTGTCAACTATGTGATATATTCTCTTTAAATAAATTTTAAAAAATTAAAAGGAAATTAAATATAAAGGAGGATACCTAAGATTTACAAATTTACAAAAGGAAAATTGCTAGGACTGAAAACAGTGGTGGGATATAGTGAAAATATTTAATGAAATGAATGCCTAATCATAACTACTTTACCCAGCTAGACTCTCATTCAGATTTAAAAATTATACAAAACTTCACAGATAAAAAGCATGTCATAACTTTACAAAATCTACTAAACAATCACTAAGCCAAAGAGGAAATTAAATATCCTTAGATGGTAATGAGAATAGTGATACACGTTACCAGAACTTGTGGCGCACAGTAAATGTTATACAAAAAGGAACATTTTCTGCATTACAATCATCAGGAAACGAGAGTAGTTATAAACAAACAGTATCTCAGTTTTCTAGGAATGAATCCAACAAAGGAAATAAAAGACTTATTTAGTTAAAGTTAGAAATCACTTTTGAAGGAAGTAAAATAAGGCAAAAGAGAATGGAAATCTATTCTGTGTTCATGAATTGGAAGAATAAACATTGTTAAAATGATTATTTTACCCAAAATAATCCACAGGTGCAATACAACTCTCATGATAATTTCCATGCTATTTTTCAAGGACATAGAAAAAAACACATCTAAAATTCATATGAAAATAGACAATTTCCATCTTTCCAGCATAAAATCAGCTTAAACTGAGCTTTCTGGTCCAAATATCAGTGTTCCCAGACTAACTTCCAATGACTCTATAACTCTTTTGGGCCCAATAAATAAAGGGAAGAGGCACTCAGGACCAGGCACTCAGTGGTCCAGACAACAGACTGGACTGAGGGAGTTCCTTCCCTTTGCCTGACTATTGTAATGAGACCAAAGAGGTATAGTAGATAATAAGAGATTTCCTCTATGAAGCCATAAGAATGGTCAACAGATAAATGAAAAAAATTTTGACATCTCTAATATCAGGAAAATAAAAATGAAAACAACTTGATATATAACACTATACCAACGATGATGATCTATATCAAAAAGTACAGAAATAATGAAATCTGTTTGGGATATAGGGCATGAGAAATTTTGACTCACTATTGGAAAAATGCCTTGCTCAGCATTTTTGAAAAATGGTTAGAAACATCAAAATTTTTGGATACAAGTTGCATATTATTCAGTGATTCCACTCCTGAGTATCTACTCCAAGAACAAAAGCGTTCTAGCCAGCAGTGAATGAGATTCGTTTCTCCCCTAACTGCTGGTGGGAATGCCCTCTAGTCCAGACTTTCAGGAAAACAATAAGAAGATTTATCAGGAAAAAAAAGAGAAAGAAAGAAATTGAAACTACAAACATGCTTGTAATCATGGTGCTTAAATAAAGATTTATATAATCCAGGTATACCACTTTTAGAGATATACCTTAGGAACAAAAAAAAACACAATACAAAAATAGATTCTGCACACCTATATTAATTACAGCACTATTTATAATAGCCTGAATCTGGAAACAACCCAGATGCCAGACAACAGATGAATGGCTAAAGAAACTGTGGTACATGTACACAATGAAAATATTAAGCAGACATCAGGAAAAAAGAGTCATGAAATTTTTCTAGATGTAGATGGACATGGAAACTATTATGCTAAATGAAATTGTCAGAGGGAGAGAGATAGACACAGAATGATTTCACGTAATAGTGGAATTTAAGAAAAATAAAAGACAGTCTGTTAATAGTACCCAGAGAGAATAGAGATGAGGACTGGAAGGACCGGCCCACTATATGAAGATTACCATAAAGAATGGTGAGTGCAGTTAGAGAAATAACTATACTAGCAACTATCAAGACAATGGTTGTGAGTGAGAGAAATAGAATACAGGTAAGGGATGGTGAAGGAGGGAGATGGGAGGGGGCTTTGGTTTTAGGAAGGTTGCACTTGTGAAGGAGGGTGTTCTTTTTTTATAACTGAAACCAAGTAGAAAGGTGTTTGTAATCATGGTGCTTCAATAAAGATATTATAAAAGAAAAACAGAAGCATTCTTATGAAGGCCAGAGATAGTACATGGATTACAGCACATTTCTTGCACACAATCATTTCCCAACATACTATATGTCTCCTGACCACTATGGGAAGTGATCCTGAGTATTGAGTCAAGAAAAAGCCTTGAGAAAGTTTGGATGTGCCCCCCTCAGCAAAAAAGAAATAGCAAGAAAACAACGCCAGCCTAAAAGGACATGTAAATTAATGTGTATTACATCATTGCATGTTTTATCATTAATTACACAAGCAAAAAGTTGTTGTGTAAAAATTAGAAAATGATATTTTTATCAAAGTTAGAAGTAAGCAACACACATGTTCAAAGGATAACATGCTTTTAGAACACTAGTGTCCTCTTTTTATTTTTAATTTTTTTATACACAATCGTTTTTAAATAGTTAAGGTCTTGCCAATAAAAAGTGCCCAGATAAATATGAATGGATGCACACACATATACATATCACAACAGTATACTGTTCCGCTGTGAGAAAAGATTAACTGTTGTACATTGCTGGAACTTGCATGGGACTAAGTGAAGTGGTTCAAAAAGGAAAAGACAAAGGCCTGATATCTTGCCCAAATTTACATTATAAATAATAAAAGAAAGGGATGAGACAATCCTCATGGGATCAAATCCAAAGACATGGACAATAGAACTGTAACTGGGATGCTAAGGAGAAGGGACCTTGGATATGTGGAAGGAATGTTGTGTTTCTAGTGGAAATACTGGTATAGGAGAATGACAAGTACAAAACAGCAGCTCTAGTAATATTGTAAACTATGTTAGATAAAAACTGAACTAATAAAAAGAAAAAAATTGGCCTTTTTTGGGGTATGGGATAGCACATACAGAGCTCAAGATTCCTGGCTGTGTTCAGAGGCCCCTATGAGGTGTCAGGAATCAAATACAGATTGGACACACATGAGGAAAGAGCCTGATCGATAGTATAACCTCCAGTCTCAGAATTGGTCTTTTACTAACTGAGAATTAGCAACTAATTTCATATGTCTCTAATGAAATTTTATTGCCTTTGTTCCACCTAGTTTGGTAAACATTATTCATAATATTAGTGGCAAGCTTAGGGTATTTATATTTCCCAGGAGAGTTATTTCCTACTCTACCCATGTGGTATTGCTTCTGTTGTTTTCCTCTCAATATTCTTTGTCTGAGAGCTAAATATGTTGCCCTTCTCAGAATACATTTTTAAGTTGACAAGAAAATTAGGTTGCAGTCATATGTTCTTATTTCGAATCCATTAGTCGTTTGTGTAGGGCAAGGAAGTCTATGAGTTCTAGTAATTCATTTGCTCTCAACTCATACCACATTAGAAAAAGGTCCTATGGGTAAATGTTAAGATAAAAACATAAGTTCTATGCCACTGCAAAATTATACATTTCTTTCTTAAAATCTATTTTCACTAGCTTACCTCATTCTTGAATTTCAGGCAAATTATTTAACTCCTCTGTGTATGTGCAAGTTTTTTCATACCCACAATCAAAATTATAGCATCATTTCAACAACAAAAAGTTCTCCTCTATTCATTTCATTACCTGAATTATTTCTAATCACATCATAAACTCAAGATACAATATTTCTGTCTTATGTATGGTATAAATTCATCTTTTTATTAACATAGTAGTATTACATAAAATATATATTTAACACTAATGTATTATAGTAATAATGCAATAATAGGTACACATACCTGAGCTCTCTACTCAGAAATTCTATATTTTGACTCCGTAAGTAATGTTTTGAACATAGAGATAGAAATATATATTTTCAAATTAGACTTTTATACTTTTCAATAAATTTTTAGACAAATAATGTTGGGTACCATTTATTTTCTTTTTTAGGATTTACATCTGGCAATTCTCAGGGTTTACTACTGGTTCTATGCTCAGCGATCAATCCTGGAGGGGCTTGGAGGACCATATAAGGTGCTGGGGGTCAAACATATGTTTAGTGCATAAGCCAAGCATCTTACCCACTTTACTATTTCTCTGACCCTGTGGTTTAATATTTTAAATGAATTATTGTGCTTTTTCCATAGAAACTGCAGAAATTTATATTCCCACTAACAGCGCATTTCTCCACATACCTACCAACACTGTTTGCTTAAATGTTTTTTATACAGGCCATTCTCACTGTGTGAAGTTATATCACACAGTGATTTTTATTTCTATTTCCTAAAAATTAAGTGCAGTTGAATTTTTTCAATTGTTGGTAGTTTTCCATGATTTTGACTGGAACGCTTTCTTTTTGTTCTGCTTTATATATCTCTTGTACACTTTAAATATAAACTATTTTAGATGTAGGGTATGCAAAATTCTACCAAGCTAGGTTTCTTTTGCTTTAATGGTAGAAACTAATGTATTCATCATTGAGCTCCAAGAATAGTATATTCTTGGAGTATATTCAATATATTCAATTCAATATATATTCAATATAATAGTATATTGAGCTCCAAGTATAGTACCTGTTATACAAGGTATATATATGTATATATAAAGGAATTCTAAAATGTAATTCTAGATGTTACATATAAGAATATTTATAAACAACACTAAACTTATCTTCTGATTTTTATTAAAGTGTTTATATAACCAGTTGCTTTATATTATCAAATCAATGATCCCATTGATTATAATTTACTCTTGAAAATATTGTTATCCAGTACCATGTTCACTTATTACTTATATGTAGAACTTATTCATTTAAGAATAAATATTGAATAAATAAATAAGAATAGTTATTGAAAGAAACATAATTTTACAGGGTAGACTATTCCAGTTTTATATTATCTTTAGATATGACTATAGTTCTTTTTATCTTGGGTCGTATGTACTTTTTCCATTTTGCACTAGCAGCTGAAAATTAAGAACAAATGACTAATATTTAGAGTAGAAAAAGTCAAGTAAGATATAATTAAGAGATAACAATATGTACTAAAATGTTACAAAGAGCTTAGACAGGAGAATGTGTTTATGTATTCTTGAGTTCCAAGGTAGGTTACTGAAGCTCTATTCAACAGTTGTTATTGGTAAACTGGAAATTTATTGTACTATGCATATGATTTACATATTTTCCTTTAAGTGCATGCTGAGTATCACATTATACCTAATTCCACAATTTCTTGCCCATTCACCTTTCAAAGTTATATGTATATTCTTTAATCAATATCACATAATGTTAGGAAGAGGTTCCATAAAATACCTGGTTGAATCCAACACTTCATGTTACAAAATCATATCCAAAGCCAATGACAACAGAATCGAAACCCAATCTACAACAAGCTAGACACAGAGGGGACCACTTATACTAGCAGCCCAGGGGTCAAAGGAGGGGATATGGGATGCATGCTGGGAACAGGGGTGAAGGGAGGACAACATCGGTGGTGGGAATTCCCCTGATTCTATGTCACTATGTACCTAAAATATTACTGTAAAACATTTGAAATCCACTTTGGTCAAAAGAAAAAATATTTAATTAAAAATGTTAGTGTGATATCATAGAAAATGAATTTCCTCTATTTTACAACCAATGTTCAGCTTAACATTTCAGTACTCTATAAATCATGCAATGTTAATTGCCAACTTGGGAAAAGTTTTGTGGGTTTGCTCTTCTACATGGTTTCATTCAACAAATATTTAGCAAATTTTACACTATAAATTCAAGTAAAAACAATTTTGTCTCAAATGCTTAGCATCACTATATCTTTGTCATACTCTTTTCATGAGCTCAGTAGCTTTTCTGCTAAGTGAATAAGTCAGAGGGAGACAGATAGACATAGAATAGTCTCACTCATCTATGGGTTTAAAAATTAATGACATTATTGTAATAAGGCCAGAGACAATAGAGTTAAGGGCAGGAAAGAACTGCTCAAAATATAAAGCTCACCACAAAGAGTTGTGAATGCTGTTAGGGAAATAACTACTAACAACTAGCATGACAATGTGAATGAGTAAAAGAAGTAGAATGCCTGTCTGGAATACAGGCAGGGGAGGGGAACGAGAGAGAGGGGCATTGGTGGTGGGAAGGTTGCACTGGTGAAGAGGAGTGTTCTATTTGTGACTGAAACCCAACTACAATCATGCTTGTAATTATGGTGCTTAAATAAATATTTTATAAAATAAATAAAATAAAATAATTTTTGAGGCTCCCAGAAAAATTTAAAAAAGTTAAAAAAATGTATCAGGGCCTAGGAAATAGTAAAGTGGTAAGATGTTTACCTTACATACAGCAGACCTGGGGTTGATCCCTGGCATCCCAGATAGTGCTTTCAAATAAGAAAGAGTTATTTCTGACTCCAGAGTCAGGAGTAAACCCTAAGCACCATAAGGTGGGCTCCAAAACCCAAAATTAATTAATTAATAGGTGATAAAAACTATTTGCAAGGAAAAATGACTCTCAAAGATATAAATGTCCATGTCTGTGATAGAAATGAAAACAAAGACAAACTGGGATTTAAGAAAGCATGTGATACCCAAAAAATAGAACTGGTCTGTGGAGGATTATAGGGATTATATTACAAGTTGTTATGTTGATAATTTCCACAAATCATTGAAAGTGAACATTAAGTCTATAGATCCTTTTCACCACTAATAAGTACTTGATATATATTTTTCTTATTTTTTTTCTATTTGGACTTGGGTTCTGCTACTGATATTGACAGTGTTTCATACATAATATGGTGGCACATTTCAACATTACCTTCTCTCCTAGATGAACACTTTCCTCCACCATTAATTTTACCTGTCCCTGTCCTGTTGCCAATTCCCCTCAAGTGACATGTTTTTAACTGAATGCCATTTCCCCTTGTCTTCATTTTCATTTTCCCTCAGCATTAATTATAGCATCCTTAGTTCCTTTTTATCCTGTATATAAGAAAGATCATTTTGTCTGTCTCTTCCTCTTACTAACTTCATTCAGCATAATACTCCACAGTTTCCTTCATATAGTAGCAAATTATATGACTTTATCTTTTCTTATGGACAAGTAACATTCCATTGTGTGCATATACATATGTATATATACACATATATGCACATATAGGCATCATTTATTTATGTGGTCCTCTATTCTTGGAAACTTGGCTTATTTCCAGATTTTAGCTATTGTGGATAGATCTGCAAGGACAAAGGTTGTAAACATCTTTCTCCATTTTAATTTTTTTGTTTCTTTATTCATTTTGTCCATAATCTGCAATGCTCTGGACTTACTCCTAGCTCTGTACTCAGGAAACACTTCTAGCAGTGTATTAGAGACTGTATGGGAAAAAAAGATCAAATCAAGGTCAGCTATAAGCAAGGGAAGCGGCTTACCCTATGTCCTATTATTTTGAGGGGGACCTTGGGTTGTATTTGAATAAGTGAGTTACTGAATTAAGTGGAAATTCAACTGCTAGATTTTTTTAGGAATGTCTGTATTGTTTTCCAGAAAAACTGGGCCAGTCATCACTCCAAATAACATTGAGGAATATTCCTATTGATTTCCAGAGAGACTGGATAAGATTTCATTCCCACCAGCAGTGAATGAGTCACTTTTTCCTGAATCCACACCAGCAACTCGTTGATCTTGCTCTTTGTGATGTGTACCAATCTCTGTGGTGTGAGATGATACCTCATTGTTGTTTTGTTATTTGCATCTCCCTGATGATAAAAAATGCAGAGCATGTTTTCATGTGCCATTTTGTACATCTTTATTTCTTCTTTGAGGAAATCTGTTCATTTCTTCTTTCCATTTTGGGATGGGGTTAGATTTTTTTCTTGTTAATTTCTAACAGTGCCTTCTAAGTTTTGATAGTAACCCCTTATCAGATGAGCATTGGATGACAAATTTCTCCCATTCTGTGACTAGTCTTGTTATCCTAGTCACCACATCCTTTGAATTGCAGATGCTTATCAAATTAATGTCCAAATTGTTTATTTTTGTTTCTATTTGCTTGGCCGGTGGTGTGTTTTCATTGAAGATGCTTTTAGCTTCAGTGCATGGAGTATTCTGCCTACATTTTCCACTAGGCACCTCATGATTTAATAACAGGTTATTTAATCCATTTATATTTGATCTTTGTGAATGGTGTTAAAGAAAGGTCTGAGGTCATTTTTTAATATAGTTGACAAGTTTTCCCAACACCAATTATTGAAGAGGCCTTCCTTACTCCATTTTTGATTTCTTGCTCTTTCAATGATTAATATAAAAAGATTAATAGATCATATATTTGGAGGTCATTCTCAGAATATTAAAGTCTGTTCCAGTGATCTGAGAGTCTTTCTTAAATCTATTGTTTTTATAAGATTTTTGGTATTCTTTAGGATATTGTAAATATAGTATCGTGTCATCTGCAAAGAGTGAGAGCTTGTCAACTTATTTTTATATCTGGATGCCTTGATATCTTTTTTATTGCCTAATTGCTATGGCAAGTACTTCCAGAACTAAATTTAATGGAAGTAACAAAAGGGGGCAAAGTTATCTGGTGCCTGATCTTAGAAGAAAGGTTTTCAGTTTTTCCTCATTGAGTATAATGTATGTCATGGGCTTGCTGTAAATGGCCTTGACTATACAGAGAAAATCTCCTTCAATTTCCATCTTGATGAGTTTTTAATTTTGAAGGGGTGTTGGACCTTGTCGAAATGCTTTCTTTTCTCTATTGACATGAATATACATTTTTATTTTATTGATATGGTGCATTATATTAATTTACTTGCATATGTTAAACCATCTTTCCATCTCAGAATGAATCCTACTTGTTCATGGGGAATAGCCTTCTAGATGAGCTGTTTTATTCTATTTTCTAGCATTTTGGTGAGGATCTTGCATCTGTGTACATCAAGAATGAGTTCTCTTTCTGTGATGTAGTTCTCTCTTTTTGGATGTCTCTTTCTGATTTTATTATGAATGTGATATTAGCTTTATAGAAAGTGTTTGGAACTGTTCGTATTTTTTTCAGTATCTTGGAAGAGCCAGAAAACTATTGACAGTAGGTCCTCTTTAAGGGCTTGAAAGAATTTACTACTATATTCATGGGCCTGGCCTTTTGTTTTTGGAAAGCATTTTGATTAACATTTCAATTTCTGTGATAGTAAAAGATCTGTTGAGAAATTCCAGATCATCTTCTTTCAACCTTGGGAGTGTATTAGGACTCCATTTCATTACAATTCTCTTGTTTTTTAGCATATAGCTGCTCAAAATAACCTCTGATTACCCTTAGAATTTCTGTAGTATTTGTGGTGTCATTCCCTTATTCATTTCTTATTTGGTTTATTAAGATACTCTCTCTTATTAGAGATTATGACAATCTTGGTTTAATGAATTTAGTTTTTCAAAGAAACTCTTAATTTCACTGATTATTTTTTTATTTTGGGGTGTCTCATTCATTAATTTCTGCTCTAACTTTTTTTTTTTTTTTTTTGGTTTTTGGGCCACACCCGGTAACGCTCAGGGGTTACTCCTGGCTATGCGCTCAGAAGTCGCTCCTGGCTTGGGGGACCATATGGGACACCGGGGGATCGAACCGCGGTCCGTCCAAGGCTAGCGCAGGCAAGGCAGGCACCTTACCTTTAGCGCCACCGCCAGGCCCCGTCTGCTCTAACTTTTATAATTTCCTAGCCCCTTCCTGATTTTGGCTCATCTTTTATCCATTTTTCTATTTCTTAAGCTATGTTATTTATGTAGACCTTTTCTTACTTCTTGATGAATTCTTGCAAATCTATAAAATTGCCTCTTAATACTGATTGTCCTACACATTCTGATAATTCTTGTCTTTCTTCTCATTTGTTATCAGGAAACTTTTTATGTCCTCTTTGATTCTGTCGATGATCTTTTTATTTTTCAGTGGTGAGCTGTTTAATTTCTAAATGTTAACTTTATTTCTCCATTTCTGTATTTCACTTATATTCATTGCATTATGATCTAGAAATTGTTTTTTTGTTGTTTTTTGTTTGTTTGTTTTTGGGTCACACCCGGCAGTGCTCAGGGGTTACTCCTGGCTCTATGCTCAGAAATTGCTCCTGGTAGGCTCAGAGGCCATATGGGATGCTGGGATTCGAACCGCCGACATGAAAGGCAAATGCCTTACCTCCATGTTATCTCTCCGGGCCCCTGATAAGTTTTTGAAATAATTTCTGTTCTCATGATTTCATGGAGGTATATTTTGTGGCCTACAATGTGCTATATCTTGAATAATTTTCCATGTGAATTGTAGAATGTCTTTAGACCTTTATGAGGATTAGAAGTTATCTATGATTGTTATATAATATGTATGTAATAAATATATATCTAATAAACCCCTTTGTTTCATATTTTCTTTCAAAGACATTATATATTTGTAGATTTTAGACTGGCTTATCTATCAAGTGGTGACAGAGCAGAGTTGAAATCTCCAGTCAATACTGTGTTTTTATTGATGCCTTTCATCATGTCTATTGGCAATTATTTCAAATATTTTTCTGGCTCCTTATTGGGTACAACTATGTTTAGAAGTTTTTTTCCCTGATGTACATTTCCCTTGATTATTAAATAATGATCATCTCTGTCACTTATAACCATTTTAGCTTATATTCTGTCATGTGATATTATTATTATTTAGCCAGCCAGTCATTTTAACAGTGTTAATTGCTTGAAGGATTGGCTTTGAGTTTGTGTTTCTTCTGAATATTCAAATATGTTTCTTACAGACAAGATTTTAGATTCAATTTTCTTTTATTTTGTTTTTGTTTGTTTTTGTTCATTTGTTTTTGTGCCGCACCTAGTAATGCTCAGGGGTTACTCATGGCTCTACATTGCTCTTGGATCAGGGGACTATATAATATGCTGGGGATTGAACCTCTGTCCTTCTTGCATTAGCAGCATACAAGCAAATGTCCTACCATTTTGTGCTATCGCTCTGGCACCTGGATTCAATTTTCTGATTCATTTTGGCACTGCGTGTCTTTATTGGTGCATTTAGTACATTGACAATGAGAGAGATTATTGGATTTCATATCATCTTTTTAGAAGTTTGTTGTGTATGGGAGAGTTGTTTTGCCTTAAAGTAGCCCCTTCATTTCTTTTTAAGTTTGGTTTTAAGTCTGTAAAGTTCCTAAGCTGCTGTTTATCCTTGAAGGTCTGTAGTTTCCCTCCAAACATGTATAAACGTCTGGCTCTGTGAAGTGTTCTCAGTGAGGCATTATTTCATTGAGTTTTTCACTATATCCCACCACTGCCTTCAGGCCTGAAGGGTTGGTTCTGATAAGTCTACTGTAAATCTTAAGGATGCTTTTTTATGTTATTTCCTCCTTTGCTCTTGCTGCTTTCAATAATCTATCTCTATATATGTTTTGCATCATCATGACTAGGATGTGCCTTTGGGTGCTTTTGTTTGAGTATCTTTTAGCTGGTACTCTTCAGGCACCTAGGATGTGGGGTATGCAATCTTCAGCTCTGTGAATTTCTCCATAATTATGTCTTTGACTGTCTGCACTTAATGGGGATTTTCTTCCGTGGGCTCTGGGACACCAATGATTCTTATATTGTTTCTGTTGAGTTTATCCCAGAATTCTATGGTGGTCTGTTCACTTATTTTGAGAAACTTTCCATCTTCTGTTCATTTATTTTAAGGTTCTTTTCAAACCTTTTCCAGTGTATGGAGGTGCTGTGCATTTCATCTTCCGCTCACTAATTCTATCTTTAGCAGTTGTTACTCCACTGGTTAAAGCTTCCATTGAGGTTTCCATTTTGCCTACCAAGTATTTAATTTCTGTTATTTCCTTTAGAAAATTTCTTTATTTCTACTTTTATCCTCTAGAATTTTATTGGCTGTCTTTTCCAGAGTTTCTTTGAGATCTTTCAGCATCCTCATCATTTCCTCTCTCTAAAGTCTTAATCACAAACACTCTAATAGGTAACTTATATTATTTGGACCTTCAGAACTACCCTCTTTATTCAGTAAGTGTGGTGGGGTTTTGCATTGCTTTTGGAATGTGATCTTTGTTCTCTCCTGATTTTTTATTTGAAATCCTGGGTCTCCTTGACTAGAAAAATGCTCAGCCACGAAAAGATGTGGAGAAGCCATGCTTTTCTCACTTGGTCTCTGACCTTGCATAAGTTACCTCACTATTAAAAGTTGAGCAGGCTACTGGATTGCTTTGTACTTGTGTCTGCTCTCGTGGTTATCCCACCAGCCCCTGTGTGCTCCAGCTAGTGCAATCTTTGGAAAAAGAAGATGGGAGGTACACAAACTCCAATTTCAAACTACACTACTAAACAGTAGTAATAAAACGCATGGTATCGGAGTAAAAATAGGATCTCAGATAAATGGGCTAGAATTGAATATACTGAGATAAAAGGGTCAAAAATATGAAGTGGGGCAAGGAAAGTCTGAACGTGTGGTGTTAGGAAAATTAGTAAAGCTACAGGCAAAAAAATTAAACTCAGCTTTCTTTCTAATATCATATACAAAAGTCAAATCAAAATTCTTAAAACTATAATATCAGACCCACATCTATAATTTACATAAGTAAAAGTGGTCAAAACTGCAAAAATTGAAGCTTACATTATTTTCATGGTGAAACATTACTGACCAAGCAAGAAGAAAAAATAAACAAATTGGACTTCATTAATTTAAGAAGCCTTTATACCTTAAAGGGGAGAATGTCTAGGAATCAAAGATAGCCTAGAGATAGGGAGCAATTATTTGCCCAACAATCATCTGTTAAAGGGTTAATATCTGAGCTATATAAGGGACTGGTAGAATTTTGTAAGAAAAAATTCTATCTCCATCAAAAAATGAGAAGATATGAATTGATAAATCTTTAATCTCTTTCTATTTCCTCCTAGTTTGTATTTTATGATATTGTTATATTAAGGATTGTTTAATTCACTTATAAAATTCTGCATTCTACATAGGGAAATAAAGTTATTACATGTTACTGTGCTCTCATAGATTTTCTATATAATTCCAAAACTATTCTTCACCCAAATGCCTTATTCCCTGTTGTGTCAAGTATTCGTGGTAGCTTGATTGTATTTAAGCATTTCATTTAGACCATTCATCAATGTTATTTTACATTTATTATATTTTCCATATAAGTGGCTTTTAAAGTTTTATATTGTCCTGAGGCTTAGAGCAATGATGATTTTATCCAATTTATTATTCCTTGAGAGTAATTGATTGACATTACTAAAATAGTATTTTAATCAGAGCAGGCATATAACTAATTAAGGATAAAAGAAAAACTTGACAAAATTTCTTAATTCTCAGTCAAGTACTGTTTCTGCCACATTAAATTATTTCTCAGAATTTATTAATATAAACAGTCACATCTTGTCAGTTCAGAGCACCAAACAAATTGCCAGTTATTATTTATTATAAACTTTTATTCTCTGAAACGAAAAACATTACTTCTCAAAATAATTTGGGAGGAATGTTAATTCTTGAGTTATCAAATTAGTGGCTTTTCTATTAATTTAGTAATTTTTACTCTGTTACATATCAAAAGTAGATGTGTCAGGGTTAATTGTAAAGAGAAAAATATTCTAAAATGTATTAATTTCAGCTTATCTGAGTTTCTCAGAAGCAGTGTCTCAAGGGAATCTTTACGTAACACTGAGTTTTATTTATTTGTGGTTTTTTTTGTCACGCCCAACTGTGAGCAGAGCTCCTTTTTAGCTCTGAGCTCAGGGATGACTCCAGCAGTAACCTGGAGACCATAGACGGTGCTGACAATCAAATTCAGGTTAGCCATAGACAAATAAAGCATCTTACTTACTGGAAGTAAGTAATGAACATATTTAGAATATGGTTTATCACCAGATATTATTCATCAGAAGTTTGTTTACATTTATATGTATGCTTTTAAAAAGTTTATCCTTTCTCACCCCAATGTCTTATTTTCCAAAATTACATGGTCATCTCCTAGAACTGGAAATAACATAGTAAATATTTATTGTTTTAATCAGGTCCTAGAAAATTGAATTATCACCAAACAGTTGATGATTGTTTCAGAATATATTCTGCAATGTGATATTACTGGAGCACCTGTTTTAAAGTATATACTAAAACTCTGACAACATCAGCATTTATAACAGTCCATAAAAAGCAGAAAAGATTGCATACTTGAAGCCCAACAGATTGTATGTACTTTAGGTACTTGTTTTGCCTATGGCTAATTTCAGTTCAAAATTGTGCATGGCCTGGAGTGATCCATGAGCAAAGCATCAAAGTAAACTGTAAGCTTATGTGGCTGTGGCAAAAGAAATCTTCTCCCCCCAACCCCACCCCCCAAAAATGATAGCCATTAAATTAGAATTTTGCAGCCTATCTCTCATCTTTGATCATTGTTTTTTAGCAACATGATTTTTACTTTAGGGGGTTCTGTTTGGAAGGATAAGGCAACCAGGTGGAAGGGGCTATGTGGGTGTACTGTAATACTTCCACACTCATTATTTTTCTTCACAATTCAGTGAGCTGTAGTGAATCGAAAATAAATCTGTCAGCAACAAAAAGAAAAAAATTAAAATGTTTCAGGAAAAAAAGAATCAATGTAAGGGAATCTGACAAATAATAAAAAATAAATAATCATTCTGAGGTATGTACAGAACTCTTCACATACATCTAAAATTGAATAAATTGAGATATACTCATATTTTCTTAGTGTTGGCACTAATATGAGCTTGAACTTTGCTCTGAATATCAGCCTTTTTGAATAATTTTTCCTATAAACTTTAAGGAGGTTATACTTTGTAATGATTATAAACTGCAGCCATCCTGGACCAGAAGTATGGTATAGCATGTAGGGCTTTAGACTTGCAGTTGGATTTCCACCTGGACCAAATCCAGGGCACTGCATATGGTTTCTGACCTTGCGAGGAGTGATGTCTGATAAAAGAACTAGTAATAATTCCTAAGCTGGAGCATCTGGTGTGGCCCAAAAGAAAACAGTCCTTCATTTCATTGAGTTCTTTGACTATATCCAACCACTGCATTCGGGCCTGAAGGGTTGGTTGCTTGTGATAAATCTGCTGGAAATCTTAAGGATACTTCTTTTTATTTAATTTATCTTTTTGCTCTTGCTGCTTTTAATATTCCATCTCTATATGTGGCTTTCATCATTGTGACATTGGGAGTAGGATGTGTGTTGGGGTCCTTTTATTTGGTTACTCTTTACGTATTGAGATGTGGGTACATGCACTCCAGCTTGAAGAACTTAGCAGTGCTGTCCTTGACTGTTGATTCTTCATGGGGGTTTATTTCTAGGTCTCTGGAAACCAATGAATCTTATGTTGTTTCTACTGTATTTGTCCCAGAATTCTGTTGTTGTCTGTTCACTTATTTTGAGGATTTTTTCCCATCCTCTGCTAATTTATTTTAAGGCTCTTTTCCAACCTCTTCTGTTGTATGGAGGTGGTGGGCATCTCATATTACAGCTCACTGATTATATCCTCTGCAGGTGTTTCTCTGCTGGTGAGGTCTTCTAGTGATTTTTTTTCACCTATCAAGTTTTTCAGTCCCGTTATTTATATTTGAAGCTTTCTCAGTTCTACTCTAGTATCCTATTGAGTTTTATCTGCTGTTCATGTGGTTCCTTTCATGGTGAACAACCTCAACCTTTCCTCTTTATTTCCTTATATGAAAGGCTATCTAGGGGAAGGTACTAGCTAGCTCTTCAAAACTACCATCTTCAAGATTCACTAACATGGGGGGTTTCTGCATTATTTTCCCAAAGTGACCTTTGTAGTCTGGTGGTGGTTTTTTATGTGTTGTGTTTTATCTCATGGACTAGAAGAAATATGTGCCCTCAAGTGTGCTCTTTTCACAGTGCTCTGATCCCACTGGAAAAAGTAATTAAATAATTTGAAGCATTAGTGTATGAGGAAAAGTTTGAGTTCAAAACAAGTTATGAATATTTCTTTCAATACAATTCATTCATTTTATGATTCTTAAGTAACTCAGAACTTTTCCTTTACTTAGTCTTATATATGTGACTTATTACCTACATTCATGATTGGATGAAATTCAATTCAATCTAGTTGATATCAAAGCAGCCTATCTATATTGAAGAAGTTGCCCTTAGATACTGTATAAAGCTGTGCCATTTTTCCACAATGAAGCCAACTGGTTAGCACTTTCGAGCTCAATCCAGCAGGGTCAGTCACCAAAAGCAAGGCATTCAAACTCTATGGTTTATCCAGCTTGAAAGCTAGTTATGCAACTCTGTGCAAGGTAATAGAGTAACCATTTATTGAATTCAATTTTCCTCCACCTTGTGAACCATTATTTAAATGAATATATACACTAAGAACATGTAATGGGTAGGTTAAGAACAAAGACCATATTTGCATAGCTACGGTCATAGGGTGACATCCAACCAGAAAGCACATTTAAGAAATAGTATTGAAGTTGTGATACTCTCCTATGTTATTCATGCATGACCATATATCTACAGCCCTCATTGTCTAAATTAAGTTAAACTTATTTTACACAGGATACTAACTTGACCTTAGAGTATTTCTTAAAAGAGACAATTTTCCATATAGAACACGCATTATGGGTTTTGGAGCAATAATACAGTTTACAGTGTGTAGGGAGTTTGACTTGCTTGTGGCCAACCTGGGTTATATACACAGAATCTCAGATGGTACATAGAGCACATTTAGAGCTGTTTCTGTTTTTGTAAAATTAATATATCATCTGACTAACATACCCAGTACGAGTGCCCTCTTCTCTCCACCAGTGTATCAAGTTACCCTCTAATCCCCATCTTGCCACCTCAGGTAAACTCGGTTCTATGCACCAACACTCCAATTCTGTTGCCTTTGGTTATTTGTTGCTCCCTTACTGTGTTTCTTTATATGCCATATATGACAGTGATCATTCATTTTGCCTTTTCTTCTTATTTAACTTAGCATGGTATGCTCTACTTCCATCCACATAGAAACAAATTAGATAATAGTCTAAAATTTAAGAGGTCTTACTATACAAGAGATTTTTGTGTGCTCTATGTATATTATCTATGGGTCCTCACTAAAGTTCTTTGAAGTAAATATTATAATTACTGGTGTTTCATGAATTAAAATAATGGACATAGAAGCCAGGTAACTAATTGCTCATATCATGCAGTAAGTGTATTTTTATAAAGGTAAGTATTCTGACTTCAGAAATTTTGAAGTGGATCAGAACTTGCCATTTTAAAATATGCCATTTAGGCATAATGATTATTTTCAGCTATTATTTTGAGAAAAAATAGAAGATACAGAAAAAATTTTGAAAATCTCATAGAAGTTGTTTAATAAAAGTTATTTGTTAGTAGAAGTTAAGCTTTTTGCAAAGCACATTTACACTTATAAAGAAAATCTTTACTTTTAGGACTATTTCTGTCTGTGTACTAGAAAGTAAATAGAAACTAAATCTCTAGAAACTCATAAATGCAAAACTGGAGAGCACAATATCCTAAATCTGTGTACAATCATATTCCTATTTAATGTGTTTTCTCTCATTATCTCTCCAAACTAGCTTTCCCATTCTTTAATATCTTTTTATCATTAGCTGGAAATAATATTTAAAATAATCATTTGAGACCATTTGAATAGTAGTTGGTTTTCCCTGATCCTAGTATATAAGAATAATCCTTGAACAAATAAAAATATCATCTGTCTGCCTTTCTTCTATAAAGCTGTATTTTAATAAGTAGAATGTGTGGGTTGGTCAAACAAGAACCTTAAAATATATAAAAATTTCCTCCCATATAATAAAAAAGAATATGAAATACTCATTTAAAGGAAGATAGTTAAAAAGGATAAATATATAGAACAGCATGCTAAGCAACCAATTCTCATCAGTGCATATTTCACAAACATGGGAAAACCTTGAGTGGAATTTCACAGATGGGATACTCCAAAAGCTGTTAATTTTATTGTTGTTAATATTGTCTAATACCTATCTCATAAAGGGTTAATATCTAATATGTACAAGGCATTGGTAGATCTTAACAAGGAAAAATTCAAATACTTCCATCCAAAAATGTAGAGAACAGATAAAAAGAAACTTCCTCAAAAATAATACAGATGGATAAAAAAGAACATGAAAAGTGCCCTTCATCATTAATCATCATGGAGCTATAAGTCAAACAACATTAAGATATCATCTCAGGGGCAGTGAGGTGGCGCTAGAGTTAAGGTGTCTGCCTTGCCAGCGCTAGCCAAGGAAGGACCGCAGTTCGATCCCTGGCATCCCATATGGTCCCACCAAGCCAGGGGTAATTTCTGAGCACTTAGCCAGGAGTAACCCCTGAGCGTCAAATGGGTGTAGCCCAAAACACACTGGTACATCTACACAATGGAATACTATGCAGCTGATAGAAAAATGAAGTCATGAAATTTGCTTATGCATGCATGTCTCTGGCAATTATTGTGCACAGAAAAAGGATTCAAAGGGAGAGGGTAAGACATAGCATTCATTTGTGAGGTATAAAAG
This sequence comes from Suncus etruscus, assembly GCF_024139225.1. Lineage (NCBI taxonomy): Eukaryota > Metazoa > Chordata > Mammalia > Eulipotyphla > Soricidae > Suncus > Suncus etruscus. The sequence continues at coordinate 110,206,528 of NC_064868.1, forward strand.
TAATGTGGTGATAATAAGCAAACACAATAGAGAGAGACAAGGGTCTGGAAACTTGCTACAAATAAAAGTAAGAGCAGAGTAGGAACCACTATGATAATGATAGCTGGAAATGACCTCTTTGGACAATGGCTAGGTTTTGAATGGAGATAAAACAATATGGATAATACTCTTTCAAACATAATTGCAAAGCACAGTGTCTAGAAAAAGGAAGAGAGAGAGAAGAAAAATATCTGCCACATAGAGGCAGGGTGGAGGATGAGGGGAGGGTGGAAAGGAAACCAGGGATATTGGTGGTGGGAAATATGCACTGGTGAAGTGTGTTGGATATTGGATGGCTGAAATTTCATTGTGAACAAATTTGTAACTGTATATCTCATGGAGATTCATTAAATATTAATAATATTTAAAATAGTAAGAAAAAAGAAAATCAAAGTACAATCATTTATACTTAGATTTTAAATATATTTCAAATATGCACAAAAGTAATTAGTAGGAAGTTACATTATTAAAAATATTTTGGAAAGTTTTAGGAGTACTAAAACTTGCATATGAAATTAATTTTTCATGAATTGTTTCAGTGTTTTCAATGCTTATAGATTGTCTTAATAATTCTATTAGTTATAGTATATTTAAAATTTAAATATTATTTTAAAATTATAGGATTGAATTTTTGCTTTTGAGACTTTTAATTACAGCAGTTGACAATAAAGTGGCTAATAGTATAGTTATAATAATTTAATAATACATGCATGGAAATGTGAGGCAATAAATCATTTTGATGTAACAATATATAATATTATTGTTAACTTATAAGAAAAATCTTATTAGAAACTACCCTTATTTCCTTCTTCCCTTCCTTCCTTTCATCTTCCTTCATTTTTCCTTTCATTCCTTTTTTCTCATTTCCTTCTATCCTTTTTTCCTTTCTCCCCTTTCCTATCCTCCCTGCAGTCCTTTTTTTATCTTTCCCTCCCTTCCTTCTCCTTACTTCTATTTTGTTCTCCCTTATTTCCTCTTCTTTTTCTACCTTTCTCTACTTCCTTTCTTCATTTCTCTCTTTAATTGTTCCTGTCTTACTGAGAGAGATATTGAGAATACCTTCTTTCTACCTTTTCAATGCATTCATTTTTACTCTTTATTTAAACTGATTGGAACTTATTTTCTAACTTTTGTAATCAAAATACACCAGACTTATATATGGATTAAAACAACTTTATTTGGTCAAAATTATAATGCTAATATATTCTCTTTATAATGTGAAAATATACATACAGTATTTCATGTATACTTCACATTGATTCTGTGAACCCATAAAAATAAATAATATGACAGTGTGTTTATTCTGTTTTGGGGACCACACCTGGTAGAGGTCAGAGATTACTCCTGGCCAAGCTTAGAAAATCTTATGGGATGCCAGAGTCCACATTTAGGTAAGCTGCCTGTAAGACAACTGCCTCTGTACTACAACCCTATCCCCACTGGCAATATTCATAAATACAAAATATATGATTGTATATTCACACTGCAGTTTAGCTATATTTAAAATGATAATATTTAAGTAAGGAGCTTACAATTAACATAAGGTCATATAAATGATAAATGGCTTCTTAGAGACAGTTTTCTTTTGACATATTATATTTTATGTTGTATAACAAGCTTTGTATATGACATTTGAAATACAAAGGTGGACACGATATTAGTGCTTTTCTCTTTAAAAATTCAAATTCTATTTCATTGTTTCTGAAAGTGTGTATGCCTCAATTTTGAAATATTCCATTCCATCCTGTTGACATGACTCTCACTGTTGTTACACATAGCAAACTACAAAAAGGCTGACAGTACACATTGTTTCATATTTTGTTATTTTTATACTTTTCAAATGACAGAAACATTCTCTAGACAAAAAGACCCCCGTTTCCATAGAAATTTGCCACAGAAAATGCAATAGGAAATTTTGGGAAAAATAGGCACATTTATATTATCGCACTTCATACTGCCATTTTTTTGTGTGTGTTTTTTTTTAATATTTTTCTCTTTATTTGAATATCTTGATTACATAAATGATTGTGATAAGGTTTCAGTCATATAAAGAACACCTCTCTTCACCAGTGCAACATTCCCGCCACCAATGTCCCAAGTCTCCCTCCATCCCACCCCACCCCCACCTGTACTCCAGACAGGCTTTCCAGTTCCCTCATTCATTCACTTAATTATGGTAGTTCTCAGTGTAGTTATTTTTATAACTGTGCTCACCACTCATTGTGGTGAGCTTCATGGAGTGAGCTGGTGTTCCAGCCCTCCTCTCATTGTCTCTGAGGATTGTTACAAAAATGACTTTTATTTTTCTTAAAACCCATAGATGAGTGAGACTATTCTGCGTGTCTCTCTCTCTCCTTCTGACTTATTTCACTGAGCATCATAGATTCCATGTACATCCATGTATAGGAAAATTTCATGACTTCATCTCTCCTGATGGCTGCATAATATTCCATTGTGTATATGTACCACAGTTTCTTTAGCCATTCGTCTGTTGAAGGGCATCTTGGTTGTTTCCAGAGCCTGGCTATTGTGAATAGTGCTGCAATAAATATAGGTGTGAGGAAGCGGTTTTTGTATTGTACTCTTGTTTTACTAGAGTGTTCCTAGGAGTGGAATAGCTGGGTCGAATGGGAGCTCAATTTTCAGATTTTGAAGGAACCTCCATATAGCTTTCCATAGAGGCTGTACTAGACGGCATTCCCACCAACAGTGGATAAGAGTTCTTCTCTCCACATCCCCGCCAGCACTGATTGTTCTCATTCTTTGTGATGTGCGCTAATCTCTGTGGTGTGAGGTGGTATCTCATCATTGTTTTGATTTGCATCTCTCTGATGATTAGTGACGAGGAGCATTTTTTCATGTGTCATTTGGCCATTTGTATTTTTTTTTTTTATCAAAGTGTCTGTTCATTTCTTCTCCCCATTTTTTGATGGAATTAGATTTTTTTTGTAAAGTTCTGTCAGTGCCCTGTATATTTTGGATATTAGCCCCTTATCTGAAGGATGTTGGGTGAATAGTTTCTCCCACTCAGTGGGTGACTCATGTATCCTGGGCACTATTTCTTTTGAGGTGCAGAAGCTTCTCAGTTTAATGTATTCCCATCTGTTAATCTCTGCTTCCACTTGTTTGGAAAGTGCAGTTTCCTCCTTGAAGATACCTTTAGTCTCAATGTCATGGAGTGTTTTACCGACCTGTTATTCTATATACCTTATGGTATCTGGTCTGATATCAAGGTCTTTAATCCATTTGAATTTTACCTTCGTACATGATGTTAATTGGGGGTCTATGTTCGCTTTTTTGCAAGTCGCTAACCAGTTCTGCCAGCACCACTTGTTGAAGAGATTTTCCCTGCTCCACTTAGGATTTCTTGCTCCTTTGTCAAAAAGTAGGTAATTGTATGCCTGGGGAATATTCTCTGAGAACTCAAGCCTATTCCACTGCTCTGAGGGTCTGTCTTTATTCCAATACCATGCTGTTTTAATAACTATTGCTTTATAGTACAGTTTAAAGTTGGGGAAAGTAATGCCTCCCATTTTCTTTTTCCCTAGACTTGCTTTAGCTATTCGAGGATGTTTATTGTTCCAGATGAACTTCATAAGTGTTTGATCCACTTCTTTGAAGAATGTCATGGGTATTTTTAAGGGGATCTCATTAAATCTGTATAATGCTTTGAGGAGTATTGCCATTTTAATGATGTTAATCCTGCCAAGCCATGAGCAGGTTAAGTGTTTCCATTTCCGTGTGTCCTCTCTTATTTCTTGGAGCAGGCTTTATAGTTTTTGTTGTGATCTCCCCCTTTTTATTTCTAATACGGGTTATCAGATTTCTCTCTCTCTCTTTCTTTGTGAATTTTGCCAATGGTCTATCAATCTTGTTTATTTTTTCAAAAAACCAGCTTCTGCTTTCGTTGATCTTTTGGGTTGCTTTTTGGTTTTCCACTTCATTGAGTTCTGCTTTCAGCTTTGTTATTTCCTTCTGTCTCCCTATTTTTGGTTCCTTTTGTTGGTCATTTTCTAATTTTTTAAGCTGCGCCATTAAGTTATTCAGGTATGCTCCTTCTTCCTAATGTGTGCTTGTAGAACTATAAATTTTCCTCTCAGGACCGCTTTTGCTGTGTCCCATAGATTCTGGCAGTTTGTCTCTTCATTATCATTTGTTTCCAGGAAAGTTTTGATTTCCTTTTTGATTTCATCTTGGACCCACTGGTTGTTCAGTAGTAGGGTGTTTAATTTCCAATTGTTAAAGATTTTCTTCTGTGTGGCTTTGTAGTTCACATCTAATTTCAGAGCCTTGTGGTCAGCAAAGGTAGCCTGCAAGATTTCTATCCTCTTGATTTTATGGAGGTATGTTTTATGTGTCAGCATGTAGTCTATTCTGAAGAATGACCCATGTACATTGGAAAAGAATGTGTATCCAGGTTTTTTGGGATGGAGTGTCCTGTATATATATCTACTAGTCCTCTTACTTCCATAACTTTTTTCAGGGGTAGTATGTTTTTGTTGGGTTTCAGTCTGGTTGACCTATCAAGTGTTGATAGGGCTGTGTTGAAGTCTCCCACAATGATTGTGTTATTATTGATTTATTCTTTCAGATTTGTCAGTCATTGTATTAGATAATTTGCTGGTCTCTCATTGGGTGCATATATGTTTAATAGTCTGATTTCTTCCTGTTGCACATATCCCTTGATTAGTACATAGTGTCCATCTTTGTCCCTTACCACTTTTCTGAGTATAAAGTTGGTGTCATCTGATATTAATATGGCCACCCCAGCTTTTTTCAGGGTGTTGTTTGCTTGGATAATTTTCTTCCAACCTTTGATTTTGAGTCTATGTTTGTTCTGACTATTCAGATGTGTTTCTTGTAGGCAGAAGAAGGTTGGATTCATCTTTTTGACCCATTTTGCCACTCTGTGTCTTTTAGTTGGTGAATTTAGTCCATTGACATTGAGGGAGATGATTGTCATAGGATTTAATGTCATCTTTGTAGATAAGTTTGCTGTGTTTGTTGTCTTGTTACTCTTGTTACTCTTGTTACTCTTGTCTTAGAGTAGACCTGTCAGTTTTTCCTTTAAGGCTGGTTTATCATCTGTGAAGTTTCTGAGCTGTTGTTTATCCGTGAAGCTGTGTATTCTTCCTCCAAACCTGAACGTGAGTCAGGCTGGGTGCAGTATTCTTGGGGAGGCATTCATTTCATTCAGTCTTGTCACAATATCCAACCACTGTCTTCTGGCCTTGAGAGTTTCTTGTGACATGTCTGCTGTAAGTCTTAGGGATGCTCCTTTGAATGTAATTTCCCTTTTCGATCCTGCTGCTTTCAGTATTCTATCCCATCTATGGGATTTGTCATTGTAACGAGAATATGTCTTGGGGTGTTTTTCTTTGGGTCTCTTTTAGCTGGTATTCTTCGGGCATGCAGGATTTGATTGCATGTGGTCTTTAACTCTGGGAGTATCTCTTTGATGATGTCTTTGACAGTTGATTCTTCTTGGAGATCTCCTTCCTGGGTTTCTGGGACTCCAATGATTCTTATGTTGTTTCTGTTGAGTTTATCAAAGACTTCTATTTTCATCTGTTCGCATGCCTTGAGTACTTTTTCCATTGCCTGTTCGTTTGTCTTAAGGTTCTTTTCCAATTTCTTCTGTTGTGTTGAGCTTTTCTGCATCTCATCTTCCAGTACTCCGATTCTCTCTTCAGCTGCTGATATCCTGTTGACGAGGCTATCCATTGTGGTTTTCAGTTGAGCAACCGTATTTTTCAGATCTGTTATTTCAGTTTGGAGTTTTCTGATTTCTGTCTTTGTGTTCTCTTCAGATCGATCTATGCTCTTTTTGAGTTCTACAAACATATTCCATATTTCTATTCTAAACTCCTTATCTGAAAGGTTAATCAGGTGGTTGGAATTTATTAGGTCAACCGAGCTTTCATCTTCATTCTCTATGGATGGTGTTTGCCTGCAAGTTTCCCCCATTGTCACACTTGTAGGTGGTTTTTCCTGGATGTCGTGGTGGGGTTCATTGATTAGGAAGAGTGCGTGGCTATGAAGGGAAGCGAAGCGGCTGAGCTCTTCTGCTGCCTCTAGTTGACAGTCCTCAGAGTGAACAAAGGCACGGCAGGGCAGAGCGATCCCGCAGCCCCAGAATGTAGGCACTCACCAGCTTCAAAATGCAGTTTTTTTGGGGTGCGCTCCCTAGGCCCCTGAGGAAACCTTCGGGGATTCAGAAGCACAGTTTCAGGCAGACAGAGATAGGAGTTTCCCTCGAAGTCCTCAGAGTGAACAAATTCAAGGCAGGGCAGAGCGATCCCGCAGCCCCAGAATGTACGCCCATACTGCCATTTTTAATAGTCTTATTCTGAAATACTATTGTTCGCTTAATACATAGTTTTGGGATGTAGATATTGAGATACAAATAACTTGATAAATCTCATATCTGACACTTAAGAGCTCCTTCATTCCTAAAATGCTTTATAGTCTTTCTGTGCTTTTTATATAATATAGGGTTTTAGCAGTAATATCAAAGGATTTAGTGTATTTTAATACTACTTAATATAGTTGACCTGTAAAACTTAGCTCACATTTTCCATTTAATCATTTTACAAGTTTTTATTTAATTTTATATTAAACTAAAATATAAGAAGTATTAACAGTTGAGGAATTATTAAAAATGTCACTTTCAATATACAAAATACACATGCAAAGCTATAATAGTATATTTTCATTATTAAATAAACAGAAAAGGTGTTAAAACTGCATTAAATTTTCTAATTAAAATAAATGTTTGGGGCTAGACAGATAGTATGGAGGTAGGGCATTTGTATTGCATGCAGAAGGGTGGTGGTTGAAATTCGGCATCCCATATGATCCCCCATGCCTGCCAGGAGCTATTTCTGAGCATGGAGCCAGGAGTAATCCCTGAGCGCTGCCAAGTGTGACCCAAAACAAACCAAAACAAAAAAAAAGTTAAGTGAATAAATTTGTTTACTTCTGCTTTAACATTAATATTGATACCACAGCTACATCAATTATGTACTTAGTTTATGGAATTGTATTTTACTATAACAAGCTAAACACAAAAAACACCTGTTACACTAGTAGTGCAGGGGGCTAAGGATAGAGATTTGGGATGCATGCAGGAAAATATGGTGGAAAGAGGTCAATACTGGTGTTCAGAATGGCCCTAATTCACTGTCACTAAACACCTGAAATACAATTGTGAAGGACTTGTAATTCACAATGGCCTCAATAAAAAAATAAAAAATTAAAGCACATTACAAAATAAGTTTTTAAAGTTTGTAGTTGAGTTTCACATATCCTATCTATGCAATCTCCTTTTCCCCCTCACTCACTTCTTATATTTTGAGAATAACACTATTCAAAGTCCTTTAGCAGAAAAACCATATATGCTATATATGCTATAGATTATCTTGTTAAGTTTTAGAAGTACTTCACTTTTTTATTTTAATTTTCATTGTCCTTTAAAATAGTTGAGGGCCAGATAAAGTAGGAGATAGGAGGCTAGCTTGCCTTGCATGTTTGAATCCCTAGCACCACACATACCTGAATAACCACATGAGTGATCCCTGAGCATAAAGCTAGAAATAAATCCTAGGTACTTCCAGGTATGACACAAACCTCTCTACCAAATTTTTAACTTATAGTTTATGTAGCACAGTTGCAATACTGTCAAAATGTGTGGTGTTGTGTATGTAAATATTTTTGGGATTATTATGTTACTGACCCTACCCTGATCCGGTGATTGTGCCCTACTCTAGGGTGTGACCTGGCATTCTGCCCCCACCCAAGGGTGGTACCTGATTCTGCTCCCACCATTGGGCGGTATCTGATCCCACAATTGGGTGGTACCTGATTCTGGGGGATAAAAACAAGGGTCTGTGGAAGGAGAGAGGCTTTTTGCTGGAACTGAGGCTAAGTCTTTGGACTTCAGTCTTGTCCACCGATTAAAGCTAATATTTCCACAAGCCTGACTGTTTGCGAGCTGTTTACCCGCCGTTTCACCTCAGAACCGTCAGGTAGACAGGGTGGCAGATGCGTGCTCCGAACTGGAGGGGAAAGTCCTCATCCTCCATCCCTCCATCAGTCAACGTCTTCAGGGGCTGACTTGCAACAGTGTGGGATTTGTCCACTAAGTTACTGTACACCCCACCATCAATATGTCCTCAACATGTTCTAATTTGTAAGAGATTTCAACATTTAACTCACTCTGAGTATATGTGTATTATGAACATTTATCTGTGTTACTTGTGAGCAACAGAAAGCATGATTATGATTATGTCTTTTGGTTTAATTGATCTTATATTTTTATTTTCTCTTTCTTTTTTGGGTGATGAGAGTATATGCTCTATTATGTTAAGTTTTCTCAATCTCTTTTCTATTGATTCCTTTTTATTTATGGAACTGCATAACATATTCTTGAGGACACTGATTCAACTGTCCACTCCATTATTCAGCTTCTGAGACTTGATACTGTATTTTTAGTGCCTTTATTTCTATTTGAATGAGTTCATTTAATTTTTTCAGCATGTTCTTTTCAAGTTCTTTTCAAATGACTTTTTCAGATCATTTAACACTGACAGGACTGTTGTTCTTCAGGCCGATTAAAAGATCTGATGTAGGTGGGGAACTTCCTATATTTTTGCCACTCTCTGTTGATCAACTAAATTCCTTCACTTTTTAAATTTGTTTCTGTTGTTCTGTTTAATGGATGGTACTCCAGCCACTCTTTATTCCTGGGCTTCTCTTACCAGGGGGTGAGTTTGCAGTGGAAACCCCATATAACCCACCAATATTGACTACATTAAGCAGCTACAGTTCCTGTGTTTCCTGTGGTATCTTATCCCCACAATTTGTTATTGTTTATAAACCCCATGAGTGGGGCTAACTCCTGGGACTCTTGCTGTACTAAGTGGAGTTGAGTTAGCAGGCATTCAGTCTCTGTCTTGAAGCTCTGTAAAATACATGGGTGTTGACCAGCACTTGAGCTCTCAATACTGGTGTTCTGCAGATTGGGGAGGTCATTTTCTGTGGGCAGGACTCTCTCTGGCTTTGTAGCATGTGAGTATGTGGTCAGTGATTGGAACTTATGCTTATGATTTTGGTGTGCATAGTTATTTTTATTCATCACCATCAAGTGTCCAAGGCCCTCCAACAACCTCCCATTGTTGTGTCTTTATTTTTCCCTACTACCCCTCTTGTTTTGACTTCTCAGTTCTGTAATTCAGGGCCAAGGCTTTACAATCATTTATATCACTTATTTACTTGTTTCTGTTGCTCTCTCTATGCCACTTATAAGAAAGGATTTTCAGTATTTTTTTCTTCCTCTGACTTATTTTAACATGATTTTCTCCTATTCTACATCCACACAGCAATGCAATGCAAGACTCCACATTTACTTAATAACTGAGTAGTATTCTATTGAGCATATGTACCACAATTTCTTCATTCATCTGTAGACTGTTCATTCATTTGGACTGTTTCTATAATCTGACTATTATATTAAGCACTGGACTGAACATATGCATGCATACAACTTTTTGAATTAATATTCTTGTGTTTTGATATCTAGAAAAGAAATCACTGGGACATATGTAAGTTCTATTATTATCTTTAGCTACCTCTTATATTGCTCATTATCATAAAGCTTTTATAGTTGATAATTATAATTATCCCATCAAAATAGAATAAATTGATTTGCTGTAATATATGGTCAAATTGTATGTTTATTACTCTTCAATAATAACAATGTCACCATTTTCCTCTGTAAATGTTTGTTCTTTATATTATTTGTAGTCTTTTAAATTAAATGATTACTTATTCTCATAATTCTAGCACATTTTAAATTTTGTAGATATATATAAATATAGAATACTTATAAATAGTGATGTAGGGGGTGTCTCAATTTTTTTCCTTGTTATTATGAGATAAACTGAGGAGAAGTAGTCATTAGTACAAAAACAGTGTCTTTTATTTCCAACCTTTTAATGATAAGGACAAAAATCCATAAAAATTATGAAAATATGATGCTAAAACAAGATATAATGTGTTACCTATAGTAAGGAAAGATGATATTGACAATGATTCAATAGTACTTTGGAAGAGGACAATCAAAGGCATATAGTTTATGTGTAATATTTGGTTTAAGACAGTTCTTTCAGTGAAGACATCTGACTAAAATAACACCAAACATTTTATATAAAATTTAATTGGTGAAATATATAAGGTGTAAATGTTAAATTGTCACTGAGTAAACATTTCTCGATGAGTAATGTTCCTATTTGAATGACCTATTAATCAGAAATCGGAGCTGTTTTACCTTTTTTGGGTAGTCCCTTAATGACAGCTAGTTGAGTCAGCTTATTAACAACTCTCAGAAAATTCTTGAAGAAACAATAAAACTATTTGCAGGTTTCATCTATTAAATTATTTCTGAAAATATTAAGTTATATTGCTGTGAACTACCATAGTTCTTGTATCTATTAGGTCGAGTGTTTTCAGAAAGTTTTTCTCTTCCTAGTTCAATAACTTTCTAAAGCATCTACAGGATATAGTCACATTTATGCTCTCTGCTTCTATTAGTATACCAGCTATTATTTCTAGTTTCCATGTTATTAAAGGTTTATTATGATATAGGAATAACAGGCTTGAAGCTCCAATAATATATCAAATTCCTTTTACCAAATATCTTTCAAGAGAAATATAATTCTTTCCTTTAAATATACCACTTTGGCATAAGGAATATCTCAGTTTCATTACTTTAAAAAGCAATAACTACAGTAGAAGCTCTGAAAAAATGAATAGATGTTTGTGAGTGTCATTTAATTTATAAGGAAATAACCATCTGCAAAGCCATCTCACTTTTTGTACCAGGAAAATAATGGATTTCTAGAAATTTTACAATAGAGAAGGAAAATACTTCAATCAGAGTAAGAAGCATATCCTTATTTACTGTAGATTGCCTAAAATTTTTCAATAATGGCTTCTTCACCAGAATTGTCCTTGGTTAGAAATGGCATTTAAGTTGATCCTTGGGACACTTTGGAGAGTTTTTTCAGTTAACCAGAGTATCGTTTGCTAGCCACAAAAAAGCACATGTGAATTGGGATAAAATAGAGGCTTTATTGGCATTAAAACCATTGAAGTTGGGAAGTGTTTCTAGCACAGGCTGGAAAGCAACCTTTGAACGAAGCAGAGGAAATCTGGTTTTATGATAAGCAGAGCTAGGGTGGCAAAATACTGTATACATATTTAGTAGCTTTCTAGGAATCTCATGCATACTCATGAGAAAGAATAGTGAGCAGTTGAGTAAGATACAATGCATATGTTATTTTATAGCAAATGGCAGAGAAATGTTGTCAGGAGTGTGTTTTTAGGATGGTAATGAAGGAAATAATTACTCGACATCAAGGTGTTCCACTGTACAGTCTGCACTGACTAGAATTGTCCAGTCAAGGGTCTGGAATCCTCATTAGATTTATTAGGTTGGGGCCAGAGAGATACCATGGAGATAAGGCATTTGCCTTTCATACAGAAGGTCATCGGTTCGAATCTCGGCATCCCATATGGTCACCCGAGCCTGCCAGGAGCGATTTCTGAGTGTGAAGCCAGGAGTAACCCCTGAGCACTACCGGGTGTGACCCAAAAACCAAAAAGGTTGGTTCTGTCTTGCTCCAATTAGAGTCAAAAGAATGTAAAAAACTGGATCATATGGTAGCTCAACTTCCAGGGTTTTTTTGAGGAATGTCCATATTGTTTTCGTGAAAGGCTGAACTAGATGGCATTCTCACCAGCAGTGAATGAGAGTTCCTTTCTCTCCACATCCCCACTAGCACTGATTGTTCTTGGTCTTTGTCATGTGTGCCAGTCTCTGTGGCGTGAAATAGTACCTCATTTTTGTTTTGATTTGCATCTCCCTGATGATTAGTGATATGGAGCTTTTTTTTTTTTTTGGTGTTTGGGTTATACCCAGAAGCACTCAGGGGTTACTCCTGGCTCTATGCTCAGAAATCGCTCCTGGTAGGTTCGGGACACCATATGGGATGCCAGGATTCGAACCACTGTCCTTCTGCTTCTAAGGTAAATGCCCTATCGCTGTGCTATCTCTCTGGCCCCAACATGTAGCATTTTTTCATGTGTCTTTTAGCCATTTGTATTTCTTCTTTGCTGCAGACTGTTTTATCCTGATGAGATAAAAAGTTCCTAAGCATAACTTTAGTGAGTTCATTTTCCCACTGGAAGTCAAGCGGGAGCGCGAAGAGGCAAATATGGAATATGAATTACTAAATATGAAATGAATGAGACCACACAGAATGCATGGGGACTTGCGTCTAGAAAGACGAAGACAAATTTATTTTTTGAGCTAGGTACCTTTTAAAGGTTGAGGTTTGGAATGCAGGGTGTAATTTTGGACATCAAAGAAAGTGGGAGATGGTTAGGGAAACAGAATGAAAGAGGTGGCTAAAATCTGCATATTAAAGAACCGATACTGAAGGTGAAAAGAAGTTTTGTTTTGGGTTAGCTTTGTTTTGGGTAAGTAGTAGAAACCCAGGTAATTTTCAAGGAAGTGGGAAGAGAGAGAAATGTTTTAGAGTTTTGGGGAAAAACTGAAAATTGCTTTACTATGAGCTAAGTTTTGAGAAAAACATGATCTTGGCACCAAAGTAGCAAAGATCACAGGATCTGGTCAGTGGGAGACTTTTGGCGGGATTTGTACTGTGCTTCTTTGTTAGAAAGAATTACTGAGGCCTGATTTCTAATAATGGTCAAAAATAAAGAGAGAGATAGTTACAACCACTTTAGAATGATGGTCAAACACTCCACGCAAAGGGTCAACTGATTTTGACTGCTCTAAGCGGGCCTTTTTGGCAAATAATTCTTTTTCAGGAGTGCAACACTCTTAATGTGTGTGCCCTTCCTGAGTGGGATGTAATACTTCTTCAAGGAAAGTGTCTGTTCATTTATTCTCCCCAATTTTTGATGAGGTTAGATTTTTTTTTTCTTAAGTGCTGTTAGTACCTTGTGTAGAAACACAAAAAGACAATACAAAAATGCCTTCAGGCACAACTATATTCATTGCAGTGCAGCATTATTTACAGTAGCCAGAATCTGGGAAAAAACCCAGATGCCATACAACAGATGAATGGCCAAAGAAATTGTGGTAAATATATACAATGGAATATTATGCAGACATCGGGAGAGATGAAGTCATGAAAATTTTCTATACATGGATGTACATGGAATCTATTTTGCTAAGTGAAACAAGTCAGAGAAAGAGAGATAGACACATAATAGTCTCACTCATCTATGGGTTTTAAGAAAAATGAAAGACATTCTTGAAATAGTTTTCAGAGACAAAAGAGAGGAAGGCTGGAAGGTCCAGCTCACGACATGAAGCTCACCACAAAGAGTGATGAATGCAGTTAGAAAAATAACCACACTAACAACTATCATGACAATGATAATGAGTGAGAGAAAGAGAATGCCTAACTTGAATACAGGCGGTGGGGGAAGGAGGGAGATGAAGGCCATTGGCGGTGGGAATGTTGCACTGGTGAAGAGGGTGTTCTTTTTATAACTGAAACCCAAGTACAAACATGTTTGTAATCATGGTACTTAAATAAATATGTTTTTTTTAAGAATTTAACAAGGTGATTTTCCCATCGAGCACTTGTCATGACTATTAAACTACAGGCTTCAATTCAATCCCTTTGAACTTTCCAAATCCCTGAATGTTCATAATTTTTCAGGGGATAAATATAAGAGGAAAAGTTACTAAATGTTATAATTTGTTATTCTAGTCTCTTGAATGCAGATATACATGTTATTAAACCTCTGCTTGTTTATCTGTTAAACCAACTTTCATTAGTGGTGGAGCTGGGTCAAGAACCAAGAAGGATAGAAGAAAATAAATTTCCTGCTGAGAAAGATCATAATATTCAAATAGTATAAACACACAAAAATATACTAAAACTATTCAAAAGCTATTTGAGGCAGTATCACTTTTCCTCCTTATCTTGTCCTTCTTTCAAATGCCTAACCCTTACCTACAAACCTATGTTTGAATGTGCTGATAAGTAAGAGTTATTAGTGTTTATATCAGTTTATTCTATGGCTATTTAGTTTATATTTGCTACTGGATTTTGTTATCCCTTGTCGCATATTGATGATTTGTTTCAGTAGCTCTTTGCAGCAAAGAGAGCACTGTTTTTGCAGACTTTGCTCCACTAGCCCATTAAATTCCTAACAGTTTCACTCTTCCACTCGCCTCAAAATAGGCAAGGAAACAGGAACCTTTAAGAGCCTAATATTTCTTCTGCTTTCCTTCAGGTCGTCCCCATATCCCAGATCACCCCATAGTACCAGTCATTCGACTAGATCACTTCTAAGTCATATTCCAATATTAGACTCCCCATAAGCCAGAAAATGTTCTTAGACATTATTTCAAGGACCCCCATGCACTTCAGGCCAAATGACCTGAGTTTCTGTTTGAGTAATTCATGAATTACTCTTTGAAAGTTCAATTTGGTAACAAAATTCTTCTCATGTCCCAAGTAAGAACCCAATAGCTAGGAAATCTTACTACTAATAATGGTGGTGTTGATGTAATAGTAAGGAGCATAGCTGCCATCCAGAGAATGATTTTGGGAACTACCGCCCAGGAGAAATTCAGTGATGATTCTGGTTTTCACCATTCTAGAAACAAGACTTCCTAAAATACGAGATTCTCTGATCTCTTTCTCTATAAAACTCTATATAAAAACTCTATAAAAAAAAGGATTACTTTGAGGACATGACCTGGCCATCTTCCCAATCTGCCAATTTGGTGCCAGTGAAGTTCTTTTTCAATCAGTCATTACATTGCTGGATAGATTGGCTCTCAAGAGGGAGTAGAATCAGACATTTCCAATTACATAGTCATCCCATGTATTACCTATTGATTTCATAGATCCCTTTGTTGAAAAAGTGATGAAACTGGCCTAGGGTAGAAATAGTTAAGCAGAGTCAAATACCATGATACTAGGTGCTGCTAAAGAAAGACATTGACAAAATTTGAGGAGAAGAATATGAACTAGATAAAACTGGGAAGCTGGAAAAAATATCTAGGATAAAGGTAGTAAAAATACTGTGTCTCTGAAAACAAGTAAAAATCTCTCTTGGTGAGCTGATAATTATTGTTATGTAAGAACAAATTATCATTTCTATAGGGTGTGAAGGGGAGTCATTATTTTACAGTTTAAACTGACAGCTACAAGAAGGAAGAAATAAACAGAGAATTATGATTAGACATTTTTTCCTATCCCATCTCTAACCAGGATGGGTTTTGATTTGTATGCAATTAGAATAAGTGGATAGTCTCAATAAAAAATTATAATAATCATGTACTGTATCCTTGAAGAGCATATGGTAATTCCTAACATTCTGACCCAACAAGGAAAAGCATGTTTTGAACCCAAGAGATTATTATCTCTAGACAGAAACTACTTTAGACATACGGAAATGCCAATTGAGCATAGGATTTTAATTTAGGTGGACATTTGGTCCTGGTCTTTATAGATAAATTTGTCATCTTGTCTTCTCATGTAGTGCCAGCAGGAATCTGGAACACAGATGGGTCAGGGCCACAAAGCTTTTCATAATATAAAAAGGAAGCTTGTTATTTTTTTCTGCATAGCTGACTAAAAAGCCTTTACAAATTCAGCCCCTCTGTGCTCAACTTCATTTCATAACGTTTTGAATAAATATTATAAGGAGAATGCTAAAGCCCTCTCTTAATGGGCTTCCTCTCTTAATGGGCTTTATTTCACCAGAGACATGAGAAAAGCAATTTCTGGATGAAATGATATATATGTAGATTATATACATCAAGAGGTACCCATTAGTAGCTTAAACAATTTGGTAGTTCATAATTAGTTTGAAGGTTCAGATTACAAAGCTTCCAGAATTGTAATGAGAACGAAAAGGTTAAATTTTAAAACAAATGGGAAAAAAGATACTTATAAAACTGGTGAAACTGACAGAGAAATATGCCGTGCTAGTTAATTAAAATCCACAACCACTTAGAAGTTAAAGGTCCATATAAGTTCCATTTCAGTGTGCAATTAGGGTTGAATAATGTTTAGATGAATGGCCACATACGTACTCCTAGCCAGAGAGAACAGGTATAAATTGAAAAGAAAATATGAACCCTCGCTATTTTGGTGAAATATTCATGAGTGGAACCAAAGTTTGATTACTCCTTTCTAACTTCGCCCACAGAAAGACCTATAGAAGCAATTAAGTCAATTCTCTCATCAACATCGATGCTTTCATTCTAATTGATTCACAAGGCTGTGAAATAAACATAGTTTGACATTTTGAGGAAAATGATGATTTTGGTTCTACTTTGCAATTTGGGTACTTCTTTGAATGACAGTTTTTACCAATACATATCAACAGCTTCCAATTATTATGAAATAAATGAGGGCTACTTATTCTCAATTCTGAAGATTACTCCCAAAATAAGGCAATTCTTGGACCAATTTTCATTAAAATACTATTTACAAGAAGAGAGATAATAGCATGAAATTAAATCACTCATACCCAACTGAAATAATCAAACTAATGATATAAAATCTAACTTGATTTTAGTTTATAATCCTGCCAGGAATGGAATCTTGCTTTACAATTTGTACATAAATGAGAGCCTTGTATATATACTGTACTCAAATTAACCTTGCATGAAAACACTTTCTGAAACAAATAAAATTACGGTTTTCTCATTCTAAATGACAGGATATGGAGAAATGATAATAACTAAGTTAATTTTCAATATAAAGGAGGTCAATTAATTTCACTGATGGGACTTATCTGGATCACAGATTATTTGGTTCTGTCAATTTAAAACTCATATAAATGTGGATTGAAATCTAGTACAGGGGAAGGGAATTTTCAGAGTTTTGCTTTAATTTAAGTCAATCATTTGTCTTTCTGTTAAGATGTTAAAATACCTTTCCAGTTGAGATGTGAAAAAAAATCGCTACAGTACTAGCTAATACATAATCTAGGACACTTGATATGATTACCTGACAGGATGATCATAGTAATTTATAAAGATAGAATTAAACTTCCATGATAATAAAATATCTTCTCATGCCCTACTATATTTTAATTAATATTTCCTCTTAAGAACACTGAAATTAAAAAAAAAAACATTTTTCCAGGCCAGAGTGGTAGCACAGTATTAGGGTATTTTCCTTGCACATGGCTGACCCAAGATGGGCGAATTTTGATCCCTAGTATTTCATATGGTCCCTTGTTCCAGGAGCAATTTCTGAGTGCAGAGCCAGGAGTAACCCCTGAGAGCTGCCCGGTGTGCCTCCCAAAATACATTTTCCCTTCATTGAGGATACCAGAAATTGCTATATGTTCACCCAGTGTTGGCTTCTTCCTTCAGGAAATCTTTTTCTGGGTGGAAGGATTTGGGCCACACTCAGAGATCTTCAGGCTTTACAGCTAGTCTGTGCTCATACGGAGGACCAGATGGAATGCCGGAGATTGCACTGGGTCCATCCCAAGGTAGGCCACGTGCAAGGCAAACTACCACTGAGCTATCACTCCAACCCCTCTCCAGGACATCTTTAACTTAAACTTGGAAAACTAGTTGTCTTCTATTTATCCATGTAGTGTTGATATTTTAATTAGAATTTAAGCAGGCAGGCATGTAGGGAAGGGCCCCTAGGATGATGATTTTTTGAAATCTAATAAAAGTTTTTGGAATACCAAAAAATGTAAGAGATAAGATTTGAAGGATCCTTTACTAGTCCTAAATTGCTAACTAACAGCGTCATTGTCAGGAACCCAACCTCACCCCCAGCCCCGCATGTACACAGTGACCAAGACCTGATAAGATCTTTATTTGGTGCCTTTGCAGCCCAGAGAGGCTGTATTATTCCACAAGAAGTTACTGCTGGAACAGAGGCCAGAAATAGAATGTCAAAGAGATAATCAATTACTCATCCCCCCCAATTCGTCCCCCAGGGTAATCACCATAGTAACAAACACTTTTTTTTATTGAAACCTTGTGATTTACAAAGTCCTTCATAATTGTATTTCAAACATAACATGAATCAGGGCCAATTCCAGCACTAGCATCAACCTCCATCCCACCATGTTACCAGAGTGTATCCCAACCATCATCCTTTGCCCACCTTCCTCCCCCCCCCCCGCCCCCCAGCTTGCTAGTATAACAGGCCAGTTTAAAGTTTAGATTGTTAGAGTTTAGGTCTCCTGATTCCGTTGTTGTTGACTTTGGATATTTTTGTTGACTTAATTTTTGTTCTGTCCTTTTTTTTATCTCCAACAATGCACCTGAGACTGCTTGACCCCTGGCTCCCATCCTTTCATATTTATGTTTCTCCTCCTATACTCAGTTCTTTCCTTTTCCTTCACTACACTCTAGGGCTAAGGGTGTTCAAGGCAACTCCCCTTTGGACCATTGCAGTTCTTCATGCAATTATTCTAAATACCACATATAAATGATATCATTCTGTATTCATACTTCTTCTGGCTTATTTCATTTAACATAATATCTCCCAGTTTCATCCATGTTGTTGCAAATTACAGCACTCAGTACAACAACTAAAACTTGAAAGTAGCAAACTAGAAATAAAACCTTCTGTGGGTAGGTTGGGGAAAAACCTATAAAAACCAACTTTGAAGAAAAGAAGGGTACACATGTGGTTTGCCTGCCAGTGCACATGGTACCAGAACATATGTACATGTGACTCGCATTTCCCCTCTTGAGATGTGCAATTCCATGCTTTCATGCTGGGATGTGTACTGGAGCTCCCACTGCCTTTGCAGAATCTGTCTCTCTCTCTTTCCTCAGACTTTCTAAATAACACATGTTTTTATATTACTACTTGTCTCTTCATGAAATTCTTTTCTGAGAGAAAGGCAACGGAACTGGAACACGTGAAAAATCTAGGACTCACTTTCCTTTCCTGCAAAGAACAAGGCTCACAGCCCTGGATGTCCCCATCATTTCTCTAGATGTCTGAGATGCTCAGACAGTGCCAGATTTCCTTTTCTGGGGGTTGCTTTCTCTTTTCCCTCACTTCACATAAGTCACCCAGGGACCCCCGTGAGCATCAATATGAAGAATGCCTGTCCTTTTGCTCTATTTCTAACCAATAACATTTTGTAAATATATTATTTTTATATAGAAATAATTCGTATTTCTTCTGAAAGCTAATGAAATTGATGGTCTTAATATGGATACTTTACTTTTTAATCGCCAGCCACTATGTTTTGATCAACTTCACTTATCAGTAGTGACCTTTGAGATTTAATGAAAATTAACTTTTAATCCATTTGCTCATCATACTTTTCATATAGTTTTGAAGCATTTCAAAATTCCAAATCAATCAGACAATATAACTCAGTATAACTTATATATATATATATATATATATATATGTGTGTGTGTGTGTGTGTGTGTGTATAATTACAAGTAAACTCCTTCTCACCCTCCATATCCTGGTTTCCAAATGTGCAAAAGATACTTTTCATAAATAAGTGGGATAACCTCAGTGCTGACTTATGTATAATTGACCTGACTGTCCCTACTACAATTACAAATAGAGTACCATAATCTTACCTGAATGATTACTGAAACTTTGGATATCGTATAAGATCTTTAAGGCAGACTGAATCTGCCCTAATCACTGCTATTTCCATGGCTCATAGTACAGTTTCTAATGAATCAATGTGTCAGTGAATGACCATGCTAATGAACACTCTGTTATCCTCCACTATTTCTGAATATCTCTGAGCCACTGAAGTTTCTTTATATAGAAAATATTAATGAGCCATCTACTTTATAACAATTTCTACCCTTAATCTACACATACTTTACATAGTTCTATCACATATATTTTATAAAAACACTATTTTATTTAAACTTACAATTGTTTTACATAAGATATTTTAGAACGATCATTTTTGGAATTTAAGAACTTTTCCACTGAGCTTTAAAAATATTAGAGGCTGAGATTTGACATTTTATCTTGTATCCACATAGCTAGTACTGTGGAAAACCCAAAGAGAACTCAATGAATATTTGCTGAATGAGGTTGCCTACACCAGCTGCCTGAGATGTTGAAAGTATTAAAATGAACTGAACTATAATTGCCCTCAAGTCAGAGTACCAAATTTAATATTATGCTTACATTCAAAGTATGCTTGCTTTGAAGATTTTTACTCTATTATCAAATTGCATTATGTAAAGGTTTTTTCATAAAAATGAATTCCTCAAAGCAAGTCAACTTAGTCAGCTGAACTCTTGGTACATGTACAAAGGTAAATGGATTAGATAGTTGAGCAATTTCTCTGTCAATTTACAAATTACTGACTGCCAATATAGAACACCCATAGATAATGTTTTTACGTAATACATACAGTTATCTAAAATTTTTGAAAATTTTCACCCATAAACATCAAACTTATTGATGTGAAATAGAAAACTATAAACTCAATGATACTAGTACAATTTTACTAGCTGTCATATAAATATCAAAAATAGTTTGAGAGCACTTTGCCTTATCAGATAGCTATATAGCATGAACATTAAGGAGAAAAAAAGTTGGAAATTTATCTCTTATTTTTTGATGAAAATGGGTTAATGCTTAATCTCAAAACCCAGATCCATATGGGTTGAGATTGCTTCAAGAGCTATTGTTTCCTGCATGTTTTGTCACCTCAGTCAAGGTCTAGAGGACTCTGAGAAGTCGTAGGAATATGCAGGCGCAGACTCAAGGCCTGGCTTGATCTCCAACGGTGTGGAAAGGGACTGTACATCATGGGGCAGAGCCCTAATTTATATCTTTTAAGGGAGGGCATCAAAATGAAATATTTTTCACCAGAAATTGAGTTTTACAATTCCACACTGATATATATATATGTATGTATGTATTTATATATATTTTAATGATTTTGAAAAATCAAAACTTTTTATACACTGCATTATAATGACCCTCGCTGTTTGAAAAGGTGACAGCCACAGTGTAACAGTACACTAAAGCAGAAATGGAGATAAAACTTAGGTTTCCATCAATAACTTGTTTAGGAGAATACAGATAAACAGACATGCAAATGCAAGATCTGATGATAAAATTTAGGCTACTCTGAAGACCCCACCTATGTTAAAATGAACAGATATCCCCGATAACTTAACACTAAAAGCATAATATACATATGGTCATTAACTAAATCATATTTAAGATTCCTACTGGTTTACATAACTCTGATCTTAAAGCCATCCATTAATTCAAACAAAGATCAGTAGGACTCCTCAGAAGGAAGAAATGACCCTCCCTTCCTGTAGAGAGCTATTTGTTAACAAGCCCTTTTTTTGTTTGAGTCTCTATCTTTTTTGTTTGTTTGTTTTGGGAGGTCACACCCGACAGTGATCAGGGGTTACTCCTGGCTCTATGCTCAGAAATCGCTCCTGGCAGGCTTTGGGGTATCATATGGGATGCCGGGATTCGAACCACCATCCTTCTTCATGCAAAGCAAACACCCTACCTCCATGCTCTCTCTCTGGAGTCTCTATCTTAAATGGTTTACTCTTCTCTTCTCCATCATTCTTCTGATAATTGAATTAAATGCTCACATTGTTGTCATATAGAAATTATTTAAAATTGGCTTGAACTATTAAGTGAAGCCTCAATTTACAAGTGGAAGTTAATGCTTTTGAGAACTGAACCACATATTACACATATTATATCAACAAAGAAACCCAACCCTTATTTATCAACATTAATTGTACAAGTTAAAAAATTAGGTAAATGTGGACATATTATTACCAAAATTTCTAAAATAATTCTAAATTCTATATATTTTTAAATTTCAAGTTTGTATGTGTTAAATAGAATAACTTTGAAAATAAACATTAATCATTTTCTTTATAACTCTTCTAAATTTAAGTCACTTGGCATATTTTTATCTTCAAATTATTTTTGCTCAAAATACTGAAATTATTACAAAGAGTATATATCGTTTTATTCTAAATTAGTTTCACCAAGAATTAATCAGTGTCATTATATCTTAAAGTTATTGAATTAACACAAATATTAAAACACTCATGACAGTAAAACGCACTTTATTAGTAAAACTTGTAATTTTCTAGAAGGTTAAATTTAATCTAGTTGAAATTGAACCCTGAATTTACTGAGATTCTTCCTGGATAAAATGAAAAGTATGACTCTATAAAATTAACCAAAATTACTTGCAGGGAAAAAGTGGCCTTGTTATTCAGTTAGTAAATGCATGTTTGAAGAACATAACATAAACATTGAGGAATATGATAGGCATGTCCTCTAGTTTGATCTGATAGAAAGCACAGAAATATTTTTTCATATGGCATTTCTAGCCCAAAATTAAAACATGGGTCATGAGAGAAAACTGTGACTCAGTTAAGGTATTTATGATACTGAAAGAAAAATTGCCATTGATATCCCACTGGAAATTACCAAGCTCCTGCTGCATCATTGCTGCACAGAATCAATATTCTCAGAAATATGCCTTCCTTTTCCTTAGCTATAAGAAAAGCAAAGGTACAAAAAGACTAACTTCTTTAATGTTCTCTTTATCAGAGACTTCTTTTTATTAAAATATTTATAAAAATAATTTGGAATGAAAATAAACTATTGGAATAGAGACTTGAAATTAAAAGCTATTATGATTCACACTATCTTGGTGGAGATACATCACGTTGTCAGTTAAATACAAATGTTACTGCTGAAGAGGCAATAGGATGGTTTAATGCATTTTTGGCTGCAGCCCTGGGTGGCCCTGAGATCTTGGAGATGGCCTGAATAATCCCCATTATGGAGCAGTAGCATGTTTTTGTGTTTATGCATTTGAAATGTTGTCCAGAAGGGACCTTAGGATTCTGTGGACATCTTGAAAGACCCCAGCCTCTCAAAAAATTTAAATGTCAGAGATATGTGAGAATTATTTTTCAGGGACTACCAGAAAAACATTTCCTCCAATAAGAAGGACTTTAGAAATATTGGGGGCCAGAGTGATAGTACAGCAGTAGTACATTTGCCTTGCACGTGACTGACTCAGGACAGATCATGGTTTGATCCTTGCTATCTCATATGGCCCCCAGGCCTGCCAGGAGCAATTTCTGAGCACAGAGCCAGGAGTAACTCCTAAGCACTGCCAGGTGTGGCCCTCAAAATAAATAAAAATAAAACAACTTATCTCCTAATAAGATGAAAAAGAAAGAAATATTTGCTGATGCCATCCTAATAAATAAAAGAGTGAAAAAGAAAAGTCATCAATTTTCATTTCTCTTGCAAGACAAATACAATCATAGGAAAAACCTATGTCTGCCAATTTGGAGACAGAGGCAAGTGGGTGCAGAACATCACAAATTGTTAAGGCAAAATCCTCATGAACAGAAATCACTGTGAAATTAATGTTAGGACAAAAAGCCCAAAGTATATTTATGAAATCCCTGGAAATTCAGTGTGGACAAGCCCAAGATACAAAAAGCCCAGGAAGACTGAATCAAATAGGGGAGACCTCACTTTCAGTAAGTTTGTTTCTTCAGAATTCCTACCTGGTCTTCACAACAAAATTAGTGAAAAAAATCTCATTATGTTTATGGTTGAGTCCGGGTATTTTGTATCTTTGAGTAAGATTTACAGTTAGGAGAAATTATTTTACTGGAACATAAACACCTGGAATTATGTATTAGAATCTAAATTACCTGGGTAGAGAAATATATAACGCTTCTGTGTATAGAAGGGAAATACAAAACCCAATCTCTCGGGGTCGGCAAGGTGGCGCTAGAGGTAAGGTGTCTGCCTTGCAAGCACTAGCCAAGGAAGGTCCGCGGTTTGATCCCCGGCGTCCCATATGGTCTCCTCAAGCCAGGGGCAATTTCTGAGCACTTAACCAAAGTAATTCCTGAACATCAAACAGGTGTGCCCTCCCCCCGCAAAAAAAAACCCGAATCTCTTGAAGTACCATATTCTGATTAAAAGGAAATGTAATATGGGGAAAAGGATAAGACACAGCAAATTTTCAATCCTGATACTGGCTTAATAATACAAGACTAAGAACTAAGCACATGATTGTGGAATATCTTACGTCCCCCAACATCGTACCACTACTACTATAAAGGTCTATTTTATGGTTTCCTTTCATATAGTATATACATTATACCTGTAAACAAACAATTACAAGGCAAAATCTATTGTCTGGAACAATTTAACAGATATTAGAACTAGAGTCAGATATAGTAGGAATGATTTGTCATTGATATAAAAAAGAGACAATCTGCAAAAACATATATAAATATAAGAAAGTTGAAGATCTAACGTTAAAAATAAATGGTACATATCAAAATACTGCAAGAAGAAAATATAATTGGGTTTGAGAAAAATATAAAATACAATTGGGGTTGAGAATATGAAAGAGAAACTTCCCAAACTGAGAAACAAAGAAAACACAGAAAAGGAATTCTAAAAAAGTGAACTCAGACCCCAAGCTAACACCATGTATGAAGGTAAAATCCAAGAGGATTAAAGACCTTGATATCAGACCTGAAACCATAAGTTATATAGAACAACATGTAGGTAAAACACTCCATGGCATTGAGACTAAAGGCATCTTTAAGGAGGAAACTGTACTCTCTAAACAAGTGGAAGCAGAGATAAACAGATGGGAATATACTAAGCTGAGAAGCTTCTGCTCCTCAAAGGAGATAATGCCCAGGATACAAGAGCCACCCACTAAGTAGGGGAAACTATTTACCCAATACCCATCAAATAAGGGGCTAATCTCCAAAATATACAAGGCACTGACAGAACTTTACAAGAAAAAAATATAATCCCATCAAAAAATGGGGAGAAGAAATGAACACTTTGTCAAAGAAGAAATACAAATGGCTAAAAGACATTTGAAATAATTCTCCACATCACTAATCATCATGGAGATGCAAATCAAAACAACCACGAGGTACCATCTCACGCCACAGAGATTGGCGCACATGTCAAAGAATGAGAACAAGGAGTGCTAGAGGGGATGTGGAGCGAAAGGAACTCTTATTAACAGTTGGTGGGAATGCCATCTAGTCCAACCTTTATGGAAGGCAATATGGAGATTCCTCCAAAAACTGGAAATTGAGCTCCCATATGATCCAGCTATACCATTCCTAGGGATATACCTTAGGAACACAAAAATACCTTCCTCACGCCTATATTCATTGCATCACTATTTACAACAGCCAGACTCTGGAAACAACCAAGATACCCTTCAACAGATGAATGGCTAAAGAAACTGCGGTACATATACACAATGGAATATTATGCAGCCATCAGGAGAGATGAAGTCATGAAATTTTCCTATACATGGATGTACATGGAATCTATTATGCTGAATAAAATAAGTCAGAGAGAGATAGACACAGAATAATCTCACTCATCTATGGGTTTTAAGAAAAATAAAATATATTTTTGCAATAATTTTCAAAGACAGAGAGGAGGGCTGGAAGGTCCAGCTCACAACATGAATCTCACCACAAAGCATGGTGAGTGCAGTTATAGAAATAACTATTCTGAGAACTATCATAGCAATGCAAATGAATGAGTGAAGTAGAAAGCCTATCTGGAGTACAGGTGGGGGGTGAGGTAGGGAGGAGGGAGATTTGGGACATTGATGGTGGTAATGTTACACTGGTGAAGGGGGGTGTTCTTTACATGACTGAAACCAACTACAATCATATTAGTAATCAAGGCGTTTAAATAAAAATATTAATAATAAAAAGGATTGTATTTATCTTCACTCGTACACACACAAATGACACATAACTGCTTAGAATTACAAAGTTATTTACTACTGGATTTTTCACTGTTTAACTTTTCACAAGTCAATTCATATATAAATTTATGTCAAAAATTCTCTAACAGAACAGATTTAATTTTTTTTTGGTTTTTGGATCATGCCTGGCAGCGTTCAGGAGTTCCTCCTGGCTCTATGTTCATAAATCACTCCTGGCATGCTCATGGGACCATATGGGATGCCGGGATTTGAACCACCATCCTTCTGCATGCAAGGCAAAAACGCCTTGCCTCCATGATATCTCTCGGCCCCAGATTTAATTTTTTTTTTGGTTTTTGGGCCACACCCAAAAACACTCAGGGGTTACTCCTGGCTGTCTGCTCAGAAATAGCTCTGGCAGGCACGGGATTCGAACCAACCACCTTTGGTCCTGGATCAGCTGCTTGCAAGGCAAACGCCGCTGTGCTATCTCTCCGGGCCCAGATTTAATTATTTTTATGTTCAACTAATTCTCCATATTCTCTTTTATTTTGATGAAACCAAAGTTTATTGTTTTTAACAAACCTAGAATTATTATGCTAGGGAGCCAAGTCAGATGAGAAGAGACAAACCATTTTGTCTTTGCTCATGTGGGACACAGAGAATCAAACAAGCAGATTACCTAAATTAAAAAAACAATTAAGGTAAGGGCAGGACAAATAGGGCAGAGGTAGGGCATTTGCCTTGCAAGGGCTAACCTAGGACGGAGCTGGGTTGGATCCCTGGGCGTCAAAATAGATATATTTTAATAAATGATACTTAAAATACCTAGGAAACATAGCATTGAGTAATAGAGTTTTTGCTTTGTAAGAAAGAGGTCAGGAGTTCGCTCCCCATTATCAATAGACATGACAGCGCTAGCCTAGCAGCAATCTTCTTGGTATTCCTTATGCTACAAGAATGCATTCTCCAACAGAGCACACCCAAGTGTGGCCATGTACTGTGACTAAGTTTGTCATACAACAACCAAGTATGTTTGTAATACTCAGTCATTACAACGACAACAACAAAAGAAAGGAAGTGGGGGGAACAAGAACACAGGGGCAGTGATGCGAAAAGCAGACAGATGAGAATTCAGAGCAAGGAAAAATGTCAGTCAAAAACAGGGCATAACATAATGATAATAGGGATTCAAAAAAACTGACTAATTTGTCTAATGAAAATATCTTTGTCATACTTATTTTTACATAAATGAAATACAGTCAGTCTTTTCATTTTTCAGTATATAATTTCATTTATTCAAATCTCTTCTTTCTTTTTTTGATTTTTAAACACTGTGGTTTACAAGGTTCTGCATAATAGTTAGTTTATTTTCACAGTTACAAAGTTTTTCATGATGTAGTTCCAATCACAAAATGTCCAAAACCCTTCACATGTACACATTTACCACCACCAATGTCCCCAGTTTCCCTCCTGCCTTCCCCCTTGCCTTTGAGGCATATAGTTTTCTTATCTCTCCTTTTTTCCCCTTTACACACTGTGGTTTATAAAATTGTTACCAAAGTGGTATTATGCCTATCACTTCATCTCCTTTCAGCATGTAATTAGTATCCAGAGTGATCATTTTCAACTATCAATGTCACAGAATGCCTTTTTATGAACTTGGGCTTTGGAAAGGACCTAAAGCCAAATCTATTTTCTTCTCCTTGTTAGCTGAATGTTCTTGTAGAAACATGGATAACAACAGTATCCTTCTTGTGGGATTATAAGAGAATTAAATGGAAGTATAGATAGTAAAATCATGAAAATTCAAAGTAATATATTGTCTACAATTATGCATATCAACTGATACTAAAAGTAATAGTAATATTGATAATATTACCAACAGACTTTTTAAGTTAAAAGAGTAATCCTTATAAATCCATAGTATGGTATTTAGCAATTATTATTTCTTTATGACTAAGATTGTAAAGCACATTTTTCTTTTGGGGGCTACATCCAAATAATATTATAATTTTATAATTATATGATGTATTATATAATATAAATATATTATGTTATAATACTATAATATTATAATTATAATAATATCATACCCAATAATATTATAAATGTCTTTGTGCTGAGAAATTGCTCTTGGAAGTGTTCAGCGGAATATATGAGATGCTTGGGATCAAATGTGAAAGTACACATGCAATAAAAGTTCCCTAGCTACTGTACCATCTCTCCAGTTCTTGTAAAGTACTTATAAAAAATAAATATTATCAGAGGAATAACTGTTAAGGTACCTGCCTTGTTTACAGCAAACCCCAGTTTGATCATAGGCATCACATATGATGTCCTAAACTTCCCAGAGGTATGTGAACACAGCCACATGTGGACACTATAAGAAAACAGAGACACTTCGGCCCCTAGTCAGTTATAAGAGTGTCACTGTCCCTTAAAGGGTGAGGTTGTGAATGACTAGAAGCCCCTCTACTTGTAACTGCTACTAGATGGCAGTTAGCCCAAGGGGTATATAAAGTGCTGGGGTGGGGACTCTGCCTCTGCCCCTATTCCCCTGCTGACTGCTCCTGCTGGATAGCCACTGCCTGATTGCTGGAGAAATGATTACCCGTCTTCTGGATCTTGTCACCGTTGGCTGCCACTGCTGCTAGTCCTGGCCTAACACTAACAATCCACCACACACAAATGAAATACTAACCAAGATATAATTTGGTTTTACTAATCTTTTGTTTTGTTTTGCTTTTTGGGCCACACCCAGTGGTGCTCAGGGGTTACTGCTGGCTATGTGCTCAGAAATCGTTCCTGGCTTGGGGGACCATATGGGATGCCAGGGGATCTAACTTCAGTCTATCCTAGGCTAGTGCATGCAAGACAAATGCTTTACCACTTGCGCCACCTCTTTGGCCCCTGGTTTTATTGATTTTTTAATAATAATTTTATTTAAGTGCCATGGTTACAAGCATGTTTGTATTTGGATTTCAGTCATAAAAAGAACATACCCCCTTCACCAATGCAACATCACCACCACAACTGATCCCCATCTCACTCCTCCCTCACCCCCGATGGTCTTTAAGACCATCACCCAAGTCCCAAATCTCCCTCCTCCCCACCCAACCCCCGCCTGTACTCTAAACAGGCTCTACATTTCCCTCATGATGTAGTTATTTCTCTAACTAAACTCATCACTCTTTGTGGTGAGCTTCCTGAGGTGAGCTGGAACTTCCATCTCTTTTCTCTTTTGTGTCTGAAATTTATTATTGCAAGAATGTCTTTCATTTTTCTTAAAACCCATAGATGAGTGAGACCATTCTGCGTTTTTCTCTCTCTCTCTGACTTATTTCACTCAGCATAATAGATTCTGTGTACATCCATGTATAGGAAAATTTCATGACTTCATCCCTCCTGACAGCTGCATAATATTCCATTGTGTATATGTACCACAGTTTCTTTAGCCATTTGTCTGTTGAAGGGCATCTTGGTTGTTTCCAGAGTCTTACTATGGTAAATAGTGCTGCAATGAATATAGGTGTAAGGAAGGGGTTTTAGTATTGTATTTTTGTGTTCTTAGGGTATATTCCTAGGAGAGGTATAGCTGGATCATATGGGAGCTCGATTTCCAGTTTTGGGAGGAATCTCCATATTGCTTTCCATAAAGGTTGAACTAGATGGCATTCCCACCAGCAGTGGATAAGGGTTCCTTTCTCTCCACATCCCCGCCAGCACTGTTTGTTCTCATTCTTTGTGATGTGTGCCATTCTCTGTGGTGTGAGGTGGTATCTCATTGTTGTTTTGATTTGCATCTCCCTGATGATTAGTGATGTGGAGCATTTCTTCATGTGTCTTTTGGCCATTTGTATTTCTTCTTTGTCAAAGTGTCTGTTCATTTCTTCTCCCCAATTTTTGATG
Source organism: Suncus etruscus (assembly GCF_024139225.1). Lineage (NCBI taxonomy): Eukaryota > Metazoa > Chordata > Mammalia > Eulipotyphla > Soricidae > Suncus > Suncus etruscus. The sequence continues at coordinate 110,236,303 of NC_064868.1, forward strand.
GGATTAGATGTTTTTTTCTTGTAAATTTCTGTCAGTGCCTTGTATATTTTGGAGATTAGCCCCTTGTCTGATGGGTATTGGGTGAATAGATTCTCCCACTCAGTGGGTGGCTCTTGTATCCTGGGCACTATTTCCTTTGAGGTGCAGAAGCTTCTCAACTTAATATATTCCCATCTGTTAATCTCTGTTTTCACTTGCTTGGAGAGTGCAGTATCCTCCTTGAAGATGCCTGAAGTCTCAATGTCCTGGAGAGTTTTGCCTATGTGTTGTTCTATATATCTTATGGTTTGGGGTCGGATATCGAGGTCTTTAATCCATTTGGATTTTACCTTCGTACATGATGTTAGCTGGGGGTCTAAGTTCAATTTTTTGCAAGTGGCTAGCCAGTTGTGCCAACACCACTTGTTGAAGAGGCTTTCCTTGCTCCATTTAGAATTTCCTGCTCCTTTATAAAAAAATTAGGTGATTGTATGTCTGGGGAACATTTTCTGAGTATTCAAGCCTATTCCACTGATCTGAGGGTCTGTCCTTATTCCAATACCATGCTGTTTTGATAACTATTGCTTTGTAGTAAAGTTTAAAGTTGGGGAAAGTAATTCCGCCCATATTCTTTTTCCCAATGATTGCTTTAGCTATTCTAGGGTGTTTATTGTTCCAAACGAATTTCAAAAGTGCCTGATCTACCTCTTTGAAGAATGTCATAGGTATCTTTAGAGGGATAGTGTTGAATATGTATAACGCTTTTGGGAGTACTGCCATTTTGATGATGTTAATCCTGCCAATCCATGAACAGGGTATATGTTTCCATTTCCGCGTGTCCTCTCTTATTTCTTGGAGCAGAGTTTTATAGTTTTCTTTGTATAGGTCTTTCACATTTTTAGTCAAGTTGATTTCAAGATATTTGAGTTTGTGTGGCACTATTGTGGATGGGGTTGTTTTCTTAATGTCCATTTCTTCCTTATTACTATTTGTGTATAGAAAGGCCATTGATTTTTGTGTGTTAATTTTGTAGCCTGCCACCTTGCTATATGAGTCTATTGTTTCTAGAAGCTTTTTGGTAGAGTCTTTAGGGTTTTCTAAGTAGAGCATCATGTCATCTGCAAACAGTGAGAGCTTGACTTCTTCCTTTCCTATCTGGATTCCCTTGATATCTTTTTCTTGCCTAATCGCTATAGCAAGTACTTCCAGTGCTATGTTGAATAGGAGTGGTGAGAGAGGACAGCCATGTCTTGTGCCAGAATTTAGAGGGAAGGCTTTTAGTTTTTCTCCATTGAGGATAATATTTGTCACTGGCTTGTGGTAGATGGCCTTAACTATATTGAGAAAGGTTCCTTCCATTCCCATCTTGCTGAGAGTTTTGATCAAGAATGGGTGTTGGACCTTGTCAAATGCTTTCTCTGCATCTATTGATATAATCATGTGGTTTTTATTTTTCTTGTTGTTGATGTTGTGTATTATGTTGATAGACTTACGGATGTTAAACCATCCTTGCATTCCTGGGTTGAAACCTACTTGATCGTAGTGGATGATCTTCTTAATGAGGTATTGAATCCTATTTGCCAGGATTTTGTTGAGGATCTTTGCATCTGCATTCATCAGCAATATTGGTATGTAATTTTCTTTTTTCGTAGCATCTCTGTCTGGTTTACGTATCAAGGTGATGTTGGCTTCATAAAAGCTAATTGGGAGTGTTTCCACTTTTTCAATTTCATGAAAGAGTCTTGCCAGGATTGGTAGTAGTTCCTCTTGGAAAGTTTGATAGAATTCATTAGTGAATCCATCTGGGCCTGGGCTTTTATTTTTGGGCAGACTTTTGATTACCATTTTTATTTCATCAATGGTGATGGGGGTGTTTAGATATGCTACATCCTCTTCTTTCAACCGTGGAAGATTATAAGAGTCTAAGAATTTATCCATTTCTTCCAGGTTCTCATTTTTAGTGGCATAGAGTTTTTCAAAGTAGTTTCTGATTACCATTTGAATTTCTGTCATATCAGTAGTGATCTCTTCTTTTTCATTCCTAATACGAGTTATCAAGTTTCTCTCTCTCTCTTTCTTTGTTAGGTTTGCCAGTGGTCTATCAATCTTGTTTATTTTTTCTTTTTTTTTTTTTTTGGTTTTTTTGGGCCACACCCGGTAATGCTCAGGGGTTAGTCCTGGCTATGCGCTCAGAAGTTGCTCCTGGCTTGGGGGACCATATGGGACACCGGGGGATCGAACCGCGGTCCGTCCAAGGCTAGCGCAGGCAAGGCAGGCACCTTACCTTAGCGCCACCGCCCGGCCCCAATCTTGTTTATTTTTTCGAAGAAACAAATTCTGCTTTCGTTGATCTTTCGGATTGTTTTTTGGTTTTCCACTTCGTTGATTTCTGCTCTCAGCTTTGTTATTTCCTTCTGTCTTCCTATTTTTGGGTCCTTTTGTTGAGTACTTTCTAGTTCTATTAGCTGTGTCATTAAGCTACTCAGGTAAGCTCCTTCTTCCTTCCTGATGTGTGCTTGCAAAGCTATAAATTTTCCTCTCAGTACTGCTTTTGCTGTGTCTCATAAGTTCTGACAGTTTGTGTCTTTATTGTCATTTGTTTCCAGGAACCTTTTGATTTCCTTCTTGATTTCATCTCGGACCCACTGGTTATTGAGTATGAGGCTGTTTAACTTCCAGGTGTTAAAGTTTTTCTTCTGAGTCCCTTTGGAATTCACAAATAATTTCAGAGACTTGTGGTCAGCGAAGGTAGTCTGCAAAATTTCGATCCTCTTGATATTATGGAGGTATGTTTTATGTGCCAGCATGTAGTCTATCCTGGAGAATGTCCCATGTACATTGGAGAAGAATGTGTATCCAGGTTTCTGGGGATGGAGTGTCCTATATATATCCACTAGGCCTCTTTCTTCCATTTCTCTCCTCAGGTCTAGTATATTCTTGTTGGGTTTCAGTCTGGTTGACCTATCCAGTGTTGACAAAGCAGTGTTGAGGTCCTCCACAATTATTGTGTTGTTATTGATATTATTTTTCAGATTTGTCAACAGTTGTTTTAAATATTTAGCTGGCCCCTCATTTGGTGCATATATGTTTAGGAGAGTTATTTCTTCCTGCTCTACATACCCCTTGATTAATATAAAATGTCCACCTTTGTCCCTTACAACCTTCCTGAGTATAAAGTTTGCATTATCTGATATTAGTATGGCCACTCCAGCTTTTTTATGGGTGTTGTTTGCTTGGATTACTGTTCTCCAGCCTTTTATTTTGAGTCTATGTTTGTTCTGACTATTCAGGTGCGTTTCTTGTAGGCAGCAGAAGGTTGGATCGAGTTTTTTGATACATTTAGCCACTCTGTGTCTCTTAACTGGTGCATTTAGTCCATCGACGTTGAGAGAAAGAATTGTCCTGGGATTTAATGCCATCTTTATATCGAAATTTGGTGTGTCTTTTGGTCAGTCTTGTCTTAGATTAGGTCTTTCAGTTTTTCTCTTAAGACTGGTTTTGAGTCTGTAAAGTTTCTGAGCTGTTTTTTGTCTGTGAAACCATGTATTCTTCCGTCAAACCGGAAAGTGAGTTTTGCTGGGTACAGTATTCTAGGTGAAGCATTCATTTCATTCAGTCTTGTCACAATATCCCACCACTGCTTTCTGGCATTGAGTGTTTCTGGTGACAGGTCTGCTGTAAATCTCAAGGATGCTTGCTTGAATGTAATTTCCCCTTTTGATCTTGCTGTTTTCAGAATTCTGTCTCTATCTGTGGGATTTGTCATTGTGACTAGGATGTGTCTTGGGGTGGTTTTTCTTGGGTCTCTTTTGGTTGGTACTCTTCGAGCATGCAGGATTTGATCACATATATTCTTTAGCTCTGGGAGTTTCTCTTTAATGATGTTCTTGACTGTTGATTCTTCCTGGAAATTTTCTTCCTGGGTCTCTGGGACTCCAATGATTCTTAAGTTGTTTCTGTTGATCTTATCATAGACCTCTATTTTCATCTGTTCCCATTCTTTGACTAATTTTTCCATTGTCTGTTCATTTGTTTTAAGTTTTTTTTCCAATCTCTCCTGTTGTATGGAATTGTTATGTATCTCATCTTCCACAGCACCAAGTCTATTCTCAGCTTCTGATACCCTGTCCCAGAGCTTATCCATTTTGTCATTCACTTCCTTTACTGATTTTTTCAGGCCTGTTATTTGACATGTTATTTCAGTTTGGAGTTTTGTGATTTCTGTCTTCATATTTTCTTGATTCTTTTTAGTGTTCTGTTCTATTCTATTCATGGTTTCTTTGAGTTCTTTGAGTATATTCCATATTGCTAATCTAAAGTCCTTATCTGAGAGATTGATTAGTTGGTTGGTTGTTAACTGGTCATCAGAATTGTCATCTTCATTCTCTATGTCTGATGCTGGCCTGCGTTGTTTCCCCATTGTCACACTTGTATTGTGGGTTTTTCTACGTGTTGTGGTGGTATTCATTGGTTATTTGATGCAGGCAACACACTTCTCTGGCTCCGCCCTTTCTGGATGGGCCGACTTGCCTCCAAGGTAGGGGAGTCCTCCGTGGATGACGCCTCACACAGGATCAAATCTTAGGCCCAAGCACGCAGCAGAGAAGACAGTCTGGAGAGAAATTCTTGCTTCTGTGATCCAGCACAGTTCTTAGTGTGGTTTTTTTCTTCTTGTGATGGTGTTCTTTTTTTAGAAAGAGCGCACGGCTGTGTAGCGAAGTGGAGCTAAGTGCCTTCTGGAGCCTCTTTTCAGCCCACTCTCAGGAGGTTCACGCAATAGGATAGCAGAGAGACACACATAGGCAGCACTCACAGTTTTTCACAGTCGGGCCCCACTGGTCAGGCGTAGTTTTCACTCGCTCGCTGGGCAGCTTCAGAATGCTGTATTTTTGGGGTTCACTTCCCAGGACTCTGAGGAGAGTCACTGGCTCGCTGGGTAGCTTCCGAGTGTAGTTTCTTTGGGGTTCGCTTCCCAGGGCTCTGAGGAGAGCTTCCAGAGTTCAGGAAAGACAGAGAAGAGTAGGACAGGGCTCCCTTCCGGTGCTCAGTTTCCTCAGAAGAAGCACAGCCGGGTGGGGACTCTGCAGGTAGAGCAGTCAGCACTCTGCCTGGAAACCCCCACATCCAGCCATTTCTTACTCACTCACTGTCTCGCTGGGTAGCTCCCGAATGTAGTTTCCTTGGGGTTCACTTCCCAGGGCTCTGAGGAGAGCTTCCAGAGTTCAGGAAAGACAGAGAAGAGTAGGACAGGGCTCCCTTCCGGTGCTCAGTTTCCTCAGAAGAAGCACAGCCGGGTGGGGACTCTGCAGGTAGAGCAGTCAGCACTCTGCCTGGAAACCCCCACATCCAGCCATTTCTTACTCACTCCCTGGCTCGCTGGGTAGCTCCCGAGTGTAGTTTCTTTGGGGTTCGCTTCCCAGGGCTCTGAGGAGAGCTTCCAGAGTTCAGGAAAGACAGAGAAGAGTAGGACAGGGCTCGGGGACAACACTTTCAATAATCGCACCCAAACAGAAAAATCGACCAAAATAGATAAATAAATCAAAAATAATAATAACAATAATAAATAAAGGTTATATATATATATTTATATAAAAAATAACCAAGATTTTGTGCTTTTTGTATTTGTTTTTTTCCCTCCTGCCCTGGCACAGTAAATGTTGGGGTCATTCAAAAAGGAATTCACTTGGCCTAAGAGATATGGGGTTTCTCTGTCCTTGGAGCATACTGTCATGGGATCAACTCTAGACTTTGCTCATGATCAGGATCCTTTACTTTCCCGATGGTGTTTTTTTTGTTGTTGCTGTTGTTTTGGTTTTTTTTTTTTTTTTTTTTTTGGTGTGTGGAAGACTTCTGCTCTATGTTTAGAGGTCTCAGTATCTGCACAGATCCTGAGGTGGGACTTATGATGAAGTCAGTCTTTGTGGTTCTAGAGGTTCTGTTACCTCAGTATCATTTTAATCCATCTTCTGTGGTTGGTGATCTTGGTCTTTGCACTGAACCTAGGGTGGCTCCTAGGTTAGCGTCTTTCTTTGTGCTTCCAAAAGCCCCATTCCATTACAATTATCTCTGCCGGACCCTTTGGGACTGGGGATCATGATTATTGTGCAGGTCATAGTTCAAGCCCTAAACTAGGGCTTTTTTATTGGTCCCAAGATGTATACAGTCTGGTCGTGGTTCTTGCAGCCAGTCATCTGCCAATCCCGATCTTGGTTTTTTGACTAACCAAAAGGTGCCAAGACTTCTGGTTTTGTCTTGTCGTTAGTTGGTAAGGTAGGCTAATCTGCTCTAAGGTCAAGATGTTCGCATTTTCCTCATTGTCAGGATAACATGTTAGAGCTGGGCCTTGTTGTTAGTCCCGCCGTATCAAGGCTGTCCCGGATAAAGTTTTTTTCCTGCAGCTGTTGTGAAGAGCTGTGCCGTTTCTATGTCGGGGCTCAAGGGTTCAAGGCTGAATGAATGGTATCTAATCACCTGAGGTCTAAGTTGATTCCACATGACATATTTTCAAGGCAGGAGATATCCCCATATTGTAAACAACTATGAGTTCCTATCTCTAGTAGATAGGAGCTCTTTTTTTATATGTAAGATTTCCCCTTTACTTAGTGTGCCTTTTCAGGGGGAAGTGGTGCTACATTATAATGTCTGTATATTTGTGGGTGGATTGATGGGATAACTCCCTACTAACTCTCCCTAACGCGGACTGTTCCTTGAAACTGGGCCTAGGTCCAAAAGTATCCCCAATGCAAGAACTCTTCCAAGACCTCCCTGCCGCAAATTTTAATAATCTGAAGAAGGTCAGGGGATGTGTTAGGAAGATGCCTGGGAACCCACACACCACAAGAAAAACCCAAAAGACAATGGGGAAAAACTGTACTTCCAACATAGGCATAAAACCTGTAATACACCACCTCTTACCTGCTCTCCCCCAAATGTAAGGTAGTTCTCTGCACCACTTTGGTTCCTTAAAAACTTTGTTAATTTATTTTATTTTTATTTATTTTTTGTTTTGTTTTGTTTTTTTTTGTTTTGTTTTTGTTTTGTTTTTGTTTTGTTTTGTTTTGTTTTTAATTTATTTATTTATCTTTTTTAAATGATTGTTCTACATATATATTGGTGAGCACATACTTTTTTAATTCCCTTTTTTTCCCCTCATTTTTGGGTATGTGACCTGTTTCGATTCTTAATGGAGCCTGGTCACCAGAATTAGTGATTATGTGCTTAGATATGACAGCTAATAGCTTATTTTGTCACTCTCCTGCTATTTTAATAAATGGCTATTTTAATAAAATCATCTTGTTCCTAAGAAAATATATATCTTCATTTTATTCACTATAGTATCTAAATAATAGTATAAACACATCTTGCTCAAAGACTCAAATATATTCTTGTACTTAAGATTTCATTTCTCAAAGTTAATTATGTACAAGATGTGGACAGTTTATGAAAATCTCACAAAGTATTTCAATGTTTTTATTCTTGAACTGACCAATTATTATCTAACCTTTAAAATATTTTTCTCATTACTTAAGCATTGTTATGAAAAATTGACATTGAAACTATGAAATGCCGTGGAGTCATAAATGAATCAACAAATTAACTTTGAAATGACAATACAATAATCTATGTGCTTTTATGGTGTGTATGTATATATGTGTATGTTCTATGTACAACCATAGCACTTATATATTAGTACATTTTCTCTGAAATATAACTTAGATACATATAGTTTTCTGGAACAAACTAAAAGAACATTTGATATGTCATTTTAAATCTATTTGTAGATGACAAAGATATTGACATTCATCAAGAAATAGAAATATGTATATTTTATAATTACTGGATGGCAAACAGTAGTTTGTTTAGTGGTTCTCATACTTTTGTATATAGCTGAATATTATTTAATACCTGTTTAGAATTCATATTGCTATGTCCTGGGTATAGAAGTTGTTTTTGTGGGTTTGCTTGGAGAATGAATTGGGCCCTGCAGAAGGAGGTCTAACAGACATGGTTAAGCAGACATGGCCTGAGAAAGGCACCCTTTGCCAGCACCCAGTAAAAAGTAGCCACTCCATATAGGGATAAAGGTGCTGCTGCCCTCCTGAGAAGGAAGTCACATCTGGTTTTCATATTGCTAACATCACATCACTGTCTTTATGATTTAGGCAGTACTCCATTCTTACGATGACTCTTCCCATGCATGGGCAATCCTTTGAACCTGATTGACTAAGCAAATGTATAAAATCCCTGCCTCTACTGCAATCAAAGGGCTGTTTCTCAGATTCTGCTCCTGCCTTTCTCCACACACACCTACTGCCACTCCTCCCAGGCTTGGTCAGGAACTTGTCGGGACTCTAAACCACTGGCAACAGTTTTGGTATGTTGGGGAAAGTCATGTGTTCTATATTTCAATAAACACTTTCAATTAACTTTGATATAGGTGGTTAGTATTCATTATTGTAGTTGTATTGTAGCATATTGTAGTATACCGTAGCATATGCTCAAATGTAATGTTATCAGATGTCTTTAATATTAGCAACCAAAAAAGTCTCAAGTTCCCATTTTCTCTACTTTATAAATATACCATCACATCTCAGGCTCCCATTTCAATGATTTCTTAACTAAAATATAAAAATGCCAATACTAAATGGAAATAAATCATACTTCACCCAATTAAAAACTATACTATCAAGAAAACATTTGCAAGTCATTTAATAAAAGTTTAAATATAGAATATATTAAATTAAATGTTTTTGTTTCGCACTAGAAAGTCATCCATCCTCGTGTAAAATATGGAGAATATTTGAACAGTTATTCTCCAAAAAAAGATATACAAGTGGCCAATATGCATATACCATGATATTCAACATTATTAACAATTAGGATAATACACATATAAATCATAATATCATGCTATTTTATACACACTAGTATTACCATAGTCTGAAAGATAAGCAAGGGCCAGAGATGTGATTCAGTGGTAGAGCATATACCTTGCATGTGTGAGGTACTTGATGTTTTTCTCTGGTTCCAAAAACAGACACAAACAAGTGTTGTTAAGGATACATAGAAATTTGGGGCCTGAGTGATAGCATAGTGGTAAGGTGTTTGCCTTACACGGGGCCCACCTAGGACAGACATGGATTCTATCCCCAGCATACCTTATGGTACCACCAGTTTGCCAGGAGAGATTCTGACTGCAGAGCTACGAGTAACCCCTGAGTATTGCTGGGTGTGGCCCCAACTCCCTAAGTAAAGTATATATAGAAACTCAGAACACTCATATTCTGCTTCTTTTTCATGGCATTAACTTAAAACAGAAAATTCATATTATAAAATATTTTTGTGGGGTTGGAGAGGTGGTGCTAGAGGTAAGGTGTCTGCCTTGCAAGCGCTAGCCAAGGAAGGACCGTGGTTCAATTCCCCGGCGTCCCATATGGTCCCCCCAAGCCAGGGGCAATTTCTGAGTGCTTAGCCAGGAGTAACCCCTGAGTATCAAACGGGTGTGGCCCAAAAAACAAAGAAAAATAAATATTTTTGTACCTCAATAAATTAATGATGTAGTTATTACATGAGTCAGAAATCCCACTAAAATGTATTACATGTTTAATAAAACAGTTACAATAGTGTAAAGCACCTCACCACCATCAATTTGCCATCATAATCTTCTAACACTGTGCTTATGTCACCTCTCATCCAATCTTCAGCTTCTCTTTATCTCCCCCATATTCTTTTAATAATTTTACATTCCATGGCATTGTTCACTATTACATATTTACTAATTTGATCTTCTTGTATTCCACTGGCTTGTTAGATTTGTATGTGTTCTTTTCCTTCTGACTATCTTCTCTTAACATGATATTCTCCACTATCCATACATGTTCCTTTGAAATCCATGGCAGAAAATCTACTTCTAAAGCAAACTCAAAATTGTTGAAAAATTTATTCAAACAAAATCTTATAAATAAATGTATATAGTAGTTACTCACAATTATTGATGGCTAGAGATAATAAAAGTTTCATTATCAGATGAATAGATATAAATATATGACACATATAATATAATATATATATAATATGACACATAGAATAATTAAATATTACTCAGCCAATAAAAAGTGACTCATGTTATCACCTGGGTGACTCTTATAAGCATTAAAGGAAATAATTTAGCTATAGAAAACCATATATTATTGCTTCCCTTTATATGGAATGTGAGGAATAGGACAATTAATAAAACTGCAAGTGATTTTCAGGGTCAGGCAAACAGATGTATAGTGAATGACTTTGAATAGATAAGAAGTTTCTTCAAAGCTGTAAAGGTGTTCTGGAACTAGACACTGGTGATCAAATCATAAACATATGAATATACTAAAATCCATTCAAATCTATAATTTCAAATGGCAATTTATGGTATATAAATTATATTATAATAATTTTAAATGTTCATGTAACATGCCTCCATTAAATTCAAAATGCTCTATGAAAATTAGTATGCCCCCTTACGTGTTAAATATATTATTTCAGGCTATAAGGCACACATTTGCAATTGTGCTTCGTTAAATTGTTCAAAGGCAAAACCAAAGTGTTTAGGGCAAGGACCAATACTTGGTGGTACACCAGGATTTGGCAGTGTGACAGATTGAGTCTATGTCTTCACATAGGTAAGGCATGTTGGAAGACCTAGGTTAAAAACACATGATACACATCTCTGGTTCCTGAAACTATTGAATGACTAATATGAAACTGCCATCAAAATTGCTCCCATCTTTGTTTCACACTTAATCAGTTCTATTCGTATGATAATGCTTCTGCCTAATAAAAATATCTAAGCGGTCATTTAGGTCTGATAGTATTTTATAAATTGAAGTTTAAAAATAGATTATTTTGCATTTTCATTATATTAAGGTACCGCTACTTGATTAATATCTCTTTGATTCACTTGCCCATTTTCTGTGATGTGTTACCACAGCTTTAAATACCTCATCTTCATTTCAATATTGAAAAAAATGGTAGTGGGCAAGATAATTTTATTTTTTATTTAATTATCACAATTATTTTATTATAAATGTAGCCAGAGAGAAATGCTAAATGATAAGGCATTTGACTTTTAAGAACATAATCCCAGTCTGATCCCTTACACCAAATAAGGTCCCCTGTGCAGCACCAGGAGTGATCCCTGAGCACAGACGTAGGATCCATTCATGAGAACTGTTCAGTGTAGCCCCCCCCCAAAAAAAATACATCGAAATTACCATTATATACATTACATAAAATGGCATTTATAGGTTAAAGATGGAAATAGTTTTCAGTGAATTTTCATTTCCCGGACAGGAATTTAGTTAGAATTTTGTGTTAGAAAATAAATTGTCAATGCTTGCCACAGGGCAAACAAAATCATTTGCTACAATATGTTAGGACTAAGAGTGGCTTCATCATCCTAATAACTGGATATTTTACTGACTTCCTGCTCTATTATAGGAAATTTATTGTCTTTTGAGTAAACCCAAAGCATCTACAAAATGTCTTTACGTAGATGACCCCAGCATTTCAATAGAAAAAATTATAGCTGGGCTGAGGTGAAAGCACATGTTTTGCAGGTAGTAGGCCTGACATTTTATCCTTCAAATTGCATAACTTCAGCACCACCAGGTATAAGCCTGATAATATTGGAGCACACCTAGGTGTCAGCAGCACTGGGTCTCCTGGCCAAGAGTCAGTCTAGGCTGAAAGCCCTCACTGCCAGAGTATGTATGATCAGGGAGAAGTCCTAAGTTCTCCTTGCACTGCTTGGGAGACAATATAAACAAAAACTTCTTCCCATAGAAATGACTCATCCTATGAGACTAATCATGGTTTGAATTTCTGGAACTTCATATGCTTCCCTACTCAGCACCGAAAGAGTGATTCCCTGAGCATAATCAAGAGAAAGCCCTGAACCATGGAAAGCGTAGCCCCAAAACCAAAATCAAAATCACTGATGATTTTCCTTAATTATATAATTTGTTTTCTCTCCTCCAGATGCATAAATTTTCTCTGCCCAGAGAAATAACACCTTATTTTGTAGAGACTAAGCATGTATAATAATTTGAAAAACCCTCACAAAGAAAAATAATGTATAACTAATACACTTGGCATGAAATTGCACACATTTCCAAAGGCAGTCAGTCCCATGCTCTCTGCCATCAGGAAGCAACTATAAAAGACAGACCATCATCCATGTACCCTTGAAAATTAATGGGTGGTAATATCATAACAATGTCATTGAGTGAGCGATGTACAAAGCCCTCAAATACAGACAGGGGATGGAGGAGGGAGGAGATGGGGCCATTGGTGGTGGGAACATTGGTGAAGGAGAGTGTTCTTTTTATGACTCAAACCCAACTACAATTATGTTTTTGATCACAGTGTTTAAATAAAGATATTATTATAAAATAAAATAAATGAGTGAAAGTTATGGTGGGGAGAAATGTTGCAAGCAGAAAAATATGGGGTTCTTATAAAGAGTTTATCAGAAATGAGAAAAACTAAGAAGAAATTGTCTAATACTGAAGTAGCCCAAGAGATGAGGAACCTATCTCTTTGAGAGGCAAATACTGAGCATCTGGAAGATGGAGACTGATAAGAATATGAAAAGATCCAGCTCAGGATATGAAGCTCACCACAAAGAGTGATGAGTTCAGTTAGAGAAATAACTACACTGACAACTATCATGACAATGTGAAGGAATGAGGAAAGTAGAAAGTCTGTCTCAAATAAGTTAGTGGGGGCTGGAGAGGAGGGAGATTTGGGACATTGGTGATGGGAATGGTGAAGGTGGGTGTTCTTTATATGACTGAAACCTAACTACAATCATGTTTGTAATCAAGGTGTTTAAATGAATATATTAAAAAAAAACAAAAGGATGGTCGTGGGGTGTAATAACTTTGTATTTGCATATCAAAACAATAACTATTAACACTACTGCAACTATTACCTAAACTGCAATAAAAAAAGTATATGAAAAGATCATCCAGAGCACAGGCTTTTGTCCAGTAACAGCACCCAGAATAATTCTTATGTATGCAGAGAACTCAAAGTCAAGGTAATTCTAAGTAATTATATTTAACCTTGTCAAAATATCAATCCTAGATTTTTTCCACACTGGAGAAGCCTATGTTCTTTCTTTAGCAAAAGTAAATTATTAATTGAATCACCATAAAACACATTCACAAAATTGTTAATGATTGAGTTTCACATATATAATTTCCAACATCTTTGCTTCTAATTGTTTGGTCATTTGTGTTTCATTCTTGAAGACACCATTAGCTTAAATGTCATGCAGTGTTCTGTTATGTTCCAGCCTGTTATCAAGGTCCTTAATCTTTGTGCATGGTGTCAGGAAGATGTAGCTTCTTTGATGTAGCTGACTTCATTTCCCAGAACCACTTGTTGAATATGTTTTCCTTTCTCCATTCTACTTTTTTTTTTTGCTCTTTTATCAAAAATTATCTCGTGATATATGTGAGCATCTTAATTAGGATATTCAGTTCTATTTCACTAATATGATTTAGTCTTTTGAGTTGTTTACCAATTCTTTTTCATTACTGCCACTTTGTAGTAAAATATGAAGTTGGGGAAAGTGATGTCTTCCACCTTCTTTTTCCCAAGGATTGCTTTAGCTATACTTGGAGTTGATTGTTCCATATAAATTTCAAAGGTGTGTAATCCATTTATTTAAAAATGCCATGTTTATACTTAGAGAAATTGCATTGAATCTGTACAATACTTTCTGGAGTATTGTGATTTGAATGATGTTAAGTCTCTCAATAAATTAAAAGGGGACACATTTCCATTTTCTTGTGCCCTCTTTTATTCTTTGAAGCAGTGCTTTGTAGTTTTCCTTCTATATTTCTTTTCTTTTTTTTTTTTTTGGTTTTTGGGCCACACCCGGCAGTGCTCTGGGTTACTCCTGGTTGTCTGCTCAGAAACAGCTTCTGGCAGGCACGGGGGACCATATGGGACACCGGGATTCGAACCAACCACCTTAGGTCCTGGATCAACTGCTTGCAAGGCAAACACCGCTGTGCTATCTCTCCAGGCCCCCTTCTATATTTCTTTAACCTCTTTAGTTCAATTGACTCTTAGACTCTTCATTTTCTGAGGCACAGTTTTGAATGGGATTTTTGTCTCTTCTATTTCATTATTTTTATATAGGAAATCCATGGATTTTGCATGTGAATTTTATAACCTGCCACATTAATGTAGAGATCTGTTGCTTCTATAAATTTTGGACTCTTGAGTTCTCTATGTCTAGTATTATATCATATCAGCAAATACTGAGAACTTGAATCCTTCCCTTCCTATCTGAATGCACTTTATATATGTTTCTTGCATAATTGCTATGTCAAGTACTCCAGTATTATACTGAATAGAAGTGACATGATGAGAATGGGGGTAAATTTTTCTTTTTAACAGATCATAGGATAAAGCCTTTTTTCTACATTGAGTATATTTGCAGTAGTATTATAGTAAATGGCTTTAATTATATTGAGGTAATTTCATGCAATTCTCATCTTCTTAAGAGTTTATATCATGAATTGGTCCTGGATCTTATCAAATTCTTTTTCTCTTACAATTTACATGATCAGATGAATTTTATTTTATGTGTATGATATTGATTGACTTGTATATGATATACCAACCTTGAACCTTTGGGATAAATCCTATTTGGTCACTGTGTATAATCTTTTCAGTGAATTGTTGGATACTATTGGCTAGTATTTTGTGAAGATCTTTGCATCTGTATCATCAAGGAAATTGGTAATTATTTTCTATCTTGTCACTAATTTTTTATTTTGGGGTGATGTAAGATTCACAGAAATTAAGCCATTTGTTTAGTTTTTTCTGTTTCTTCATTTTCCTAGATGAGCTTGAAAAGTATTGGTAGTAGATCCTCTGGGAAGGACTAAAAAATTTCAACAGTGAATCCATTTGAAACCAGGCTTTTTTGAGGGGAAGTCTTCTGATTTTCTTTTCAATTTCATTAGTAGTTATAGGTCAGTTCAGGTGTTCAACATAATCTTGATTCAAATTTGGGAGGTTATAAGAATATATTATTTATCCATTTTTTCTAGGTTCTCTCCTTTGATGGAATAAATATTTTCAAAATAATTTCTGATTATCTTATAAATTTATGTAGTTTCTGTTGTGACACCCTCCCTTTCATTTCTAATTCAGTTTATTAGGGTTCTCTCTTTCTTTGTGAGTCTTGCTAATATTTTATTGATCTTCGTTATTTTTAAAAGATCCAACTCTTGCTTTAATCTATCATTTGGATTTTTATGTGTGGGGGTGGTTCTAGTCCATTTATTTCTGCTCAGAGATTTATTAATTATATTCACCTGCATGACTATGGATAATTTTTGGGTCATTTTTAAATTTCTTAAGCTCTGGTTATTTATGAGACTCCAGAAACCCAAGATGATTATGAGACTCTTCTTTTCTGATGAATGCTTGAAAAGCTACAGATATTCCTCTCAATATTGCATTTGCTATTTCTGACAAATTCTGATCATTTGTGCATTCACTCTCATTTGTTTTCAGTTTATTAATGTACTCTCTGACCTACTAGTTATTTCTTCTATTTTCAGTGCATTATTGTCTGAGAATATAGTTGAGGCAATTTTTATCCTCTTGATTTTATGAAGGTATGTTTTGTGGCCAAGTATATAGTCTATCTTAGAAAATGTTTCATATATATTGGTGAAGCATGTATACTGTACAGATTTAAAATCGCAACAAAATACAGAACTGACCAATGTATTTCATGAGCAACCCTGCAGAAGGAAAAAAATGGATCAGTAAATAATTGAATGAGTTCATGTATAAGAAGCTTCTAAACAGTAAAAGAAATTGAATGGTGTAGTCCCAGAATTTGAGGAGTAAAAAGATGGAACAAATGAGTCAGGGGCATAAATATCAAATTATAATTCACCCACTGACATATGAATCTCCATTCATATGAGGCCTAAAAGTGAGGTTTGTCCTGAGACTGTGAAAGCAGGAAGGCATTGCTGATTTATACTTCAAAGTCCAATTAATGACTACATAAAAACCCAAATGCATCAGCATATACTCTTAGAATTGGTGAATATTTAGCTTAGATTGGCTATCAAGACCTTTTTCCCAGCCTTCACTGAATAGTAGATACAATAAAGAAAAGAAACACTACTCCAAAGTTTTGAGTACCCCACCATCAGTTATGATTTCTCAGATGATAATTTCAAATTGATTTTGGTAAGGCTATTCAATGAACTAAAGCAGACTTTTAAAAAATAAGAATCAGGATTAATTGATATTATTGATAATATAATTGATCTTATTCTAAGCCTAGTAGGTAAAATAAAAATTATTATGAGGTTTCAAAAATATAATGACAAAATGCAAATAAAATAGGTGTGCTGGAAAATGATATAGAGGAAACAATAGTGAAAAAGTAAAATAATGAAGGGCCAGAGTGATAGCAGAGCAGGTAGGTTATGTGCTCTGCACTCAGCCACCTAGGACCAACCTGATTTGATCCCTGGCATCCCGTGGTCCCCCAAGCCTGCCAAGAGCGATTCCTGAGTTCAGAGCCAGGAGTAACTTTTGAGCTCTGCTGAGTGTGTCCCAAAAAACAAAAAAAGAAAAGAAAAGAAATGAAGACAAGTGGGGAACTACATCATCATTTCAAGAGGAACAGTGTCTGATTTAGGGAAATTTCTTTTTTTTAAATTATCTTTATTTAAACACCGTGATTACAAATATGATTGTAGTTGTATGATGATTTAGGGAAATTTATAAGGAAGAGGAAGTAATGGGGAAAATTATGGGTCAAAAATTATAACTGAGAGGTGGGGTGGAAAAAAATGATAACTGAAAACTATACAGTTTTACAACTTGATAATACATAGGTTCAAAAAACTTATAGACTGCTGAATAAAATAAGTTCAGATAGATGAATACCATGACATATTTAGTTAAAACAACAAAGGACCATCAAGGACAAATGTATACATAAATAATTCCCTATAGAACTCAGAGCAGACCTATCAACTGAAACTGCAAGACCAGAAGAGAGCGTTTGGGCATAGTGAAAATTTTGGGTGAAATAAAAGTACCAAAAAGAATTCTCTATCTGGCTAGCCTATTGTCTTCAAAGGAATGTCATGAAGCTTTTTAGACAAACAGCAGCTGAAGAAGTTCATGGCCAGTAAACCAACTTTGCCAGAAGCAATAAGCGATATATCTTAAGGAGCAAGACAAACTTCACAGGCACTCATAATATATAAAAAATAATCACTATATATTCTTTCATCTCATATATAACACTTAATGTCAATGATGTGAGCTCACAAATCCAATAGCATCATGGATAAAATCAGAAAATTGAACCCAACATTTTGATGTTACAAAAGACATTCCTGGACTCTCATAATAAAAATAGGTTTAAAATAAAAGAACTGAAAACAATCTTGTGTTCAATAGTTGCCTAAAATTGTCCAGCTTAGAATTGGAAACAAGGTGTCACTAGTGGTAGGATTGGTGCTAGAATATTATATGCCTGAAAGACAACTTTTGTAAATCACAGATCTTTAATAAAATATTATGAAATTTAAAAGACCAGGCAACTGTTATCTGTTATTAGGAATGTCATCTAGTTCAATACCTGTGGAAAACTTTATGAATACATCTCCAAATTTTAAGAATTTAGTTTCAATATTACCAAGCAATTTCACTTCTTGGCATCTCTCCTTAGGAACCAAAAACTGTATTTTCAAAGGATATTTCTACTCCTATGTCTGTGGCAGTGCTATTCACAGTAGCTAAGATTTGGAAAAAACCCAATTGCAAGGAAGAGTATAGTGGATACATAATATAATATATTAAAATGGGTCACTACTTGGCTGTAAGAAAAGATTAAATCATGCAATTTGCTGCCACATGGATACTTACAGGATATAATGTTGAGTGAATTCAATCAGATGAAATGAAACAAATATAGCATGAGCTCTCTTATATATGACTATAAAAAAATGAATAAGAACATACCAAATGGCCAATGGCAACAAATCCAGAGAGTACGTCTACAAAAATAAACTCATGGTACATCAAAACTTAGGTGGAAAGAGACTAAATTTTTTTTCTTCACCCCTCCCCGAGACTAACTTTTTGTGGTGAATGTACTGTTGAAAAATTGTATACCTAAACATATTATTAATAACATTATAAATCAAAAACCTCACATTTTTAAATAAAATTAACTTTTTGGCAAGTAAATTCTTTTTGTACTAATATTTTATTTAAACATCGTGATTACGAACATGATTGTAGTTGGGATTTAGTCATAAAATAGCACACCCCTTCATCAGTGTAACATTCCCACCACCAATGTCCCCATCTCCCTCTTCCCCCAAACCTACCTGTAAATTGTACACCTGAAAAATTATTATTTTTTATTTCAACACCTTGATTACATACATGATTGTGTTTGGGTTTCAGTCATGTAAAGAACACCACCCATCACCAGTGCAAAATTCCCATCACCAATGTACCAAGTCTCCCTCCTCCCCACCCGATCCCCGCCTGTACTCTAAACAGGCTCTCCATTTCCCTCATGCATTCTCATTATTAGGAAAGTTCAAAATGTAGTTATTTCTCTAACTAAACTCATCACTCTTTGTGGTGAGCATCCTGTGGTGAGCTGGAACTTCCAGCTCTTTTCTCTTTTGTGTCTGAAAATTATTATTGCAAGAATGTCTTTCATTTTTCTTAAAACCCATAGATGAGTGAGAGCATTCTACGTTTTTCTCTCTCTCTGACTTATTTCACTCGGGGTATGCGCTTCCATTTCCATGTGTCCTCTCTTATTTCTTGGAGCAGAGTTTCATAGTTTTCTTTGTATAGGTCCTTCACATTTTTAGTGAAGTTGATTCCAAGATATTTGAGTTTGTGTGGCACTATTGTGAATGGGGTTGTTTTCTTAATGTCCATTTCATCCTTATTACTATTGGTGTATAGAAAGGCCATTGATTTTTGTGTGTTAATTTTGTAGCCTGCCACCTTGCTATATGAGTCTGTTGTTTCTAGAAGCTTTTTGGTAGAGTCTTTAGGGTTTTCTAAGTAGAGTATCATGTCATCTGCAAACAGTGAGAGCTTGACTTCTTCCTTTCCTATCTGGATTCCCTTGATATCTTTTTCTTGCCTAATCGCTATAGCAAGTACTTCCAGTGCTATGTTGAATAGGAGTGGTGAGAGAGGACAGCCTTGTCTTGTGCCAGAATTTAGAGGGAAGGCTTTTAGTTTTTCTCCATTGAGGATAATATTTGTCACTGGCTTGTGGTAGATTGCCTTAACTATATTGAGAAAGGTTCCTTCCATTCCCATCTTGCTGAGAGTTTTGATCAAGAATGGGTGTTGGACCTTATCAAATGCTTTCTCTGCATCTATTGATATGATCATGTGGTTTTTATTTTTCTTTTTGTTGATGTTGTGTATGATGTTGATAGATTTATGGATGTTAAACCATCCTTGCGTTCCTGGGATGAAACCTACTTGATCATAGTGGATGATCTTCTTAATGAGGCATTGAATCCTATTTGCCAGGATTTTGTTGAGGATCTTTGCATCTGCATTCATCAGCGATATTGGTCTGTAATTTTCTTTTTTGGTAGCATCTCTGTCTGGTTTAGGTATCAAGGTGATGTTGGCTTCATAAAAGCTATTTGGAAGTGTTTCTGTTTGTTCAATTTCATGAAAGAGTCTTGCCAGGATTGGTAGTAGTTCCTCTTGGAAAGTTTGAAAGAATTCATTAGTGAATCCATCTCGGCCAGGGCTTTTGTTTTCGGCAGACATTTGATTACTGTTTTAATTTCAACAATGGTGATGGGGTTGTTTAGATATGCTACATCCTCTTCCTTCAACTGTGGAAGATTATAAGAGTCCAAGAATTTATCCACTTCTTCCAGGTTCTCATTTTTAGTGGCATAGAGTTTCTCAAAGTAGTTTCTGATTATCCTTTGAATCTCTGTCATATCAGTAGTGATCTCTCCTTTTTCATTCCTAATACGAGTTATCAAGTTTCTCTCTCTCTTTCTTTGTTAGGTTTGCCAGTGGTCTATCAATCTTGTTTATTTTTTCAAAGAACCAACTTCTGCTTTCGTTGATCTTTCGGATTGTTTTTTGGGTTTCCACTTCATTGATTTCTGCTCTCAGCTTTGTTATTTCCTTCTGTCTTCCTATTTTTGGGTGCTTTTGTTGAGCACTTTCTAGTTCTATTAGCTGTGTCATTAAGCTACTCAGGTAAGCTCCTTCATCCTTCCTGATGTGTGCTTGCAAAGATATAAATTTTCCTCTCAATACTGCTTTTAAGGTGTCCCATAAGTTCTGACAGTTTGTGTCTTTATTGTCATTTGTTTCCAGGAATCTTTTGATTTCCTCCTTGATTTCATCTCGGACCCACTGGTTATTCAGTATGATGCTGTTTAACTTCCAGGTGTTAAACTTTTTCTTCTGAGTCCCTTTGGAATTCACAAATAATTTCAGAACCTTGTGGTCAGCGAAGGAAGTCTGCAAAATTTCTATCCTCTTGATATTATGGGGGTATGTTTTATGTGCCAGCATGTAGTCTATCCTGGAGAATGTCCCATGTATATTGGAGAAGAATGTGTGTCCAGGTTTCTGGGGATGGAGTGTCCTATATATATCCACTCGGCCTCTTTCTTCCATTTCTCTCCTCAGGTCTAGTATATTCTTTTTTTTTTTTTTTTGGTTTTTGGGTCACACCCGGCAGTGCTCAGGGGTTATTTCTGGCTCCAGGCTCAGAAATTGCTCCTGGCAGGCATAGGGGACCATATGGGGTGCCGGGATTTGAACCGATGACCTTCTGCATGAAAGGCAAACGCCTTACCTCCATGCTATCTCTGTTGGGTTTCAGTCTGGTTGACCTATCCCATGTTGACAAAGCCGTGTTGAGGTCCCCCACAATTATTGTGTTGTTATTGATATTATTTTTCAGATTTGTCAACAGTTGTATTAAATATTTTGCTGGCCCCTCATTCGGTGCATATATGTTTAGGAGAGTGATTTCTTCCTGCTCTACATACCCCTTGATTAATATAAAATGTCCACCTTTGTCCCTTACAACCTTCCTGAGTATAAAGTTTGCATTATCTGATATTCCTATGGCCACTCCAGCTTTTTTATGGGTGTTGTTTGCTTGGATAATTTTTCTCCAGCCTTTTATTTTGAGTCTATGTTTGTTCTGACTATTCAGGTGCGTTTCTTGTAGGCAGCAGAAGGTTGGATTGAGTTTTTTGATCCATTTAGCCATTCTGTGTCTCTTGACTGGTGCATTTAGTCCATTGACGAGAGAAAGAATTGTCCTGGGATTTAATGCCATCTTTATATCGAAATTTGGTGTGTCTTTTGGTTAGTCTTCTCTTAAATTAGGTCTTTCAGTTTTTCTCTTAAGACTGGTTTTGTGTCTATAAAGTTTCTGAGTTGTTTTTTTCTGTGAAACCATGTATTCTTCCGTCAAACCGGAAAGTGAGTTTTGCTGGGTATAGTATTCTGGGTGAAGCATTCATTTCATTCAGTCTTGTCACAATATCCCACCACTGCTTTCTGGCATTGAGTGTTTCTGGTGACAGGTCTGCTGTAAATCTCAAGGATGCTTGCTTGAATGTAATTTCCCCTTTTAATCTTGCTGTTTTCAGAATTCTGTCTCTATCTGTGGGATTTGTCATTGTGACTAGGATGTGTCTTGGGGTGGTTTTTCTGGGGTCTCTTTTGGTTGGTACTCTTCAAGCATGCAGGATTTGATCACATATATTCTTTAGCTCTGGAAGTTTCTCTTTGATGATGTTCTTTCTTGACCGTTGATTCTTCCTGGAAATTTTCTTCCTGGGTCTCTGGGACTCCAATGATTCTTAAGTTGTTTCTGTTGATCTTATCATAGACTTCTATTTTCATCTGTTCCCATTCTTCGACTAATTTTCCATTGTCTGCTCATTTGCTTTAAGTTTTTTTTCCAATCTCTCCTGCTGTATGAAATTGTTATGTATCTCATCTTCCACAGCACCACGTTTATTCTCAGCTTCTGATACCCTGTCCCAGAGCTTATCCATTTTGTCATTCACTTCGTTTTCTGACTTTTTCAGGCCTGTTAGTTGACATGTGATTTCAGTTTGGAGTTTTGTGATTTCTGTCTTCATATTTTCTTGGTTCTTATTAGTGTTCTGTTCAACTCTATCCATGGTTTCTTTGAGTCCGTTGAGCATCTTCCATATTGCTAAGTCTAAAGTCCTTATCTGAGAGGTTGATTAGTTGGTTGGTCATTATCTGGTCATCAGAATTGTCATCTTCATTCTCTATGTCTGATGCTGGCCTGCATTGTTTCCCCATTGTCACACTTGTATTGTGGGTTTTTCTACGTGTTGTGGTGGTATTCATTGGCTATATGATGCAGGCAGCAAACTCCTCTGGCTCCGCCCTTTCTGGATGAGCTGACTTGCCTCTAAGGGAGGGGAGTCCTCCGTGGATGAAGCCTCACACTGGATCAAATCTTAGGCCCGAGCATGCAACAGGATAGACAGTCCGGAGAGAAATGCTTGCTTCTGTGATATACACAGAACTGTGTGATAGCACAGTTCTTAGTGTGATTTTTTCTTCTTGTTGCGCTGGTGTTCTTTTCTTAAAAGAGTGCACAGCCGTTTAGCGAAGCGAAGCCTCTTTTCGCCCTACTCCCAAGAGTTTCACGCAAGAGGACAGTAGCAGACATACACAGGTAGCACTCACAGTTTTTCACAGTTGGGCCCCACTGGGCAGGCATAGTTTCGTGGATTTTCCCAGCCTGATGTCACAAACAGGGGACCCAGCTTCTGCAAAAGCTAGCCGGTTTTTATGTTCTGGAGTCCTGCCCTGAAAATGGCCTCTGGGAGAGCGAGTTGTCTGGAGCCTCTTTTTGCCCCACTCCCAAGAGTTTCACGCAAGAGGACAGTAGACAGACATTTACAGGTAGCACTCACAGGTTTTCACAGTTCTGAAAAATTATTAATAGCATTACAAATCAAGGACCTTAATTTTTAAATAAAATTGACTTGTAATTATAGAAAAATAATTTTATTTTTTTAATTTTATTTTATTGAAAAAATTGTGATCTATAGAGTACTTTATAGTTGAATTTTAGATATACAATGTCAAGGCCCTTCCCACCACCTCTGTCAACCTCCCTCTACCAATGGACCCAGAGTGCATCCTATACCACCCTTTGACCCCTGGCATACCAGTATAACAGTCCCCTTTAAGTTTAGATTGTTAAAGTTTAAGTCACTTGATTCTATTATCCTTGACTTTGGTTTGAATATTTTGTAATGAAACTCGTTTAGAAGGATGTAATAAAAATACAGACAGAAGTATGTATTTGAGAGAGAACATGGGCTTCTTCATGGTGGAAAAAGGCAAGGAAAGAAGCATAAATAAAAGCAAGTGAGACAGCAGGCTACACGTACAACGGAGAACACCAACTTGAAAAGCGAGGATAACTTTGTCCTTTTTTTGATCCAAAAAGGCTATTTAAATGCATATCTATCTTTTAAAAGATTTGTATAAAACATAATGATTTTAAAAGTAGAAATAAAGGGGCCGGAGAGATGGCATGGGGGTAAAGCGTTTGCCTTTCATGCAGGAGGTCATCGGTTCGAATCCCGGCGTCCCATATGGTCCCCCGAGCCTGCCAGGAGCAATTTCTGAGCCTGGAGCCAGGAATAACACCTGAGCACTGCCGGGTGTGACCCAAAAACCACACAAAAAAGTAGAAATAAAATAGTTTATTTCTTTATGGGAATGTCTATATTCCATATCTCTTAAATATTAACATGCAAATATGACCAAATACAGTAAAAACAAAAGTTTCATGGTGACAGGGAAAACTCCCAAAATCAGTGTGATTTCCTAGACCTTCTATAATTTTTTATAGTGATTTGTGGTGCTTATTCAAAAAGCACATTGAATAGTCAGAATAGGTAGGGCATTTGCCCTGCATGTGGTTTACTGGGTTAGATCTCTGGAGCCCCATATAGTCTTCAAGCACCATCAGCAGTGATCTCTGAGACCAGAGTTAAGATTAAGGCCTGATCAGTGTGAAATATGGCCCCAAAGCAAAAAAAAAGCAAATTAAGTTCTGAGCACTCCTAGAAAAACAATGAAAATTTCTCACTGGGACTCAGGTTATATGAATTTTCAACAAGCATCTTAAATTAGTCAAAACATACTACCATTAATAATCAATGTACTGGAGGGAATATTTGCTCTTTGACAATAAAATATGGCTTATATTTACAACATAGACCCAAAATAAAGGGTGCTATTACAAAACTTAAACGAATAAGAAGGCTGCGCAGAGTCTGTGCCTTGCATGTTATTTAGATTTATGTTGCTTTATTTTCAGAATTTCCTAGGAAGATTTTTAAAAAATTATATATTCATATTACATCTCTTGAATTTGAGCTTTGCTATACAGGATCTGATCACCTAGTTTTAATTAATTGTTTTACTAAGCACTGTGGTTACAAAATTGTTCACTGTTGGGTTCAATGTTGTCTCCATTTTTCCTTCCAACCCCCCACACCAAACCCCAGCCTGTCTCTGCTGAGTGAAATGAGTCAGAGGGAAAGGGGCAGACATAGGATAATCTCACTCATTGTTGACTATAAGAAAATCAAGAGGCAGTATGTTAGTAATACCAGAGACAATAGAGATAAGGGCTAGGAGGTCCAGCCTAGGGTAGGAAGCTTGCCACAAAAAAGCAATGAGTGCAATTAGAGTAGAGGAGGGTCCACTATGACAATTGTAATTTGAACTGACCACTCTTGATAAGAACTCAGTTCTGAAAGATGAGAAAGTGACATGCAAGGCACCCCTCCATTAATTTTTAAAAATGTTTCATAAAATTTTGAGAGCAACCATTGTTAGAACCCACTAGTAAAAACTAAAAGGTAAGCCAAAGGCTTATTTCTGGGCAAAATTTCTTGTTTATTTTTTCAAGAAATTCAGCTTTCTAGGCCTCTCAAAGAGACCTAGAATGAAACCACATTTTTGGTGTATTGCTTTATTTTTCATTTTTAAAAAATTATCAAAATGCAGGTCACTGTGACACTTTGTAGAAGCTTGTTCGTGAGTACAGAAATATATCATTAGCTGATGCTGATATTTTGCTTACAGCATTTTGAAAACTGTGACACATTGGTTTTACAAAATCTCAACAGCTGATATGAGTGAACTGCTGTGAGTAGATTTTGTGTGCATAAGGCCAATGCATTGACAAATTAAAGCTAATTTGACTAAGATTATTTTCCACTGAATTGAAAGGTTTGGAATCAAGGCTAAAAAATGCAATTAAAATGTTCTCTGATTACTTTTTACTGAGTAATGAAATTATATAAAACCTGTTATTTCCCACGAATTAAGAAAAGACTCAAATAGTTATACAGGCAAACTTTTAATAAATATGCCTAAGCATCATTGTCTAATTTTGATGGTTTTCAAAAATATTTCACATGCATTATTAGAATGTGTTTAACTCTCAGAGGAATTATATGGGACATGAATGTTCATTATTATTCTTCCCATATGTGCAAGTTAAGTTATAAATATTGAGTAATTCATATGGAAAGTCATCTATGGCTTGTACAGGCATAGACCAGACCAGACATCTATATCCCTTTTTGGTTTTGTTTCGTTTTATTCTATGGCTTGTTAATGGTAGTTTCTTCATTAAAACCCATTCAATGTAGGAAAAACAGGAGAGATTGATTGCTTTTCCTTTAGGGGATAGAAAAAAGAAAAGAAAAGATGTCTTTAATTGGAACTTTTTTCTTCTACCCCAATTCAACCTTCACTAAATGTAGTCTTATTAGAACAACTCATTTTCAGAACACTTTGGATATTCCAAATTCATTTTTATAAAACAATCTCCTAAGCTACAATAAAATGTGTAGTAGTTTCACACTGGAGTATAAGATAAGAGACATAATCTTTATTGATAAACAAAATTTCATACCACTGGTATATTACTTCATAAAAACAAAACAAAAATGCTTTGAAAAACTGCTCCAGATATTCCAGTTTATAGGATGGTAATGAAAAGAAACTAAACCATCATGAATATATTAAGCATACACTTATAAGAAGAAGAAAATAAGTAGTCAGAACAGATAAAAGAATATTATACAGGGCCAGATGGATAGCACAGAGGTGGGGTGTTTGCTTTGCATACAGAAGGGGCCCGGTTTGATCCCCAGCATCCTATAAGTTCCAGGGTTGACTTCTGAGTTCAAAGCCAGAAGTGATCCCTGAGTGCTGCTGCTTGTGGCCCCAAAACCAATCAATCAATCTATCAATCACGTTTATAAAAAGAATATTATAAAGACGTCATTGAATAGGAAATTGAAAATCAGGCTATCCTATATTTATCAAGTTATAATTAGTTTATTGACATAAACAAACCCCTAAATAAAACCTAAACAAATATATAAGCATTTTGAAATAGGGTCTGTCATAACTGTGATCTACAATGAAGTTATCATTTTTATCTAGGAAAAACAAAACTGTAGACACTCTGCCTCCTTTGTGGCAATTTTCAGTTACACTATGTACAAATCACCACTTCTAGTTATATGTATATATAAATTATATATATTTGTATATATAAATATACAAATTAACTTTGTCTACATATATGTATACATGTATGTATATATGTATGTATATATGTGTATATATATGTAGAGAGAGTTAATTTGTATATTGGTAAGAATTAAATAACTATATTCAAATCAAGGACAATTACTAGACCTTAAAAATGATTTCTGTTACTGAAGAGCAAGCCCTTTTTTTCATTCTGTAACTGTTATCTTTTAGCTCATGACTGCACAGTAGAGATTTCCAAATAGAGAAGCCAGATCTTAACAAAAATGCATAAGCATTTTTAACCTTATCAGAAAACCTTTTCTTGATCAAAGCTGACTTTATCCACACCAGACTTCTGTACAGTATTTATGTGTGACTAGAGGGTAATAAGAACCCTAAATCTAATGAATAAAATGAAATATATTTCTCCATATTCTCTCCTGTGCCTGTACCTCTCTCTTGAAAGTGAATGTGCTGGTTAAGGAGGTACATAAATGTTTTTAGGTTACTTACTGCATAACTACTAGAAGAGATTAGTACCTTAGTGGGCTCCCTAAGCCTCTAACTTACTTCTAAGGAGAGATTTACTGAGAATGTTAACCTCTAAATTCTATAAAAAGCTTGATCAAGTGCTAAAGGTACACAAAAGTATTATTCTAGATATGGAAAGGACGCAGTCAACATGACATCAGGCTTACCTGATAAAAAATGTTCCAGAAACTACAATGGGTTACGTTTCTTGCAAGGACAAAAGAAATGAAATTTCCTTGATTCCTGAGTATTCTTATTTTTTGCATAGTAAGAAGTAGTTGATAGTCCAGGTAGAGAAAACATAGTAAAATTGTCAAATAATAATGGGGATAATGGATATATGTATTACTGTGATTAAGGGAAACATAGAATTTCAAAAGTGGAGCCACAATAATATGTATATATAATTGTCAAAGAAGAATTAATAAACAAATATACATCTATTTTCCAAGATCTATACTTAGTACCCTTGTTGTATTTGTGTTTTCTTATGCATTTTTAACTTTTTAATTATGAACGCACAATTATATGCATATTTATCCACAGTCGAGTTTCAGGCAAAATAGTCTAACAATAATTCCACCGCCACTGTTAATTTCCCTATATCAAATTTTCTCCCACCTTGACAGGCTAATTTTTAAGTTTGGTCCTTCTAGATTTAATTCTATGTTTACAGTATTGCTGACACATTAGCTTAGATATATACATATATCACACTTCTAAAACACTAACTGCATGAGTCCCTGAAACTTACTACAGTATCTCCCATTCAGCTCTTTTTCTCTCCCTGCTTGTTTCTTTTACTGTACTGCTCATTTCCATGATCCAGAGTCCAAAGTAATCTGGGTATCCACTCTTCAATATCACACATTTCTCCTTCTAATAATCTTCTATAGCCAACAGATAAGTAAGGTCATCTAATATTTTCTTTCTTTTATCAGCCACAGTGCTTGGAATTTCTGGATTGCGGCCATACATTTCCAGATTTTTTTTATTACTGCCATTCCCATAACTATTTTAATAGAACATGTATTTGATGAAAACTAATGTTCAGAAACAAATAAAAAAACAACTGAAAGATAAAGATAAAGATTAGTAAAACTTCAGACAATGACTTAATGACCTCATTGCAAAATACAATAATTTTCACAAATTTTCTTGCTACTATATTTTTTATTTGAACATCATGGTTTCAATATTTCTTACTACAGTTATTTTTTTCACAAATAAATATGTCCATGATTGAGTTACAGTCATACAATACATAACCTTCATCTGTGTACATTTCCCTCCACCAAAATCAAACATTTCCCTCTAACCCTCCCTGATGCCCTCCTTTTTCCCACCCACCCTTCCCTGTAAAATATAAGCTTTCATCATTTCTTGTACCTACATGTTCAGTATAAATTTCATACTTTCCATTATCTTATATTTTTATTGCTTTTTAGTGGCGTTGTGGAGTAATTGTTTTAGTGAATTTATTTGTTGTTTTCTTACTTCTCCATGTAAAGATTATTAAGAATACTACTTAGAAAAACAAAGAAGAAAAATATTAGCTCTCCAAATCCTTAAGAGATATAACCACTTTTAATAGTTAGTGCACTTTCATTCACTTTTAGTCTAAATAAAATGTCTATGCCAAAAATGCAAGTGTTAGTACTGAATAATTCATGACAAAATCATGTCTTCTGCCGCAGTAAATCAAAATATTTTACATTTTATGCCTTGCCTACATACAAAAATGTCTATCTTATCTGACATATATGAAACCTTCTTGAACATATGTTCAAATAGTTATTAAATGGCATTTTATATGTTGTCTTTCCTACATCTTGAATATGTATTTAATGTGGAATCCAATGATTTTGATTTTATTAATTAAAATATGAAAGATTTCTGAGAAAAATGTATCTTACTTGGAATACAAGAATGTATATAATGAAATTGTCACAGAAGTAAGGATTCGGTGTTCACCCTAAATTATAATTTATTCTTAATTTAGAAAGGCTGAAAGGATGGCTCAGATGAATTCAGTGCATGATTTGAGTCTTGGAGTTTTGTGGTCAAGAAGCACCTGAGCATCACTGGATGTGATTATCTATCATAAACAGATAATTAGACAAAAGCAAGACTCAGAAAATATTTATTTATAATCCTTAATAATATATCTGTAACAAAATACATGTGATCTATGGTCAAAATAGCTGTATACAACTGAACACATCAAATAAGTGAAAAGCTTAACTAAAATCTGAAAAACTTAAGCCTGAATAACAGTAACTGCATATTTTTAATTAAAGTATAAAAATAATTAAAGCAATTGTACTAAACATGGGAAAACTGGAAAACACTCTTATAGTTTTGTATGTTATAAAGAGACTCGAGTATGCGCCAATGTGCATGCATTAATATTTGTATTTACTGCATAAAATAAATAAGTACAATGGAACACATTCTCCCATTAAGGTTTAAATATACATTTCCTAAAAGAATCAATGAAATTCTAAGTAATTTAAGATTTTACAATTTTCTTTCTTCAATTTCTCCAGTTCCCATATGAATATGCTCCAAACCACAGAACCAGAATCTATAAAATTATTACCTGTGATAACATGAATTTTCCAGGAAAGCACAATATTCCAGCACTTTATGTGTCCATATATGCTTATTTTTGTGATTCTGGAATATTTAAAATGCATTATGTTTATAAAGTCTTCTTTTTAAGAGATCCACACTGAGAATATCATCTTAAAACAACTTGCACACATTCTGCTTTCTTCAGTTATAGGTCATACTTCCCCATAGAATTTTGTAGGGCTTTTACCAGCAAAGAACTTCTTGCTGCCATCATATTTCAGATATTGGTTTACAGGAAATTCATATACTCATGGAAAGTTCTGGGAAAGGGTAATATACATTTGTTCAAAATCTCTCATTTAATTGAGTATGTGTGCATAAAGAGGGAAAGAAAGTTAATCATGTTGCCTTACAAATACCAATCTAAGTTACAAGGTAGTTCAGAGACTTTGAAATCTGATCAATAAAAAATTATAAAGTAGGGGCCGGAGAGATAGCATGGAGGTAAGGCGTTTGCCTTGCATGCAGAAAGACTTTGGTTCTAATCCCGACATCCCATATGGTCCCCCAAGCCTGCCAGGAGCAATTTCTGAGCGTAGAGCCAGGAGTAATCCCTGAGTGCTGTCGGGTGTGACCCCAAAACCAAAAAGAATTTATAAAGTAAAAAAATCTCATTTTAATTATCACGATTATATAATAGATCCTATTCATAGCAGAGCAAATAGAAAATAGAATCATTCAGATTAATTAATAAATGAAATATTAACTACATGTGAGCATCAAAAAGGATCCTTTGAACATTCCTCAAAGAGATTTTAGTAATGAATAAACAGGAGAGGAAGAGTCAGTATAGAGGAAGTTAGAGGCCCTAGACTTAGGCCTCAAAAGGAAATCTTACTCATCTGAGACATAAAATTTCACCAGAATCTTTGTCAGAAGCGGTCACAACTTCTAAGTTAATAAATTCAAAATTTAAAATTCTGATACCTGAAGTGGATTTTAGACTAAAGTTTGCTTTTGTAATGACTGTGACAGATTTTCTATTAAGGGCTTGAATCAGATAACAGTGAAAAGGTTCAATTTGATTAGCAAATACACTTCCAAGCCCTCTTTAAAAAATCACTTTAATTATTTTTCCTTCTCCCATTATAAGTACTCTATGTAAATCTTGAGAAAATACAAAGGCAGAGAAGGATGTAGACAAAATAACGAATTGATCTTGTCACTCAGAAATAATCACAAATATTATTTTAGAAAGCTAATAAAAGGAGCAGGATGCAACAGAGAGAGGAAGGAAGGAATGAAGAATGGATGAAAGGATGGAGGGACATATGGAAGAAAGAAAGAAAGAAAAGTCAGGGTGGGCATACATTTCTATAAAGGGTTAACTAATAAGTTTGCTTTGAGAACCTTTTTATTTTTATTCTAAATCTTCATTTTTATTTTGCATTTAAATAAATAACCTTTTAAAATACATAAACATTCTTAGCTCTAAGTCATATGGTAATAGATCCTAGGGGTTAGAGAGCTAGAATAGCATGTAAGGTGTTTACCTTGCATACAGAGGAAAAAGGGTTCCTGGAAATATATATAGGCTCATGAGCACCTCCTGGAGTAATCTTTGAGCACAGGATCAGACGTAAGCCCTTAGCACAAATAGAAGTTGCTGAAAATATATAACCTTATTATTGACCCATGGGAGATATTTTTCTTTTAAGACTTTATCCCTAACAATTCTTGTCTTTCAGATATTACTATCTTACATAAAATATTTTTAATAAAATAGAAATAATTTTCTAATTTAAATATATGACAATAGAAATTTGCAGTATTAGTTTGTATTTTCACTATTCTTCCATAAAAATCTCATTATTACAGATATCTCATTGCCAGAATCTTTCTAGACATGACATATTCTGAAGTCAAGTATATATTTTAGTCCTTCAAATAATTGTAGTATTTTATTATTTATATATGTACCCATAATTATATTGTTTTGTGTGATTTTTAAATTTAAATAAAGTAATTGTATTCTATGTATTTTATGTTTTGCATTAAACATTGTTTTAGAGATATATCCAAGTACTCATATCTCCTGGGTAATGCTATATTTATATACTGTGGGAAGCTGTGTGGACCTAGAGCAAAATGGAGTCTTTGAGACCATTTTGTCTTGCCTACGTGTCCGTTGGACACAAGCTCAGGGCACAAAGGAAATAGCTCACCACAAAAGTTAAATATACACAGAATTATTTCACCAGATGGCCTGGAGAAGTGGAAAGCTAAGAGAGATAACATCTACTGAACCCTAGCAACTACTTGCAAGAGCCAATCAGCTTCAAGGCCATTTCCTGCCATTAAGCTCCACTAACTGCCCTCTCTCCCCCTCCCCCATTTCTTGCCGTTAAGCTATGTAGAAAAAAATGTACGGTTAAGATGAAGCAACGGAAAAATTTAGAGATATGCGGTTAGACCTTGCCTTATTTGGATTAAGCCGTTGTTTCAAGCCTGATTGACAGGCTGGACACACCTCCTTTTGTGCGCTCTCTATTTAAGCAAGATATGCCCCCAATAAACTTGCTCTTGATCAGCATAAGTTGTCCTGAGCCTGTTCCTATTAACTTCTTACAGTTTTGTTACAGCAAAAGACCAGAGCTGCTCGAGAAACCTATGAATAACTAGCGACCCCTGTTCCAACAACTCCTGCCAGTCGGGGGTCCCCCTCCGGGGGTCGCAACATACTTTTAAATGTCATTCAAATTCCTGTTAGAGAAGTTATATTATTTTTTTATCCCCCACCCCGAGAAGTTATATTATTGAGGAAGACTCTGTTAACAATTAGACTATTACTAAATTAATTAACATCAAATATAATTTATAATAGTTTAGAGTTGAGGGAAATAAGAATCTATATCATTAATATCTCTCATAACAAATATCAAAGATGAACGGTAAGTATAGTTATATAAAAGTTTTCCATATATGATTTTTCCCCACTACCTAACCATATGATTGTTATTTATGTATTAAACTATTAGTTGTTTATTATGGACATATTATTAAATATATTATTAAATTAAATTAAATTATGTTGTTATATTATGTTATTATATTATATTATAATATGTCATGTTATGTTATATATGTTATGTCATGTCATGTCATGTCGTGACGTGTCCTAGTGTATCGTATTGTATCATATCGTATTGTATTCTATTCTATCATATCATATCATATCATATCACATCACATCACATCACGCCATGTTATGTTATGGTATGTTGTGTTGTGTCGTGTCGTGTCATGTCGTGTTGTATTGTATTATATATCATATCATATTATATTATATATTTATTATATTATTATATCATATTATTTCATATTATATCATATCATACATATCATATTATAATATATTACATTACATTACAGTATATTGTATAGTATTGTATTGTATTGTATCATATCATATCGTATCGCATCATGTCGTATGATATTATATCATATTATACATATCATGTCATGTCATGTTATGTCATGTCATGTTGTGTTGTGTTGTGTCATGCCGCATCGTATCATATCGTATCATATTATATTATATCATATTGTATCATATCATATCATGTCATGTCGTATGGTAACATATATCTTATATCATATCATGTCATGTCATGTTGTGTCGTGTTGTATTGTATTATATTAATTATATTGTGTCGTGTCGTGTCGTATCGTATCATATCGTATTGTATTGTATCCTATCCTATCATACCATGTCATGTCATGTTATGTTATGTTGTGTCATGTCATGTCGTGTTGTGTTGTATCTTATCGTATCGTATCATATCATATCATATCATATCATATCATATCATGTCGTGTCATGTCATATCGTATCTTATATTATATTATATCGTATCATATCATATATTATATCATATCATGTCATGTCATGTTATGTCATGTTGTGTCGTGTTGTGTTATGTCATGTCATGTCATGTTATATCGTGTCATGTCATGTCGTGTTGTGTTGTCATATCGTGTCATGTCGTTATGTCATGTCGTGTTGTGTTGTGTTATGTCATGTCATGTTATATCGTGTCGTGTCGTGTCATGTTGTGTTGTGTTGTGTCATATCATATTATATCATATTGTATCATATATCATGTCATGTCGTGTTGTATTGTATCATATTATAACATATCGTATCATATTATATCACATTGTATCATATGTCATGTTATGTCATGTGTCATATCGCATCGTGTTGTGTCGTTTCATATAATGTCATGTTATGTCATGTCATGTTGTGTTGTGTTGTGTCGTGTCACGTTGTATCATTTGTATCGTATCATATTATATCATAATGTTTCGTATCATATCATGTCGTGTCGTATCGTATCATATATCATATATCATGTCATGTCATGTTATATCGTGGAGTGTCGCATCGTATCATATCGTATTGTATCATATTATATTATATCATATCGTATCATATTATATTGTATCATATATCATATCATGTCATGTTGTGTCGTGTCGTATCATATCATATATCATATCATGTCATGTCATGTTGTGTCGTATTGTGTAGTATCATATAATGTCATGTCATGTTATGTCATGTCGTGTCATGTTTTGTCGTGTCGTGTGGTATCATATCATATCATATTATATCATATCATGTTGTGTTATGTCCTATCATATCATATATCATTATCATGTCATGTCATGTTATGTTATATGATGTCGTGTCATGCCGTATCGTATTGTATTGTATCATATTATATCATATCGTATTTTATCATATTATATCGTATCATATATCATGTCATGTCATGTTATGTTCTATCGTGTCGTATTGTGTCGTATCATATCATGTCATGTTATGTCATGTCGTGTTGTGTTGTATCATATATCATGTCATGTCATGTTATATTGTGCGTCATATCGTATCGTATCTTATTGTATCATATTATATCATATCATATTATATCATATCATATCATATCGTAACATATATCAAATCATGCCATGTCGTGTTATGTCGTGTCGTATCATATAATATATCATATCAGTCATGTCATGCCATGTCATGCCATGTGTCGTATCGTGTTGTGTTGTGTATTGTTGTATCGTATTGTATCATATTGTATCATATTATATCATATCGTATCGTATCATATCATATCATATCATATCATGTTGTGTCGTATCATATAATATATCATGTCATGTCATGTTATATCGTGTCGTGTCATGTCATGTTATATCGTGTCGTGTCGTATCATATTGTATCATATTATATCATATCGTATCATATTATATCATATTGTATCATATATCATGTCATGTCGTGTTGTATCATATATCATATCATGTCATGCCATGCCATGTTATGTCATGTGTTTTATCGTGCCGTGTTGTGTCGTATCATATAATGTCATGTTATGTTATGTCATGTCATGTCGTGTTGCTTTGTGTCGTGTCATATCGTATCATATCATATTATATCATATTGTATCGTATCATATCATGTCATGTCGTGTCATGTCGTATCGTATCATATATCATGTCATGTCATGTTATATCATGTCGTATCGTATTGTATTGTATCATATTATATCATGTTGTATCATATTATATCATATCATATATCATATCATATATCATATCATGTGCCATGTCATATCATATATCATATCATATCATGCCATGTCATGCCATGTTATGTCACGTGTTGTATCGTGTCGTGTTGTGTCATATCATATAATGTCATGTTATGTTATGTCATGTCATGTGTTGTTTTGTGACGTGTCGCGTCGTATCGTATCATATTATATCATATTGTATCGTATCATATCATTTCATGTCGTGTCGTGTCATATCGTATCATATATCATATGTCATGTCATGTTATATCGCATCGTATCGTATCGTATTGTATCATATTATATCATATTTTATCATATTGTATCATATATCATATCATGTCGTGATGTGTCATATCGTATCATATCATGTCATGTCATGTCATGTTATGTCATGCCGTGTCGTATCGTGTCGTATTGTGTCGTATCATATCATGTCATGTTATGTCATGTTATATTATGTTATGTTGTGTCATGTCATATTGTGTCGTGTCGTTGTCATGTGTCTTGTTGTGTTGTCATGTCATGTCATGTTATATCGTGTCATGTCATGTTATGTTGTGTTGTGTCGCATCACGTCGTATGGTATCATATTGTATCATATTATACCATATCGTATCATACGATATCATATCATGTCATGTTATGTCATGTCGTGTCATATTGTGTCGTGTTCTGTCATATCATATCATGTCATGTCATGCTATGTCATGTCGTGTTGTGTTGTGTCGTGTCACATCGTATCATATCATATCATACTGTATCATATCATGCCGTGTCGTATCGTATATCATGTCATGTCATGTCATGTCATGTCGTGTTGTGTCATATCATATCATGTCATGTCATGTTATGTCATGTCATGTCATGTCAATCATGTCGTGTTGTACCGTATCGTGTTGTGTCGTGTCATATCATATCATGTCATGTTATGTATGTTATGTTATGTTATGTCATGTCATGTCATGTCATATCGTGTCATGCCATTATGTCATGTGTCGTGTTGTGTTATGTCATGTCATGTTATATCGTGTTGCTTCACGTCGTATTGTATCATATCACATCATATTGTATCATATCATATCATGTCGTGTCGTGTTGTATCGTATCGTGTGGTGTCGTATCATGTCGTGTCATGTCATGTCATGTTATGTTATATTATGTCATGTTATGTTATATTATGTTATGTCATGTCATATCGTGTTTTGTCATGCCGTGTTGTGTTGTGTCGTGTCGTATCGTATTGTATCATATTATATCATATCATGTCATGTCGTGTCGTATCATATATCATATGTCATGTCGTGTTGTGTGTCATGTTATATTATATTATGTTATGTCATGTCATATCCTGTTTTGTCATGCCATGTTGTGTTGTGTAGTGTCGTATCGTATTGTATCATATTATATCATATCATGTCATGTCATGTCGTGTCGTATCATATATCATATCATGTCATGTCGTGTTGTGTGTCATGTCGTGTCGTATTGTATCATATATCATATTATATCATGTCATGTCATATTGTGTCGTGTTGTATCGTATCATGTCGTGTCGTGTCGTATCATGTCATGTTATGTTATGTTATGCATGTCGTATCATGTCATGTCATGTTGTGTCGTATCGTATCATATCATATTTATTATATTATGTTATGTTATGTCATGTCGTGTCATGTCATATCGTATCGTAATGTATTGTATTGTATTATATTCTAGTATATCATATCATATTATGTTATGTTATATTATATTGTATTGTATTGTATCGTATCGTATCTTATCGTATATTATATCATAGTATATCATGTCATGTCATGTCGTGTCATGTCTTGTCATATGTTATGTTATGTCATGTCATGTCATGTCGTGTTGTATCCTATCCTATCCTATCATTTATATTATATTTTATATTATATTATATTATATTATATTATATTATATTATATTATATTATATTATATTATATTATATTATATTATATTATATTATATTATATTATATTATATTATATTATATTATATTATATTATATTATATATTATTGTGTTAATATTAAATGAATTATAAATAATAGTGTATATAATTTATTTATTGCATAACTTGAGACCTGTTGTTTATGTAAATATTTTAGGGGATTAGTATGTTACTGACCCTAACCTGATCGGTGATTGTGCCCTACCCTAGGGTGTGACCTGGCATTCTGCCCCCACCCTAGGGTGGTTCTGCTTCCATCATTGGGTGGTATCTGATCCCACCATTGGGTGGTACCTGAATCTGGGGGATAAAAACAAGGGTCTGTGGAAGGAGAGAGGCTTTTGGCTGGAACTGATGCTGAGTCTTTGGACTTCAGTCTTGTCCACCGAATAAAGCTAATATTTTCACAAGCCTGACTGCAAGCTGTTTACCCGCCGTTTCACCTCAGAACCGTCAGCTGGACAGGGTGGCAGACGCGTGCTCCGAGTTGGAGGGGAAAGACCTCATCCTCCATTCCTCCATCAGTCAACCTCTTCAGGGGCTGACTTGCAACAGAGACCAATTTTATGTATGCAATATTTTAAACCAAGAAGATTATCACTTCCCATGTTCTCCAAGTTAGACCATAATTGATGCACAAATAACTATCACAAAGTACTTCTCTGGCAATGATGACGCAAGTAAAATTACGAGAACAATTTCTCCTCCCAACTTGTTCCAATTTGGTGAGTAACTGAAGAATATCTCATATAAATCTTAAAATGTGTATTCCTTATTATCATAGGGTGTCAAACATGTATCTTTCAAGATACCCCTCACCCTAGTCCTCTACAGCAGTGCTTCTCAACCGTTTTACAACAAACCCCCTTCCAAGTTTGTTTACTTCCTGCCCTACTGCATGGCCTCTTAATATCTTTTTTCTTCATATTTTAATTAATAATTTTTATTTTGACCAAAGTGGATTACAAATAATTCACAGTAGTAGTTTAGGCACATAGTGGCATTGAATCAGGGGAATTCCCACCACCAAAGTTGTTCTCCCTCCACCCCCGTTCCCAGCATGCATCCCATATCCCCCTCTTTTGTCCCCAAGCCTGCTAGTATAAGTGGTCCCCTCTGTAGATTGGGTATCGATTATGTTGTCTTTAGATTGGGTTTGGTATTTAAGTCTGATCATTTTATTACTACTTAGTGATCATACAACAATTTGGTCTTGGTGCCATTGTTTCCTCCTCAACTTGAAAGCTGGAACAAGTTGGTTCAAGTTATGTGATTCTGTTTGAGGAAAAGAAAAAAATAAAATGGGGGTAAAAATCAAACAAGCAAAAAATGGGTGGAGTTCTTCTAGAGGCTATAAATATTAATTTGAAAAAAGAAAGGTAAAAAGGAAGAGAAACACATCAACAATGCAAAAAGATATATCAAACAAAAAATCTAAGAACATACCACAGCTATAAAGACAAACACCACAAACTAATCATGGTCCTGAAATAAAAACAAATCAAAGCACAAAAAATGAAAACAACAACAGCAACAACAATAACAACCCCCCCAAATTATGTTGTGCTGCTTTTTTTCCTGCATAGGCACAATAAATATTGGGGAAATTAGAAAGGGAATTCCCTTGGCCTAATAGATACAGGGTTTCTCCGCCCTTGAAGTATACTATCATAGGAATAACTACTGACTCTGTACACATTCATTTACTCTCCCCTAAGTCCTTTTGTGGTGTATGGAAAGCTTCTGTTCCATCATGGATGGTAAAATCAGACCTATGTGTCTTGAGATTTTGGTATCTGTGTAGGTCAAAGAATAGAACCTATGATGAAGTGTTTCTTTATGTTTCTAGAAGTTTTGTTCGATCACTGTTGTTTTAATCAGTCTTCTGTAGTTGGTGGACTTGGTTTTTGCACTGATCCTAGGATAAAGCTTAGGATATAGTCTTTCATTATGTTTCAGACTTTCATTATGTTTTCAGTTGCAGTTGTTTCAGTCAGACCTCTGGAGTTAGAGATTTTGGTTGTACAGATAGTAGGCCATGGCCTAGTCTAGGGCTTTATTTATTAGTCTCAGAATAAGTTCTGCTCAGTCATTGTTATCACTGTCAGTCTTCTGTAGGTAGTGATATTGACTATTGCACATATCAGAGCATGATAAGTCTTCTGACTTCATCCTTTCATTAGATGTTGAGGTAAGACAACCTGCTCTTAGCTCAATAGGTTGCCATTTCGTCATTGTCAGAGTATCATATCAAACCTGGCACATGTTTCATGTCAGAGCAATATTAAGAATGTCCCAGAGTGAGTTTGGTTTCTGGAGCTGTTGCTGAGAACTGTGTCAATTCTAAATGTGGGATCTAGGGTTCGGGGTTGGACAGTCACTGTCTAGACACCTGGAGTCTAAGTTGGGTCCACATGACATATGTCCAAGGTGGGAGGTGCCCCTGTATTGTAAAGAAGTATGAGTTCTTATCCCTAGTAGATAAGAGCTTGTTTCTATAAATAAAATTTCCCTCTTTTTAGTATGCCTTTGCAGGAAGAAATGGTGCTATATTATATTGATGATTCATTTGGGGGTGGGAGTATCAGGCTCCATCCTCTCTGTGCCCTGGTTTTGACCTAGGCTATTATCCCAAGCAAGACTTTTTATTGTAGGTTTTTGTACTAAGCAGAACCAGAAGAGGTGAAGTTAAGGAAGTGAAGAAAACAGAATCAAAAAAAAATATATATATGTATATATGTATATATACACTCACATATATATATAAAGGAAATATAGTTTTCCTCTTAATATCTTATTTTGCCTTGTCCACTTTCAAGGGTTTCATCTTGAAATAGTGTAGGAAACATGTGACCCCCGCCCTGTTAAGAATGCTACCATTGAAAGCAGTCTTAGATGTGTGACTATTTTCTTCATCTGGCTGCCGTAAATAATAGCTCTATCTCACTATTCTCAAGTGATAACTATTATTATCTTTTTGGTACTTCTTATGCACAATCCAGGCTGGTTTGATTTGGAATCAGATTTCTGTGCGTATGTTTTCTAGGAGTCACCACAAATGAGCAATATGTTTATTATATTACTTTTTATATTTAAGTAGTATAAAGTTTAGTGAAACATTATTTATGGGACTATGGCAGAACATGAGTACTGAGCAATTGTATGACTGATATCATGAAATCATTATGCTTGTGAAACAGACTATAGTCTTAGATAATAGATATCTGGAAATTTTTTTCTTTGCTTATATTGAGTTACTTTCAATTATTTTTTTGTTTTGTTTTGTTTTGGGGCCACACCTGTCTGATGCTCAGGGGTTACTCCTGGCTAAGTGCTCAGAAATTGCTCCTGGGTTCGGGGGACCATATGGAATGCTGGGGGATCGAACTGCAGTCCTTCCTTGGCTAGCGCTTGCAAGGCAGACACCTTACCTTTAGCACCACCTCTCAAGCCCCACTTTCAATTCTTAATCTAGAATATTCCATGAACCATAGTAATCATAGATTTTTTTAAATTTTTTATTTAAACACCATGATTACATACATGATTGTAGTTGGGTTTCAGTCATAAAAAGAACACCCCACTTCACCTGTGCAACATTCCCACCACCAATGGCCCCCTTTTCCCTCTTTCCCCAACCCAGGCCTGTATTCCAGACAGGCATTCTACTCTCTCACTCATTAGCATTGTCATGATAGTGTAGTCATCTCTCTAACTAAGCTCACCACTCAATGTGGTGAGTTTCATATCAAGAGCCAGTCCTCCCAGCCCTCATCTCTGTTGTCTCTGGACATTATTACAATAATGTCTTTTGTTTTTCTTAAATCTCATAAATGAGTTAAACTATTCTGTGTCTATTTCTCTCCCTTTGACTTACTTCATTCAGCATAATAGATTTCATGTACATCCATGTATAGAAAACTTTCATGACTTCATTAAGATAATAGTTTTTTTCAATAAATGTATTACACAAACTCTTTAGATATGTGAGTACATCATAGCTCCTAGTATAATCAATCAATTTCTTTTTTTTTTTTTGGTTTTTGGGCTACACCCGGCAGTGCTCAGGGGTTACTCCCGGCTGTCTGTTCAGAAATAGCTCCTGGCAGGCACAGGGGACCATATGGGACACTGGGATTTGAACCAACCACCTTTGCTCCTGGATTGGCTGCTTGCAAGGCAAAGGCCACTGTGCTATCTCTCTGGGCCCATCAATCAATTTCTTAAAGTAAGGTATTTTGATCTCCTAGATTAAAAATTCTATAAAATAAATTAATGGGAATTTAGTCCAGTTTATTCTATACTCTTTTTATTTTGTAATGGACACATGTATACTATAATCCTCCTCAGTCTGGTTTTATTTAGATATATTTGATATGTTGTATAAGTTCAGGAGATACATGTGATGATTTTTATATATGTATATTGCGAAAATTTACCAAACTAATATTATAAGAAATTTCAAGAATGCAATCATATTGTAGACTATAGTCACAATGCTTTATATCTAACCCAGTACTTACTTTATATATAGAAGTTTGTTCTTTTTAAGAAATATATCCTCCCTCCATTCTACAATCCCTGACAACCATCATTGAATTTTGTTTCATGATTTCAAATATTTTACATGTTATATTATGGAATACCATATATTTTTGTTTCAATTAACATGCTGTGTTAAGGTCTGTCATGCTGTCCTAACTGACAGAGTATATAAATACAAATGGACATACATATATACTATGTTTTCTTCGTGCATTCACCCTCAGTAGATTTTTAGGTTGTTTTCATGTCCTCACTATTGTGATTAATGTTCTTACTATGAAGAAGATGGGATTAGAGTTATCTCTTTGAGTCAGTAATTTCATTTCCTTTGGTCATATTTACGTAAGTATGTTTACTGGAACATATGGCTCTGACAATATCTGATTGTTTTCATAATTCATACTGTCATAATATTCATTGAATGTCAGTGGGACATTTCCTTAGTACTGTTCATTTCATATGAAAATTGGATTAAATAAATTCTAAAAGAAATCACAAAATTTTATGTCCACCAAAATTCATATGATAAACACATTCATAACATTATTCTTATCGTTAGATTTTTTATCTTGGATTAACACCTGGAAGTAATCAAGGGGTTCTAAACTATTAAATGTATGCTGATTCCATGTTTTGTTTTCTACCATATTAAAACAAAATACCTGTATTACTTCTGTTTCTAGCTCTTTTGCTTGTTTGCATTTTGTTTGATTTTCTTTAGACCCCGGTACAAATCGAGCTCTAAAGCAGTGTTTCTAAACCGTTTCCAACCAGGATCACTTCTGGCCTAGTTTCCACTATAATCCGCCATTTTTGTAATTCTCACCTTAATACTGAATGGACCCACAGGGACTCCAACTGAGAAACACAGCCCTAGAGTATTTACCTAATTTTTTTTTGTTTTGTTATATTTTAGGGTCACACCCAGAGGCGCTCAGGGGTTACTACTGGCTCTACGCTCAGAAATTGCTCCTGGCAGGCATGGATGGCCATATGGGTTGCCAGGATTCAAACCACCTTCTGTCCCGGATCGGCTGTGTGCAAGGCAAACACCCCACCACTGTGCTATCTCTCCAGCCCCTATTTTTTTCTTTGCTTGCTTGCTTTTTGGTGGGGATTGATCTACGTAATGTAATTTTTTAAGTGGGGGACACCTGACCACGTGAATTTCTTTTAGCTCTGTACTCAGGGATGACACCTGGATTGGCTCCAGGATAGTATAGGCTCCAGGGATCAAATCAGGTTCAACTGGGTGCAAGGCCAGCTCCCTATCCATATACTATTACTTTGGCACTCACACACCTAATTTTTGTCTTATTGGTTTGTTAAAATGTTGACTCTGTCTGAGCACTGTATAATTATAGAAACATGTCTTAAATTGCTTGAAATTGTTAGAGGACTGATGTCTTTAAAAAACATGTAGATATGCTTTTTACAAGATGTTCAGGAATAATCTCTTTTCTAATGTATTTCAAATTGGTATGTTACACGAAGATCGATAGAGG
Source organism: Suncus etruscus (assembly GCF_024139225.1). NCBI lineage: Eukaryota > Metazoa > Chordata > Mammalia > Eulipotyphla > Soricidae > Suncus > Suncus etruscus. The sequence continues at coordinate 110,279,773 of NC_064868.1, forward strand.
CCCTGTGAGCCTTGGCAATGTTGCTACCATAATCACAGAGACTACAGATTGGGGGCCTATTCCCTACCTTGGAGATTCATCCATATCTGAAGTTGAAATGTGTATTTCCTTTCTTATACTTTATAGGGCATTATGTATCTTGGGAAAAAATAAAACTCTCAATCTGAGATGTGTTCGCTTATATTTTTTCCTTCTGGGGATTCTGTGTTCTGTTTTGAACATGCCTCATCTCTCTTTCCCCACTACCACCCCCCTTTTTATTTCTCTAAGTAGATTTTCTGACTCTAAAACACAATGTATAAAAATACTTTATTTCAAAAATATAAAAAGAATACAAATTGGTTTAGAACGACAATCCTACAAACTGAATTCATACTTTGTATGCAGGAGGCGGCTGGATTTCTATTGAAGCACAATATTGTCCTCTCTGTACCACCAGAAATAATCTGGTGATCAGGAAGTGACCCCTGATTCCCACCCACCCCAACACACAGAGTTATTAATGATTGCCTATACCTGGAGTCACCTCTATAAATAGTCTCATAGAAACCAGAACAAGTACCTAAATGCAGCTTTTATCATATGAAGTTATAGTTCTTGTTGTGTAAGTCTCTTCTTTTCCTGATGCCCCTTGCCCCAATCCAATTTCTTATCTCTGGATATATCCTATTATTTGTCTTATTTACTTAGAATTTATTTCCACATGCATTTAATTTTATTTTTATCTTTTCACTTACTAATTGGTTGCTAATTATTTAAATAGCAACCAATAGATTCTGGAAGTGTGGGGGGATTTTTATTTATACCCTGTCACTAACTGTAAAAATTAAGAAAGTGCACATTTACTTGGAAAACTGGTTTATAGATATGTCACATTCCTGAAGATATATCTTACCCCTTTAAGCATCATTGTACATATATGTATATATGTGTGCACATACATACATATTCAGTTACTTAAATTGTCTTTGTAAATGCAAAGGCATAAAATGCTAATCATTTTATGGGAAGAAATCAGAAAACTACACTTTAGTATGAATATTGCCTTGTGCAGAAACTGCAAAAATTAATAACTATTACATTCCGTGAATACCAAGCATCTGTATTCTCAAACATCTAAGTACTTAGACATACAAGGACAGATAAGTCTTGTAGGCCTGTACTTTAACATGTAAACATCAATCATATGTCCTTTAACTTGTTATCATCATGACTAAATGGTTCTTTGAAAAAAACACACATTTTCTAGAAAACTAATATTTGAATATTGGCAATAATGAGTAGCAGAAGATGGATTCCAAACAGTAATAAGAGCAAAACCTAAATACAGTTAAAATCAGGTAAGTTCAAGATAGACCAAGTTATACATAGATAATTCCAAGTTCATTATAAACTCATTATAATATAATCTATTAACATTCTTAAAATTTTTTAAAAATATGCCCACACACATCATATAGTTAATTACCATGGAAAACCCTAAAAGCAACCAAATATGAATAAAGGATAAATGGCACTTTAGTAGAGAAATCATTCCACCAGCTTTCATCTTCTCATAAAATTCAGGCACATTTTACTCCTTATGAAGTTGTATCATTTCTATAACTGTATAATCTAAAATTTTGTTTATGAACAATTATAGTCAATTATGACACACTAAGTTCTGCATTACAAACATAAAAATTTTGTTGCTTATAAGAAATTGAATGGAGGAGAAAAACAAATACAAAAGGGGCCAAGAGGTCTAAGGTACATAGTCAACAACAATGTAATCAAGAGTCCCAAACTTTTAACAATCTGAACTTAAAATTGACCTGTTTTACTGGCAGATGGATGGAAGGGAGGTAGTATGGGATGAGCTTGGGGAACTTAGGAGGAGAGAGATGGACCCTGGGGATGGGTGTGACCCTGATCCATTGTATGTCTGAGACCCAACTATGAAAGACTTTGTAAATCACAATGTTTTCAGTAAAAGAAGAAGTTAAAAAGGGGGTTTAAATGTTTATGTTTTAATGAATGCTCATCACAACTAAAGTTTCAATAACCTTACAGAACTGTCACCTACCTTTCCCTTACACTTCCCCTACACACCGAGGTAACCTTACTTCTGCTGTCAAAATGTATGTGTCTCTTTCATTGGATGTTGTCTATACCATTGTTTGGATTCTTTGTATATGATTCATGAGTATGATCATCCTATGTTTTTCTTTATACTTTTGCCTTCACTTAGAATACAACTTTCCAGTTCCATATATGTTGATGTTTAAAGCAAGAATTACCATTTTCTTATGTTGAAGAGAGTACAGGATGTAGTGTGCTTGCCTTTAACACAGTTGACCTTGACTCCATCTGTATGTATGGCAAATGTTCTTTATTTACCCATAAGTTTAGGGGTAGTTGGGTTGTTTCTAGATTGTGGCTATTTCAAATTGTGGTACAATGAAGAAAGTCACTAGTTTTTAGGTGTATACTTTTGTCTTAATAAACTGTATTATTTCATTTCTCTGACTTATTCTTGAATTCCTTCACAGGACAAACTTAAGAAACTGACTTCTGGGCAGAGCTAATGTTGACCCTGGCTGGGTTTTTCTACAAACCAGGCTCTGCTCTAAACAATTGATATTATCAGTGAATTAAACAAGAATTTCAGCCCTTGAAAAGCATTGCAGTTTGTAGTCAACAAATGCAAAATACGAGAAGAGTTTGAAAGGAACATAGACTGTTGGGCAAAGTGAGAAGCTAAGTGGTTATAGACTTCAAAGTGAAGAACTTCCATTTAAATCGTTACTTCTAAAAAATCATTATGTGATATAAACAATACATATTTTCCACACTGTTTCCTACTTTCAAATAATATTAAGGATTCAAGTTTAAAACATGTTTTACCAGGCCAGAGCAATAGCATAGCGGAAGAGTGTGTGCCTTGCATGGCCAACCCAGGATGGATATGGCTTCGATTCCCAGCATCCCATATTAACCCCGGAGCCTGCCAGGAGCAATTTTTGATCGCAGACCCAGGAGTAACTCCTGAGTACTGCTGGGTGTGGCCCCAAATACCCAAAAAACAAACATGTTTTTCACTAAACCCTAGACTAGACATAATAAACTTAAATGATCTATACAATATACTGTTCACTATATAATATATTATTATTATTATAATTAAGGTACCACATTTAAGATGATGTTGATATTGATGATTTTGATATACATACTTAATGCCTCTCACCACCATCAAAGTGCCCAAAACCCCCAATCCATGCCCATATATCACAATCTGTCCATGTATTCCCCCTGGCTATTTGGAGTTGAGAGTTTGGGTTCCAGTACCAAGAGTTTGTTATCAATTGATATTATTTTCATATTTTGTTTCTCTCTTTCCCTCAGATGAGTGAAATCTACATTTCAAATATTTTACAGATCATTTTATTTAGGCTTATTGTCTATTTCAATATAAAAGTCTAGAGATGAAAGTGGCAACAATGTTTCTCACCTATTTACTAGAATAATGCATTATTTCATAATGGCACAAACTTAGACCATATAAAGAATAGTCTATCTCTCCTTATTTGGGTTTTATGCCCTACTGGCACTCTGCCTAGAACAAGTGGTAAACAAAGCAATATCGTTTTTTCTTTCCAATTAATAAGAAGGTAGCAATTTAATTTTAGGAGCACAGAAAATAAAATGCACATATTTATTTAAGTTGTGAATAATACCAAGGGAAAAAAGCATTAGCTGGCAGAGCCTAAGAAATTTAGATGGTGTTATATATTAAACAATGCAGATGAAAGAAATTTCAGTCATGCATATTAATTATTCAACACATACTTTCTGTGTTCTTAAAAGAAATTCCTGTCTAAGAAAAAGAAGAGGATCTGATAAAATATTATGAATTTTTAATTACAAAGATTACATTACCAAATAGTCTTGTTTTCTGTATCCTCGTCTGAAACAGATAGTTTGCATAATGTAAACTAGGATACAGAATTTCCCAATTGTTATTTTTCATAAATTGTTTGGTAAGCAGATAGAAAATCTCTTTTCTCTTGTCACTATCTATACCCTTTATCAGCCATTGAGAAAACATGTATGCATCCCGAAAAGCAGAGAACTCTAAACAGACTATTCTCTTGTATTTGTGAGCAGCCTTTGTCTTGCTGTTGGTTTATTTTTTGGCGGGAGAGGGCATGTATAGGAATGATCAGGGCTTACTCTTGTTTTTGTGCATAGGGATCATCCCTGGAGAGAATCAGTGGAACATATATGTTGCCTGGGACCTGTTACCAAAACCAGGTAGCAGCCTTCAAGGCAGGCACTATCCTCTGTCCAGTCCCAGAGAAACAAAGCTTCTGAAAATAATTTTAATAGCCTTCTTAAATTTAATAGCCTTCTTAACATACCAAATAAAGCATGAGTTGTCTATGTACCATCCTTATGATTTTGTGACTGCTGTAAACTCATGCTTTTTAAATATTCTTCCCATCCAGCCCTGTTATACATACTATATATTCATGTAACTCTAAATTCTTGATTCCTGATATTAGAGAAGATGTTAATCTTTCCTCTAAGGAACATATTTGTTCTGTTAAGTCATAAAATTCATGTTCTGGGAAAAAATTATGTAATTGCTGCTCTAACAGAGTTATTTGTGCTTTTGTGTCTATGGAAGGAAGGAAATTATTCCCTTTACTAATTGTCTTTCCTTCTTCTTAGAATGAAAGCTTAATTTAGTAATACTATTTTAAAATGGCTTTTTAAAAATGATTTCTGTCATTCTTTATAATATCTAATTCTTATGGGACTCATTATACCGGATCTCCAGTGCCACTTCCTATTTGTGTGACACGCACACATTTTATCTTTTCCATTTTTCACATCCTTAATATGTCTCTACTCTCTACTACAAAAAGATATATCCACTTTTGCTGTAACCCCTGCCTCTTTATCTGAAATTACCTTAGTATATCAAGATATCACTTTAAATAAAATTAAAAAAAAATTAACTTTGCTAAGTTCTCAGATTTAGAAGCATGTTATTTTGCAAGTGGTAGCCATAACAAGTACTCTGATCTTGAAGCATTTAAGCAGAGCCAAAGGTAAGAGTCTCTAACTCAGTCCATTGGATGAAGAAACCAGCAAATCTTTTTGATTCTTCTCCAGCAGCTCAGCTTAAGGCACTATTTTCTCTGTCTGCCATAACAAACTATTATAACATGGCATTATATATATATATATATATATATATATATATATATATATATATATATATATATATATATGCATATGCTGGGTCCAGAGCAGTGGCTTGGAGCCGTAAGGCATCTGCCTTGCTGGTGCTAGCCTAAGATGGACCGTGGTTCGATCCCCTGGCGTCCCATATGATCCCCCAAGCCTGGAACAGTTTCTGAGCTCATAGCCAGGAGTAACTCTTGAACATCACCGGATGTGGCCCAAAAATCTAAATATATATGCATATGTAATCTTGAAACCGAAAGTTCAGGATTAAAGTGGCAATAGAGAGTATTACTACTGAGCACTCTTTTCCATTTAAGAGCAATCTTCATGTCTTCAAGAGAGCTACCTTCTCACAATAGCCCCATATGCTCTTTTCTCTGCCTGTAAGATAAATATTTCTTCTCTTTTTTTCTTCTAATCCCCTTCCTCTGTCTCATATTGCAAAGCATGAACTTTGTGTCTGACTCATTCTGAGTCTTATTTGCATTCTTAAAGGGACCTTGTTTATATTCTTAAATGGATATTGTTTTACATGATTAGATCAAGTCCATATCAAATCATTTAATATTAATTACCTCTTCTAAAAGCCTACCTTCAAATATTACTCATATGGTTAGGACCGCAACATATAAATTTACAGTAGAAAAAAGTCAGTCCATAGCATTACAAATCTACTCATCTTTAAATTTCTATGCAACTATTATCCCTTCTCTCACTCTTTTATACACACACATTTATGTAAGGAGGTATATATCTTGAATTACCTGAACTGTAGTTTATTTTTCACTTTATTGTGTCTATTCCCAGATTTTGATCTCTTCACTTCAATTTCAGATATTACTTCTGCTAATTCTAGTATGTAATTAGACTATTAAACAAGTTGTCTCTTCAGCATTATTCTAATAGACAGGGATCCTACATAATAGAACAATATTTATAATAAACCTTACTTGTTTTCTCCCAAGATCTGTGATTTTCACCTCTTATCTATCTTTATACACCCATACATTACGACACAGATTTATGACAGCTCCTTCCTGTTCTGGATACAATAAAGTGTCATGCTAAACTTCATTCAGTTGACCTTGTCCCATATAATCTCTTCAAATATCTGTAAGCAACAAACTAATATATGTTATAAAATAAAATATTATTTATTTGTTTAAAAATAATAAACAAATTTCACTGTCATTCAGTGATAACTAAAAAAACCCCTCACATTTCTTTCTTTTTTTGATTTTTTGTTTTTTTTTGTTTGTTTTTTTGACAACACTCAGCAGTTGTGTCAGGGTTTACTTTTGACAATTCAGGGATCACTCAAGAAGGGGTTTAGTTGATCATATGTGGTTCCAGGTTTTATACAAAGTTTAACCTCTGTACTACCCCACCCCAATATCTTTGTTTTTAAGATCTTTGTAAAGCAGAATTTGTAAATAGAAACAAGTATTTCTAATAAGAAAAAGAATTTTCCAAAAACTTTGTATATCAATGAAACCCAAAGAGAGAATTGAAATTGATGTCTCCAGGGCAAAACTGCTCATGTAGCCATTGGCAAAATTCTACCAATCTATCTGAACACATTTACCTGATGAGAGACTGTTTCTGGAGATTCTTCTATATTCCCAAATGTGCTTAACTTAGATTTCTATATTCTTTGTGCTTTTAGTGGAAATGCTCCAGGAAGAATTGCAGTGATATAAAAATAGATGCAACACTTTTCTTTCCATATTTTGTTGGCAACTGAGAACAAATTATTTGAAATTGCTAAATATTCTAAAACCACTTTTCAAAGAAAAAAATCTATGCATTTTGGGTCTTTCTTTAGTGTACAGCATTTTAAAATTTGATTTTCATGACTGACTTTTGTACAAAATCAAGTAAACACATATCAGTTCTTAATGGTTCAGTATGGAAAAGACTACAAAATATAATTTTATTCTAAGAAGATTGCTTTGGGTAGGGTGGTTATTTATTTCATCATTTTTGTTCTTTTTTTTTTTAAAGCCATTCCTACTCTGGATTTAATCCTGGTAGACTCAGGGGGCCATATGATGTTATGGGGACAGAACCTAAGATGCAAGGCCTGTACCCTAGCACTTGTGCTATCATTCCATCACTTTTATTGTAGTTAAAATAAAGTGACTTTTATGCAGCCCTTGTTTCCTTGCCACATACATTCCTTCCTCCTACCTCTGGTCCCATTACATGTTAATTAACAGTTACCATTTCAGTGCATAGTGTTACTTACATTAGCACAACTAAGTGCTTGAGGCACTTGAGTGGTACTTCCTGGCAAGCTCTTTGTTCAGATCACCTCTCTCACTTGGCAGTCTTAAGTCTGTTTCTTAGTATCCAAGATTTATTCTCCATATCAATTTATTTTCCATGTCCTTTCTTTGTTTTTCTATAAAATATAGATGAGTGAGATCATCTTGGATTTGTCCTTCAGCTGCTGGCTTATTTTACTCCTCAGGATACCCTTCAATTCCAACCAAACATGACATGCTGCAAACATCAAGAGTGTTTTTTATATAAAGGCTATATAGTATTCTATTGTGTATATATACCAAGACTTCCATATTCTTTCACCTGTTTTTGGATATCTGTGTTGCTCCTATATTCTAATACTGTTCTAACATCTAATATTGTTACAATAAACTTAAGTGCGCATTTATCTTTTTGAAGTAATGATTTTATGTTTTAGAGGTAGACAGCTGGAAGTGGTATAGCTGAGTCCATTCCATTCTCACTCTCCTATAAAATCTCTGTACTAGGTCCATAGAGACTAGACCAGATGACAGTCTCATCACTAGAGAGTGAAGATTCCTTTTCCTCCAAATAAAAGACAAGGTGTTTGTGTTCTTTTTTAAAGAATAGTGGTGAAGGAGAAAAACAACCATAATCACTTTTATGTCTGACCTTAGAGGAAGTTTTGTTTGCTTTTTCCTTTTTTGTTTGGTTTTTAGCTGTTGAGGTTAGCTGTGGATTTATAATATTTGGTCTTTACTACGTTAAGATGGGTTTTTCTCTATCATTATTCTATTGAGATTTTTTTCTTTTCTTTTTTATATATTTTATTTAAACACCTTGATTACATACATGATTGTGTTTGGATTTCAGTCATGTAAAGAACATCACCCATCACCAGTGCAACGTTCCCATCACCAATGTCCCAAATCTCCCTCCTCCCCACCCAACCCCCGCCTGTACTCTAGACAGGCTTTCTATTTCCCTCGTACATTCTCATTATTAGGACAGTTCAACATGTAGTTATTTCTCTAACTAAACTCATCACTCTTTGTGGTGAGCTTCCTGAGGTGAGCTGTAACTTCCAGCTCTTTTCTCTTTTGTGTCTGAAAATTATTATTGCAAGGATGTCTTTCATTTTTCTTAAAACTCATAGATGAGTGAGACCATTCTGCATTTTTTTCTCTCTCCAACTTATTTCACTCAGCATAATAGATTCCATGTACATCCATGTATAGGAAAATTTCATGACTTCATCTTTCCTGACAGCTGCATAATATTCCATTGTGTATATGTACCACAGTTTCTTTAGCCATTTTTTAAAGTTCAATTTTGATAAGATATTGAGTCCTATCAATGTGCTGAGATTTGGGGTCACACTGCTTACTCTGTGTACAGAGAGTACTCCTGTTAGTGTTCTTGAGATCATATGCAGGCTAGGATTTTAACTAGGGTTGACCATGTGCAAAACAACTATCTTTTTTGTTTTTTGTTTTTTTGGTTTTTGGGTCACACCTGGCAGTGCTCAGGGATTACTCCTGGCTCTATGCTCAGAAATCTCTCCTGACAGGCTCGGGGGACCATATAGGAAGCAAGGATTTGAACCACCATCCTTCTGCATCAAAGGCAAGTGCCCTACTGCTGTGCTATCTCTCCGGCCCCAAAACAACTATCTCTACTCCTGGGTTATCTCTGCAGTCTCCTGATTTCATGGTATCTTATCATTACATCCATTGGTTAAATCACACTTGGTATTAATGTATGATCCATTTTATGTGATAAAATGTATTTTATGTAATGAATTTGGTTCACTGAAACTTTTTGAAAAATCTTGCTTGCATGTTCATCAGAGAAACTTGTCTACAGTATTTATGTTTTCTTTTACTATCAGGAAACTGTTGGCCTCACATAAACTGGAAGAATTTATGTTTCTTCAATTACAGGCAAGAACATGAAAAAAATAGGCAATTAATTGATCACCTGTGAAGGTTTTGTAGCACTCACTCGCAAACAATCTGGGCATGGAGTTTAGGAAAGAAAATGCTTAGTCCTTGCACTTTCTTTCATATATCTATATATCCATGTTTTCAATTTTCTCATCAACTTAGGAAGTTCAAACTTTTTAAGAAGTTTAAGAAGTTATAATAAATAAAAGTTAATTTATTTCTTCTAGGTTTTCTAATATAGTGGTATAAAATTGTTCATATAATATCTTGTAATATATTTCAATGCATTGTTATAATTTGTTCCCTATTTGATTCTATTTATTCGAGATATTTTTTAGTGAGCCTATCTAAAACATTTAACATTTTTATTCTTACAAATCAACTATTCTTAGTTTCATTGATGTTTTTATCCTTCATTCTAATGGCTTTGAATTTCATATTTTCTTGTTCTATTTTCTTGAGAAATATGGTTAGATTATGTATTTAGGCACTGACTTTCTGAAGTAAGCTTGTATTGCTTTCCTTTTACGACAGCTTTCATTTTGTTCCACATGTTAACCCATACCTTCACTTCTGTTTTTTCATACCTTAAAAAAGTGCTATTTGATTTTTTTCAATGACCCAATAGCTATTCAAATGAATTGGTGTTTGGGCTTAGAATATTTGTTTTTCTTTCCATAAATAAATTTTTATAAGATAAAAAGTTGATAAATCTTTATTTATATAAATTTATTTATATAAATTTATACCTATGTAATTCATAGTACCTAAATACAACAGAATATATTTATATCTAATATAACAAGTTCTTCTGGAAAGATTTTCCATGTGACTTCAATTTTCATAATTTATTGACTATTTTTGTCACAGCATATCAATTCAAAAGACTAACTTACATGAAATATAGAAGAATATATTTTCCATTCCAAATATATAAAAAAAGAATATATTTTCCAGCTTTTGTGGAGTATATTTCCATCTATATGTCTACTAGGACAAACTTTTTAGTTCTTTATTATAGAAGCTGTTTCCTTGTTAATTTTATATTTGGTTAATATATACAATAATGATAATAGGGTGGTAAGAGTTCTGTTTCTATTGTATTGCAGTTAATGTATTTTATTTGTCCTGGCAATGGATGCCTTATATATTTTAATGTCCTTTCAGGTGGCACAAATATGCTAATGAGTATTGTCTTCTTATGCAGTCATTTCTTGATCATGAAATAATAATCAACCCTAACTCATTACTGCTTTAAGTTTGAAATCTATTTTTTCTGATATTAATATTGGTCACCCTGTTTTTCTTTTTTTCTTTTCTCTTTTCTTCTTTCCCTTTTTTACTTTTTAAGGTCATTTGCCAGTGTGATTATTTTCCATTCTATTATGTTGATCCTCTCCTTATCCCTAAAGTTCAAGTGAATCTTTTGTAAACAGTAGAACACTGGTTTTCGTGTTGTAGCAAAGCCCAGAAATTTGTACATTTTGATTATTGAGTTCAACACACTATTGTTTAGTAAACCTATTACTGTAAAAATGTAATAACATTTTTCTATTGAGATTCCCTCTTTCTTTTCTTTTATTTCTTTTAAGCATTTTTTTCAGTTTATCATGAAGTTTACTTCCAGTGTCCTAAGCTTTTATTTAAAAGAAATAAAACCTGAGATATTTCTAAAACACACCAATATTGCTATTTTTGAGTGGAGTTTCTTCTTACTTTTATAAAAAAAATGCTTTAATATTTCTTGCAGAGTCAACATAGTAAAAAATATCTTTAATTGTTATTTGTCTAAAAGTTTTTGATTTTAGATTGGAGAGCCATATGTAATTGTACTCACTGCTTACTTCTAAATGTGAATTCAGAAATCACAACTGACTGTGGTTGAAAGAATATATGTGGTACTGTGGATTGAAATATTGTCAGGTGTACATGCAAGCAATTACCTCAACCAGTGTACTATGTATCTTTTATACAAGTTTTTTAACGAGTCCTTAAATTATGGGTATCTTGATAGAGTAATATTTGTTTGAGGTGTTTCTCTATCAACATTTTAATATAACCTTCTATTCCATTCTGGTCTATAATTTATATTGATACATCTGTGTCTATTGGCTTTTCTCTTAATGTCTTTAGAAGTTTATACTTATTATATAATTTTACCATTATAATTATTATTAATCATGCTATGTGATTGAGGCAGTTTTATCTGGAGTTTTTGAAGTCCTATGGCACAATTTCTGACTCATTTTTAAGTTGAAAAAGTTCTAAATTATTTTTTCTTCTTCTTATAAATAACTTCCCCTTTTGTGTCTTTTTTCTTCTGGAACTCTAATGATGTGAATATTATTTCTTTTGGAGCAGTCCTATAAATATCTTATTTTTTCTTTTTTCTTTTTTTTACTTCAAGCCTTTTTCTGTTTTTTTTTTCTTTTGGTGGCTTCATGGTGGGTTTATTCCGAGAATAATCATCAACAATAGCCCCTCCTCCATAGCATCATGGAATATAGAGGTGGAACATCATGGAACATTGTAAGTGAGTGTGCTACAAATCTAACTCCATGATCAATGCATTTCTTTTGCATACCCTCTACCGATCTGTGTTAGGCTGTGATTTTAGAAATTGATTAGAGAAATTGTGATTTTAGCAATTGACTAGCTAAATTGATTGATTAGCAAGTAAACCAGACAGAAACTAAATTAATCACAAGACCAAGGCTAGTGCCCACCTTCCGTTACCTCCAGCCCTAACACATAGAAGATTTTTTTTATTTAAACAACTTTATTACATACATGATTGTGTTTGGGTTTCAGTCATGTAAAGCACACCACCCATCACCAGTGCAACATTCCCACAACCAATGTCCCAAATCTCCCTCCTCCCCACCCAAACTCCGCCTGTACTCTAGATAGGCTTTCTATTTCCCTCATACATTCTCATTATTAGGATAGTTCAAACGTAGTTATTTCTATAATTAAACTCATCCCTGTTTGTGGTGAACTTCATGAGGTGAGCTGTAACTTCCAGCTCTTTTCTCTTTTGTGTCTGAAAGTTATTATTGCAAGAATGTCTTTCATTTTTCTTAAAACCATAGATAAGTGAGAACATTCTGCATCTTTCTCTCTCTCTCTGACTTATTTCACTCAGCATAATAGATTCCATGTACATCCATGTATAGGAAAATTTCATGACTTCATCTCTCCTGACAGCTGCATAATATTCCATTGTGTATATGTACCACAGTTTCTCTAGCCATTCATCTGTTGAAGGGTATCTTGGCTGTTTCCAGAGTCTTTCTATGGTAAATAGTGCTGCAATGAATATAGGTGTAAGGAAGGGATTTTTGTATTGTATTTTTGTGTTCTTAGGGTATATTCCTAGGAGTGGTATAGCTGGGTCGTATGGGAGCTCGATTTCCAGTTTTTGGAGGAATCTCCATATTGCTTTCCATAAAGATTGAACTAGACAGCATTCCCACCAGCAGTGGATAAGAGTTCCTTTCTCTCCACATCCCTGCCAACACTGCTTGTTCTCATTCTTTGTGATGTGTGCCAATCTCTGGGGTGTGATGTGGTACCTCATAGTTGTTTTGATTTGCATCTCCCTGATGATTAGTGATGTGGAGCATTTTTTTCATGTGTCTTTTTTCAATAGAGAATTCAAGGGCCTTACGACAAAGTCCTAGACCATGAGAGGGAGAAAAAGGGAGCGAGAGCTGGGTCCATGGTAAGGTAAAATTGAGGGTAGATCAAAGGAACATGTATATACAAAGGATAAACAGTCACAAAATACACAGCCAAAGGTTTATAGAAATCAGGGAGAAAGTTGTAGACAGGAAAAGGAACAATTTGATCTGGCAGTACTCAGGGGTTACTCCTAACTTTGCACCCAGGAATCACTCCAGGCAGTCTCAGGATAATACCTGGGATACCATGGATTGAACCCAGGTTCACCAAAGCAAGTGCCTTACCATCTGTTCTGTTGTTCTGGCCCCTAAGTTCTCGTTTTGGTGGACTCCTCACTTTATCACTGAATACACTAATTCCATATTTTCTTTCTGTTATTGTGCTGTTGAGACCCTTGCATTTGGGCCAACTGTTGTATTAATTATAGTTATAGGGTCCTAGTGGCGGTTGGATGGGTGGTGAGGCCTTTCTCAGTCCAGCCCAGAGCCTGCAGCCCTTATGGTCTGGCGGGTCTGTAGGTATCAGAGTGATGGCGAGGAAATGATCCACAGCAGTCAGATGAAATTTCAGTAGTCATCCAGCTTTATTACAAGGCTAACCGGCATGTACATATTCCTCACATGGCCTCTAAGCTAACCAGCCTCTCAATATCCAACCTGTGTCACTTCTCTACCTGCTGCATCTTCCTTCCTGCTGCTTCTGTCTCACCTTTTTCCAAGGCCCTCCCCACAAAAAGAAACATTTATATTGATGTAAAGTCTCCATCAGGGAGTATAGAAAGTTTTGATGTAGTTGGGATTCATTTCAACTTTTTGGTATTGGTGAATTCCTCTATATCTACATTATACTTATGAGTGAAATTCAGTCAAGCAAGTCAGGTAGCAGCAGCTGGTGGGGTTCCAGGTAACAATTGCTCAGAATAGCAGTTAGGCAATTTAGAAAACCTGTATAGGTATGAGGAAATTTTGCTGGCTAGCACCTGGCAGAAACTGTATCGCCAAGGTCAAGGGGGCATTAAATGCATCTTGAGGTGCAAAGTTGTGAATTTGCCTTCCTTGCAGGAGCAGCCATGGCAATGGTTCCAATCCCAGGACTGCATAAGGTGTGGTCCCAGAACACAGAGCCAGAAGTGGTCCCTGAGAACCACTAGCCTGTCCCTCCCCGCAGAAAACATCAAGATATGGGGAAAATACAAACATATTTTGAATGTTATTACCTAAAATGATAAGCTAAGCCTTGTTCCCAGTATATTCAGCTCACCATAGAGAAAAACTATGATTTCTTCAAAGCCTACATAAATATTTTTCTTTTTCCCATTTTTAAAGACCTTTCTGACTCAGATTAATCAAAGAGCAGAATTTACAAAATCACCAATGAGACAGAATCTTAATATGTATGAGAAAGACTAACTGAAAATTATTAAAAGGGAGACAGGGAAGAAATAAATTAATCTATACCCCCTGCGAAGAATAAAAGAAATGAGCAAAATACTTGATTAAAAACATTTCCAAACCAAAAAGACTATTTGAACAAAAGCAACACTTGAACAAGATGAAACAAAATACCCCAGGCAGAACAGAAATGGTAACTACTGGAAATCTGTTGTTCCCCAAAGAAGTAAATGCCCCAGAAATTGCAGACCAAAGATAAAGGCATAAAGAATCAAAGTGCACATTAAGAATATTAAATTCTACTAAGTGAACAAAGTGCTTGATTAGTAAACAAGCACAGTAAGGAAGATCTCTACCGAATATTAGAATTTTCTACCTAAAAATGCAGGCAATGAGTATAGTCAAATCTACATACAGGGCCAAATGAAGAAACCAACATCATGCTATGATGCTGTCTTTTATGTCTGCAGAATGACAACATATTGTAAAATAAGTGGTCCTACAATAAGTTGGCTATAGACTGACTATCTCTGGGTCCTTTCCATTCATATATTGACTCCTATTCCCCAGTGTGATGTAATGATATTTAATGGTGGAGCATTAGTGATGAAATCATGATGGTGGGACCCTCATTGACCCTTAACGAAAGTCTTAAATTCCCTCTCCCATTGTCACATGGGATTACAGAAATCAATCACAATGAACAAGTTTGAAAGGGGGTTTAAACACAATCTCTCTCTTTCTCTCACACACCCATATGCATACACACTGCCATTTCCATTGTTTCCATGGCTCATGAAATCTTGCCGAGATGCAAAACCAATTACGTTACAGGTTGTTTTCCAAAATGTTTGCTATTTTTTCTAAGCTAGAGGATATATAAATTCTCAAGTGGTAGAAACCATGATAATCTTTTAAGGGAGTATAGCATATTTTACAAAAATGGTACTTTTCACAGTGATTTTTACTATTTTCTATTTGGGGTAAGTCGGCAGTGACATGTGACCTTAGAGTGGAGTTTTAAGTTCAGCTGGAGAAAAGTAATCATTAGGGTCTTTGGTTGGTTTCCTGTTTTATAAGGGAAGCAGAAAGACACCAGGGTTTAGAAAGCCTTTTGTTTGACTCCAGTCCTAGGTCTCATTACAATTAGAGGTCACCCAAAAAGTTTCTGTCCTGACTAGATGTATGAAAAGGTGTAACTTTTATTCTTGAAAAGTGTTTAATGGGCATGATTGAATTTAGGTAATGCTTGAGACTAGGTAAGTTCCTTTGGATTCATTTTGTTATTCTTTTAAAATTTAAGACTCCGCATATTTGTGCCTTTTAGACCTCAGATTTACCATATTTTTCATACAATAAGATGCACTTCCCCCCAGAATAAAAGATGGGGGAAAGTGTTATGCACCCTTTATTGTTCTGACATATCACATAGTATGAGCAATCAGGTTAACACACTTTCACTGTCACATATAGAGCTTTCGTTTAAGACTATTTGATCCTTGCTGCGACTTTTAATTTTCTTGTTTTTCTCATCTAAAAACTATGTCCGTCTAATGGTCAGGCACGTATTATAGAGAGAAAAATACTGTTTTAAAATTTCTCTTCCTTTCTTTTCAAAGCTAATAACTTATTGGAAATGTTTATAAAAACAATAAAGATAATTGTCTATTGAGAATGTCTTAAGCACTAAGTTCTATGTTTCTATTCACAATATAATATCTCATTTCGATTTTATACTCCTGAAAAAATATATAATTTCTCTTCTAGAGATATTAAATGAGTGAGATTGAGGTTTATATGACTAAACATCATGGTGCTGGTGGGAATATTCTTATGATCATCTAAGGAACAAACTGGAGCTCACACAATCAAACCAATCAAACCATGATTGCATGGGATTGACCTACTCTGGCTCCTCGTGGTCATCACAAAGTGAGAGTTCTGGGAGGGAGACTTAAAACTGATGAAATGATCTTCTCTCCATAAAAATGGGCTTATCAGGGCCGTAGAGATAGCACAGCGGTGTTTGCCTTGCAAGCAGCTGATCCAGGACCTAAGGTGGTTGGTTTGAATCCCCGCGTCCCATATGGTCCCCTGTGCCTGCCAGGAGCTATTTCTGAGCAGACAGCCAGGATTAACCCCTGAGCACCGCCAGGTGTGGCCGAAAATCCAAAAGAAAAAAAAAAGAAAAAAGTTGGTCTTATCATTGCTCTCTAATTTAAACACTAGGGAAACTGGTAACCTTTCTTTGATTCTCCCTGTCTTTTCTCATGATGCCATGACCTGGCACATACCATTTTCAGTCAACCTATTTACCATTAATCAATTATGCATTCAAGAAATTTGGGGAGTCGTTTTACTGTGTCAGGCAGTGGAAATGCAATGGTAAAGATTTATGTTATCTTTGCTCTTAGAAATATAGAATAAATAGACAGGATAAATTTCTTAGGTAAGATTTAGAATATGTCAAAATGGCTAACTCAATCCATGTATATGTCACAGACAAACATTTTATAGTCTAATTGTAAAATATTTAAGCTGCATTGAAGATATGCTTACTTCAATGTGTGAAGAAAAGTAATTAAAATAATGATAAGGAAGTATTGTAAATTAGAAGACATTTTCTGCATTGAATGACTGTTTTGAATGAATAAAAGTGAAGAATATTCATATCAATATGGTTCACTGTGCTTTGTAAACTTGGAATGGAGCTTTGACAAGATTGCATTCAGAAATAAGGGCATTTCTCCACCACTTCTTGATAAAACTTGAAATATACAGCTTTGCTTAAAGATGAGAAAATGGACAGATGTTTATTTCCCAATTCATTCAGCACTTACACTAATTATTTTCCTGAAAAACCATTGAGAGTCAGTGGTAGTAAATGATAAAGCAAAACATTTTGTTATATACAGTATTTACAGTAAATATTCAGTCAACTTTTTTTTTGACATATCACTTCTAGTAGCTGCCCTTTTACAGGGGACCACTTAACTCTGTCCTTTTAACAATCTCTTCCTTGCCTTTTTTTTTTACTTTTGAAAGAGCGTTGACATTTGCCCTTCTTATTTCTGTAAGCAGTGTCATAAACCTTAATTTCGATCACAAGGTTCAACAGCTCAGAAAATGTGTGCTATTCCATTCGTCTTGTTATGATATGAAGTATATTTTTTTCCTAGCAGGGAAAGAGGTAAAGAGATAAAGATTTAGAGTTCCTGGTTATAAGAGTTTTCCGTGGTTAATCAACTTTTGGAAATACGTTTTTGGCTATACGTTGCAGGTACAATTAATGTTGACATATAGCATATATTTGATGGCATATTAATTTTAGATAAAATTTTATTATATGTTAATTAGCATTTATAAAAGATAACTGCTACTCATAACTTATATGAAAGCATAATATTTTGATTTATTTGAGTATCATAAACAGATCATACTTTTCTCAATATTCATTCTATTTCATACCAATTACTTTTATTTTCCAGTGCAGAAGAAAATTGTATTTAATAAACATTCAAACTAAGTGTGAATAACTTTATAGGAATTTATTATGGCCACCATAATAAATTGATAGAAACTTGGTAGCTGGGCGTTTCTCTTAGGGTTGTACTCTGAGAGATACAGAGGCTAGAATTGTGAAAACAGTTTTTCTGGTCCTAAATGAAGGCATTTTCGAGCCTTATTTCCTCCAGAGATTCTAAGAGGAATATATTTTTTCCTCTTTCATTTTCTGTCAGTTGTTACATTCTTTAGTTTGTGGTCACATCATTCCATTTTCTGCCTCCTCTGCTTTGTAGATGCCAATCTTTTCTGCCTCCCACTTATAAGAATATCTGTTCTGTCATATAGATTCTATCTAGATAATTCAGAATATGTTCATTAAATGATTTTCTTGTATTTTGGTATGCTTCCAAAGACATTTTTGTGGCATATAAAGCAGTGTTTTGGAAAAACTGAATCTTTCTTTATCCTTCTAGGCCCATAGGCTGGAAAATAATTAAATTGGCCCCAGAAACATTAGCATGAGTATAGACCAACTTTAATTACATGTCAGTGAAGAACTCGAGACTCTCTTGGTCATTCCAGTGAAAATATACAGTGTAAGGAATAGGGAGGTAAACATAGACAAAGAATAAAACAACTAGCATAAAAGGGAAGCACCGCCAAGAAACAACTTTCTCTTATACTTAGTACACCCACCTACCCCCCAAAATAGAAGGAACGTTTATTTCAAGAAGAAGTATTCAGTTATGTTTGGATATCTATAGAAATGGAAGAAAGAATTGACAGTAGGTATTAAAATCAGTCCAAGGATCAATATTAGAAAAGGACAGTTGTGCTTTTTCAAAATATAAAACAAGTGTGGTTGAGATATAGTAACTATATACAGGAAAATCACAAATGCTAAAACTATTATAGTAGCAGCCCTTACTATTAACCCCAAGGTTGGGCTTGTGCCCAGGACAAACAGTTTAGATCTTTAGGGTAAATAAAATTGTGCCCAAGAAAGAATAGAATGAAACTGTTTAGGGTATTTTAGATGGCAAGGGCAACATAGATAAAATTAGAGTAGAAAATTGTCAGACTTTACTCTATAAAGGTGTTTGCTGATTGGCTATGTGAGAAATCCGAGGCTCTGTGCTTCAAATGCCTATTGAATGTTGATGTACTAACAAATTACCCTTAATATCTTTGTCTACTTACCAAAATACTCACAGGTGAGGTGCGATATTGTATTTAATAAATGGCCAGATGTGAGCTCGCCGATTACCTAGGTGACCCTAAAATTGGAAAAAGTGTGTGTGTGTGTGTGTGTGTGTGTATGTGTGTGTGTATTGTTTCTTGATGTATTTGACTCATTCTCTGTGACTAAACCCACTGGGCAGTGGTCAAAGATGACAATACTGATTAGCTTTGGACACAAAATATTAGGCATAAAATTTAAGCACATACTGGAGAAGCCTGTCTTTTTTCCCAATAGTATCAGTTGGTTCTAGGAAATGAAACATATATATTTGTGGGAGACAATTATTTAGTTTGTCACACCGTCCCAAAATTCATATAGGATTATATTAACAATTTTATCAACTATATGCACATTTCTATTTCTGGTGTTGTTTTTTTCTTTTTGGTTTTTGGTTTTTGTTTTCATTTGTTTGTTTGGGCCACACCCAGCAGTGCTCAAAGGTTACTCCTAGCTCTGCACTCAGAAATTGCTCCTGGCTTGGGGGAACATACGGGATGCTGGGGATCAAACCCGCATCCGTCCTGGGTCAGCCATGTGCAAGGCAAACAAATGCCCTACTGCTGTGTTATCACTCCGGCCCCTCTCTTTCTGGTCTTTCTTCAAATAAAGCCTCTTAAATTACATGTTGACTGCAGTAGTATGAATAAAATTGTTTATATATACATTACAATTATTAATATATGCATTACTGTATACATTCAGTTTTCTTTTGATGTTAAAGTAAATTAAAACAAAACCATTTTTATGGGATCTTAAAGTGTTATAGCCCTAGGCATAATGCCTAATGGAAAAAAAGCCCTGCTTATAGAAAAGCACTTAAGATATCTGCATTTAAGAAGCTGATAATTTTTACAGTATACACTCTTAGAAAATACTTCGAATATATACATACATTTCTTGATTGCAGTTAGTTTTTAAAAAAATATCACAGGATTTTCACTCCAATTAAGTTATTTTTATTCCCTAAACATTGTCATTTTTCTATCAGGTAATCTGTGAAAAGGAAAGGCAAAGTGATTTTGTTCTATATATCATTGATAGAAAAATAATTTGCAAGAACTTTTAAAATGTGATATAAATGGTTTTGTTCTTTGTCATGCATATATTCTGCAGGTAGCAATACACATCCCATTGTGTACATTTTCTTAATTTGCAATGGCTGGGTGTAAGAAAATAAAACTAATAACATTGTATTATATCACACAGCTTCAGTGTGACCAGGTTGGATGTCTCCCAATTTGCACCTTGTTCAAATTAGGTTTCTCAACAATAATGTTGTCCTACTGTCAAATGGTTCATAATTGTCAGCACAATTTATTTATGGTTTGCAGAACGACATTTCTCTGAGCAATATAAGAGGAGTGAGAAATCATACAAATTTTTATTTTCAGAGTGTTTTGAAAGATTATGTTAATCAAAGAAATCACAGTTTGGGTATCTAACAACAAATCAAAGTTTGTTTTTCTCCATTAATGGAAAACTGCTATTGTTATTGTGTACTGCCTTTCAACTAGTAATCCAAAACCATATATTTACTAATATGCAAACTGTTCTACAAATTCAGCTTATTAGTTTTAATAAACTTTACTAATTTAGATGATGAGATAGATGGTATTTTATATTAAATTTTATTACCTCCAGGATAATTTTGGTACACCAATTCGTGTCATTGATGAATATATTAATTTATATGAGGTATATAATAATTATATTTATAAATAATAGATTGATATATTATAAAATAATCTCGTTAAAATTATTCTTGTACTTATTTTTCAATTGAATTACATATTGTATTCTATTAAATACATTTAATACAACATTTTCAGTCTCACATAATTATGAAAACATTAAAAATCAATATAACTAATTGTTAGCTTTACATGTATTATCATACATTGCTTGACTGTCACAAAAATGTGAGACAGGCACATTATTAGTCCATTTTGAAGTTGAGTACATTGAGACATGAATCAGTAAAACAATGTCCCCAAGATCACAGATTAGGTCAGCAGCAAAGTTGAGATTTATACCTAAATAAGATCTGATTGTTTAGCAATCTTATCCATTCAATATCCACTTTATACTGTGTCCTCATAAACTATATTTCCATGTGAAGTAGACAGGCAGAAAGTAGGTAAAGAATTTCCTTGGCAATGAGTTTGGGGAAGCACAGAACCAGGAGTAAGCTCTAAAAGCAACTGGAAAAGAAGTTATTGTTCTGTCAGCTCAATGATGCGAAGCCTAGACCCACTTTGGAAATGATTCCACAAGAACAAAGGCCCTATAAGACTCTAAATTGTTCTATATCTTAGCTATTGTCCTAATAATTGTGATGAACATAGGTGTGCATATAGCATTAATAACAGTATTGTCAATCACATTATCTTCATCAATAAGAAAATACTGTTAAAATATTGTCTATTACAAAGAACACTCTGAATGATGTCAGGCCAAGCATCAAAGAATACTGAACCCCCTTAGAAAAGAAAAATGATTCAGCAGGAACAAAAAGCCATGATAAGACTGAATAGGGATCATTTGAACTTAGAAATCTCTTTATTGACAAATAAAGAGTCCCTAGTAAAGGACTTGACACAGAAAATGGCAGACAATAGTGTAGAAGCCCAAGACTGGAGCAGTTTGGAAAAGATCTATAAAATCTACTTTATACAAGCCAGCATGGTGCTCTTCATTCTAAAGTTTTATCTATACCCTTTTACTTTGAATGTGCAGGTTTTTTCTTTATTTCTGGCATCACCCACATCCCAGTTTGGGTTATGTAATTCTTATTTTACCTAAAAGTGTTTGATCTTTCTTTCTTTCTTTCTTTCTTTCTTTCTTTCTTTCTTTCTTTCTTTCTTTCTTTCTTTCTTTCTTTCTTTCTTTCTTTCTTTCTTTCTTTCTTTCTTTCTTTCTCTCTCTCTCTCTTTCTTCCTTCCTTCCTTCCTTTCATCTTTCTTTCTTTTCTTTCTTTCTTTCTTTCTTTCTTTCTTTCTTTCTTTCTTTCTTTCTTTCTTTCTTTGTTTCTTTCTTTCTTTCTTTCTTTCTTTCTTTCTTTCTTTCTCTCTCTCTCTCTCTCTCTCTCTTTCTTTCTTTCTTTCTTTCTTTCTTTCTTTCTTTCTTTCTTTCTTTCTTTCTTTCTTCTTTCTCATTTTTTATTTTCCTTCCTTCCTTCCTTCCTTCCTTCCTTCCTTCCTTCCTTCCTTCCTTCCTTCCTTCCTTCCTTCCTTCTTTCTGCCTTCTATCTTCTTTCTTTCTTTTACTTCTTTCTTTCCTCTCATATTTCCTAATTTTTTCTTATTAATTATCCTGAAATTATTTTCAATGCTAAAATCCAATCTACAGACATGGTTGAGATGAAAAACTTTAATGTTCACATCATATAAGAGTTTGTTATTATTTTTAAGAGTCTACTTGGGCACTACAGAAGCAAGATTATAGTGGAACACGAATCACAGTGGTACTCTGTTTTATCTACCTCTTCCTCTACTATGGCTCCTCACTCACCCCACCCACCAGAAACACACATTTCAATATTCTGTTGTATGATAAATGTTAATATTCATAAAAAATTTGATGACTATAAAGTAACAACCAAATTCAATTAATAAGTATATATTTATGTGTTATGAATTTGAATATAAAATGGTAGCAGAAAGTTAAGTCAAATCTGTACTGAATAATCCATATCAAGTTTAGTGAACTGAAAAGTGTAATTAAAATGCCAACTTTGAGGCTAGAGATAAACGACAGTGGGTGGGAACTTGTTTTTCAAGCTATTGAACCTGGTTCAACCTCCCAGCATCCTATGTGGTTCCCTAAGAACTGCCAAGAATGATTCCTGAGCACAGAGCCAGTAAGTACTGAGTATGCCAGATGTGGCTTAAAATGACTAACAAACAAAAAGATAAAAAATAAAATATCGACCTTGTGAGTCATAGAGAAAGTACAGGGTAAATTGATTTGCATATACACGATCCTAATTCAGTCCTTAGTACTGCATATGATGCCCTGAGTGCAGCACAGAACCAAGAGTAAGCTTAAAGCACTGACAAAACAAGTTTGACCCAAAAGCTCCCACAAATAAAAATTTTAAAGTCTCCAAACATTACATCCCACTGAGAAAAATACAGTTATACCAGAATATAGTGAAAGACAACAGTGAAATAGACAAGAAAAATACTGTGTATTTCTGCTTTAATGATGAATGTTATCTTTACTACATGACACCTAAAGTAAAATAACTACCAACAACAACAGTGGCAACAAATGCATGAATATTTACAAAATGCCAATGCACTTTGGCTCACACATCATGTTGTTCAATTTTCAAATCAGTTTGGTCCCATAGAATCTAGAAACTGAAGTGCATTTTATTAGTCCCTGAGCATATTTTATGTGTAGTTCAGTTTTCCCTATCCTAAGGCTGGATGATGAACACCATTACTGTCTAATCCTGCCAGGAATAAGCAGCATGACCTTAGTCCATTATATTGTTTTACAGTAACAATATTTTTAATTTATTTTCTTTCCAAACTGTACTAATTAGGTATAGCTGGCTTTTTTGTTTTTGTTTTGTTTTGTTTTGTTTTCTTTTTTTGCGAGGATAGAAATACTCTGTTTTCCAGTGTATTTCAAGATGTATACCCTTCACTTCCTTTGGTTAACCCCTGATGTTTGTTGTTGTTGTTGTTGTTGTGTTGTTTGGGAGCCATATTCAGTGATTTTTAGGACTTAATCCTGACTCTATTTATAGGGATCGCATTGGGAGGTGCTGGGGCACTACATGTTGTTTCAGGAATTGATCCATGGTGGCTTGAATGCAAGTAAGAGCCCTAATCCCTATACTATTATCTGTCAGTCCTTAATCTCTCTCTCTCTTTCTCTCTCTCTCATTTTTTTTGGGCCACACCGAGTGGTGCTTAGGGCTTATTCCTGGCTCTGTGCTCAGAAATCGCTCCTGACAGGTTCAGGGGACCATATGGGATGCCAGGGATTGAACCCAGGTCCATCCAGGTAAAAACAAACAAACACACACACACACTAAAACTGGCATCGGAGTGGTAGCACAGTACAGCGGTAGTGTTTGCCTTGAACACAGCTGACCCAGGACTGACTGAGGTTGATCCTCAGCATCCCATATGGTCCCCCAGTCTGCCAGGAGCGATTTCTGAGCACAGAGCCAGAAGTGACCCCTGAGCACCACCAGATGTAGCCCAAAAGAACAAAACAAACAAAAAAAAACCACAACAAAAAACCAAACTGGTCCATCCTGGGTCTGCTACATGTAAAGCAAATGTCCTACCTACCACTGTGCTATCACAGAGAATGTTTTCACAAAAACAATCCACAACTTTTCATCTACTACCTAATTTATGGACAAAGATCACAAGATGAACCTTATAAGCTGTTGTTGAGAAAGGACTAGTCTGTTTCATCATTGCAGTTTCCCCTTACTTCCGGAGTTTACATCTGTTCTTTTTCCTGATGCAATTCTATAAGGAAAACATCCTTTATAGTTCAGTGTCTAACTTAAGCAACCTAAAAAGAGAGCATCTGGACCGGAAAGGTAGCATGGAGGTAGGGCATTTGCCTTTCATGAGAAGGATGGTGGTTCGAATCCCGGCATCCCATATGATCCCCTGAGTCTGCCAGGAGTGATTTCAGAGGGTAGAGTCAGGAGTAACCCCTGAGCACTGCTGGGTGTAACCCCAAAACCAAAATAAATAAATAAATAAATAAATAAATAAATAGATAGATAGATAGATAAATAAATAAGAGAGCATCTCTACCAAAATTATTGTTTGATTCAGAAATGTTTCCATAAGCTCTATTTAACCGTGCATCTATGCAGATCAAAGGTATCAGTCCAGAAAGCTTCTTTCTGAGTCTTCATTGTATTGGTCTTGTGTCTAACTTACTAGTTTTATCCACATACTGCCATGGGCTGCAATCCTTAAGATGTCAAAAACGTAAGATTTTCTTTCTATTGTGTGACTTTAGTCAAGAAGCAGAGGAACTGAAAGTCACATAATCAGAGGTTAAGAATAACATAATTTATTCAAATTAAGAACACTGCAAGTCACTGAATTTCAATTTGCAAATGCTTTTTTCAAACTCTTGGACTTCTAGTGTCTTGCACTTCCTTCTATCCTTCCAGGGAGAAGAGACTCCTCCTTTTATACTTCCATTTCTTTTTTCTTTAAAATGCTTTCCATATATTACCCCCTATAGTTATCATAATCTATAATAAATATTTCTTCTCTTCCAAAGACAAAGCAACTTTTCCGAAGTCTCCTGGATCTAAAGCTATTCATCACTAGGCTTTGGCTATGGGAAAGAAAAAGGTGTTCCTGGACATAAGTACTTCCTTGTGCTCTTTTATCATTAATAAAAAAATTTTACTTTTCCTGCCTTCTGTTAAATTAGCTTGCCTTGAAGATACTTTACCTTCAGCTAACCTCGCTCCATTATAATAGTTTATGTATTTTTATCTTAGTTTGCCACTATTGGGTTTTTAGAAGTCTAATTAGCTTAATGCTACTTTTTCTAGGATGGGAATCAGATAGATCTGAAAGCTAGGATGAAACAAACTCAATTTCATAAAACTAGGTTAAACTCCATTGCTTCCTGCTACTGCCTCTCTTGATAGCTGAAGTATATAATGTTATTGTCTTCATTTCCATATCCTTACATTCTCTTGTAGTACCACCAGGCTTTTGCTCTGTCGTTGCAAGTAAAATTTTATCAGCAGTACTTTCAATGTTTTCTGTGTGAAAACTTCAATGTTCACATTTATGTTGTTGGTTTGCTTGTTTTAAAGCCACACCTAGTGAAACTCAGGGGTTACTCCTCTCTTTGCACTCAAAAAATAGTCCTGGAAGTGCTCGGGGCATCACGTGGAATGCCAGGCATTGAATTCAGGTCAATCTCATGCAGGACAAACACCCTACCCTAACTTTCTGGCTCCATACATTAATTTTATACCATTTTATACCATTATAATTATAGGTCATATTTATATATTTTATATATTTTAACATTTTCATAATTAAGCTACTTTACATTAGAAGTAAAATTTAAAGTGTTATTGCACAGTGGAGAAAAGTTATCTATTTTTCTTTTATACTTTAAAATTGCTATTGAAGTAACATAACATTAAATAAGTTTCCTTTATACAGTATTATATCTCAACATATACAGATATTATATTAAGCTAACCACCAAAAGTCCAATTTACATCAACTGCTACACAATTGATTGCCTTTACTGATTTCATACACTCTTGATTTAATTTCTCACTGGTCTCCCTAAATCTATCTTCTGTATCTTAAAACTTTTGTTGTTGTTCATTTACTCTGTTATTTATATTCTTCATAGTGAAATCATACTCGTAATTTTATATATTTTGGCTTTGTTGCACTTATTTCACTTTCTAATCTCCTAATGTCAATATGATTTGTTTTAAATGTTATATTTCAAACTTTTTATAATTGAAAAGTATTCTATTGTATGTGCCTGTAGTACATCTTTTTTATCTGTTGGTGAAAATCCAAGTAGTTTTTAATTGGTTATTGTGTACAACAATATTACAAAGGGGAATATTTGAATAACATGCTATTGTCATGAACATTTTAAAGTATCTTCATACTATTTTCCATTGTGGCTATACCTGTTTACATTCCCGCCAACAATATAAAATTTTATCCTTACTCCATATTCTCACTAATACTTGTTTCTTGCCTTTTTGTTGTAGGCCATTATAATAGGTGTGAGGTCCATCTCACTGTGGTTTTGATTTAAATTTTCTTTTTTTTTTATTTTAATTATGAGAACAAGGATGCAAAGAAAGAGGACAAGGTAAAGTTACAGTGGAAGGACAATCACCCATAACATAATTCTCAGATGTCCCCTTGCTTTGAAATTTCAGCCAAAGAACATTAAGATAAATAAGACAGAATCCATGTACAATTACTTTGTCCCTCAAGTTCCCAGATTGTAACACATTATAATATTTCTTAACAGCAGACATGGCAATCTAAAGCCATAAAACTTATGTAACTCCTTAAACATTACAGGCATAGTATTTTTTTACATTTCCATATACATGCATATTAGCTTAAGTTAACCTCAAATTTTAAGTTTTTTTTTTTAAGGATTAGAGTCAAAGGAGCACAGTAAAAATGGTGTTAGAGTGGCAATTGTTGTTTGCATAGGCCCATCAAAATATGAGGGACATGGAAAGAAATAACCTTGGCCTAAATACAAAGAAACCCGACCCCTGAAGTTTCCTGGCACAAGACCAACTCTCTAAGCTCCAGGCAAGCTAGATCGTCCATTCCAAGACATTGTCTGTAGTGCTAACACACTTTTATTTTTCACTCAGTCTCTGTTGTTGGTATCATGTTTCTGTATTAAAGATCCTGGAATCTGCATATCCTACATTGAAGTCAGGATGTGGAGCGTCCTCTCGTTTCACCTCACAATCAAAGGGCAATGCAGGGAGCCCTGTCCTGTAAGCAGGTCGCTGTGGTTGTTAAGTCTTAAGTGTTAAGGGAAGTCTCTTTTGAGCAGGTCGATGTCTGAGCAGTGTAGGGTCTTCCGTGGTAGAGGATTACTTCCAGGTGATGTTATAGACAAACCTGGATGTTTTGTGGATGGCTTCCCTGGTTCAGGGGTGAATGGAAAATGCCCTTTCTTCTGAGGTCTGTGCCAGGTCAATGTTCAGGGTGTAAGTTCCCCTTGCACTACAAGATTTGTGTGTTCCAATCTCTATTAGATAGGATCTTATTTGTATGTATAGTATTTTCCCATTTTAATGTGCCTATGCAAAAAAGGAGCAATGCCACTTGGTGTTATTGGCGCATATGGGGGCCATAGGAACAATTCCAACAATTCCCATGATATGGTTCAAGCATAAGCATTAAACTGGGGGACTCTTTCACCAAAATTCCTTGTTAAACAGCTCAAAAAGAGAAGATAAAAAGTGGTTAGAATCGTCATTGTATAAGATAACATTTAGTAAGAATTATAGTTGTCAGAGAAAAAACACAAAATATTCTAAAGAAATATGTGTCCATTTTATGTGTCTTGAAGCAGTTTGGGGTTGTTACACACAATGCATGGCTTTGGTCTGAGATTAGGATTGTTCACAACTGAAGTTAAAAAGAGTAATGTAAGTTAGTGACGTTTGGAGGGGTTAGAGAGTTAAGGAGTAAAAAAGAGATTGTAGGGGTGTGTGAAAGGGCAGAATAAAAAATGAACATTCTAGATTTGCAAAACATACTCTCAATAAATAAAGTACACGCGGAGCCATGAGCCCCCAAGCGGTTCTGCAGTTTTTGGATGCATAGGGAGGAATTTCTCACCCCCTCCCCCCCAGGGCCCGATTAACCAGGCGTGGCCCTGAAGACCTGCCTGGTATGGGGGTGATCTTGTTCCCCTGGACTAAGTGGTCAGCCCAGGGGGCCTATGGCTAGCTGTCCCCTTTTTATAAATATTCTTCACACACACAAGCACACAGAGGGTATTTATTTGAGAAGCTAAAGAAAAGGCAATATGTGACCTCACAGGTCACAATGCACAACACAGTCAATATCAGGGAAATATTATAATGCAAATGTGCTTTATTGAGAAAACTTCCACAGTTTTGTGCACTCATAATACATACAGTCAAAAGTGTGTGTGATAATTCACTTTTCTGTGTCAAAAATTTGCAGAAATAAGCATAAAATTAACTAGAACTTCAAAGACTTCACACATTGTATACCTTTAGTATAAGAAATATTATGAAATTGAATACATAAAATGAGCTTCAAAATGCTGGTGAAACAACGAATGAAAAGATAATACATCACACCAAAGAGTATATTGCAACATGGGCACTAGAAATAGTACAGAAGTTATGGAGGGTGTTTGCCTTGTATGTGGCCTATCTGGTTTTTATCCCTGACACAACATATAGTCTCCCAGAAATGACCCTTTAGTGCAGAGCCATGAATAAAGCTGAGTGTGGCTTAAAATGAAAAACAAGTATGTCACAGGAAGAAAGTCTGACAATTCACAGAGGTTGTACTTAAGAGCTGGCTAATGTAACATGATCATTAGCTATATTTTGAATTTTGGCATGGAGAAGAATGTTGTTTTTGTTTTTTTCCTTTAAGGGCATGTTTCTCTTCAGAAAAACACTTTCATTTATCTAAGTGGTGAAGCTCTTTTTTGAATGTCTTTTATGTAACTTTAATATATGCAGATAGGACTATCCCCTATTAAATGTCGCATCTTCTCTGCTATGTTTGTTCCCATTCCATATGCGTTTATATACAGAGCACATATTTGGTGAGAACAATATTGCTGATCAAATAACAACACCATTGTGTTTGTGTGTTCTAATCCTATCATGCACATAATTATTTTCAAGCCAGTCAATAATTTCATTGGCTTCTTCAGGCAGATGCAGCTTTTATTCATTAAAAGCTCCTGGAATTTCCTCAGTTGGAAGGAATGTTAATGCAAATAAATGAAGCATTTGTAAAGTTTTCATTGTTGCCATATTGTGTGGCCAATCCATTCATCTGAATTTTCCGCCAAATGCAGGGGGCATTTCCTAGGAAAAAAACAAACATTAGTGGTAGCGACTTAAAATTCACTTTTAAAAGCCTGAAATATACCTAATTCCAAATATACATTTATAGTTTGGGGATAAAATTAAAATTCATTTTCACCTGAATATTCTTACAAATCTTGAAATACAAATTTAATTAATGCATTATTTTTCCAACTCACTAATAAACAAATGAATAGTTTCTCAATTTTCATGTTGAAAAAGTCCCAAATTGTATATATTTGATAAGAATAAAAAAGAAGTCTTGAATGTGTCAATAAATATCCAGAATGGAACATATACTGGTTTTTCTATTTAGATTTAGTGGTGAGTTTAGAAGTCAACTTCATCTGTCAAATTTCTAACAAGAATAGTTCACCATTTAATGTACTTTGTAATGCAAGAGCAACCTCTATTTTAAGTGTCTTTCTCAAAGGTTGCTGAGCTCATCAAAGTCTTTTTATTCTCTGACAAAAGGGGTTTCATGAAGACACATAAACCAAACCTGCTTTAGGACTCTTAGGTTTCTGACCTTGGAGATTTAAGTGAGTTTTTAAAGCAATTCATTTTATTTTACTTAAATATCTTACAAAATGTCAACACTGAGATCACAATGCTCTAAATTAGGGGAAGTTGTCATGTGACTCCTTCTTATAGCTCGGAAGTTCTTAAAATATAATGTTGTGTAAATAAATTTACCCCTGACTTCAGAAACAAAGAGCAGAGAAAGCAATTAGAACTGCTATTCAAGCTTTCTAAGAAGAATGCAGAGCATTCTATTTGAAAACAATTTATTTATAAGCCCTATTTTCATTTATACATCATTTGTAAAGCTTTGTCAAACCTCCCACATATGCCCTCCTTTTTTTTTGTATCTCACTGTATGATATTGCCCCATAGGTGAGGATGTTTCCCCAATGGAGAATTATTCTTACATGTGCAGCGTGAGAGATACTGGAAAAAGGAAGTTGAATAACCAGTGTTTAATATTCATATTTAATGATATTTAATAAGTATTTAACATTTAATAATAATTAAACCAGTGTTTCATATTTTCCTCCCTTGCCCTCTTCTTTTCTTCCTTTTCTATCTTCTTTACTGCTTCCTTTTGTGACCTTATTACTGTTTCAGTTTAATTGAAGCTTTTAAGAGGAGCCTCAGCTGCATGTTATGGAAAAGGGAAGTAAGATAAATGAGTCCATAAGCCAAAATTCTCATATCTTAGAGCAACAAGAAGCTTAAAATGCTGAGTTCTTTGAGCTGTAGAACATCTTTAGGGTGGACAATATTTAAAGATATAACCAAGACTTACCTAGTGAGTGGTCTAATAAAAAATAATCAAAATGAGAATTGAATACAGTGTTAAAGTGTTATTTCTGCCCAATATTTCTGAAATATTTATGATTCAAGTCTTTAAAAACTTACTTATAGGAAGTTTTCTGGCCAGAGAAAATAAATAAAAACAACTTACTTATAAGTTTAATTATATTTATATCTACATAGTTCTTATAGTAAAGAAAATATAGATATATCAAACTAAGGCTCAGGGGAACATAGCATTGATTAAACCATGAATTGCTATTAATAATACCTTTGCTAACTGGGAATAGAGATGATATTTGTAATAAAAGTAACTAAATTAAAATAAACCCTAACTCTATGAGCCAAACTTACAAATCTTAAATTATTCGGTAATAATAAACATCAGTGTATATCAATGGAATAGTTGCAAATGTGAAATGTCATCTAGTTTCAATAAAAAGAAGAGTTGCCAATGGTTCAAAGATGTAAAGTTTCTATTTTAAAGATGTTAAAATTCATTACTATATTAGTTTCCTGGTTTTAAAACTTTTGGACACTGGGTATGGGCCCAGAGGTATTTTGAAAATCAAAATCGACAGTACATATTTAACTATCATAACCACTCAGCAATTATATTTAGCTGATATATTCTCACCCAATAACTCCACAAGCTAGGAACTTCTGTGCATATTGAGATTCCTATGGAAGTTATAGCATTAATGAAATTTAGTATTAAATTTCCCTAGGCTCAACCTAGACATTAAGAATATAAATGTAAATTAACAGTGAAGAACTAGCAGCCTTGAATACTAACACACAAATCACATTCATTTTCATTTAAATTTTACACAGACATCAGGGAAACAATTTCACCTCCATTCTCCAAAGAAATTATATTAATAATTTGACGATCTTCCTGTGAAAGAACTATGTGCAGTCTTTATGCTATTTAGAAAATAAGAGTATTGAAAACTTTGTGCTATTATGTTTGCTTGACTTTTGGGAAAATTTTAGAGACATTAGTAGGTAATTCCTGAGTTTAAGGAGAATCTAATGTTTACACTCTGAGTTGAAATTACTAACCAAGACCAGAGAGATAATACAGTGGTTAGGGAACTTGCCACACACATGGCTGATCTGATTTGTTCACCCACACCACACATGGTCCCCTTACACTGTGGCGATTCCTGAGTGCAGAACCAAGAGTAAGCCCTGAGCACCACCAGTATGCCACCCTACAAAAATAAAATAAAATACTTTTAAAATGTTATAATAATATCAAGAATACAGAAGGAATTATACATTTAATTAAAACAACTGCAAAGTGGCATAAAAGAGTGTGTGTTCTCTACATCTTTCTAGAGGATTATGCCAACACCAAAGGGGACTATGTGTGTGTTATGTGACTTCATCCACCCTTCTCTTTTCACCACTTTTTTTTTAAATAAAAGAGGGATTTGACAAACAAAAGGAAAACAAGAAAGAGTACTAAATTCCTAGTGATTTAGAATGTGCTATGCTGGGTATTTTCTAAAAGTCATTTGTAGATGGAAGTTTGGGTGTTCACAGCAGACCAGTAGAAACCAGTATCAATCTCTGTTGAGATTTAACTTTGCTGAGCAAATAGTAAAAATTATCCAAGAAGTAGTTCTATAGAATGTGCTATGCTGGGTATTTTCTAAAAGTCATTTGTAGATGGATGTTTGGGTGTTCACAGCAGACCAGTAGAAACCAGTATCAATCTCTGTTGAGATTTAACTTTGCTGAGCAAATAGTAAAAAATATCCAAGAAGTAGTTCTATTCTAAGGCTGGTTATTTTTGGGGGGAGGAGGGTTCACATTAGAGGTGGCCAGAGTTTAATCTTGAGTCTATGCTCAGGGATCATACAAGGCAATGCTAGGGGAACCATATAAATGTCAGGGATGCAACTGTGGTTGGTTCTCTGCGTGCAAGGCAATCACCTAACATTCTTTCTATACTATTTCTTTGATCGTCACTCTAAGGTTTTGGTTTAATTTGGTTTTGATTTTTGGGTCATACCCAGTGGCAATCAGGGGTCACTCCTAGATCTGTGCTCAGAAATAGCTCTTTGCAGGCTTGAGGAACCATATGAGATGCTGGAGATTGAACCCAAGTCAGCTGTGATAAGACAAATGCTCTACCTGCTGTGCTATCACTCTGACCCATTCTAAGGATGTTTTGTTTTGTTTAAGTTTTGGGGCCAGTCCTGTGACACTCAGGGGTTACTCCTGGCTATGCGCTCAGAAATCACTCCTAGTAGGTTTGAGGGACCATATGGGGTGCTGGGGAATGGAACCACAGTCCATCCTAGGCTAGCACGGGCAAAGCAAACGCGTTACTGCTTGTGTCACCGATCCGGCCCTATTCTAAGGATTTTTAATTTGAAGCATATTTAATTGGTTGAGTAGATTTAGTCAGTGTTGAGAGAGGAAACAAAGAAAGAGGGGTTAGGGAAGGAAACAAATGAGGAGGAAGGAATAGGAAAATCAAAACCTCTGGTTAGGGGGCCAATGAGAGAGACAAGGGTAAGGCATTTGCTTAAACTATAGAATTAAACCACAAGTTCTAAAGCTCGGACACTGAAGAGACGCAGGACTCTAAGCAAACACCGATCTAGGAATTAATACACACAAACACACACACATACACACAGGGAAACACACAAACACACACGCGTATAGGGAGAACCAATTCAGGGAAACAGATTCAGGAATTCCCATGTGCAAACATTCAGCCCCTGAGAAGCAGCAAGCTCTCTGGGAAGTCTGAGAGCATTTTCCTGAAAATCAGAGTATTTATTAGGAAGGAAGAGATCACATCCAGAGGTGAGTTTAGGTGGTCTAAACATGAATCCAAGGTGCTACATCCAAAGATGTTCCCTACCAATGAGAAACAAGGCATATACTGAGTGGGATGGGATCTGATTAATCCCACAGACCTGGCTTTGATCCATGGTATCAGATTGATATAGTCCCTCAAGCACTGTCAGGAGTGATTACTGAGTGCAGAGCCAGAAGTAATTGCTGAGTATTTCTGGGTCTGGCTAAAACAAACAAATTAACAAACAAAAACAAACTAATAAAAAGACAAAAACAAACAAAACAAAACTAACAAGCAAGCCTCCCAAAAATTAAAAATAAAAACAATGGATTAAGCCAGAGCTATAGAACAAGGGGGAAATGTTTTAAAGGACTTTCCTTGCTCGCAGTCAATATGGATCTCATCCCTCAACAACCCATAGGGTCTTTCAAGCCTACCAGGAATGACTCTTTAGCACAGAGTCAAGTGTAAACCCTGAGCATGGCTAAGTATGGCCAAAAACAAACAAACAACAACAACAAAAAAAAACAAATTAAATTACAAGAAAGAAAAACCGCCTCTAGTTGGTTAGTTCCTCATACTGATTTAATTGGTTTTCACCAGCTGGTCAGACAGCAGTAATAACTACGAGGCAATCATCTCAGGGCTCTATATGGGAGATGTGGCAATGAGGAATTCCAGTTTGTTCACCACGTATATACATTAAGCAACCAGTCATCTGAGTGTCCTGATTGTTACATAATGAATAAGATAGTGGAAACAGATAAGGGACAGGGATATGGAACTTATAGAAACTCAGGTCACTGAATAGAGAAGAAGATAAGGCGAAGACTGAAGTATGAAAAAGAAAATAAAAGTCAGTAGCTGAGGTTGCTGGGATTTTTGTTTGTTTGTTTTGTTGTTGTTGTGTTTCAGCAACACCCAGTAATGCTCAGGGACTACTTCGGGCTCTGCGCTCAGAAATCACTCCTGGTTTGGGAGACCATATGGGACACTAGGGGATGAAACCGTAGTCTGTCGTAGGCTAGCACGAGTAAGGCAGATGCCTTATGGCCTGCGCCACCGCTCCATCCCCTGTTTGGGAATTTTTTGTTTGCTTGGTTTTTTTTTGTTTTTTTGTTTTTTTTTTTGTTTGTTTTGAGCCACATCCCGTGACACTCAGGGATTATTCCTGGCTATGCACTCATAAATCTCTCCTGGCTTGGGGAACCATATGGGATGCCGGGGGATCCGTCCTTGTGCGTGCAAGGCAATCGCCCTACTGCTGCGCCATCGCTCCAGCACCGGATTTATCTAACACAGAGATTGTTTGAAGTGCGGCTCTGAAGACTCCGCCAGCAGAACTGCACCTTTTTGAGCTTCCAAATGAAGAGCTGTAACCCTGAAGACATCTTGAGTTAGTGGGTTGTGCTTGCAAAGGACCCAAAGTCAGTTCCAATGGAATATTAATACTTGGGACCTTCATTCAAGTTCTTATTCAAGACCTCATCCTATAACTTGCCCTTCTTCATATGTTTTAAAATAACACTCACCTGATTTCTTTAGAGATTCAATACATGACCTCCCTTCTCTGACGGAGGGCAATATTGGGTGCTACAGATAGATAAGTTTCCTCCAGAAAACATATTCCTAACATTTATTTATAACAATAATCGAAGTTTATTATCAAATTTGCACTGATTCTTGATAGATAACTAAGGTACTTATTTTTAAAGGTAGAGGGTACTCTAGAGAGATCATACCAGGCAAGTTAAGGCACCTGTCTTGCTGCTGAATTTTCTGATGTGTGGTATTCCATAATGGTCAGCAAGCACTGCTAAGAATTATGTCCAAGCATAGAACCAGGAGTAAATCCTGTGCAGCGATGGGTGAGATACAAAAGCAAAAAAAAATGAACAAAAAGTACAAAAACAGTATTTTACCAAATAAGGACAAAAACAAAGAGTGAAAAAGGAAAGGAAATCACTTCTTCCTGGAGTTATATCAATAGCGCAAAGATTTAAACTGTTATTAGTTCAAAGGAATTCAGTCAAATCAGTGGATTAGAAATGTGATCTAGAAAAACCAAATGTATAGGAGTA
The DNA here is from genome assembly GCF_024139225.1 of Suncus etruscus. NCBI lineage: Eukaryota > Metazoa > Chordata > Mammalia > Eulipotyphla > Soricidae > Suncus > Suncus etruscus. Next base: position 110,315,860 of record NC_064868.1, read on the forward strand.
TATTAATTTGATTTAAGATAATTTTGGGGTAAGGTAACTGAAAAAGTGATGTTATAAATAAAAAATTAGGGGTCAACTGGGTAATCATATGAATATAGATAGATTATACATTTTATAAAAATCATTATAAAAGAAATATTAATTATGATTTTAAATATATTAAAATTTAAAAATGTATTTTAAAAGTAAGTTGTGAATGCTGCTGTCTTCCTAAAGTAACCCTAAACTTGGGTCTACACCCTTACTGAGAATAAATACAGCAGCATATGCAACAAAATGAAAAAACCTAGAATACAGCAGAATTTCAACAAATCTACAGGAATAAGGAAATTAATCAAATATTAGTAGTTCACAAAATATAATTTATAAACCAATAAATATATTAAAGAAATTATAAGCAATAAGCAGATGTGTATTAACATATCAATTAAATATTTTATCAATAAAATATAAAATGATGTAGAGTACTGATGAGCATATGGAAAATGGGTCTAAAGAAAGGTCTCTGAAGAGATATTTGGCATTATATGGTTAGTCCATAAAATTCATTCTGAGAATATACTCAAATTCTTGAGAAAATTCATGTGAAACTCTATAATAATTTATAATCATTTTTAAAAAGGAACAAATTCAAATAACTTTATTGGAAAATATATATGATTCCAGACTGGAGTAATTTGGTAGGGCTTTTGCCTTGCACAAGGCTGACTTAAGATCCACAGTATCCCACATGGTTCCTCAAACCTGCCAGTTGTAAGTTCTAAATGCAGAGCCAGGAGCAACTCCTGACCGTTGCCGGATATTGCCCCCAAATAACTATATATATATATGCATATGTGTATATGTATGTATATATACATATGTGTATATATATCCCTTATATACATATATGTATATGTGTAAATACATATACATCCCCTGTATATATATTTCTCTAGAAATAGCTATATATACACCCCCTGTATATATAGTTATTTGGGGGCCATATCCAGCAGCTCTCAGGTGCTCCTGGCTACTCAAAGTGCTGGAGTAAAGTGCCTTTATGTGGGAGATTTTGGTTTTATCCCTTTTACATCATGCTCCAAGTGTCTCTGGGAGAGATCCCAAAGCATCACATCATGTGTAGCCTCTGATCATGGCTTAGTGTGAACCAAAACCGCCCAGAGTGAAAAATATCAGTTGTAAATTATCTGAGTGTCTATCAATAGAAAATAATTATAATAAATTCAGAAAATAAAATAAAATATAGCTATTTTTAAAACAGTTTTTATAAAACTGTTACATTTAAGTATAAAAAGCAAATTTTAGAAGTTTGCATGATATTGACCAATTCATTTATGTGAAATACATATGAACATATTGATATTCATAAATATATAAAACTGAAAACAAACTAAACATAGTCATGACAAACCCCTTTCAAAATGATGGTAAAACCACTAAGGAGAGCTATATTAAAATTATTATTGGGGTGAAAACAATAACAATGATAAAAGTATTCTGAGTTATTAAGAATATAGACTCTAGGGCCCGGAGAGATAGCACAGTGGCGTTTGCCTTGCAAGCAGCCGATCCAGAACCAAAGGTGGTTGGTTCAAATCCCGGTGTCCCATATGGTCCCCCATGCCTGCCAGGAGCTATTTCTGAGCATGGAGCCAGGAGTAACCCCTGAGCACTGCCAGGTGTGGCCCAAACAAACAAACCAAAAAAACCCCAATATATATATATATATATATATATATATATATATATATATATATATATATATATATATATACTTTAGAGTCCATAGTTATAGTACAGAGTGTAGAACACGTATGCATTAATCTACTTGGACTTGATCCCTCACATGCTATATGATCCCCAGAGCCCACTAGGAGTGAATCCTGAGCAGAGAACAAGAAATAAGCCCAGAGTGCCACTGAATGTGGCCCCAAATCCACCAGATGAAAAAATCAATTTAGGCTGAGTCACATAACTGAGTGATTTTGCTACTTACTGGCTATGAGACCTTGGTAAATTGCTCTATTTATGTGTCTCAGTTGCTATTTAGGTTTTGATAATGGTATTATTGCTTATCTCAAAGATTTGTTTGGATTAAATTAGGCCAGGCAACTAAAGGCCTTAAAATGAAACATTGGAATATAATATAAATATATAGTTTGTGAAATTACTATTTCTATAGTCCCTCATTTTTTCCAACAATAATTCATTTATAGAGGCTAGAGAGATAGTATAGGGTAAAGGCCTTACAGACAGCTGACCCTGTTTTAATTCCCAAGTGCCACATGATCTCCAAAATATTGCCAGGTTTAGTCCTGGGTGTACCAACACTAGGGGTGAACAGAAGAATCCCCAACATTGGAGGACTTGAGAAGCACTGAATAAACCTGTGCTCCTGCAGAGAACCATCTGCCTTGTTGGCTGAGAAACATCAAGAGGGGGCCCTGGATCTCAAGATACTGCTCAATTTTTAGTGTTTTATTTTGGGGTTTGTGTGTGTACATGCGTGCCACACGTGCCTATGCTCAGGGCTTATTCCTGGCTCTGCCCTCATAGATTATATGGGGTGCCAAGTATTGAACCCAGATAGGCAGCATGCAAGGTAAGCACCTTACCTGCTGTACTATAGCTCCAGTCTCAGAACACTGCTTTTAAGGGCCTCCACCTTCCCAAAAAATAAAAATGAAGCATTTATGGATATCTTCTGTATGAAAAAAAAGAGAGAAACTAAAATGGGAATGGGATTAAAAATGCTTCTACATAAAAGGAAAAATAAATCTGCAGAGGAATTTTAATAATATCACTACCATTAGAACATATAATTTGTTAGTCATGCCTTACATTTTCCTATGGTACAAAAGAAAATATGACCACAATTATATGTAGCTCCTCATATCAAGATATGAAAAGTTTCTCTGGCTCTATGATCAGTGAAAGCAGAAGAAATAATATAGTATATTGCTGGAACCTAGGCTTTTTGGGTCTTGTGACTTCTACTTTCTTCATATGGGAATTCTTTCTTAGCACGTTGAAAAGAAATAACAACCGAGGCAATTGTCAGCACCTATTGCCAGATGCGTGAGTGAAGCAGAATTGTACCTTTCAGCCCAGGAGAAAGAAGAACAACCAACTCCAAATGAAGTTATTCCTGCTGGACCCAAGCAAGACATAATACCTAACCTAATTGCAGTTTCAGACTCTTGCCAAAACTGAACTCTATGCCAATCAATCTTGGCTTTCCAGGTTAGCACAAGTGAGGAATTTTGGAATGCTAAGACTCCAACTCCATCCTCTGCCTTGCCAAAGGGAAGGTAGTTTAGCCTGAAATGACCTGCCTTTTCTTGGCTAATAACCTCTTCTCACAGTCTTCCTATCTATGCCTTCTTTGTTGTGCAACCTCTTGCTGAACCTTTCTGCTGCTAGAAGGGATGCTAAAGAATTCATGAATTGTTTTATACAGCAAATTAAATTTATCCTCTGAATTTATTCAGATGAAACTTTTTTTTATCCCAGTCAACCATTCAGTTGAATGCAGACTCACAAATGGATCAAGGAAAACTCAGCAGAACAAGCCCCATAGTTAACTCACTGAAGCATGAGAAAGGATAAATTACTGGTTTTTTTTAAACCACTAAGTTTTAGGGTCATTTCTGATGCAACATAAGTTAAGTGACACAGAGGATATGAGAGCTGAGTGACAGTAAATCTGGAGAGAGAGGCATTTAGGTTGTTCTAACCATGCAGAGTCTCAAAGCACTTAGAATCCTAACACCGAGTGACCTGCCAACTGGATTCAGCTACTTGAGTCAAACAAAACAAAACAAAACAACAGAACAGACAGGGCTAGGGAGACAGCTTAAGGGTCTGGAACACATGCTTTGCATATGGAAGTCTTCATTTTGATACTTGGCACCATTTGGTTGCCTAAGAACAGTCAGGAATGGAGCCCCCAAAACAAACAAACAAACAAAAAACTCAGATAAGGCCAGGAGGGAAAAAATTTTTACCTAATCCCACAGAATTTAGAAAAGGCAAAATGTTTTAAGTTATAAAATGAATGAATGACTTTCGATTCAATATATAATTGTCAGTTTATTCAAGAAGCTTAATTTACTAGATACATAGAAAGGATATCTTTTAAACATAATATTAATACCACTTAGATATTCCCTATCATAACCTAATGATTGTAATAAACCCAGGCACCAATTAAAATGAACATTTCCTTTATGGTTTAGGAGATATGATAATTCTAATTAGACATGATCAAATAGAAATATTGTATATTTCCTTTAAGTCAATTTCTCATTTTAATCTTACATGTTGAAATAAAGTTGCTAATTTGAAAACTCCCACCCCTGACAGTATATATAGAGGAACTACTTCATACAAACATAGTATATAGATAGACATGCCATTTAAAAATAAAAGTACATTTAGGAAACATTTATATAAACACATAACTATAAAAAGAGAATGGAGTAAGAGTTCAAAGAAGGAGGAAAGTTTTAGCAATTCAGAGGAGAAAGAACATTTAGGATTTAATTTTAGGGAGGATTTGAAAAAGGTAATAATGAATTATTACTTGCTATTAATATAGAGAGCTAGAAATTGGGGGAGAAATGGGCATCCTGGGCAGATCCAGGACTGTTTTATTAGTTTTTTAAATTTTTATGTAGTTACCATGAAATTAAAAACTGATCCATTATTAAGTTTCAGGTATACAATACTTTAACACAAAAAAAAATCCCTTCACCAGTGCCCCCCACTGTCTTCAACAGTGCCCCAAACCCTCCTATTTGATTCCTGGCTACTTCTTTCTATGAGGGGTGCTTTTTTCATAAATTTATGCACTGTGGTTTACTGTACTGTTGCGGTTAGGGCTTTATACATAGAACTTTTCTATCCCCTCCTCCTGATTGAAGCCTTACCTCAACCAGCCCCTCAAATGGCATGGTTCCTTCTGAAGATCAGTTTTCATGTTGTTTCCATGGTTCTGGGCTAGTATCTATTCCTATTCCACTATTATGTTTCTTTATATCCTGCACATGAAGAGATCATTCTGTGTCAGTCCCTCTTCCTCTGTGTAACTTCATTCAGTATGATATTCTCCAGACCACATCCATTTAACAGTAAATTGCCTGGCTTTGTCTTTTCTTATGACTGAGTAGTATTCTAGTATGTATGTGCCATAGTTTCTGTATCTAGTTACCTATTCTTGAACACTTGAGTTGTTCGTAGATTTTGGCTATTGTGGATAGTGCTACAAGGAACATTGGGTTGCAGTGTATTTTCTTCATTTTATTTTTGGAACCCTTGAGTATTTTCCAAGAGTAGTGTGTCAAATGGAATCTCAATACCTAGATATTTAGGAATGTCCACATAGTTTTAGTATTATTTTTATTTGTTTCCTTTGATTTGAGGATGCATCCAGCAATGTTAAGGGCCTTACTTTTCTGGCTCTATTCTCATGGATCACTCCTAGCAGCGCATATGGCATATCAAGGGTTGAAATGGGTTGGCCACATGCAAGCTAAGTACCATACACTCTGTACTATGTATCCAGTTCAAGTACATTAAGCTATAGAATCTCTAAGTTTTATCTTCATTATTTGATCAGTAAGGCCAAAGGTCCCACAGTAACCAAGCATCTATCTGATAGCATGCTGGATAAACTGTACTTCACACAATTTATCTAAAGAGAATTGCAATAGACTACAATCTAGAACTTGAATCAAGAAACCAGATATTCTGAATTTTTTAAATATTAAAGCATCATGATTTACAGCTATTCATAGTTGAATATTAGATATGCAATGTTTCAGCATCTAACCCACTACCAGTGTATTTTTCACTTTACCAACATTCCCACAGTCCTTCCTGTACCTCTCACCCCTACAAGACACTTAACAGGCACCTGTTTAAATATTTGGTTACTGTTTGGATCTCACAATTTTAGTATTGCTGAATCCATGGTTTGGATATTTAGATGTATCCTTCCTTAACTCCTGTAATCCCTTAACCCTCTGTCACCCTTTATTTACATCTGTCTTTCTCCCTCCCCTCCAGTTTATTTCTTTCCTTTTCCTTTTCCTTTTCCTTTTTTTTTTTTTTTTTTGGTTTTGGGGCCACACCCGGCAGTGCTCAGGGATTACTCCTGGCTGTCTGCTCAGAAATAGCTCCTGACAGGCACGGGGGACCATATGGGACACCGGGATTCGAACCAACCACCTTTGGTCCTGGATCGCTGCTTGCAAGGCAAATGTCGCTGTGCTATTTCTCCGAGCCCTCTTTCCTTTTCCTTAAAACAATATGTTGCAATGTGGATAGAACCAGAAGATATCATATTATATACAGTAGGCCAGAAAAAGGATACATACAAGATGATACTCTGAAAAATGTATACATCTATTTCATGGCTTTAGGTGGGACTTGTCTATGACTATCCTGGGACTGGAATTCTCTTGGTGACAAAAGAAAAGTGGTGCTGAGAAAGTATACTATTAAATTATTATGAATTAAAATGTATATTTTTAGAAAATGTTGAAATAATGACAATAATATGTGTAGTGCTTCTCAGAAAGATTATTTATATTAAACATTTAAAATAGTAGCTTGCTGGTGATAATTAATATGTATTATTGAAATTATATATATAATATATAAAGATAAATGAAAATCAGTAATAATATATCACTAATGTTATGAATGTAACAATAGAATAAGCTTTATTGACAAGATACCAAGTTATATGTTAGGAAGTATGTTTGATCAGCACAAGCTATAGGATAAGCTGTGGAGAGGTACGTGGAATTCTCATGTTATGTTCAGTAACATTAGGATGACATTAGAGTCTATACATACTTAGATATTTTCTTGGTTAAATTATAGATACTTATTTTGGGGAACAGTTATCATGCATATTTGATTAACATACAATAAACTTTTACTACACTTTAAATGGTAGAATATTATTAATAGGTTATTTTAGCACATTACTGAGGAAATAGACAAGTTATTAAAATGGTGGTGGGAAAGTTGCACTGGTGAAGGGTGTGCATGCATTTTATGGCTGAAACCCAATTAAGAACATGTTTGTAACCATGATGCTTAAATAAAGAAATTAATGTCAGTATGCTTGAAGGGTAGAGACACCCTGTTTCTCTTAGGTCAAGGGAATTTCCCTTCTAATTTCCCCAATGTTTACTGCACTTATGAAAAAAATAAAATGAAATAAAACTTGCCACATCTGACCCCTTTTTCTTCTTTTTCTTCTCTTAATTTTGTTTATATTTATAGCTTCTAGACAGGGGCTAATGCCATCTTTTGTTTATAGAACCATAGAACGTAAATGATCTTATTCTGCCTCATATTTCTATGTCTTCCCACAAATTAAAAAAAAAGTGGATGGGACCTAGGGGCCAAGCAGTCTCAGAAGCATTAAGTGTAAATTTAAAAAAAATGCTCAAACCTAAATACCTAACCCAAAGTCAACGACAATAGAATCAAGAGACCCAAACTACAACAAACTATACACAAAAGGGACCTGTTACACTAGCAGTCCAGGGGGCTAAGGGTGGAGACAGGGCAAGCATGCTGAGAACAGGTGTGGAGAAAGTTCAACACTGGTGTTGGGAATTGCCCTAATTCACTGTCACTATGTACCTGAAATACAACTGTGAAAGATTCGCATTGGTCTAAAAAATATGATAAAAATAGATTTCTAGTAAGTATTTGCCTTTGACTCTCTCTTCCAGTTTTCTTACTAGTATAAATGTATTTTTAAGACTCAGTTTTGGTCCAATCAAACTTACAAAGATGTAACAACTTAGTTATTCTAGGAAAGAGTTTTTATAACATCCAAAGATCCTCAAGCCAATGTGGATTTTGTACTGATTACAATTTAATATTGTAATTTATCCCCCAAGTCCTTTTTCCATGCACATGTTTGTAAATAGCTTAACTTTAATCAATTCATATAATAAAAGTAAATGATGTTATAATCTCCCGTTTTTTAAGTCGAAAATATCTAGAAGTTAGTTCAGTTTTTAGAAAGTTGAGTTTAAAGTTATTGTAAAATATTGGGGAGATGAGTCCAGGTAAAATATATAGGGTATTTAACAAACTAAAAGTAGTTGTTAAAACCTAAAAATGGGGTTAGAGCATCCATACTGTTTCAAATGGTGGATTACTGCGTTAAGAAAGCAACTGATCTGGTTGGAAGAGAATTGATAATTTCAAATTGCATCACAGAATAATTGCATGTAAACATCCTGAATTACAAAAAATCAATTTCTTATTGTGAATCTGAGGATTGTCTCTAGGACAAATAAAAGTCACTTGATAGAAGAGAAACGCATTCATTTTAAGAAGATCAGAACCTGAGAGACAGTATAACTTGTAGGATGCTTACCGTGCATGCTTCAATCCTGTGTTCAATACTAAGAACCCCCTATTATCCCTTGCCCCTGCTAGGTGTGATTCCTGAGATCCACGAGCATTCTGCCATGAGTAATCCATTAAATCAGTCAGGAGTCACATTTACGTGCAGCTAGGTGTGGATAAGAGAATAACACAACAAACAAACAGAAAAAGGAAATATAGGGACGGAGCAATGGCATAGTGTTAGGGCATTTGCCTTGCACATGGCTGACTCAAGACGTACCTCGGTTCGATCCACTGGCTTCCCATATGATCCCCCAAGCCAAAAGCGATTTCTAAGGACATAGTCAGGAGTAACCCCTGAGCGTCACCGGGTGTGGCCCAAAATCCAAAAAATATTGGTGGATTTAAAATAAAGGTAATAAACTTTTGTGGTAACATAAATAAGACTTTCAATCGAGTAGTATATTTTCCTAAGTAAATTATTTAACAGAGTAGTATTTGGGGTCGAACCTGGTGGGGCTCAACGGTTACTCCTGACTGGCTCCGGGTATCACGTGGGATGCCAGGAATTAAACTGGAGTCCGTCCGGGATTGGACTCGTGCAAGGCAAACACCTTACCACCGTTCTATCTCTCTGGTCCCCCAAATAGTATTTTATTAATAGTATTAACAGTATTTTATTAATAGTATTTTTCGTATCATACTGCTTTTGCATTTGACATAATGAATATCTTTTTAGGGGGGGTTGGGCCACACCCTGTGATACTCAGGGGTTACTCCTGACTATGTGCTCAGAAATTGCTCCTGGCTTGGGGGACCATATGGGATGCTGGGGGATCAAACCGAGGTCTGTCCTAGAGTAGTGCTGGCAAGGCAGAGTCCTTACTGCTCCGTGCTACTGCTCCATGCCACCATGCAGGCCCCTTAATGAGTATCTTTTTAAGAGTCTTTGAGTACAAAGCAACTTTCTTTTTATCATTATGACAACAGGTTAGGCACCACACCCACCATAAAAGTCTCTAAGAAATCTCAAGTAGTTTCTGAACCATAGAAATGTTGGGATGAATAAGGATCAAGAAATGTTTAATATGATAATTGGCAAGTATAAAAATTTGGGTGAAGAGGGTAAAGAGTCATTAAAATCATAACACATCTTCCTGTACCTCCTATTCTCCTTAGGGGAAAAATCATTAAAATCTCTCAACCTGTATGTGATTTGACTCCTAACTACTTTGTTTATTATGTAATACCTTGCACCTCTCCAACATACATTATGCACACCAACTACATTTCAGATACATCTACTAGAGAATGGAAAGATAGTAAAACAGATAAGGCTCATATCTTGTACACAGCCAAAACTCAGTCCTCAGTCTTGGTACCCCAGATGATCCCTGAGCCTCATTAGGAATGGTTCCTGAGCATAAAGCAGCAAGTAAGCCCTGAGCACTTCTGGGTGTGTCCTTCAAAACTAGCCATCAAAAATATACACAGCTATTTGTCACATTAATTTTACAATGATTTTCGTGTGCCTGACATTCTAATTACTCTATCCAGTCCTCAAATGTGTAGGACTTTTATCCTATGGTGTCTGATCTGTTATTCTTCAAGTCATTTATCAGTTTAGAACTATTGGGTGATTGATTGCCTATGTTTATCTCCTGCTAGTGGACTAAAACACCACAAAAGCAGAAAAACATATGCCCTACTTCTAACCCTATTCCTACCATGGCATATGGTATGTGTCTACTCTACCTATGGGCCCAGCATGTTTTTATTGTGCTACCCTGACATCTTTTCTACTTTGCTTAATGAAAATATGAAGAGAGAATGAAGATGCATATGGGGGAGCCTATTTCTAGCTCGAGAAGAAATTATTAATGTTTATTGTGCTGCATGGAAAATGATAGCATCCCAATATTCATATAAAATGCATTAAAATCTGTTTATGATGGACTACCCTAATAATTGTTAGCATCTACTAGCAATTCTTTATATATGTGGCTATAAAAGTCTTCTTATGGCCATTATTAAGCAGGCATTTTAGAAACACTAAATGCTTTCATTATTGCAATTCAAATTAATAGTTACCTGTAACTCAATCATGATAATAATTCACTTAAAAGATTATGATGACAAGGTCACAAAGTTAGAGAGAAGTGCAAATGCAGTTAAAATGCCAACAGAACAATCCTAATTGGTCTATACTCTTTTCAAATTCATTTTTCGGGAGTGTAATTTCATCTCTTCAAACAGAAATCATAGTACATTTTGAAATCAATATTTCCTCTTTTCAAAAACCAGGATAGTTTAAAAGTGCCAAAAAGTAATATTCTTAAAAGTATTTCCAATAAAATACAAATACTAGCATAAAGCCCACTTTTAGATCTGCAGGGGAAGACTCTATATTATCTTTATGAGGGCACAAATTATTGTTATCACCATATATTTACATGTGCAGGTAATACGGAAGTGAATTTCAAAGAAAGATAAAGATGCCATTCTTTTAACTGTCTATAATTTTAAATTTAGGTAGCTATTTGAATTCATTATAGCACTAATACAAATGAATTGCAAGAGCACCCTATTGAGAAGCCTTGGATTGTGAAGTTTATGATTAATCCTGTAGAAAATGCTATATTTAGAGAATACATTAAGGCACAGCGGTATTGTTAGACCCTTTCCATTGAGGGATGGTTTGTAGTAATATACACTTCCATGAGCAGGGCTTTCAATGTGGAAACCAAAGTGACCTATTAGAACGGAAGTTAACTAAAACATGAAGTGTTTTGCCTCTTTGAACTCCAGCAAGAAAAGTAAATACAAGCTCCTTTTGGTTACTAAGTGGGAATAGATGAAAAACCAAAGACTTTAATTGAATTATCAGTAGTTCTCCTGTGTGAATGAAATTAAAAAAAAAAAAAAAAAGAACCATGCCTGACTTTGTTCTGAACTGAGGCATATAGGATCTTAGTTATTGTGTATGTATCTAGACTCCAGTGCATGTTCAATTTGATGGACCTTTTCCACAGAGATGCCCACAGTAAGATGGAAATGGAGCAACCAATAGCCTCAAGTTGGTGAGTGTAATTTTACAGCTCTGTTTAAGGAATCAGGGTAGAAATTGAATAAGCTTTCCCTTTTGCTTCCAATCATTGCAGCCAAAAGTTAAGGGTCCAGAGACATTAATAATATCTGGTAGCTGATTTCTGGATGGCATTGCTATCAGTGGCAGTGGGAAACAATGGTTTACCACAAGTGTGCCTTGGAAAATATCTTCCCATTAGACAAACAACCAAACAAAACACCTTCATTTCAGCTGCTTTACATTGATTTTCTTTATGTAATTGTTATTGACTTTAGTCTTCTACTATTATAGTACTTATACTCTTACTGATGAGAGTACTTAAAAACAAGATTGAAATAAGTAATTGAAATAAGTAATATTTTCTTCTTTTATTCTTTGTAGGGACTGTCACTTGTGGATTAAATAATATTTTAAATATCTAGTCCATAATATCTGTAAGTTCTCTAGGATTGAATTTTCTAGGTAAATAATTAACAGCCACTGGAGATAGGCTTGTTGATTGGTGAATCATTCACAGATGTTAAAACATCATCTCTTAGATTTCGTGAATTTCCATTTTTTTTACTTGCTTCATTTCTGGAACACAGGTGATGCAACAGTCATTTGTTGAATTGAATTTATATAATCACATTAGCAGGGAGAATGCGTGCATGTGTATGGTCTTTATAAAATATAAGTGATATCTGGCTCTTGTTACATTTTGACCAAATTGTTGAATGATAGAATCATGGCACTCGGTATCTGTCCTCTATAGATCATATGTTTCATTTCAATGGGTTATAATTTTCTTTACAATGGCCATTCTGGAAGTGGCAATTCAGGGTGCCTTCTTGCTGATAACTACATCTGAAATAGAAATGCTTGGTTCCATGATGAAAATGACCAGAAAATTCTGCAATTTCCTCTTGCTTAAACGTGTCTAGAGGATCTTTAAGGTTGAATAAATGCTTTAGTAAATCCACCTACAGTATAAGGCTAAGGGAGATTCAAAAGACTTAAATCAGTTCTTAGGAAACGAAGAAAAGTGACAGAGTCTCTGTACTTGGGAATTAGAAAGGGAAACAATGTTTTTTTGAAGATACTAAAGGGAGACAGGTACACACAAAATGAATTAAGGACTCCAGGGAACTGTGGAAGGCTGGTAAGGAAAATGAAAGGGAAGAATATGAGAGAAGCAGAGGTGGTAGAGGACAGATTCCTCTTCTTTTTTTTTTTAATGATTAAACAGACTGTCACTGCCAAATTGCCATGGGAGGAACAAGCTGAGTTTCCTTTTATGAAATCCCCAGGTATTGACTGTCCCTTCCTTCCTGTGTCTTCAAAAAGAATAACAAAGGGGCAGCCAGTGAGAAGATCATGGCATTAAACCCTCCATTCCAGTTCTTGGGCTGTGAGGATTTGTCCACTCCCAAGCTTCCAGAATCCTCTTTCCAGAATCTCCCTTCCCCATTCTTTCTTTCTTAATTGTTATAGAATTTCCTGAGACTCAGGCTCACTGGAAAAGTAACTGGTCTGATGTTTCATTTTTTCCCCTTTGACAACTCTTAGGTGGGAATTGAGGTACACTGAAAGTCTTTTCCACATTTCAGGGTCCCTGTATGTAGTGCCTAACAGGAGAGAATCTTTTTTTTTTCTTAACTCAGGTCTGTATGTCAATACAGACATAAATATACACATGTTTTTTTGTTTTGTTTTGGAGAAGGGGGTCCCTTTAAATATTGAGGGAGGGTCAGGCATGTTTTCTAGCTAATCTTCGATCTACATTTATTTTCTCACTTAACCCAACAGCTAAATGGTCCTGGAAGCCTTTGCTCTGCCTCTACAGAATCGGGTTGTCATCTTTTGTTTCTTTGTTGGCAGAGCGGTGGGATGTGAGTGCGCGTCCGTGCATGCATCTGTGTGTATGCGTGTGTGTTTGTGTGTGTGTGGGGGGGGGGAGGGTGGGTGGGAGGGGGAAGTTATGGGGAGCGGCAGGGATCAAAACGTTTCCTGCCGGAAGCAAAAGCGGTGTTGGAAAAGGGAGAGTGGAAATAAACGGTGCTTTTGTGTCCTAGAGTCCCGCCAACGCCCCCCTCCCTAAGCCACCCCACCCCACCCGAGTTGAGTTCGATCAATTTCCCGTCTTGGTCGAGTGCGGGCTTTGCCAGGTTCCCTCTTTGCAAATATCTATTTGGACAGCCAGGAAGATGGGACCGCGGGGTTCTGAGATCTCCCCCTGGCGTCGCCCCATACTACCACTCTTGGGGAGCCCCTAGACCATTATCTATCCGGACGCCTTCCTGGCGCAGCTGCAATCACCCAGGGAGAACAGCTGGGCGCTTCGGTGTGCGCCCACTAGCAACTCTTCCCAATAATTAGTGCCAACCAAGGCTCAAAATGAGCCTTATTGCAACCCCTAGCGGGCTCTCAACTCGGCAATCACTTCTCGGTTTCCAGTCCCCGTGCTGTGGCGGGAGCCCAATTGCAACCGTGCCGTGCATGGACACCGAAGCATGCACGCACACGCACACACACACACACACACACACACACACACACACACACACACACACATTCACACACAGTTCTTCATTTTTTCCCCACTCCAGAAAACCAGCTGCAAACGCATTTCTCCAAAGGTTCACCTCGCCCCGCTCTTTCCTTCCTTTACCTAGAGGTTAGCAATCCCGGGAACGCTTTGCGCGCCCCCTACCTGCCCAAGGCGCGGCTGGCGCCGGAGGGGAAAAGGGGTCTGGGAGCACGCAGACTTCGGGTTCTCCAGTGGGTGCAGCTCCCCTGGCTCAGGATTTGGTATTTCCCACGATTTAGTTCCCACTGAGAAGCTGGGAAGGAAAGGGCGAACCTGGGCGTCGCCGCCGCCCTTCCAGAAGCGCGAGTCAAACTCCAAGCGGGCATTTCCACAGCCCACTTCAGACTTAGATCTGACCCAGCTCTGCAGATGGATGTTCCGGCCACTGAGTTCCTCCACGCGATGCGCCCCAAGTCTTGAGCATGCCCAGTAGGACTCCTAAGGCTCCCTAAGCGAGTTTTTCGTCTTGAAGATTACGCTTCTCTGTTTTTTTTATTTATTTTAATTTTTTTTTTTTGCAAGGAAGCAGCAGAAGGTGGGAAGGGAGGCGTCCAGCGCTTGGGACAGGGGGCTGGGTTCGCGCTTGGTACATGCCTGGGGGAGGCCAAGAACGTGGGCCGCCCTGTCCCCCTCCTTGGGGACATCATCAGTGTTGTCCCGATGTGCCGCCAGAAGGCTGCCATGTGGCTAGCCTTGGTGACTAGAGTCACACTGTCAGCCAGAGGCACTCAGCGGTGCTCTGCCCGGGACAGGAGAGACTTTGTGGGCCACTTAAGCATAGAACTCGCTGCCTTGATTTTCTAGAAGGCACGGGGAGAGAGAAACAGGAAGAAAACAAACCATTTCTTCCTTTCCTCTTTCTCCATCTATTTTTTTTCCTAAAGTAATGCTGGTAAGAGACTTCACACTTTTTTTTGAGTCAGTCCTGAGGATTTACACACCAAATGCACATCGTGCTGTGTGTATTTGTGTGTGTGTGTGTGTGTGTGTGTGTGTGTGTGTGTGTAAGTATGACATGACTACGAAACACTGTCCCAGGTTGAGCTGGGGTATGACCAACACTCCTGAAACCCTCAATATACCTCATCATCCAGGGGGGAAAATAATCCAAGATAATCATAAATGTACCTGACCAGACGACTCAGTATAGGCGCAATCAACATTTAGTTGATCTGGATTTTCTTCCTTGGCTTTGGTACCCAGTTTGTTCCTTCCTTCTCTCCGCCCTTTAACACGCCTATATAATATATATATATATATGTATATATACACACACATACATATAGATATAATTTTTTTCGTGTGGACTTCCTTTCCTCTACCAGCTACCTGATCCCCGAGTCCTCCTCTTACTGTTGGCTGCTTCTCCTCTTCCACCTCCTCTTCCTCCTCCTCCTCCCTGCACTCTGCTCCAGCGTCTCAGCTGCGGCTAAAACCTGGAGTCTTGGGGAAAAGGCAAAAAAAAAAAAAAAAAATCCTCGATTGTGGAGCTGTCAAACCGGGCATGCTCAGTAGATAGGGCAGGTTTTTCGGGCTCGAGTAGCGGAGAAACATTTTTTTTGCACCACCGCTAGCAGCCTTAGAACGCGGCGGCGGCGGTCACAGCCACATCAGCGCAGCCATCAGCCGTGCAGACGCCCCGAACCTGGGAGCGCGGCGGGCTCCGGCTTCGCCCGGAGTTCACCTCCGAGTGCCCTGGGGGGCTGAGCTCAGCCCTGCTGCTCCAGCACACACGCACCTTCGCTTTCACACACGCACAGACCTACACACAGAGAGACACAGAGAGACGACCCCAAGCAAGGTTCGGGCAGCCTTTCGGCAGCGGCTGTCCGCCGGCGCCCGCCGGAGTCCGCAGGTTCGGTCCCTGCCGCCGGCGGGCGGCTGCGGGCAGGGAGCCGAGGAGGAGAGCAATGCGGGGACGCGAGCCCCAGCTCCGACAGTAAGATGGATTTACAGTCTCTGCCCGCAAGAATCGGCTGAGAAGCACCAAGTCCGGGGCACCCGGGGCTGCTCCGCCGGGCGGGGCTGAGCACCTGGCTAGGGGGTGGAGGCACCGCACCTGGGGACGCCGCTGAAACTTGCGCCTGGACTAGGTAGGTGCGTTTCTCCTGTAGCCCACCTTTATGCCCCTGGATCGTGGCGACCCTCCATCCCGCCCCAAGGACTCCGGGGGAACTTCGCCCGCAGGCTGGCTGCAGGCGGTGGATGGCGGTTCCCGATATGGGAACTGTGGGGCTCTACCCGAGTCTTGAAGTCCTGCGCGAGGTGCCAGCACCCCAGCGATCCTTTTCTCCAGGTGGCGATGGGGGTCGGGGCTCTAGCCCACCCGGGGGGGACGAAAGGTCGGCCTGGCTTTGCAATTGCAGCTTCCAGCGGGCCCTGGGGGCGCTGCCCTTTCCGAAGGCTTGTTGAGCTTTACAGGAGACAGTTTTACCAAGCAACTCCTTTGGTGTTGAAAAGGGGACCCCCCCAGCCTCGGCTCTCGCGCAGAGCCGGGACGCTCTAACAAGTGGACCTTAAAAGCTGGGGCCAAGGAGGTGGGGGATCGGTTGTAGAAAAAAGTCACGAGGGGCACCTACTCCAACATCTCTCTCCCCAGGAGCTTTCACCCCAATTCAGCCACTTGCTCCCATTCCCGTCGTCTTGGGGGCAAAAAGCTACCCAGGGGCGAGGATTCACTTTAGGACCTGTTTGCTTTTGAATTTTCCTCTAAACCCTACTTGGAGAATGCGCTTTTTGGGAAACAAGTCCAGGACCTTCTAACCTTCTGCCGTGGGGAGCCCCACCCGAGGCAATCTTCGCCATCTCCCCCACCCCATCTTTGTGAAAAGATGCTTTTTCTGCAGCAGTTGGTGCTCGAGCACCGTCGGTTTGGGCTTCACCACGCGTGGAGCTGCGCGCGATTGTGTGTTTGGGCTTTGCATCTCTGAGACGTGGTCCGCGGGCAGCTGGCAACGTCCTAGCATAGCTAAGCGAGCGCCAAGTGGCATCCAGGCACACCCGGGGAACAGATCACCCCACTTTCTTCCAACCCGCAACGGGTGGATTAGCGATTGAGTTTTAAGAGGGTTTTCCTAGAGATGTGGAAGTGGCGACTGTTAGCGCGACTTGGTGAGTAGATCAGCGTTGGCTGGCAGGAGAGTGTCAATATTTCTGCAAACCTAGCGGATCGGATTGTTTACAATTTCGGAATCAGACCTTTTCACTACACTAGCAGACATTGTGGACATTTTTTTTCACCTCGAGGATAGTAGGGGTGGTGATTTGGGGAGTGGGTAGTTTACAGCTTCTCTTTGGCGCGACCGCTCGGGTTGGGTTTGGGGTGCAGCGGACCTGCAGCTCTGCTTTTGGGCGATATGCTAATCTGGGGAGCAGAAGCTTTACAGCTTCCATAGGAAGCAGTTGGCCAGGAGACGCCCTAAACTTTCCTGTTTGGTAGCCCCCCCCCCCCCCAACACACACACCCTAGGGATGCTACTCTGGAGGTGTGTTTGAGGTGGCCCGAAGAAAGAGAAAAAGAAGTTCTTGGAACCTGAGAAAGGAAAATCAGTCTCGTTAAAGCTCTAGAAACCACTAAGAAACCCAGCCACCTCGAATAGATGCTCTCAGATTGATCATTCAGTGACAAGGGTCTTGAACAGCTTTTTAGTTGGTGGTTGTATGGTGATAGCCAACAAACTAGTAACACTGTGGAGAAGAAGCAGACACTAGCCTTCATCTCTTTTAGAAACATATTGCATACGACTGTTTGATTATTCGCTTTTGGCTGAAATATCTTGGTCCATCTTTTTACACTGGAAACTTTCAATTGGAAACCTAGGTTACTCCAGTGCTGCCATGAAACGATTTTAAGAAGGAACGGGATTTTTTTTAAGGAAAAATTGAAAGGATATCAACATCGTTATGTGTAGGTTCATGATTACCCAGCATTTGCTTGCCTATCACCCCCACCCCCGTATCTCCAGTGTGGAGAAAAAGAAAGGTATTTTCATAAGCTATAGGGTGACTCTTAAAAGGAAGATCCCACTTTCGCTTTTATTTTTGTTCAAGTTCATAAAATACTTTGAAAAATATGATGTTTAATTTGGAAAGTTTTTTGAAGGGTAGATAAAAAGCCTTTAATTTATGCCAAACTAATATTGGAACATATTAATAATAGTAAGAGTCAAAAGATACATTTGAAAAGGAATTCATATAATTTTAAAATAAACTTATGTTCTGAATGCTATGTGAAAGTTTTTCAGATTGCCTCCAGACGTTTTTTTTTATTGGGGGAAAACAGGTGTTTTTTTGAAAAGCAACTTGGAAAAATGTTAATTTGCATAATAAAATAATGTTGTAGTCCATAAAACATCATCAGAAAACATTGCAGAGAAAATGAATACAAAATTATTATTTATCTATAGCTTCAATTTCCATTATGAATTATGAACTGCATTGATTGAACTAAATATACAATAGGGTTGGAGAAAAGAATGCATTGTAGAATTTTGCTGAAAGGTAGATAAGAAGACTCCGAATATTCAAATATATAGGTGCATTCAAAGGTAAATGTTTGATCATATCTAACTAATATCTCTCACTCAGTGGCTAATTTGAAGTGTGAATCATCTGCAGCTATCATATGTGTAAATATCATCTTATCTTATTTTCCCATAAGGTTGCTGTAGCTATCTTATATCTTTAATACAAAGAAATAGAACAGGCTGAAATAGAATAGGCCAACATTTTCTGTACAATTTGACTTTAAATTGGCAAACTGTGTAACGTTTAATATCCTGTCTCTGAAAACAGAGGACTTAGTGAAACTTTATTTTTCATGACAGCCTTAAAAATGTGGACATGGTAAGAAGGTTCATTAATAACAGAACAAAAATTGTTCCACTCATTAATAGAGGTAGCAATTAGAATTTATTTTTATTTCAAGATTGCTTTTCCTTAAAGTCCATCAGTTTCATTCTTAGGTATAGTTCATAAGTTCTGGCATAGATTATGGTTAATAAATTCCCTATGATGCTTCAAATAAGTGATTCTTTAATTATCATATTTATTTTACCTATTGACCTGAGGTGAAAAGAAGGCCAGTACTACAAAACTAACTCAATTATTAGTTTTTTTTAAATGAGAGTAATTTCTCATTAACACTTACATTTTGAAGCAATCTAGTGAGATTATCATATATCAGATATAAAATGTACATTACTTTGATTAACATTACATATATTTCTGTACATTTCTGTCTTTTTACTCTAAAAACAATAATTATTTGTGAATACGCTGGAAACAAAAAGAAGATTCCAATCATTAACTGTGAAACACAGGTTCGACCTGGATTACTAGCACAAATAAGATAAATTAAATGATAAAGAATATTGTAAGGGATAGTTTTTAGCAGTTCTGATCAATAGCATATATTCATAGCTGAAAACAAATGTTAGTTATAAAAAGAATTAAAAGAAATTCAATTTCAAAACTGTTCCTATCTACAATAACTGCTTTAAATCATCTACAGATTCTGAGTAGTAAGAGTATCTATTTTGGACAGAGATTACTATAATTTTCCTTCCCTTCAAAGGTAAAACATTCAAAGCCTGAGTTAATGCATTATTTCCATTCTTTTTTGTTTTCTGTTTGTTTTCCTGAAATGAGAAAAGTAAATACACATGATTCCAGCTAGAATTGTGCTTAGCATGAACAGATAACTATGATGAAAGATTACACACAGCTTTTGATTATTACACAAAACATGGATGGTCAGACCAGAGGTGTCTCAAATGTCCTGACGGCTTGATAACAATTTATATAATACATAGAGATTATTTTTTAGTTTTCTGTTTGGTAAAATTTATCAAGATCAAAGAGTTCTTTATATTCAGGAGCTATGAAAAATAAGGCTAAAAAATTGGAGATGATAACATTAACTGAAAATTGTTGTATAATTATAGTTACATAAATTGCATTGATAACACCTATATATAGCAAAGTGCACTAGTTTTAATTGGAAAGAGGAAGTTTTTTTTTACAGGTGATCTTGAGTCCTTAATTTTACAACAATAATTTTGAATCTGTTAATTGCAGATTGTTAAATTCTTAGGTAACTTTAAGACTCATTTCTAGACCTGTAAGTATGATTTTGGCTAATTTTCAACTAAAATTTTTGAATATTACTTCCTGTCCAAGCTTCCACTGTAGGTAAACAATAGCATATGGTGAAATATGCATACATGCCAACTAACCACTACCTCTTGGATCACATTTTCAATGTGATGTAATGATTCTGAAATATTAGGTTATCTGTCTCCACCTTATTCTAGCTCTATTATTGAGAAGTTACTGGAAAATGGAGAGAGGAAAATGCGTTTTGTCTCTTTTCACATTAGCATATCACTCCCCTTATGATGTTTTCTGCAGACCCTGATTACATGTGTCTGTGGTAGAGGTATGCCAAAATTAACATTTTGGGGGGTACTTAATATAGGTGTCTATGGCTATGTCTTACTGACAAATTCGTATGTGAGTGAAAAGTTCTCCGACCATCTAGCTGTTTATAGTGATGCAAGTAAACACCTGGTTTGTGGAGAGAATTTTTTTTAATCTATGAATATTTTGATGTTATTCAACAGGCTGATAAATCTTCATGCCTGTGTCAAAAAAGAAAGAAAAATTTGAACCATTTTAAAATACATGCAGAGAACCCTTCACACTTGGGTTATTATAATACTTGCAATGAAGTAAGTGTCACTCCGAATATTCAGTCTTTAAAAAATCTTTAATGGGATATGACTTACATCCCTCAACAATTAAAAAAATAAAACAGAAACATATTGGCCTTTTGAACAAGTAAGGGAATGAAAAAACTTTGACTTTACTTCTGCCTCCCCATCCCGCCCCCAGTACTGAATCATTCGTTTAAAGAAATCAACTTAAAGAGTTTTGATTTATTGGTTTCTTACAATTTCCTGCACCTCATTTTCCACCAATTCTTCTACTGCCATGGAAACTACATGGGACAGACAGCTGGGAGTCACTAATTCAGGATGGGAACCTGCTTGTTAATTTAATTTCATGCCAGCCTGTTGGTCTCTGTAAGTAACTATAAAAGGCTGGAGAATTGAATTTGTGAGCAATAAATGATTAAGCGAAACAAAAAATCAGTGCCATCTCAGTCATTTTCCTGAGGATCTTATTGTAACCCTCTTTGTCCCTACTCAAAACAGTTCTTTAAAATAATAACAGAATACAGATTTGATTTACACATTTCTATTGATATTTTTGCATGCTGCAGAGAAATTTTGTTCTAGAAGATTCACAGCTGTAAAATAGCTTCCTAATAACTCTAACATTGAAAAATGTTTTCTTTCAAATTATGATTTTGTACACTTTGAATTAGCCTGGTTAGGTTTAATTTAAAATTAAATATAAATGATGATTGGATTTTTTCAGTTGAACTGCTTAATTCTTTTCAAATACAAGTCCAGTTTTATTGAAATGTCTGTTTCTCACTTTTTCTTTTGAAGATCAAATGTATTTAAATATTTTTAAAATCTGTAACATATTACCTTTGCTCATCATCATAAAGCATACTGATTATTTTAACTTTAATTGAGTAAGTTAATGACTGAACAGTACTTGGTAATGAGGAAATGACCTTACAATGTTTCTCATCTTCCACTGCAATAATTTTTGTGACTGATTATAACTTACAAAGTTGAGTTTTGAAATCAAGAATTGTAATGTAAACTGTGACAGGGCATGATAAACTATTTTCTCTGTTAAATTTATAGATTTAAATGAATGTATATGTTATAGTCAAGAAAGCGTATTTCATAAAATAATTTTGGTAATAAAGAGACATGTATCTGTCTATAGTTATATATTACTAGGTATATTTATGCATTTAAAGTGTTTAGGATTTAAGGCTATAACTGTCACAAATATTCTGGACATAATTACTAAAAAGAAATGAAAGAGTGATATTAGTTTAGGGAAATATTATTTTTATCTTTAGCTTTTAGGGAATGTTGAAATTGTCATCCTCTGGTGGTGATTGAATTATGAAAGAATCGTTAATTGTTTTATATTTATCATTTGAGTTATATTTATATGACACCAAAATATCTAACTGAGGGGTCCTGGAAATATCTTACTGGGTTGGAGTACAGGCTTTGTTTGCAGAAACCTTCTGTTTGATTTCTACTAGCTCTCAATGGCCCACCAAGTATTGTGTAGCCCAGAGCATCATGAAGTGATGATAATCCCTAAAATCACTTAATCCAAGCAGCACTGTACTAGTGGACTCAAGCACCCACCTATTGTGTAGCCCAGAGCATCATAAAGTGATGGTAGTCCCTAAAATCACTTAATCCAAGCAGCACTGTACTAGTGGACTCAAGCACCCACCACCCTCTAGCCTTCACAGCTAGCTGACTAGCACTAGGAATCAACCCTTCCTGTCTAAGAAATGCTTGGTAGTCCTCCTCATCAGCATCTGAATAAAACAGGAAACTTTCAGTCACCATTGCTGAATATGTAGATTCTCTAGTATACTTGTGTCATTCTTCTGGATTGTGTTGATATTTTTCTGACCTTAAGCAAGTGCTTGGCATTCAGATATACAGCAAAAAATATTAGGTGCCTGTACTATTCTAAATATTTGATTAATGCATTTTCACTTTTCTTCCAAATGATGTTAGGAAGTTATAGCCTCATTTTCCTTTTGAACTTACTCTACATTTTAGTTTTAATTTATTTAGATAAAATGCATTAGAAATATTAAGTATTCTGATAAAGATGATGAATATATATTTAAATGCATGTAATCTTATTAAAATATGGTTGTATCAAAAACCATTTTTTAATTTTAGTGTATGAAATGACATTTGATGTTTTCAGTTGCCTCTATGATAGTTTATAAAGCAGCCTAAAAATTGTATATTGCTATCAGTTTGCATATTTCAGGGACAATCTGATCACTGGCTAAAGTCAATGAAAAATTTCCCAGTTGCGTGGTTTTGCATAATTGGTGGATTCTAAGTGTTTATATTACTTCTAATGCCTCTATCTGTTTTAGACACCTGTCAAAGAGAAGGTGCCAGATTAGATGGGCAATTGACTTATTAGATATTTCAATATCTGTGTCCCAGCTGTATGTAGACATTTAAAGAAAATTCTTCAGTTGTTAAGTGAAATTAGGGAAAGTTACTGCAGATGGCCTGTCTCAGTAATTCAGGTTTTTTTAGTTATGTTTAAAATTAAATGTCCTAAGAGATGATTAATTCAGGAAAGTTATTGATAATGAACTCATCTTATGCTACACATCCCTTGCACCTATGATGATGCATTATTAAAGGTGTCTCAATCTTGCTAATTACCACCTGTGTTTAAATTTAGAGGTGCATAACTACACTACAACCACACAGTAACTGGAAGTCATAGAAACTTGAACTATTCCTGATGCAGAGCATTTTCATCAGGGAAACACAAATCAAAACAACAATGAGATATCATCTTACACCACAGAGACTGTGGCACATCAAAAAGAACAAGAACAACCAATATAGACACGGATGTGAAAAAAAGGGACTCCCATTCACTGCTGGTGTGAATGCCAACTACCTCCGCCTTTCTGGAAAAATAATATGAAAATTCCTCAGGAAAAAACACATAGGAATTGTGCATCCATTAGACCCATGAATTCCACTTCCTGAAATATAACCCAAAAGATATTTGCACCCCTATGTTCCTTGCAGGACTTTCCACAATACCCTAACAAGGGAAACAACCCCTGTGCAAAAAAAGATGAATAATTGAAAAAACTATGGGACATTACACAATGGAATAGTATTAGACCATAAGAAAAGATAAAATCATGCATTTGCTGCTGCATGGACAGATGTGTAAAATATTGTCTGTCCTCAGTGAGTTAGAGGGAAGAAAGAATATCTCTCACATGTGAGATATTAAAGAATATAATGGTTGATTAACACATCTCCAAAAGCAATGGAAACTAGTTTTCAGGAGGAAACATGCCATTTAGGGGAGGGAGTATAGAAAAAGGAAGGGAGTACAGCAATGGTGGAGGGAAGTGTTGAACAAGGAGGAAGAGAGGAAACTGCATGGTAGCATTGTTATGTAGGACTCCAAACCTGTGTGCAAAGTTATAAAAAGGTGTCTCTTAAAAAACAAAAAAATGTGTCTCTTTTAGAGGCAGACTGGTAGGTAAGGGTGGGTATTAGTGGAAGGAGGAGGTGGACATTGCTACCCAATCATGAATAACTTTGTAATTAACAGTAACTTAAAATTAAATAAATACCTGTATGTCCCTAGCTAATTCCTGTCAACAAAATGTTTCTGATTACATTGTGGTTTAGATGCTATTTAGAGTTATTAATTGAAAAGAAATTTTATTTGGGATTTTAATCTTTAAGCTTGAGGTCTTATAGCTTTTGATCAATAGAACTGGATCCTGAAGTGGTCAGGAGAGAGTGAAGAACTGAGATGAAGGGATCGTGAAATACTGCTGTAGTGAACCCTACAACTATCAGATTATTTTCTTTTTAACAGGTACTCGGTTTAATTGCAAACATTCAAATAGATTGATATAGGATCTACTTCTCTATTGATTAGCTCTAATTATAGTGTTGTTTGTTTTCAGGGTGGACATTTTTCTAAAGAAATTAAAAGATATATGTTGCATTTTGACATAGATTTCATAGGCATTACCAGAAACAAATACCCTTAATTGGCTCATTCTGTTTGAAGTGAACATTTTTATGATTGTGACTCACTGCATGTTTAGAACTTTAAAATGAGGAAAATGCTGATCATGGAATTGTTATGTAAATCAAATAAAGAAACTTCTGTGGAAAGATAGATTGATTTCACTAGTGAGATCTAGTGACCTCTCAGGGAGGAAGGCAGTTCAGATGATTTGCCAATTGAAAACCTATTACTTAGACTTGAAAGGGTGCTTACACTTTGAAATATCAGTTTAATCATATAATTTTCTCTTCTGCCATCTTCCTTGTTTCTGCCCTTCTCTCCTTCCTTGCAGTTTCTCTTGCTTACTTTCCTTTTATATCTTTCTCTTTTAACTATTTATAAGAAATGAGATGGTATTAAGATTTAAAAGTGAGAAAGATCTAGGATAATTTCAGAAAGAATTGGGAGTGGTCAGTCTTTTTTAATTGCATGTTCTTTATATACTAGAGAAGTATAGTTTATCTTGGGCAGAAAAATGAATGACGACAACCTTATATTACTTATTTTGGGGGGTTGGTTCTCAGGGCTTAATCCTAGCTCTGAACCCACGAACTACTCCTAGTATTGCTCAGTGGATCATATTAGATGTTGGGAATCAAACCCAATAGGCTGTGTGCAAGGAAGCTGCCCTACTTGCTGTACTATTGCTGCAGTCCCAGTGAACCTTATTTTATTATAAATTTATTCTGTATATACATCCGGAAACTGTCAATACATTTGTAATATATCTTTCTTATTTGTTCTAATAAAATGTCAACACTTAGGTGTGACACTATTTATTTTTAGTTTCAAATCCATGATGTGTTAACACCAGTGTGCTACATTTTGTTCATTGTTTTATTCTTTTTCCCTAGTTGAGATAATGCCTTGATGAAACATTGGACAACTTGTGAAAGTGAGGTAATTTTAATGTAAACAATTAGAATTCAGTGCAAGGGAAATAATTTAAGGGCAATTTAACATAGAATAGAGGATTTTTTTAATGTTTGTGCATCTGTAAAATGCGAAGTAAAGCATTTTTAATAATAGATGAAAAATAGTGAGAGAACTCTGATTCCCCAGAATGGGAATGCTTTCATATTGAACACATAGGGATAGAATCAAGGTTAGCACAGTCATTTGGGGCACCCAGTCTTGAGATCTCAAGTATTTTTTTAAGAATGTGAACTTTTTGCCTGGAGCCATAGAATAGCTGGTAGAACATTTTGCCTTACATGCAACCGACTGGATTTGATATCTGGTATACCATGATTCCCTAAGCACTGCCAGGAGTGTTTCCTGAATAAAGAACCAGGAGTAATCTCTGAACAGCTATGAGTTGGCCCCAAAACAAAACCTACAAAAAAATTCTCTTATTTCTCATGACACTGGCCTCCTTTACTGAAAACTTCAAAACTTTGGGTTAGATATACTAAAAACATTCATTAAGTAAAATCCTCTCTTTCATTATTTTAGTCACTTACAAAAAATTGTGATGCTTCTGTTTACTTAGAGTTTCAAATATATTCACATATGTATACACATATACATATATTCACATGTACAAACATCTATACAGACATGTACACCCAGTGTTGTTTGAAACATACTCCTGGCTTTTCGTTCAGGGATCATTCTTGACAGTGCTTGGGAATTAATATGAGATACCAGCGATCAATTCTGCAGCATACAGTGCAAGCACTTTAGCCTGTGTGCTATCTCGCAGCTCAGATACACAGATATTTAACAAACTTACCATCTAGTGGGGTAGACACACCTAATGCAATATTTTATTTGACAGATACTATAGAAGAGAAATAATTAGAATGCTCTGGATGTTCATATGTGGTTACAGGTTTATAAAGGATATGTCATTTGAACTGGATTTTTAAGAATAGCTTGTACTTTTAGTTAGATAATATGGAGAACCACATTCCACATGGTCGAAATGATTTTGAACTGGCAAAAAACAAAATTAGATATGGAGACTATCAACCCAAGACAATCTCATGTCTTTTTATTTCCTATGAATGTCTGGGGATCAGATGTTAAGTGTAATGGTATTTTATTTATTTCTGACTCTTAGAAGTGCTTAGTTCATATTTGTTTTTTATAAATGATTGTATTAGAACCATCCTGAGTAAAGAGTTATACTGGAGTATGGTTACCAGTTATTTGGTTATTTATACGAAAAGGTGAACTACAGTATATTGTTGAAGAGTCTATTGAATTACATGGTACAGTTAAGACAGGGACATGAGACACCAAATTTGGTTTTAGGAAGATAATTCTTGCATTGGTTAAATTATACAAAGGATGATCACGGTCAGATAATTGTAGAGGCTGTGTTATAACTGTGAGCATTATGAGATTATGTACTGAGGCAGTGGTGATAAAGGCAGGTGAATTTTAGTGCTACTAATAAGATGACATCAATGAGATTTGGAAATTTATTTCATGTAGAGGAGAGAGGAGTGACAGCGACTTGGTTTGGAGCATTAATTAATGCCACTGAGCTATGTAAGGAACTTAGAGAATAATTATGATTGGTGTATTAGACATATCTGAAGATCAGGTTTGAAGGAAGACTCGTTGCAAGAGTTAAAATCATAGTTGAGTTTACCCACTATATATAAATATGAAGAGAAGGATAAAATCTTCTGAAACCCCAAATTAGGAAACTGGTAAATATGACTAGCCTTTAAGCAAAACTTAGGATATGGTGAGTGAGGTAAGAGGCAAACCAGAAGAACAGTGGAATAGAAGCTTTTGGAGAAAAGGACTTGCAAGTTCTATCCAATAAGAGGATTCAAAGATAATTCATAATGGGAAATAAAGATAACCTATAGATATAAGCGCAATATTCAATTACAAAAATGAGTGCAAATGAGATGGTCAGAGTTCATGGTTTGCATGCTGAAGGTTTGTTTCAATCCCTGGTACCACATGGCATGCCTGAAAACTTCCTGGAGTGATCTTTGAAACAAGAGTCAAGATCCCTAATCAAGATCCCTGAACAAGATCCTGTAATGTCTGATCAAAAACAAAGAAAAATTAGAAAACAAATTAGAAACTGTAAGCACAAGGTTTGTATTGCTGTTTTCTAAAAGAATACTTAGGCTCTCATGTACGCAACCTTGATTTTTCTGTTATTGGACCCAATATTGAGTCAACTAACAAATGTTGCTGATTATGTGTTTTGTTTCTTTTAATTTATATTTATTTTATTGAGATAATATGATTGACAAGTTCCCCTATTTTTTCTTTACATTTGCAATGCTACTTCATTGCCCCTAACATCAGGGTGTTAGTAAGCCTGCACTAGTGTCCTAGGGTCCCATCCTGCCTTCTGCAAGACACACTTTAGGGGTTGTTTCTCTTGAGGTATGTTTATTTCTTTATACTTTACATATGGAAAATCTTTCAGTACTTTATTGTGCTATTAAAATGTATCTTCTGTCTGAACCATTTTACATTTATTCATCATTAACATCTTACCTGAACATTTATCTAAACTAATAGAATTGTCTTCAAATTGATGCACCTATGTACATCTTTGCTGTCACATTGTGTTCCACAGAGCAACCAGAGTTATTGCTTTTAAGGTGCAAATAATCTCATTATTTTTACACTCTGCCTTCCAATGGCTGACTCTTAACATATGCAAAATTTTAAAAAATATTACAGTCTTACTGTAAGAATATACTTACTATATATCCATGAGGCCCTATATTATTCAGATTATGTTTCTATATTTGGCATGTCCTATTCTGCACCAAACCTTACCCATGGATATTTTGCAGTTAATAATTCTTTTGCCAGCAATGAATTTTTCCAATATTTATGAAGGTTTATTTTTCACTTTTGAGATTTTATATTTTAATTGCTTATTTATAAATGTCTTTCTTGGATATCCTCTATAATAAGTTCTATCACAAGTTTCTATTTTCTATACTTTTATTCTTTTCTTATGCTTTTTCTATTTACTCATTGTTATATGCTATCATACTTTTTATTTATGATTTGTCAATTCTATTGGTATATTTGTTCTATGAGGACATGGACTTTGTCAATATAATCTTCGCGAATACAACCATATTATATAATATAGTGCCTGGTACATAGTACTTGTACAGTAAGAATTAATTGAATAAATCAATAAATAATAAGGGCACGATTAAATGGTGGCTCGTATTGATTTCTTAGTTTGCACCAAAAGCCTTAAAGACATTCTGACCACTTGACTCAGTAATTCTACCTCTGGGAACTGGTCCTAAAGAAATAATGTGTAGAGCAAAAATAAGGCTTTATTTGCTAAGGTTTTTACTAAACATTTTCACTAAAATTTATTTCTATAGAAAATAAAAGAACCAAAAATATGTAACAGGGGAATTGCTAATGATTTATGGTGCATTTATACAATGTAATATTTTATGGATATTAAAGTTTATATATTTAAATTTTATAGCAAAAGGAAACATTTATTTTATCAAATGATGAAACAAAAATATATACAACAATACATAAGAAAGTAAAGATTATAGAAAGGCATATAAAAGTGCTAAAATTAATATATTTGTTCAGAAGTGTAATAGGTCTTTTTTCTTAAAAATTTCTGCATTTTCCCCACTTTTGTGTAATAAATTTGTTTAACTTTTGTTATGGAAAATGCTTTGCAAATCAAATAAATAGAAACCAAAATTAAACCTTGCCACCTTAAAAGTGAAATATAAATTGTAGATAATGAGGATTAATGTAGTCTCCTGGAAGGATGGAGAGGAATATACCTTCTATAACTGGGACTAATGTTTTCTGGCCATTATTTGTTGCAATGTACAAGTATAGAAAATGAAAATATTGAGATTTATTGATCTAGTCTTTACTTACTGGAGAACCAAAAAGGCCTCGTTATCCCATACCCATGAACAGGGTATCCATGGTTAAGTAGGCTGATTAAGGATTCTTTATCTTACGGTAGAAAATAGTATAATTTTTTTATTTAAAACAAATAATGATTATATTTATTTTATGTCATGTTGTATATATAATTATACATAGTTAGACTAGAGATTACTTGGCTATTCAGTCATGATCAACTCTATATTGGAAAAGAAGAAAAATAGCACCGAGAAATGTTGGCAGGTTTCGTCACTTGAAATGTCCATATTTCCAGCAAACAGAGAAAATAATTACCATCCAACAACATAAATCTGGAACCTTTCATGACCCTCAGGAAGATAATGGAAATGTAGAGAGTTATTTGTTCAAGAGCCCTGATTATTATAGAGGGTAAATTGTTTCTGTTATTAACAGTTTCTACAAGGAATTCAAGTAAATCTGCCATTAGAAAAATAGCATTTAGATGCTTCTAAGTATGTATAGAAACATGTAAGTTAAAATGATTAATAATGTGATCTATATGCAGTCCAAAATCCCTTTGAAAATAGTAACGGTGTTAAAAGTGTCATAGTTACAATTAGTATATAAAATGGGCGATTATTAAAAATGGGTAAATATCTACTCCTGATTAAAAATCTGAGAAATACATCTGTTTATAAATATATATGGTGATGTATTTGTATATTTTATATCAATGTAGGTTTTGTTTACAGAATATAGTTTATTGCTTTTGATTGATTGTCTTATATTTAAAACATGATTTATTGTTGAGAGGTGTCCACTTCACACTGCTTCTAATAAAGAATGAAATTGATGTTAACACTTCTCTAGTTAATACAGAATTTTCTTTTAAATATTCATTAAATATACATGCACTGTTCAAAAGTTTTTGTATAGTTGAGTTTTAGGCATACACTATTCAAAGAGCCATCCTTTCACTGTATTTGTATTCATTTCCTACTACAAATTTTCCAAGTTTCCCTGTTCTCAGCTCCCTCCCCAAACCTGCCTCTATGGCAGACACTTCTCTGTCTGTCTCTCTCCTCTTTTTACTTAGAGGCACCCTGATTTGCAATTCTTTTACTGAAGAGATATCATGCGAGGCCAGCGAGGTGGCGCTAGAGGTAAGGTGTCTGCCTTGCCAGCGCTAGCCAAGGAAAGATCGCGACCGTGGTTCGATCCCCCGGGGTCCCAAATGGTCCCCCCTAAGCCTGGGGCAATTTCTGAGCCCTTAGCCAGGAGTAACCCCTGAGCATCAAATGGGTGTGGCCCGAAAAAACAAAAAAAAAATAGAGAGAAAGATATCATGCATATTGGTTAATTCCTTTCAGTACCAATTCTCCAGAGTGATCATTCTCTCCTATGAGTGACACCGTGGACTCTTTTCTGTCCTAACTTCATTCTTCCTATCATTTATATTGACTTTGGGTATTGTTATCATATTATGTTTATTTTTATATTCTGCAGATAATCATTCTATGTCTGTTTCTCTCCCTTTGAATCATTTTGTTTAGCATGACATACCATATACGAACATGGTGACTGCATTTATGGGATTTTTTATAGCTGCCAGGATTTCCAAGAAAAAAGAAAGTACTGGAGAGGGTGCCAGCACTTGAAAAAGCCTTGGTGATAGCAGCCTGCAGTTTGGTTAGATTGAGCTATCACTTCCTTTGACTCATTTAGCTCAACATAATACTCTCCGTATCCATCTATGTATAAGCATAATTCATGACTCTATTTTTCCTAACAGTTCACTAGTGTTACATTGTGTAGAGGTTTCACAGTTTTATTATGCACTCATCTGTTCATGGGCATTTAGGTTGTTACCAGATTCTGGTTATTGTGAATAGTGTTGCAATGAAAATTAAGAGTGCAGATGACTTTTCTACATTTGTGTTTTTGGGAAGATAGTGTATATTACAAGAACTGGTAATTCTGGGTCAAATAGAAGCTCAATTTTTAGTGTTTTGAGAAACAGCCATAGTTTTCCAAAAAAGGCTGGACAAGCTGACATTCCCACCAGCAGTGAATAAGATTCCCTTTCTCCCTGCGTCTGCACCAGCACTGACCATTCTTGTATTTTTGGGTATGCGCAAGTCTCTGTGAAGATAGATGGTATCTCATTTTAATTCGCATCTCATCAGTGATTGGAACATTTTGCATATGCTTTTGCTCTCTCTTTCTTTTTTGAACCAATTTCCTTTCCCTATTTTTTGATGGGTCAGATTTCTTTATAGTTAATCTCAACATCATTTGTCTTTGATATGGACCCCTAATTAGATGGATATTGGTTGAATAATTTTCACTTCTTTGGATGATCTTTGTATTGTGGTCATTGGTTTTTTGATATGCCAAAACTTCTTGATCAGACTTTTAAACCTTTTGCTGTTATTTCCAATGAATGCATTTCATCACCATAGCCAATCTCAGATAGTAATTTTAGTTTGAGTTGGAGAACTGGATGTAGAATGTAGGTTATACTTTTATGAGCAACACAAAAGGGGCTAAAAACTGGATTAAATGATTCCTTACTGGGCTGTTCAGATTTGGATCTAGGTTTGTTTGTAGGATCTAGTCTTTCTTCAAAACCAGTAAAGTGAGATGCATTTCCAACATTTGTGGTTCTTAATATGTTTGCTCTGGTATGTATAACTGTCATTTCTGTCAGGTATTTTTGCTGTTATTTTTTTAGGATATTTAGCTCCCATCATTTTAAGAAGTTGACAGTTTCTTTTCCTAAAATGAATTTCTGAGTGGAATAAAAGCGAGCAAATGTGAGGGAAATAGTACATGTTGAGAAAGAGTGATGGCCAATATCCTGAGGTGTACTCCATGGATCAATGCATTAACTGGGGCTTCTCTGATCACTGATATATACATGAAGACTTCAGATTGAGTGCAAGTGAACTGTAAATAGGGAAGAGATGAACATATTAAGAAGCCTTCCTGCTTCCCAGTCCTCTCTCTCTTCAAGGCAATTTGTTCAGAGAGTACAGTTTATTTTTTTAAAATCCCAATTTGTTAGCTGCATTGCGGAATCAGACTTAAGTATATGAAGCTAATTATTACAGACATACTTTGATATATGTGGCACAGTAATGCTAGGAATAATTGTTGTAATCTGTCCCTAAGTAGTATCTGAAAGGTCTACCCCTGAAAGATTCTAACTTGGAAGTTATTTGTAAGCACAAGATCATTTGAGCAGAACTATGCCTTTTTTTGTGAAACATTAATAGTGATGAAAAATGCACATCAGGCAATTAGATTGCAACTAATCAGGAGCACCACTTCAGTCTATTATGAATGATTTATATATAGTGCATTAGATATGGAGATCATTAGTAATAATATAAGGCTCTATTATCATTACAAGGTCACCTTGGTGATCTTTGGTAAAAGTGACAGTGATGTTATTGACCTACACTAAAATTGCATTCCGATATTGTCTTCTGTTGATTTACTATATAGAAATGTTAAATAATTTTCCGTTATTATTGAGATGTGGCACAGATTAAAAAAGTAGATTTCTGAAGTACTTGATTGGGGCCATAAGTTAATTAAGTGCCAATCATAAAGATATTAGATTTTAAAATGCAAATTTTTTCTTTCCCTTTTAATTCACTATTTTTGCCTTTCCTAAAATGGATGCTGAGGAGTTTTTAAAATACAGATAGTTAAAGTGAATAATACATATTCATTATAGAAAAATTAGAAAATAAAAATACACAGAAGAAAAATGTATATACCTATATGCATATACTTTTCTAAACTGTGTTCAATTTTTTTTTTTGGTTTGGGGGCTACACCTGGGGCACTCAGGGGTTACTCCTGACTCATCTGTCAAAAGTCTCTTCTGGCAGGCTCAGGGACCATACGGGATGCCAGGAATTGAACCCAGGCATGACCCAGGTTGGCTGCACACAAGACAAATGCCCTATAGCTCTACTATATATATATACATATATATACATACATACATATATGACTTTATACATATATGCATCACGTCCATAAATACACTTAAAATTTGGTGATAATGACACAAAAAGGTGAAAAAAAAGAAATATAAAAAAAAGTTATCAGTTCTTCCTCAACTTACCAGAATATAATTTAAAGAAGAAAAGTAGAAATTGATAGATATTTTATGGAGTAATTATTTCATCAAAACAGTTTCTATTATCTTATATCATGTCTGCTCACTTGTTTATTATATGGGTTTTCCTGGATTTATTTAAACAAACTCATATTACTGAGCATTAAGTTAATTTTCAGCATTTATTATTATGAAATAACAAAATCATTATACCTGCTTCTTTATAAGCATCTTTGAAAATTGCTAATAAATGTATAAATGTGGAGTCAAAGGGAGAATGTTTTTAAGACTTTTGAATCTACTGACAAGTCATCTGTCATAATTTTACCAATATCATTATTTTTGGATGATTTTTAAAAGTTCCTATGTAAAATTTTATGAGATATAAAATTGGAAACTATACAAATCACAGGGAAGAGTAAATCTCATAAGTAGAGTAAATTAGTGGGCATAATTACAGGTCATGGATTCTGCTCTATTGCCCAGAACTAAGCATGTCATATGGAGATAGTCAACTATCTTTTATTATTAAACATTATTATTTATTATAACATTATTAAACTATGTTTAATAATGGGCATCCCATGGGATATTTTAAATACGATTGAACCAAAAATGAAAGGGCATAAATTCTAGTCCTGGCTATGACATTAACCATCTGATTTTCTGTAAGCCATTTAACCTCTTGGGGCCTCGGTTTCCTAATATTTTAACAGGGGTATTTGCGTGATTAAGTAAAATCCATAAATGTAAGTTTTGTAAACTATAAATGACTGTATCAATATGATAAATTATAACTGATATAAATTGTTTACTCTAGTGATCAAGGGTATTTCATCTAAAATGGGTGATATATTACATTACATGGAATATATTTAATCAGGGAGAGTCTTGGTAAATGGGAAAAACAGTTTTCTAGGTACATTTATCTATAGTTAAGAAATTCTATTAGGGGCCGGCGAGGTGGCGCTAGAGGTAAGGTGTCTGCCTTGCAAGCGCTAGCCAAGGAAGGACCGTGGTTCGATCCCCCAGTGTCCCATATGGTCTCCCCAAGCCAAGGCCTATTTCTGAGCACTTAACCAGGAGTAACACCTGAGCACCAAACGGATGTGGCCCCAAAAACAAAAACAAAAAAAGAAAGAAAGAAATTCTATTAGTAGTCTATGCAATATTGTTGAAGTTTCTCGAAGACTATTACATGTCATTTTATTTATTTATTATACTTCTAATGGAAGGTACCATTTTTATTCAGATAGCACTGGTATGTATCACTGCTTATACTTTAAGAATATAAACATTTAAGGAAATTAATGCTTTTGTCTCTCATTAATTTAAAAAAAAGTTCTTCAACAGTCACATCCATGGCTACAACCATGTCAAATATGTTGATTCCTTTTCTCTGTTTACAAAATGCTTTGGTCTCATTTATACATATATTTGAAGTATAATTTGGTCTAATTTGTTTACAGGAATTACACTGGTGTAATTTATCGTCAGCAGTCTTCCTTGTGATCCCACAACTTCTGGATCTATCAAAGTAAGTGCATTCTATAATAAAATTTACTTTAACAACTGACCACAGAGGTAGAAAATATGAAAAATGGTATCTTCCATCTACGTAATTACAGTTATTCACTGTGATGTAAAGAAATGTACTATTAAATATTAAGGATCCTATTTTATTATTGCATATATGGAATGTGTCTCCACTTCATAATTGTTCTTGCAAAAGCAAATATAGTCTATCCTAAGAGTTTGAAAGAGCTTTCTCACATAAACTACTCAAAATGTGAGTATCCCTAAATGAAGATAATATCTGCAGAATTGAAGGAAATAGCAATGCTCAAAGGTGGTGTTTAGAGAACCATTTATCAGACCTTATAGGCTTCAAAGATATTCCTCCCTATAATGGGGAACATATTTCCACTCCAATTATTTTACTGACACATATTTGGCTACAAAAATAAATGATTGAAACTTTTAGGAAAATTGAATTGAAATATCTGTGTTGATGCAGAATCACATTCATTTATGTATTCTTCCATCCTTTCTTCTATCTACCTATTGATCCATATGGTTAAAAATATCTATTGAGCAACTGCAATTGTAAATTGTAAATGTTGTTGTGCTTTTACTTCTATGTGCCAATGTAGGTAGAATTTGCCTGCAATATAGATAAACAAATTCTTCTATAATCATTATTAAATAGGGCAGGTGAGAAAATTGGCAAGATAGAGAATTCCTAATTAAACAAAATAGAAAACTTTAATGTGGACTCTCCCTCATTATTCTAGATATTTCTTCAAAGTATTAGTTAGTGTTAAGTTTTTAGGAAGTAGGGAATTGAAAGCATAGAAATATTTCGTCTGGTCCTATATTTGACATTTTGACACATAACTTTTCAAATATTAGTTCTTATTTCACTTAGTAAAATAAGTTAAACGACTATCTGAATTTTTTCCTAAGTATTTGTAATCACTTGATATTTAGTTTGACATGCATGAAACTTAAATTATACAAAATGAAATCTTCATGATCTCAGAATTTGAATTTCCCCTTGGAAAATAAATTACAAGTAGACTAAGAGTTTTTTTTTTTTGTTTTTTGTTTTTTGTTTTTTTTTTTTTGGGGTCACACCCGGTTGTGCTCAGGGGTTACTCCTGGCTCAGTGCTCAGAAATCGCTCCTGGCAGGCTCCGAGGACCATATGGGATGCCGGGATTCAAACCACATCCTTCTGCATGAAAGGCAAATGCCTTACCTCCATGCTATCTCTCTGGCCCCATACTAAGAGCTTTTTAAATTGGATTCCAGCTATGGTAAATTATAAATTTATCGTGGAAAATTAAAATGAAATTTAAAGTGGAATTTCCAGCGCAGCGGGTAGATGTTAGCCTTGCATGTGGCTGACCCATGTTTAATACAAGGCAAATTGTATGCCGTCCACCCTCAAGCACTGCCAGGACTGATCCCTGAGTACAGATCCAATAGTCAGCCCTGAACACACCTGGATATGGCTAAAAACAAATAAACGAAAAATACAAAGTTTTCATTATTCAATGTGCACTTAGTTCTATTTATGCATTATATAATATTTAAGATAAAATCATTACCAAAATATCAATTGGAATAAAAGTAAAGTTAGATAATAAATGGCAAATTGAAAAGGAAACTCACCGTCGAAGAAGTTGAGTATTTTTACTCTTTGTACCATTTGAAAATTAAATGGCAGTTAGGAATTATGTAGTTGTGAAGTACTAATTAAAGTGTTTTTATTTTGTTTTCAATTTTTACTATTTTTTAGACCCTGTGAGTTATGAAAAGTTTTTATGATAGGGCTTCCTGCATATGCCTTTACAGTATCACATCCTAAGTGCTTTATTTTTCATAAGAAAGTTGAATTTTGTGGTTTTATTTTGTGGCCACACAGGGCAGCATTCCTGACGATATGCTCTGTCATCACTCTTAGTTGTGGCTCAGACTGCATGTAGGGCAAAGGATAGAGCCCAATTGGCCCCTGCAATGCAAATTCTCTCCCTACTGTGCTGTCTACCCACTATAGAAGAAGGTTTAAATATATGAAAATTATGATCTTCCTAATCTAATATGGATGAATCGATCAGAATGCCTAACAGGTGAAAAGAATGAACACTTATAAAAACAATTGGCACTAAATTATTTAAAAGTTACAGAAAGCAATTACATTTCCTCAGTTTTTGTATAGAAATGGCTGCATGACAATCAGGAATCCTAAGATCTTTCAGTCTTAGACAGTACCCAGTGACCATGTCTCTATTCTGAGCCTTGGTTTTCACAATATTCATAATAAAAACATTAGACTGGATAGCTAAAAATTTCATTGTATTGTTTTAAGAAAACTAAGGCCTCTTCTCAGGTATGTAAAGTGCAATCAAAATTGCCCAGTAATTTAGAGCACACTCACCAGTTGTTAAGAAAAACACGGACAAAGTGGTTTGATATACCGGTGATAAGTTATTTATCTTTTTTCTCAGAATAGTTTTGTATCCTAAGACCACTATCACTGCATCTGTCTCTCTCTTGCCTCATATATTGATTGGCATAATAGTAATCAGTTTCAAATAGAAGTAGTCTTATTTTCTTCTTTGAGAAAATTGTCTCACATGTCAAGTTCCTATCAGTCTTAGGAAATTCAGCAAAACTGTATATTTTCCCTCTCCTGCAAGTTGGTCATTCAAGGTCAAGCATCTCTGTAACTTGGAACCAGCCATGTGCATAACCCGATGACTTCAGACTCCAGTGCTTTCAATCTGGCACCCTTCTTAAGCACTGAGTTCATATTAAAGCCTTTAAAATATATTTCCCATTCATCTGCATATCACAGCAATAACAACCTGGGCACAGGACAGTGCCTGGAACAAATAACCACTTGGAGTTAATGATCTGAGGGGCAGCTGAAGGCTCATCGACTCTTTTTAGTCAGTCTTTCTTTCCTATAAAATGTCTATTCTTGAGATGCCAAGTCTTCAATAATTCTTCTCTCTCACACCGGAGTAAGTAGGAGCCATAAATAATAGTGTTTAATACATGATAATGAGATGTGGAAATGCAATAAAATATCAACAATTCAATAGCACCATAGAAAGATGGCTCTTCTGATCAAAGCCAAACAAAGAGCAGTAAATGAAGTACATGAATCATAATGTTTTAGAAGTGTCTTCCTTTTTATTGACTTAAGATGAAATCCAAGTAAGAATTCACACGGTTTAAGGAAACTGTTCCCATTTTCTGCATCACAATCTACTGTTGGAGGAGTTATTTTAGAAATGATAAAAACTGTTTTGGCATCTATATTAAATGACATTTTAAGAGTATATGTTCAGTTACCCCTCTCTCTTTTGAGTGCCAGATTCAGTTTTTGAGAGATTTCCAACTCTGAACTAAGTAACATATAATCTCTAAAAATATTATTTGACAGAGGAAGAATTTTTTCATTTATTTGTTAGTGTAACCAGAATTAATAAATATGTACACTATGCCAGGCAGGTGTGAGGTGCTAGGGTAATGAAGTCAGTTAGGGACATAGTCTTCAATCAATCGCATGCTTGTGAAGTGAGGTGAAAATTTACAAATAGAGAAAAAAATATCCAAGGAAGGGTATTTAGAAGGTGTATTATTTTATTCTCACATCATTCATATTATATTCATAAATTAAAAAGAATTGCTGTATCACAACCTACTTCAAAATGGTGCTAATATGAATTCCAATAGCTCCCAGCAAATAAAAAACTATTAATCATTGGTCATGGTTTGCAGGATGTGCATGCCCTACACCCCGATATATTCATGTTCTAATCCTGGAATATGAGACTATGTTAAACCTCAGAACAAAGAATTAAAGCTGCAAATGGAATTAGTTTCTATTACATTCCCTTTAAAATAGGGAGATTATCCTGATTAACTACTAAACTCAGTGTAATCACAAGAGTATTTTTTTAATTCATCCAATTAAAAAATGAAGAGAAAAAGAAGAGGGAATCAGAGAAATAGGAGGCTATGAACAATCAAGCCTGACTGGTATTGATGGTTTTAAAGGTTGTGACCACTTCCCAAGGAATTGTCATGGCCTCTAGAAGCTGCTAGGGTCAAAGGAGGACTATTTCCTAAGTAGAAAACTCTAAAAGGAATGTGTTAGCACTTCTGACTCCTTGACTTAACTCATCAAGACCCAGCTCACACATATAACTTCCAGATCTGTAGGATAAATCTATGTTGTTTTGTGCAATCAAGTCTGTGGCAGTTATAATGGGAAAAGAGACCTGGTGCACTGAGGTTTGCTCAGTAGGAAATTTAGGGATAAATCTCTAGCCAGAGGTTGTGATTGCTGAAAACCATCATGCTGATTCATGACATTTTGGTGCACAGTATTATTTGTTTAGTCACTGTATTTACTGTCTAAG
Source organism: Suncus etruscus (assembly GCF_024139225.1). NCBI lineage: Eukaryota > Metazoa > Chordata > Mammalia > Eulipotyphla > Soricidae > Suncus > Suncus etruscus. The sequence continues at coordinate 110,355,578 of NC_064868.1, forward strand.
CATATCAGCCCACTCCCATTAGAATAACAATCATTTATGGACCAGAAATAGTAAAGCAGGGTGGCAGGAGCGATAGCACAGCAGTAGGGTGTTTGCCTTGCATACAGCTGACCCAGGACGGCCCCGGGTTTGATCCTTGGCTTCCCATTTGGTACCCAGAGCCAGGAGCGATTTCTGAGCAAATAGCTAGAAGTAACCCCTGAGTGTTACTGGGTGTGGCCCCAAAACTAAAACAAAAACAAAACAAATAAACAAAGAAATAGCACTTGCATTGCGTGCAACCAATCTGTGTTTCATTTTTAATATCACATATTGCGCCAGAACCTTGTAGGGAGAGATCAATGATAGTACAGTCTAGAATAAACCCTGAGAATATCCGGGTGTGGCAAATAAATAAAACAAATAAAAAAGAAGTGCAACCATTATGAGAGTCATGTAATACTGAACAATTTCTCTACTCCCATTCTTAGATTTAGAGAGAAAGTAGCCTTCTTTGCATGAGTTTCCGTTCTTGCCTCTTCCTCTCATTCTCCTTTCTCCCCATTCCTGTTTTCGTGTGTGGTTTGCAAGGATTATAGGTGGGTATAAGGGAACGTCTGTCATGGGATACCTAAAACAGAGAGAAAATAAACTATTGTTCAAACAAATTATTATAGTTTATGTTTTATGATAGACATAAAGTTGTAAGTTGAGTCTTGTGTGACCCAGAAGTCTCAAACTAATGACGGAATACATTTTGCTTGAAAATCCTTGTTTTTCTTTCCTCCGTTTTACCATTCCATCTTTAATCCCCTCTCTCTTCTCTACATTCATTTTCCTCCTTTTGAAAAACTGACTATAGGTCTTGTTGTCTTACTTGTCTTACTTGCTGTCTTTGCTTGCCTTGTATGTGCTAGGACTTTGTTTTACTGCTTGTGCTATCTCCCTGATCACTTTAATTTTAAAATTAAATTATAATTAAAATTAAAATTATAATTTTAGTTTAGTTACTAGCTCCTTTTTGTAAAATTAGAAAGCTTAAGATATAGGCACAGATAAAATTAGACAGAGCTTTATCTTGCATATTAAAAATGAAATTGATAAGGATTTCTAAGTGTTAAACTTGCTCATGAACAGAAGTAAACCTTTATATGGTATAAATCAGTAAATACAAAACGTTCATCTTTAAATTCCCCTTGAACACACCTGTGACATATCTTTCTCTATATTTCCACATCACCAAAATTGAAAATCTAAGTATGGCAGAATATCTATGCTATTAACTAAGGGGGGGAAATACCTTATAAGATTCCGTTCATTTTTTTTTTGGTGTGTGGTCTATTTTAGTAATGAACACATCTTTACACTAAAGTTACAAATTATCATTCTAATATTGACAATAGGCAAATTTTTTCCACAACAGAACCAAGTGCCTACATTCAATGGTGAGAGGAGGGATAAAACAAGGCCTATGAAAGAGGAGCAAAAGTAATTTATAAGAAAGAAGAATTAAACAGATTTAGTAAAATAGGAAATTGGTTTAATGCCAGTTCATACCCTGCATTCATGACAATTGGATTTGATCTTCAGCTCTACAAAAAATAAATAACTTGGCATTGTTTGAAGGGCTCAGATGTGCAATAAATGAGATATATGTAAGCAAATGATAAGTTTACAGAAATATTGTTATATTGCATATGTATCCATTGACAATCAATATAAATATCCATCAGTCTTATCTGTAAATATGCATATATGATTAAATGCTCAATTGACCTAGAGCATCTTAATGTAAAAGAAAAACTATGGTCAATGGTCATTATGACCATGTGTTATGTTAGTATACTTTAAACATCCAAGAACATTTACACTTATCTGTGTCATAATTCTCCTTTAATGTCTATTCATAGAACAAATGACCACATACTTTAGTTTATGTCTATGAAACCACTTGCATTTGAAAGGTACATAATGAACCTTAACTTGTAAGTTCAGTTCATTTTCTTATGTAGTTTAAGGACATTATTTTCTTTTAAGTAAAACAGAAGCAGTGTTTTAAAAAGGTACTTTTCAATGAACACACACAAACAGAAAACAGAAAAAAATAACAGAACAGTAAACAAAGTCTTGGGCTTTTGTTCAGTGTTTATTGATAAACCATAAACTGAAATGCATCCATGTTTGCCAACAAGAAATCCAACATGGAATCAAAGTTCATAAAGATAGCTCTTGTGGTTTCTAGAAAATCTCTTTGAGAGTAAGATATTTTCAACAGTATTTCTTTCGTGTAATGCAAAACCCAGCTATCTTACCTAAATACATTTGAAATAATGGTTTATTCAGACTAACCACTTCCAAAGTACAATGGGAATTTCTGAACATTTTAAAAATAAAATAAGATAAATAAAAACTCTAAAAGTAGGACAATTCAAAGATACGAAGGCTGTAGGGCTGGAGAAATATTGCAGTGAACAAGGTACTTTCCTTGCACGTGATCAGCCTGCATTCGATCTTCTGGCATCACATACGGTTTTCCAAATGCTGCCAGGAGTAAAAACCAAAATTATAAATTACCAAGGGACATTGTACATCTCATTCTATGTACCTTATGTTCTTACATTTCAGGGTCTTTTCTGTAGGACAGACATTGACTTGATGATTGTCAGATATTAGTTCTACTTTTGCTATATGTGGTACAAACATCAGACAAACCTGTTCAGCTTACATGATTTCTCTTTTTTGTTTGTTTTGGGGCCAAATGTAGTGGCCTCAGAGAATACTTCTGACTCTGTTCAGAGTAACTATATGTGGTACTGGCAATCAAACCACTAGTAGGCTGCATACAAGGCAAGTGTTCTATCTGTTGTACTATCACTCTAGCCCCTCATTTCATATGATTTTTTGGCTTTTGGGCCTCACCTGGCAGTGTTCATGGATTACTCCTATCTCTGAACTCAGGTATTAGTCTTGGTGGGCTCAGGGTACTATATGGAATGCCAGGGATAAAACTAGGGTTGTCCATGTACAAAGCAAATTTCCTACCTGCTATGCTATAACTCTGTCCCTGTTCATAGAATTATTAATGCTGTTTTTCCAAGAATACATCGGCTACCAACTTTTTCCCAAATGCATTTGCTATACTGCAGGTGACCTTTAATTTTAAAGAATTTAATTTTGGTGACATATTTGTTTCAATATAGCTGTGTATGATGGTGTGATGATAGATTTTGTTCTCTTTTCCCCCTCAAATTCTTAACTGATTAAATGATAGAGACATAGAGTTGATGAAATATTAGTATAAATATATTTTCTGTGCCCTTTTAATTTCGTTTATTTTTATACCATGGTTTGTTTACAGTATCCAGTCTTATGCATGAATATTTGGTATCACTGAACAAAATATGAACATTTTAATTTTTTCATGCTTTTATCCAAGTTTCTCCACATTGTATATTTATACTCTGTGCTGTGAGTGTCACTTATGAGTATTAGTTTGCAACAAGCTTAAAGTTGTAATCATAAAAGAGCACCTGAAGTTGCTATTCATGATATTGTTGACAACAGTTGAAGGAGGTAGAAGAAGAATCACAATAAGTATGACTGTTAATTCTAGGAATGGCTGAATTACAATTAAATACATTTCGTAAGTCATTTTGTCATTTGGTGAACATACAATATTTATTCCTTCATACGTGAAATATTCATTAATATAGAAGAGAGGAAATCACAGAACTATTAAAGAATAGCAAGGGAGTTAGAAGCCTGTCAAGAATATTCTGACCCCAGGGAAAGAAATCAGAATTGGCATAGAGTGGACAATAGAATGAAAACTTTTCAAAGGTTTTTTTCCCATAAAGACTGAGGAAATCTTGGCCTCCATTACAATTTTTGTTCCTGAGAGCCTAAACTGTAAGTATGATATCTTGCTTTGTCTGCAGAATAAAAAAGACCTTCACTTAATCATTATCCTGGGAGCTGAACAACCTGCTACATTTGAATAAAAATTCCTGCTTCATTACTGATGGGAACACAGAATTCTGTGTACCGAATGATTTACAGTAGAGCTCACTGACAGGGTTATCTTACAAATGAGGGATCTATCTTAAAGAATAGTTGTTAATATGTTTAGTCCCAAATAAAGTATCTAATGCCCAAGAATTCTAAGACACGTACCAAATAAATGCTTTTCTTTAAAAATATTTCTACTGTGCACTTAGGTTAAATGGGAAGTTATGATATAATGAGCTGTATTCTGATGTGTGGAAATATCAACATATTTCTTTTTTCTGTAGGAATATTATAGGAAACAGCTATGAAAGAACAGAGCTATAGAGGACATCAAGGTGTCATTTGCTCTAGGTGTCTGCCTTCATGCATGTGCATGTTTACATAGACAAAGAATAATGTCAGAGCTATGTGTAAAGAATTCTATATTTGGAAAATATACATAGCATTAATGATTCAGGCACTATTCTAAGCACTTTAGAAATATGAACTGCATATTGGTTATGATATGGTTCTTTTTCATTAGCTTACTTTCTCTTTTCTTTTAGAGTTTGTCTGTACATTTTACTGTTGTTCTTTCACACTACTACTTATTTTCTGATTTTATCAGTAGTCATCTGAGCACTTGATTGGTAAAGGCTTTCAGTGTAATGAGGTTACTTAATTCTAGTTTAAGCCTTTTAAAAATAATTTCTTTGAATATTATGAAATTTAACTAAAGCTTATAAGAAAATCAAAACACATTATTTTCATCATATGGTCTTTATTTGTGTGACTTGCCAATTTATCATGGAAGGACATGAAATTACCATAGAGTAGTGTAATAGTCACATAGCCTTGATGATTATCTGGTGCGTTAAAATGCTTTACTTATTGAAATGACTTTTAAATAAGACTATGATTGGAAAGGGGACAACATGTAGATTATTCTTTAAATAACAATTTTACACTTATATTTCCAGTTTGCCAAACCACATGAGTATCATTTCTATGGTTATTTATTCCTGATGTTTGGCAATGAAGAGAATATGCTTTATTTCTTACTTCTTTTCTCATTTTTGAGTTTGCACTTCCTACTTAATAAACTTAGTAGGTCATTATAAATTACTACTCACCTTGCTCTTTATCTCTGCTGTCTAATGAAATAATGCTATGTGACCTACAAACTTGCATATTAATTAATAGAACAGCCCATGTTTGATAAATATAAAGGATTTTATGTATTTCTTACTAGCAAGAGAGTATGTGTAAAATATAAAAAGCAATTTTACTTTAACTATTTAATTAAATTAAATTAAAAGACTATTAAATTAATTTAACACCTGTTTAATTTCAATCCTACAATAACGTTTTGAAACCTGTGTATTATCATCTTTTATTATAAATTTGCAACTCTAAGGCCAAGACAAGTAAAGTACTTTGACATAGCTATATAAAATTTGTATGTATGAACAGTATCCAGAGTTTCATCTACTATTCTCTTAAAACTGCATTTGCATAGAGAATATTTTTTGTCACACCTGGTGCTGCTCAAGGCATATTGCTGGCTCTATATGCAGGAATTATTCCTAGCAGTACTCAGAGGGAAGGAACATTTGGGGTGTCAAAAACTAAACCTAGATAGGACATGTGAAAGAAACATGCTTTACTGGCTGAACAGTTATTTTGTCCTCACAATATTCTAAAATCTGAGTTTTTCATTATTTGAGTACCCAAATAGAAGAATTATTGAATTTTGTAATTCAAATCTTAGACATGTCAGAAATTTCAGCCACTTGCAGAGAGCTGGACTTATACTCAACTAAAGTATCCTTATAAAACTTATAGAACACAAAAGTCTGATGAGTGTATTTGGAAATACAGTCTTAAAATTTTTGTAGCATCCTAGATGGATAGGTAGAGTTAATCAGAGTGAGGTAATTTTATGCTATCCCCTAAATGTTTCCTAGTCTTATTGCCATACTGAGTAAAACGTATTTATCCTCTTTTTGTCTTATAACAGTATTGTTTCCAGCAAAGAACCCTTAAATAAAGAAAATAATGGGGGCTGGAGAGATAGCATGGAGGTAAAGCATTTACCTTGCATGCAGAAGGACGGTGGTTCAAATCCCGGCATCCCATATGGTCCCCAGAGACTGCCAGGAGCGATTTCTGAGCATAGAGCCAGGAGTAACCCCTGAGCGCTGCCAGGTGTGACCCAAAAACCAACCCCCCCTAAAAAAATAAAACAAAAAGAAAATGGTGAATTTTTTTCTAATTTTTGTATTCAAGCTGTGGATATATTAGGGCCCATTACTTGTTTTTAACCCTCTATCATTATGACTCTAAATTCTGTTTTTAATTTGTTTTGTGTCATATCAAGCAATACTTAAGAGCTATCCCGGCCACAGTGGTTGGATTTTTTCCAGCATTTCTCATACAAACATGTATTGCCCAGATCAAATCCAATCCTACTTCTTACAAAACATGAGTTCTAGCCTGTTGATCTAGCTCTCTATCCCAATTGCTATAGATTTATATAAACAATGCATTATTAATCCTGGTTCCTTGTACCTTAATTCCTTATCTTCAACTTCCTTACACATGTTCGCTTATAACTAATTTTTTTCTGTTTCTAAAGGTGAACACTTTATATTTCTAGTAATGATTGCCATTGTATTATTTTCTTCAGTGATGTCATTCTGCCAGCTATTGTGGCTTAATAGTTTTAGGTTTTCGGGGATGGATACAAACAATAGAAATTAAGGCACTTGCATTGCATGTGTTCGACTTGGGTTCAATCCCAGGCACTGTGGATAGTCCCAGAATGAGATGAAGTGAAGCATTCTGCCTTAAACATAGTTGGGATTCTGGAATACGATTTTGTGATTGATAAGATTCAGATTACTTTCTAACTCATAAGCAAGGAACAAGCTTGAGATCATATATACTTTTAAAAAATTTTATTTTGACCATAGTGGATTACAAATCTTTCACAGTAATTTTTTAGGTACATAGTGACATTGAATCAGGGGCATTCCCATCACCAATGTTGTCCTTACTCCACCCTTGTTCCCAGCATGCATCCCATATCCCCCTCCTTTACCACTCGGGTTGTTAGTATAAGTGATCCCCTCTGTGTCTAGCATGTTGTAGTTTGGGTGTCGATTCTCTTGTCATTGGCTTTGGATTTGGTGTTTCAGTCTGATCATTTTCTAATTTATACTTAATGTTCATATGACTGTCTGGTCTTGGTACCCTCCATTATCTCCCCTTCAGTTTGTGAGGCAGAACAAATGGTTCAAATTACGTTGTTCTGTTTGAAGAAAAAAAATAAAATGGGGCAAAAATCAAACAAGCAAAAAATGGGAGGAGTCCTTCTAGGGACTATAAATATCAATTTAAGAGAAGAAAGGGAAACAGGAAGAAAAACATAACAATTCTAATAAAAATTTAAAAAATCAAGCAAAAAATTCGAAAATCTCCATAGCAATAAAGACACCAACCACACAATAACCATGGTCCTGAAATAAAAACAAAACAAAGCACAAAAAAGAAAACCTAAGGGAAAAAAAGCAACAAACAACAACGACAAAACCAAAAAAAGGAAAAAAGAAAGAAAAGTTAATTTGTGTTTTTTTTTCTTGCATAGACACAGTAAATATTGGAAAAATTAGAAAGGGAATTCCCTTGGCCTAAGAGATACAGGGTTTCTCCGCCCTTATAATATACTGTCATGAGAATAATTACAGGCTCCATACATGTTCTTTTACTCTCCCCTTGGTCCTTTGGTGGTATCTGGAAACTTTCCGCTCCATGGTGGATGATAAAATCCTGCCTCTGTAGCTAGAGATCTTGGTATTTGTACAGGTTAAAGAATGGAGCCTAGGATGGAGTCTTTATTTACAGTTCTAGGAGTTCTGTTCTATCACTGTTGTTTTAATCAGTCTTCTGTAGTTGGTGGTCTTGGTTTTTGCCCCGATCCTAGGATGAAACATAGGAAAGAGTCTTTCCTTATGTTTCCACAGAATCTGCTCAGTTGCAGTTGTCTCAGTCATACCTCTGAGGTTAGAGATATTGGTTGTTGTACAGATCATAGGCCAAAGCCTAGACTAGGGTCTTTTTTATTGGTCCAGGATAAGTTGCCCAGTCATGGTTATCACTGTCAGTCTTCTGGGAATATTGAAGTTGGCTTTTGTACCAATCAAAGCTTGGACAAAGTTGTTGCCATTATGAGGGGATTGTATATTTTTGAAGAATATATGTTTATGTGGGGGCTATAAAATGAGTTTTTTGTTTTGTTTTGGGGCTATTCCAGTAATTCTTAGATTTATTACTGGAGGTGCTTATACAGTGCCAAGAGTTGAACCAGGGCAATCCATTTGCAATGCAAGCACCTTAATCTCTGTACTCTCTCCAGGAAATTTATCTGTGTTTAGCCTTGTATATATGTTTAAAAAGCATCTAGTACATATGTACAAATCTATGTTGGAATAATTCTTAAAATAAGGTCAATGGGATAACAGACACAGGTCACATACCAAAAAACGAAGAGAGAAAAAAAAAGAAAAAAAGGGGGAATTAAAAATGTATGTGCTCACAAATATATATGTAGGATGAACATTTAAAAAAGAAAAATAAATAAATTAAAAAAAAATAAAATGAGTTAGCGAAATTTTTAAGGGACCAAAGTGGTGCAAAAGATTACCTTACATTTGGGGGAGGGCAGGTAAAGAGGTGGTGTATTACAGGTCTTATGCCTATGTTGGAAGTACAGTTTTTCCCATTGTCTTTTGGGTTTTTCTTGTGGTGTGTGGGTTCCCAGGCATCTTCCTAACCCACCCCCTGACCTTCTTCAGATTGGTAAAAATTTGCGGCAGGGAGGTCTTGGAAGAGTTCTTGCATTGGGGATACTTTTGGATCTAGGCCCGGTTTCAAGGAGTAGTCCGCGTTAGGGGGAGTTGGTAGGGAGGGCCTCGCAGCGTGAGTCCACAGGGGAGTTGGCTGTATTTTCTTTCAGGAGACGAGGTGTGGGTTTATCTGGGTGTCCTCTCGCCTGGGTGCTGGGTACTGGTTCGTTGGGTAGGGGGTCGATCTTGATGCCTAATAGAATAAGGACTGGGGGTGAAGAGTTTTAATATGGTGGGAGATCTGGATGGGATTGAGGGGTGAAGGGATAGTTGGATTTCCGGAGGGGGGAAAGGGGAAGGTATATGGGAAGGGTTTGAAGGGAGAGAAAAGAGAAAATACCTTAGAAAAGGGGGAGAGAAAGGGAAAAAAGTAATGTGCAGAATAGAAAAAAAAAAGTAGTGAGAAGAGAGGAGAGAATAGCAAGGGAATGCTGGTTTGATTGAATGTGTTCGAAGAATAGAGCCTGTAGTTTAAGTCTGTACGTCTCAGGTACTGCTTCAGTGGTCTGACTGGTCTCGTGCTTCAATTCCTAAATGAAGGTATTACCTAGAGATAAAGTGTATGTTAAAGAGTTTTCTTGTGGCCATCTCGTAGTGCAAGCAAGGTATGGTATCCCGTGTGGTATCCCGAGTTGCCTCCTTAGTTTGTTCGCCCTTTGTATCCAAGGGTACCTGTGGACAGAAAAGCTGAGAGGTTATTTAAAGTATAGTAAGATAAAGGCATTAAAAGGTAGTGTTATGGTATGTTGCCATTGCAGTCCGTGATTTCCCTTGGTGTTCTATACTTGTGTTCCTGTATACGAACTCTAAGGGGTTATTGTGGACCTTTGTTGTAGAAGTCTGATTACATACCTGTTCTCTCTATGCTGCCGTTTCTGTTGTTGCTGTTTTTTTTTTTTTGTGGTATAATGTGTAGTCAAGAGTTTGTGTTGTTCCTTTTTCATGTATTTTGGACACTGCTCCCACGTCTATGTTGACTATTACAGTGTTCAAGTTTCTACCCTGTTGAACCCTGTTATTTGATTGTTAGGTATTAGTTGTGTATAAAATATGTGTTCTAGGTGTTTCAGAATAGTGCTACCATTCTGTGTTTATCTTTTGTCTTCTGACTTACTTCGTTTAACATAACATGATCTAGGTCCATCTACGTTGCTGCAAAGTCTGTGATTGTATCATTTCTGACTGCCATGTAATATTCCATTGTGTATATGTACCACATCTTAATGATCCATTCATCTGTTGTTGGACATCGAGGTTGGTTCCAAGATTTGGCTATTATACTGAGTGCTGCAATAAATAGTGGGGTGCATACATATTTTGGAATGAATGTCCTTCCATCTTGGGGTATATGCCTAGAAGAGCAATTGCTGGGTCAAATGGCAGCTCAATTCTGAGTTCTTTGAGCACTCTCCAGACTTTTCTCCATAGATGTTGGACTAGGGGGCATTCCCACCAGCAGTGGATGAGAGTTCCTTTCATACCGCATCCTCGCCAACAAAGGTTGTTTCCATTATTTTTGATGTGAGCCAACCTCACTGGTGTGAGGTGGTATCTCATTGTTGTCTTGATTTGGATCTCCCTGATGATGAGTGAAGGTGAGCATGTTTTCATGTGTTTGTTGTCCATCCTTCTGTCTTCCTCAGAGAAGTGTCTATTCATTTCATCTCCCCATTTTTATGGCTTTATTTGGTTTTGAGGGGCTCAGCTTTCTGAGTGCTTTGTATGTTCTAGATATCAGCCCTTTATCTGATATGTCAAGTGAAAAGATTTTTTCCCATTCTGTTAGCTGTCTTCTTGCATTAAGTAGGGTTTCTTTTGCCATGCAGAAGCTTTTTAGTTTGATGTAGTCCCAGTTGTTTATATTTGATGCTAACGTTCTTGCCATTGGTGCTCCGTTCTCAAAGACCTTTTTGATATATAGGTCTTCGAGTGTTCTGCCTATTTTATTCTCGATAAACTTTATAGATTCAGGTCTGATTTCAAGGTCTTTGATCCATTTTGAGTTGACTTTTGTATAAGGAGTGAGATATGGGTCGATTTTCACTTTAGTACATGTGGTTTTCCAGTTGTACCAACACCATTTGTTGAATAGGCTTTCTTTGTTCCATTTCAGATTCTTGCCTCTTTTATCAAGTCCACCCACGAATACACAGACATTATAATGTAGCGCCACTTCCCTCTGCAAAGGCACACTAAGTAAACGGGAAATATTACATATAAAAAAAAGAGCTCTTATCTACTAGAGATAGGAACTCATAGTTCTTTAAAATATAGGGATATCTCCTGCCTTGAAAATATGTCATGTGGAATCAAATTAGACCTCAGGTGATTAGATACCATTCATCCAGCCTTGAACCCTTGATCCCCGACATAGAAACGGCACAGCTCTTCACAACAGCTGCAGGAAACAAACTCCATCCGGGACGGCCATAATACGATGAGACCAACAACAAGGCCCAGCTCTAACATGATATCCTGACAACGAGGAAAATGCGAACATCTTGACCTTAGAGCAGATTAGCCTACCTTACCAACTAACGACAAGACAAAAACAGAAGTCTTGGCACCCTTTGGTAGGTCCAAAAGCCAAGATCGGGATTTACAGATGACTGGCTGCTAGACCCACGACCAGACTGTATACATCTTGGGTCCAATGAAAAAGCCCTAGTTTAGGGTTTGAACTATGACCTGCACAATAATCATGATCCCCAGTCCCAAAGGTCCGGCAGAGACAATAGTAACGGAATGGGGCTTTTGGAAGCACAAAGAAAGACACTATCCTAGGTGCCACCCTAGGTTCAGTGCAAAGACCAAGATCACCAACCACAGAAGATGTACTAAAATGACACTGAGGTAACAGAACTTCTAGAACCACAAAGACTGACTTCATCATAAGTCCCACCTCAGGATCTGTGCAGATACTGAGACCTCTAAACACAGAGCAGAAGTCTTCCACACACCAAAAAAAAGGAAAAAAAAAAAAACACCAACGGGAAAGTAAAGGATCCTGAGCAAAGTCTAGAGTTGATCCCATGACAGTATGCTCCAAGGACGGAGAAACCCCATATCTCTTAGGCCAAGTGAATTCTTTTCGAATGACCCAAATATTTACTGTGCCAGGGCAGGAGGGAAAAAACAAAAATACAAAAAGCACAAAACCTTGGTTATTTTTATATAAATATATATATTACCTTCATTTATTATTGTTATTATTATTTTTGATTTACCAATCTATTTTGGTCGATTTCTCTTTTTGGGTGTGATTATTGAAAGTGTAGTCCCCAATTATACTTTTTTTTCTCTTCCTTTCTTCTCTTTCGTTATGTGCTATGCCATGTTTCTCAATTCAAGACCATGGCGTGATTTTTGTTTGTCTGTTTTTGTTTTTGTTGGTTTGTTTGTTTTGTCTGTTCTTTGAGGTGCTTATCGATATAGCTGGAGCCCTCACTGGATATTTGACACTTCTTTTGGTACTAGTGGAGTGTTTCACCTTCTTTTTCTCCATCTCCCAAATTGATGATGAGAGCCTTTAGAAGGACTCCGCCCAATTTCGGGGTATTAGACTCTTATCCCAGTTTATTACTTTTCTCTCCTTCAAACAAAACCACACAACTTGATCTAGCTAGTCCTGACTCCAGTTAGAGGGGGAAATAAGGGAGGCATCAAGACCAAACAGGTGCAAGACTACTAAGTAGTGGGTTAGATACAGAGGGGACCACATATTCTAGCCGCCCTGGGGTGAGGGAAAAGGAAAAGGGAGGTAGGACAGAAACAGAGGTGTAGGGAGGACAATTTGGCGATGGGAATCCCCCCTGATTTTATGTAAATATGTACCTAAAATATTATTGTCAACAATATGTAAGACACTATGATCAAAATAAAAATTTATATTAAAAAAAATTAGACCAATAAAAGCCAAAGCAATAACACACACACAAAAAAAATAAGGTCAATGATAGTGAGAAATATACTGTTTTAAATAGCACAAAAGTCTCTAGATGACTTTAATAGATTGAATGAATTTTATTCAACTACTGATATCTTCCCACAGAGTCATATGTGCAAGGCCATAATAATAATAATAATAATAATAATATATTTAAGGAAAGGTTATTTAAATAATAAATTATGCTTTTTGTGAAATTTCATGACACAATCTTACTAGAGGACCACAAATTACATTGTTGGGGAGAAATGTGTTTTCATGTCTGTTTGTAAAATGTGCAGTATTATTGAATTACTTATATGTCATGTTTGAGATGAGTTTAGGCTGGTTTCTTTGGGTTTGACACATTTCAATCTGTCATCCTGTCCTTAGAGATGTTTAAAATTAAATGGAGATACTTAAATAATTTAATTTATAAGCTTGCTCACAGCTATGCAGTTTATCAAGCCAGATGTCAGTAGCCTCAATATTTTGTAGCTCAGTTGTTGCTGCAACATAAATTAAAAATTGCTTCTGTGTGTCAAGGATTAGTGTATAAAAGGAAAGAAACATTCCTTTAGATAACCAATCTCATTGTAGTCTTTTTGGGACATTTTTAGAACATTGGCTAATTTTTGAAAACAAAATGAAATGAATTTATAAATCCAAATTAATTAAATTTCTGGGAAAATCCTTTTCTGTGAATCTGACATATATCATATTTGTATAAAACAAAATCTATAACAGAGTTGTTGTTATGTGGCTATACTGACCCCTCCTTAACAGTAATTTTGTATTATTCTTTAATGCAGTAGATAACATTTTTCTATGGTTGCATTATCAACATTTTAATTCTCTTAAAAATTGGTTGGTACAATATCATAACAGCTTATTTAGTATTGAGGAAGTATAATTCTGGGTTTATTTTATTCCATACAAATATGTGTGACTTAAATGAGTTTTAGGACGTGACATAAAGTGATAGGAACAACAAAAATGTAGTTACCAGTACTTTATACATACATAGTGGAATGTTGGATAAGCCAATTGTTGTTTCCATGTTTCTTTTCATTTAAAATTAGTTTAGGTTGAATCATCACCTAGTTTCCTTGTATACTGTAGAACATTTTAGAATGTTTTAGTCTTGGGAGGCCTTTATTTTAGTTCTCTTTCCATTATTAAAATTTTCCTAACCATCACAAGCTATTACAAAGTTTGAATATCAGACTTGAAATTGTATTTCCCATTTTTTAAATTCCTTCAGTCATTATATGTTCAGATTGAAGAATTTTGATTATTTTTAGTTTTTTTTTCATATATTTTGGACCATATTTAGCAATTCTTGCAGCTTACACTGAATCCTTGTTCAGGTATCACTCCTGGTGGTGCGTATGGGACCATATGTGGTGGCAGATATTGAACAGAGATTGGCAGTGTGCAAGGCAAGTGTCATTCCTGCTCTACTATCTCTTGCTTAGGTACACCTTAAATATGACTTTGTTGTGGATTCAAAAGGAATTCTTCAAATACACAGTAAGGGTCTGAAAGAAAGACTCTCCCATATTAATCATTATGTCTGTTAAATTATGAAGTATATAAATTGAACCCAATAACATGTATTAAACATGAAACATCACCTAGATTAAAATAACTGGGGGTATGAACAGAGATGGATTTTTTTTCTCATGGGAGGTAGTTTCTTCTTTGGTATATGAGAAGGGGTATCAAGAACTTCCTGGAAGTTATTGCTTTAGATAAAATCATTTCTCAAGAAGCAACGACTCTTTCAGCTCCCCCAGGTCATTCCAAAGGGAACACAGGTAGAAAAGCAGTAATTTTCATACTACACCCAATTGTGACATTGTTTGCTCTCTGTGACCCATTCCTGTCTTACCTATCCACCTGTAACCCCCATTTATATATTGTTTATCTGTTTCTCTTCTATATTCTGGGACCTAAAAAAACATTTATCCCAAGATGAGAATTGCTGGTCTTTGGGATGGTCTCTTGGTGCATTTTCATTTTAACTAGGGCATAAATACATTGCTTAAATTAAACAACAGAATTCAGAGTTGCCTGCACACCTGGACTACTTGGTATCTAATATCTATTTTAGCTACTGCCTCAATATTAAGAACAAGACATTGAAAATGCTTCTATCGGGGCCGGATGGTGGCGCTAGAGGTAAGGTGCCTGCCTTGCCTGCGCTAGCCTAGGACGGACCGCGGTTCGATCCCCCGGGGTCCCATATGGTCCCCCAAGCCAGGAGCGATTTCTGAGCGCATAGCCAGGAGTAACCCCTGAGCGTCACCGGGTGTGGCCCAAAAACCAAAAAAAATGCTTTTATCCTGCCCAACAATATTAATATAATTAAACTTTGATGTTTCTTGCGACTAAAATAAGACTATGTAGGTATTTATTTATAATAAAAGCAGTATGAAGCACTTGGTTCTCTATTCAGTTTTCCATCCTAAGTTTTCTTCTTTCTAAGTCTTGGGGACTCTCATATGGAACCTTAATTTTCTTTTCTTACATAGTATTTAAAAAGACTTATTTTGACAAACAAGGAGAAAATTGATGTTTAGAATAGAAATTTAACTATTAAAAAACTCAAGACTTTATATAAGCATTTTTGCATGGCTTTTAGTTTTGAGATAAAACTACATCTATTAAAAACTCTGAAATTCAGATATAAAATAGATTACACAGTTCCTTTAAAAAGCAAAGCCATATCTGACTGAGAAGCAAATTAAGAAAGTGGAAAATAATTCTGATTTATACAAGCCATGTGTGGCCATCATAGCTAGTTTGTTAGTTCCTTGTAATTGGATTTCTGAATTATTTTTTCCACTACTTTATTGCCATCTTTAGAAGGAATGTGGTAGTTTTTTAAGCTTCATGCATCAATAAGTAGGTACACAACTCCCATTGTTTTTCATGTGTCTCTAATTTTTGCTACTCTGCTGAAAAAATATGACAAAACAGAAGTATAATGCATTTTACATCCTCAGTAGAAAACTGTTTCTGCAGGAGGTAGAGTATAATACCTACTGCTCAGAAGTAGGAATGATTTATTTCAGTCTATGGGTATGCCTGTATGTGACTTGGCTGGGTGTTAGACTTTGAGAAGCAAAGCAAAAGTATCTTCTTCCCTCAGAAAGCTTATTTTTAGTGTGAGACATTTGATCTGTACACACTCAAAGTGAATGTCTTGGTGCCAAATTATCATAAACTATAAGTCTTAAAATAACTATTATCTCAGAATTTCTGTGAATCAAAATCTAGAGAGAGGTTTAACTCTTGCCCAGCAGCCGAGCTTCTAAGACTTCATTCAAGTTATTGGCTTAGCTTGTATTCATAGGAAAATTAGACAGGGCGAAATACAGTGAACATTTTTATAGGCTGTTGTTATACTTAATTTCTTTGTGACAGTGGAAGCCATGACAATTTGGTGCTTCAAAACTGGCCATACACAGAGTGAGATATTTTGCTGCCTCGCATCGCTAACTTCAGAGATGGAATGAATGTTTTTACAGTGTTTTCCTAAACCATGTCTACCCAGGATAATATCTCTCTTGATATAGATGAAGACAGAACATCAGGGATCCTGATTAAGCCTGGGAGTTCTTTTTTTAATATCTTGTATTTTAGAAGCCAGTGATTTATTTTGCCTAAACTCAAGAGTCAGGGAATATATACAAAAAGGTATCTGTGACTACTTGGGTATCATCCTAGGATATGGTTTCTGTATATAGAAAACACAAAATTCAAGCAATTATATTGCAAATATAGTTTGTATAGACAACATATCTAAATGTAAAATATGCCTAGGGATTCAGTCACACAGAAAAAGAGGTGTTTCCCTCACATGTGTAGTTGATTATTCAGCAAAAATGTAGTTGACTTTCTATGAACAATGAAGCATGTTAGTCTCTGAGAATAAAATGAATGTTGAATGGGGAACAACTTATATTACAATTGATGACACATAATGTTCACCTACAAAATGTTCACCCTTTTATATGTTTTTGTCAAAAATAATGTATATGGAGCCAGAGCGATAGCATAGTGGGAAAGACATTTGCCTTGCATATGGACAACCTGGTTTTGATTCCTAGCATCTCATATGATTCCCCTGAGCCTATAAGTAGTGATTTGTGAGCACAGAGGCAGGAATAACCCATGAGTGCTACTGAGTGTGGCCAACACCACAATGATACTTTATATGTGTATATATATTTAAACATATATCATATATATCTTACAGTAGAGGGTATTAATCCCAAGGCTTAGACAAACAAGATAAGTAATATCCCTGTTATTTCTTTGGTGAAGGTAAATATATTCACTTAAAATAGCTATGGAATGGTTTACATCTTGTCGTGGCAATATGTTTAAGACATAGATACATATTTACACCCACCTCATATCGAGAGATGATAATTTTGTTCTGGAATCATCATTTACATAGAAAGGAAGGTGAAGGCTGTCCTGTTTGGCACCAGAATTTTGAGATACTCACAGTGGAATCAGTTCTGGTTATGAATGTGTTTACAAACACGCTTCTTATACCAGTCAGTGCATTTAACACATTTCTTCTAGTTTACTTCAATCTCTTTCTATTCAATGCCTCCTTGGATATGAACACTGACCCTATTACTTATACAGAGCAAAATATCACTCCCACTTTACACAGGAATTCATTTTTCCAGAATTAGAAAATGAGACCTAAATTCTAAGTTCTAAACTCTAATTTACTCTAACTTAATCTATCATGATAGATTTAATTCCATAATAAATAGTATTTAACTCCAGGGGGGAGGTGTAATTGAGGAAAATATAGAAAACAAAAATCTCCAACCTCCATAATTCTGCCTAAGTTTATTTATTACATGTTTGCTGAGCCCTGTTTAAGCATGAAATCATGGAGAGAATATTTTATGCAGAATATTTATGGTCAGAAGTTTAGAAATAAGTCTTTGTTCCTAAAAGTGCCCTCAGACTCACCTAGAGGGACCACTTTCTCAAATAGGTTCTTCGTACCCCATTAGTTTCTTGATCTCTCTACTGAGAGTGCAAACAAGCTTATAGTTTTCACAATGATTGTAATGATGTGAACATATGCCCTTTGGGAATGAGAATGCAATCATCAAATCATTTCATGTAGGCTATTGCACAACTGATAGTCGCGAGCATCAATTTCAGAATACTGCAGTCTGCTTGTTCAAATCCACTTTGGAATATTTGCAGTTCATCTGATTTTGCTCCACATTTTTTTTTTGTTCTTACGATATTTAGGCCATTTTGGCCAAATGTTAAGTCAGTATTTTATTGTGTAGCCTCACTCTTTGTCTTCATGTTTTACAGAATATACTTGAATTTCTGCTTAGTCATATAAATCCACACCTTCCTGTCAGTGAGAGAGTATTGAGCACTAAATCCTGGTGGGAATTGGCATGTTCATATGGGAAACTCACAGGTTAATTGCAATGAACTTCTTAGGATTCTGTTATGATGACTGCTTGTTTACTACAGTACAAAGAATAAGTGACAGAGCCATTTCTGCTTAAAACTATCTGCCTCAAACCCAGCTAGTAATGGTTAAAATGAAATTCCTGATTCTGTAGTCATTTAGATATCAACTCATATTCAGCATTATCTGTCTTTAATTATTTGTAGCTCATTTTACAGACACATTATGATACACTGATTCTTATGTTCAACTATCTTTGATTTTCCATTTCTCAAAAATATCTTAATATCTTATATAAGATTAAATTAAAATGTTTAAATGCTTCTCAACAGTGTATATTTAATAGAAAAAACACAATGAATGTTCCACATTTTGATATATAAGTGTGTGAGACTAAAATTCTGATTCTTTGGTCTTGAACCAGTGTTTTTTGAAAATAATATTTATTTTCAGTCACTGAAATACAGTTATAAAGTTTTCATGATTGTGTTTCAAACAAACCCTTTCAGCAGTGCACAATTTTCCACCGCCAATATCCCATTTCTCTCTATCCCTTCCACATCTGCCTCCACGGAAGACATTTTTCTTCTCAATCTCTCTATTACTCTTTTTTTCTTTTAGCGGCTGTAGTTTGTAATATTATTACTGAATGGGTATCATTTATATTACTTTACATCCTTTCAGCATCCAGTTCTTGTAGAGAGTGATCATTTCCAACTATCTTTTTCATAGTAGTCCCTTCTTTGCCCTAACTGCACTTCCCTGCTATTTGTGGAAAGCTTCCTACCATGAACCTTTGCTCATAGCTCTTTTTTCTATTGTCTTTCGTAATAATACTATAATAATAATAACTAATAATATTATGCTTTTTATATCTCACAAATGAGTGTGATTATTCTATGTCTATCTTTCTCTGACTCATTTCGCTCAGCATAATGTCTTTCACATCTATCCATGTATAAGAACATTTCATGATTCATTATTCCTAATAG
Source organism: Suncus etruscus (assembly GCF_024139225.1). Taxonomy (NCBI): domain Eukaryota; kingdom Metazoa; phylum Chordata; class Mammalia; order Eulipotyphla; family Soricidae; genus Suncus; species Suncus etruscus. The sequence goes on from NC_064868.1 coordinate 110,374,841, forward strand.
CTGAGTAGTATTCCTTTGTACTGGAGTTTCTTTATCCTCTCCTATATTCTCAGACATTTGCTTTGTTTCCAGATTCTGGCTGTTGTCAATAGTATTGCAATGAACATAGGAATGCAGATTTTTTTTCTGCATTGTGTTTTGGGCCTCAAGGGTATATTTCCAAAGCAGAATTTCTGGGTATTATGGGAGCTCAATTTCTAGTTTTTTAAAGAATGTCCATATTGTTTTTCAAAAAGCTGAACCAATCTACATTCCCACCAGCAATGAATGAGGGTCTCTTTCTTCCCGCATCAGCACCTGCACTTGTTCTTTTCTGATGTGTGCTACTCTTTATGGTGTGAGATATATCTCATCGATTTGTATACCTCTGCTGTTTAATGATGTGTAAGATTTTTATCATCTGCCTTTTGGCCATTGTCTATCTGTATTTCTTCATTAAGGACATTTCTTTATTTTTAGTGGAGTTAGTTATTTTTCTTGTTAATTTCTACCATTGCTTTATATATCTTAGATATTAAACCATTATAAGATGAATGTTGTGTGAATATTTTTCCAGTTTTAAATCCTAGTCACCATTTCATTTTGAGGTGAAAAAGCTTCTTAGTTTAATCTGTGGTTTTATTACTAACTGATGATATGATGATGAGAAAGTCAAGTAAACACTATAGCTCTTGTTTATTTTTAATATTTTTATTTAAACACCTTAGTTACAAACATGATTGTGGTTGGGTTTTAGACATATCAGATGATACCCCCCATCACCAGTGCGACATTTCCATCACCAATGACCCAAATATCCCTCCTCCCTTCCACGCCCCTACCTGTACAGGCTTTCCACTTCCCTCATATATTCTCATTGTTCGGATAGTTCGCAGTGTAGTTATTTCTCTAACTAAACAAATCACTATTTGTGGTTAGGTTCATGAGGTCAGCTGTAATGTCCAGCCCTCCTCTCTTTTGTCTCTGAAAATTGCTGAGAAATGTCTTTCATTTTTCTTAAAACCCATAGATGAGTGAGACCATTCTGTGTCTCTCTCTCTCTCTCTCTCTCTCTCTCTCTCTCTCTCTCTCTCTCTCTCTGACTTATTTCACTCAGCATAATAGATTCCATGTACATCCATGTATAGGAAAATTTCATGAATTCATCTTTCCTGACAGCTGCATAATATTCCATTGTGTATATGTACCACAGTTTCTTTAGCCATTCATCTTTTGAAGGGCATCTTGGTTGTTTCCAGAGTCTTGCTATGGTAAATACTGCTGCAATAAATATAGGTGTAAGGAAGGGGTTTTTGTATTGTATTCTTTTGTTCCTAGGGTATATTCCTAGGAGTGGTGTATAGCTGGATCGTATGGGAGCTCAATTTCCAGTTTTTGGAGGAATCTCCATATCGCTTTCCAGAAAGGTTGAACTAGTAGGCATTCGCACCAGCAGTAGATAAGAGTTCCTGTCTCACCGCATCCCCGCCAATACTGCTTGTTCTCTTTCTTTGAGATGTGTGCCAGTCTCTGTGGTGTGAGGTGGTACCTCATAGTTGTTTTATTTTTTTTAGTTTATTTAACCAGGCTATGGTGACAAAAATCAAAAGCGTATTAACAATGAAGTTTGAAAATGATGTACTTATGAATAATAGAGATTTAGATTCATCACATGGTAAATAAAACTTTTGAAAATTATTTCTCTTTCCTACTGTGATCATAGACATTTTTGGTAGGGTACAGTGAACTTTATTGATGGTGTAGGATAAAGTGGTTCTCCTGTGACCTCTCCCATTACTCGGGGATCTGGGAGATAAACTGCATGTCTAGAAATTCTCAGGTGTTTGAGGGTGGGAGAAAGTTTCCCCAGCAGTTGAGGCAGCTCTCATCTGTTTAGTTCCCTCTCTGTTCTGGTGGTCCTGGAGTGATGCACTTTGGAGGCCATGAAGACCATAAGTTCCACCTATTGCTACAGCCAAACTCATTGTCATGCCAGGAAATGAGCTTGACAAAGTGGTCGTTGAGAACAATGCCAGCCTCAGCATTAAGGGTGAAGTGGGTGTTGCTGTTGAAGTTATGGGAGATGATCTGGTTCTCTGTGTATACCAGGATGCTCTTGATGAGCCCCTGAGAATCCTATTTTACCACTTTATTGATGTGGTCATATTTGGCAGCTTTCTCCTGGAAGCAGTTCAGATTCATGACAGACATGTTGGGATGTGGAAGTCCATGCTATTCAGTTTGCTGTTCAATTCTGTGATGAACTTACCCACAGCTTTGGTAGCACTGGTGCTGGTGGGGATTATGTTCTGGGATACTCCTCAACCATAATGCCACAATGTCCTAGGCTGGGCCACCCATGGTATTCTGGGTGGCAGTGATGGCATGGACTGTGTTTATGAGATTCTTCATGATGCCACAGTTGTCATTGATTAACTTGGTCAGGAAGACCAAATTATTATTGGTACAGGAGGCATTGCTTATGATATTGAGGGAGTTGTTATATTTCTCATGCTTCACACTCATCACAAACATGTGCATGTCTTTGGAAGGAGCAAAGATGATGACCCTCTTAGTAGCCCCTTTCAGGTCATCTCTAGACTATTTCATGGTGGTGTAGACATCAGTTTACTTCATGATATAGTCAGAACCAGTTTTACCCCATTTGATGTTGGCAGGGTCTAGCTCCTACAAGATGATGATAGGCTTCCCATTGATGCCCAGCTTCCCATTCTCAGCCTTAACTGTGTCGTTGTACTTGCCATGGGTGAAATTATACTGGAACATAGAGAACAGAAGTTGTGGTATATGAAAGATTACCGAGGCCACTCTCCACTTTTCCAGAGTCAACAGCAGCCTTAATAATCAGGTGGCCAATGCAGCTGAATCTGTTTAACTCCGTCTTTCTTCATCACCTCTGGCACTGTGCAAGAAGAGGCAGCTTCTGGCAAACAGGGAGAAGCAGAGAGCCAATCACAGATATTCTTAAATTAGCAGTGTTTCCCTTGAAATTAAATGCTTCCTAATGAGACTATAATACTTCATAGTTAAAAGGTATATATGAAAAATTTAGATTATTCAAATTTCGAATGGTACTTTTCACAAGGCATTATACATTATTATATTTAACTCATTAATATATAAGGAATAAGCTTAGGATGACATACTGATTTGTTCATTTATAAAACTACTACATTCAGTATGCATTTTGAAAAATATTTCTTTATATTGGAATATATCTTAATATGTATCACATGTGAATATTGACCAATAGTACAGCAGGTAAGTTACTTGCCTTGCACTCAGTTGACCTGGGTTCAATTCCTGACACGTTATATGGACCATACAACCTGTCTGGAATGATTCCTGAATTTAGAGCCAGAAGTAACCCACTGCATACCTCCAGGCATGGCCCCAAACCAACACCATACAAACAAAACAAAATTCAGCTCTGTTAAAAATAACAAATATATTGGTTGTGGTAGTGAGAAAGTATATGATGATAAGTGAGAAAAGTATTTCCCACAACAAATGTTTATATAATGTTCACTGTTTCTATGTTGAAGCAAGATTGAGTTAGAATAATGTTGACTGAATTGTGTTTCAATATTTGAGCAGAAATGCAAGCCAGAATTTTGTGTTCCTACTATTATTAAGAACGTTTTATGCTCTTCCCTACCTGTAACTATTGGAGACCTACTACAACAAGACATGTTATATTTTATTGTGATATTGGTTTCTATCTCATTTTCCAACTCTTTATGAATTAAATTTATGTTTCTATAAATAGTACATCTTTTAAAGTATTTCCTCTTCTCTAGTTACGCAGTACTCTGTGTTGATGTCTAATGATTTTGTTTTGAACCATGGGTGTATTCTCTGCTACCAATAGAGCCAGATAAATCCAATTTCCTCCACATTTCTGTTTAATATGTAGAACCATTCCTTTCTCATCCTGTTCTTTCTGCTTTCTCCTCCTGTGCCTCTTCCATCCTCATAATGGTATTAAGATTTGGCATAATTTCATTAACTAGAGGTTATGCAAATTCATATAGATGGTTTCTTTTGATGGCCTAGATAATGTGAACGAGAATCACTTTCTCTCTCTAAACTAATCTGTAATGATAGACATTCAATGTCATTTGTGTCACTGACAGCCTGTGATGCCAGCTTTAGAAACACTTGTTCTACCAAATTGAGTTTCTTTTCTAGTCATAAACACAATATACTATCACATATACTTTCTATTTGAATCTGAATGGAGGAGATAGTAGATCTTAAGTATAAGTGGTATGTGGTAAGAAATCAGTCCTGTTCCAGAAACTGTATATGTTCAGGCCCAATATAGATTTTCTCCACTCTGTTAGAATTGTAGTGGCAGAATAGTACTTGCAGTTATGGTATACTTAGACAAATTTACATCAAATCACTGGAGAATTAAAGGAACACATAAAAGGAGATTTTCCCTGTTATTTACTCAGGGAACTATAATTTGGAAGGTTGTTATCACACCTTTGGTGCATTCTTAGCCCAACGGAAGGAGTCAGTAAGGCAACTTTACAAGTGTTCGTGGAAGGTGTGCTGGATTCTCAGGTACTCTGCCAAGTACAAAGCAGTAATTTTGGCATTTCAACTGTTAACTTTATGCTATTTAGATTTCAAGTGCTATGAAAATCCTGAGAAGGGAAACAGTGCAGGGTGTATTTATGTGGTATTTCTGAATGCCTTTGTAGAGCAATTTTGATACTGGAGTGTGTCAAAAATCTATAGTTTGAAGAGATTGAGAATAAGTAGGGGAATTTTCTATTTGGAAAAAATACTGTAATTAAAGCCATAGCCAAACTTTGATATAACCTCAGTACCCTGTAATGTAAATGTTATTCCACATTCCTGGTATTATGAGGACTTAAAGTGGCTTGAGAGGGGATTTAGAAGTGTCTCATATTAAAGTATGTCTATACTTTGCTTAAACAAATGGTCCCTATGGGCTTTGTGTACACACATGCCTGAAATCAGTCAAAGAACTAGTTGTTTTGAAATTAACTGACTTGGAAATGTTGTGAAAACAACCACTTTGATTGAATTCAGTTGTTTTTCTCCAAATCAGTTCATTATTATAGAAGCACTATGTGTTAATTACACTCAGGAAAAAAATCACTTAAGCTTGTTGTTTCATGGCTTACAGGCAAACCAGCTTGTAGATTACCTAAAAATTTAGCTTTTCAGCTGGAAGTTTCAGTGTTGTGTCGATATGGCCTTTTAAGAGTTGCATAGCTATTGGCAGGCATTCCAAAGATATGTTAGAATTACTAGGTGTTACGAAACAGACCTAAGTCATCACCCATAGCAAAATAAATCTCTGAGAAAATAAGTGGAAAAAAAACCTCAGTGGCATACTTATTTCCATGTTTTAGAAATCATTAACATAAATGAAATTTTATGGTACGAAGAAAGAACTGCAAAAATAAATGAAGGAACCCTATTTTATGTGTCATGTATAAAATAATCTCTATTGAAGGATATTCTATTGTTAAGTGATTCGATCTATGGAAGAGAAGTTCAATTTTCAAAGCTATGTCTTAAAAGTTGGTAGCAGGCTAAACATTAAGTGCAAGCTAAGAAAAATCTTTTTTGGATGTTGTTTCAAATTTGTATTTTCTTTGTTGCCATTTTATGTAAGGCATTGGGATTTACAAAGAAAGGTATTCAGAGATGAGTTTTAGACATAAAATATTTAGCATCAATCCCACCACCAGTTTCAACTTCCCTCCATCAATGTTCCCAGAGTCCATAACATGGTGTAACCACCCATGCCTCAGCCTCCCATCATAAGAAGCAGATTTTTAAGTTTGGACTTTAGTGTTTGGTCTTCTTTATTTCACTGTTGTTGACTCTGTGGCTTGGCTATTTACTTCTGTTCTTTTTTAACACCACCAATATACCTGAAAAGAAGTGGCGAGAAATGAATAAACTTAAATTTCTTGCTGGAACGCCAACCATTATCTTAATGACATTCAGTGACATCTTTAGTTTTGTTTCTCATAGTAAAACTCAATATAATATATTGATCCTCTTGAACATTGGCTATTGATACTTTCGAGATAACTATTATGCTGGCATTGTCAATGCTGAATAAGTTAACAGGTTGTAGAAAACTGCGAAAATGGATAGATTCTAGCTAATAGCATCTACCTTCACTGTAGGGTTAAGTGAAGCGATGTAACAAAAGTGCCTTTGATAAAAAGAAGCGTTTTTCAATCGAATTTCTTGCCTAACAACCACTTACTGCTGTTACTATGTATTTCTGACTCCTAGTTTGTAGTTTTATGAGTAAGTATAGCATTCATAGAACTGGAGGCAAAAATGCCATTTAAGAGGCCATCAAAATAGCCTGGGAAAGAATTGATGGCGTCCCCAAAAAGTAGTTACAGTGGGAGTTAGTAAGGGATGGAAGAAAAAGTAGGACAGTTGGATCTTTGAACTTTGCTTTAATTTACCTAGGTAAATTAAAATATTAGAATAAAGGAGAAAGGACAGAATGTTTTTAGTTTCAGTTCTTATGACTGAAAGTATAGCTGCCATTGAATAAAATTTGAAGTTCAGGAAAAGAAGTAAGATTATGATGTTTCCTTCTGGACAAGTTTTCTTTGAGGTAGCCACAAAGATGGTAGTCAACTGTTTATTAGGACTGAGAAAGTAGAAAGTGGGGCATAAATTGGGCAAGAGCTACATATATGTGCTTCCTTGGAATACATATTTGATTTCAAGCTGTAACAAGAAAACAATTGTCAGTGGAGATGTTATAGAGATAAAAAAACAGAAGAAAATAAAACTTACTGAGAAAAAAACCCAGAGTTGCTGTTGGAAGTAGAGTAGGCATTAGTGAGGTAGAGTAAAGTATTAGTGAGGGGGAAGTTATAGGAATAGAATCAGGATAATGTAATTTGGAGTCTAAGGGAAAATAGGATAATAAGAGCTTATTTAATTAATATTTGGGTCCCTGCTGTACTTTCCCCAGGCTCAAGATTCAAGAGATTTAATGGTGTTCAACAAAACCAAACATTATCAAAAATGTAGATGGAGCTAAACACTAAAAAAGGCACTTGAATTTAGCATATTAATGGCAATTATTTAAGGGACATTTTTAGTGGAGCGATAAAGGAAACATTGGATTGTACTGAGTTACTGAGAAAACAGAAGCATGGAATATATTTGACACCACATATCATCAATGACAAGAACTTATAGAGATAAAATAAAATATGAAATCACATTTTTATGGATTTTAATATTGCCAGTGCACAAATTTATTTCAAGTGGTATCCACATCTATATACTCAGACTAGTGAAGCAGTGTAAATTTATGTCAATAAACATTCATTTTTAAGTACAAATTAGAGAACAACAGAAATAAACTCAAGCTATTCACATTTCCAAGTTATTTGGTGTGTGTGTGTGTGTGTGTGTGGTTCTTCTGGGCCTCACAGTACCAGTCACATAGTAGGCACTCACTTTTGTTACTTGAATTATCAAATTCTTCCAGAACATACTGATTGTTTTAAGAAACACAAAATGAAAGCTTTTTTTTAATTTGCTAATTATTTAATTTAATTAAATTTATCACCATGAGATACACAGTTACAAAGTGGTTCATGATTGAGTTTCAGTCACACAATGTCCAACACCCTTCATCAGTGAAATTCCAGGCATCATTGCACCCAGTTTCCCTCTAACCTTCTCCTCTGCCCCCCCCCTTTGTCTGTGTCAGATATTTTTCTTCTTTCTCTCTCCTGTTTTTAAATCTTGTGGTTTAAAATATTATTACTGAAAGGGTATTAGGTATAAAACTTTATCTCATTTTAGCCCCATTTTTTTTAAAATATGGAACGCTTCACGAATTTGCATGTCATCCTTGCACAGGGGCCATGCTAATCTTCTCTGTATCGTTCCAATTTTAGTATATGTGCTGCCAAAGCGAGCACTGCACCCATTTCTTGTCTATTTTATCATTTCCAGAGAGATCACTGTTGTAGTGTCCCATCTCTGCCAAACACAATCTGCAGCTAATTGTTGCAGGCTACATTCCACGGACCTCATAGCCCTTGTCTTTATTGTCTTTTAGATATTATTACAATACTATCATTTTATATCCCACAAATTATTGTGATCATTCTATGTCTATTTCTTTCCCACTGGCTCATTTATCTCAGCCTAATACTCTTTATATCCATCCATATTTAAGAAAATTCATGACTAAATTAAATATTTTAATGGCCAGTTTCCACACATATTACCATATATTTCAGGATAGGAAAAGTTAACATTATTTTTTTGTTTTGTTTTATGTAACAATAACTAGATGTGCTCAGGTTGACTCCTAGCCATGTCTTTATGGATCACTACTTTCCTAGCAGGACTTGGGGGAACTTAGGTGATGCCATGGTTCAAATCTGTATAAAGGGTTTTCTCCCTGTACTATCTATTTCTAAAGGTTATCATTTGAATTCTTTATTGCCAGTGTTCAATACTGTATTTGTGGTAAAAGTTTATTTGTTCTTTTGAATGAACAATGTTATTAGACTATACATTATTAATCTTTTGTTTTATGTTGTTCTGTTTTGGGGCCACACCCATTGATGCTCAGGGGTTACTCCTGGCTATGCGCTCAAAAATCACTGCTGGCTTGGGGGGCCATATGGAATGCCTGGGTATCAAACCGTCCTAGGTTAGCATGTGCAAGCCAAATGCCCTACCACTTGTACCACCGCTCCGGCCCCTATTATCAATCTTTTTTTAGGTTCATTTATATTTACAATGCCTCTAATAATATGCATATTTCTTATATCAATTCTATCAGAAGCATACCCATTTTCCCCCATTAGGACACCAAATGCTCCATCTCATCTCCATCCAAATTCAATTATGTGTATTACTTCTCCCATTTTGTTGCATTTGGCCCTTAATTGATAACTGTGTATTTTTTAAGTTCCACCTATGAGAGCAATATATTCCTTTCTTTTTTACCCACTCAGCATGATGTCCTCTAATCCATTCACATTGCTGCAAATTGTATGATTTCCCTCTTTTTTACAGCTGTACTATGTATGTATACCACAATGTATTGATCCATAGATCTGTGGTTGGGCATTTGTGTTGTTTCATATTTTGGCTATGTTAAGTGCAATGATGTACAAAACTGTGTACTTGTCCTTTCAAGATAATGTTTGTGTGCTTAAAGGATAGATGCCCAGAAGTAATATGCTGGGTCATATGTGAGTTCTAGCCCCATTTTCTTGAGAACTCTTCATATTGCTTTCTATAGAGTTTGAATCAGATGGCATTCCCATCTTTTTTTTTCATATTAGATATAATTTAAGTATTTATATTCTCTACTTATACCACCTTTTCCATTAATTTGCAATGCTACAAAATTTTAGAGTATAATTAACTTCCTACTTCTGAATATGTATATTCACCACACCCACCAACAAAGTTCCCATCACCAAATAGAATCCCTCTACTCATCCTTCCAACTCCCTCCCCCTTTGTACCAAAATTTTCACTGAGTCTAGTAATTAATTTTATTTTTTGTCAGTAAAATGGTTTTACTTATTTATTTGTCCATTTGAATGAAATCACCCAGGAATTATGTAGCTTCCCTACTTATATCACTTAGCATAATCAAATTATGCTTCATAAACATCATACCTGCGGTTGAAGTGGTGGTGCATCTGCTTTCCCTAGGACAGACTGTGGTTTGATCCCCTGGTGTCCCTTATGATTCCCTAAGCCATGAGCGATTTATGAGCTCATAGCCAGGAATAACCCTTGAGCATCACCAAGTGTGTTCCAAAAAAAAAACAAACAAAATAAACATCATACCCAAAATAGTTTTATCTTTTTCGACACAGTAATATTCTATTAAGTATATCAACTATAGTTTATCAGTCTGAAATTGATTAGCAAATAGCTTTTACCAGAAACTTCAGAAATTCCCTCATGTTCAGACACCCCCCAAAACACACACACAAACACACTGTCCTTAAAACCAGTTGTGAAATTAAGCATTCTTATCTCTGGAATAATTTAACAAGCAGTTGTCATGATTTCACAGATAAATCATTGATAGTATTTTTCATCTAATTAGTTTATTATCCAGAGTTAAGCATTTCTATTTAAATCTTTACCAGATTATTAGGACTAGAGGTACTTGTTAATTTACAAATCTAAACATTTATAGTGTATAAACTTTTACTACCAATTCTTACATCTTTCTGAGTCATGTTATTATTTTCACATTAGATTATACACAAGAAATTTCTTGGAGACAAGTTAAACACGTTGAAGCAAGGGACACAAGACATGAAAAGTATGGATAATATGTTTTTATTTTATGGCACACTTCATTTAAGGTGCAGGAGAGATAATACAACAGGTGGAGTTTGCTTTTTATGTGACCAACACAGATTTGATCACCAGCACCCTATAAGGTCCCCTGAAAGCCACCAAGATAATTTTTGAGGCAGAGCAAGTAGTAATCCTTGAGCATCACTTGGTGTGGCAGAAATACAATAAAAAGACACTTGTTTTGTATTTTTGGCCTATAGCTGATAGTTAGTGCTCAGGGGTCATACCTGGCTCTGTGTTCAGGGTATCATGTAGTGCTGGGGATTGTAACTAGACTCTGCTACATGAAAGGAAAAACCTTAACCCCTCCACTGTCTCTCATTCTCTGTTAACTTAATTATTTTATTTTATTTGCTTTTTGGGCCACACCTGGTGGGGCACAGGGGTCACTCCTGCTTCTACACTCAGAACTTACTTTTGGCAGGCTTGGGGAAGATACGAGATGCTGGATGGAACCTGAGTCAGCTGTGCGAAAGGCAAATGTCCTACCCTCTGTGCTTGTCAGTGTGAATATATGTATATGCTTTTCACATTGGCTAGAAAAATTTTCCCATATTCTCTACAATACTTGTAATTATCTGGGATTAAAAACTACAATTGTCTTAGTATGAATCAAGTGGCAACTCATTTTGGTTTTATGTCTTTTGTAAGGGAAACAGAAGATTATGGTTACTTGAATATCATGATGATAGGCTTGATTATTAAAGGTCAGTAATATATACTGTTCATAAAGTTAAAATTTATCAAGATTACTAATTTTAAATTCAATGGATTAATTTCAATATTTAGAATTTTGTATTTAGTGATTCTCAAAAAATGATATGTAAGCATGTTTTGATATAATAATTCCTTAAATAAATGTAGTATTATAATATGATCAGTTTTATTTGGACTTATGTATTATTTCAAGAGATGATTTGGATATTAAAATAGATAATACTTTAACATCAGTTGCCAAATTCTATAATAATTGTCAGCCTTATTTTTTGTGTGTTTGGTTTTGGAATGGGGTCAACCAAAGCTGCACAAAGCTTACTCATATTTTTAGGCACAGGAGTCACTCCTTGCCATGCTTATGGGTGTCTAAGAGATGGCTGGAATTGAACATAGGGTTCATTAAAGTCAAAGGTCCTTTACTGTACTATCCCTCTGAAACTGTCAGGTTTATTTATTTCAAAAACGGGAAATGAGTTTGATGTAGAATGTCAGAGTCAAATGCATTTAGAAGCATGATCCTGGGCATAAGAAGACTTGTTCAGTTGATGGGTGTATGAGTCCTATAAATCCATAGGCCAAACTAAATTTAGTCTCAGAGTTTTCAGGAAGCTAGCAGAAATAAAGGCACTTAAAGCTTTAGAGAGTTCATAGGTTTTTTTTTCTTGTGATTAGCATTAGAAGTTTCTGTGCTTGGTGAGTTATTTTACCAGCCTATATTTTCTGGATACAGTTTCCTATAGATTAGTTGCATTTTCTTAATATTGAAAAGTTCACCTCTTAATATTATTGATAGAAATTAGTTCACTTGTTTCCATTGTTTTCCTACGTAGCTGGCTCTGGAAACTGATTCAAATAGAAATTAATTTGTGATTAGGTATTTCTAGTTCCTGATTCAATGACCATTTCAATTCCTCCTGTTATTAAGGTAATACCATTTTTCAGATGAAAAACTTCTTGAATTATGTACTACTTTATATTTTATAAAGAGAAGGGAATAATTTAGTATTTCTTTTCCTAATTTACTAATTTAAGGATATTTAGCTCAAGTCGATTGCCTACAGTTATGCCTGACCTTCAAACATTAAGCTGTATTAATACTTGTGTCCAGAAATACACGAGATTTTTGAAACTGCTCTTAGAATATTGTGGACGATTTTGATTATTACTAATATAGATGCCTTTGTGTTCTCTTAGGGATCTATTAAAATATATTGTCTAGTAGTGGAACCGCAAATTGATACTTTATAAGCTCCCAAGAGTGGTAAAACTGTATGTTCAGTACTGAGAAGTGCTGGCTAGTCTAACTTCAATAAAATGTACTCTGAAAAGTATAAATGCTAATTCCATAAAGGGCTGTGTTTGAATACAACCCTAAATTTTCTGGTTGATGAATAGTCAATCATAATCTCCAACCCTGCTCTAAAATGCTCTTTGATACCTCTGTAAAGACCATCATAACTGGGAAGGACCATAGTTGACAGTCAAGTTCTGTATTTTCCATGACTTATTCATGTTATGGTTATATAAAAATATTACTCACATGTATTAATATGTTATATTCTTTTGGTTTAGGGATGAAGCTTTGTGATATTACTGTTACACATGCATTTGGTTTAAAAATTTTAGAAGCCTAAGCAATAATATAAAGCAGGAAGGTTACTTGCTTGCCTTGCATGTAGACTACACAGGTTCAATACCTAACATCCAATACAGTCGCCCAAACCTTATCAGAAGCAAAGACTGAACACAAAGTGAGGAACAAACCCTGAGCAATGACAGGTGTGGCCTTCAAGTAAACAAAATCCAAAGAATAATGATAAGTCTTTCTTTTCAAGCCTATATTCTCATTGAATATGTATCTCACTTGCTTCTCTGTATGTGTTTTTACTTTTTATATTTTCTATAGAATACATAAAGTCTCATGAACATGTATTTTCTCTAATTTTCCCGTAATGGAAGGAAGGATGGGAGGGAGAGGGGAAAAGAGAGGGAGGGAGTAAGAAGGAATAAGGCAGGCCTAAGTGATGGCACAGCAGGTAGGACATTTGCTTTGCATGTGGGTGACCTGGCTTCTATTCCTCCACATCCCATGTGTCCTCCAGCCTACCAGGAGTAATTCCTGAGTGCAGATCCAGGCTAATCCCTTAGTGTTGCTGGTTGTGGCCCAAAAACAAAGAAGGAGGGAAGGAAGGAAAAAGGGAGGGAGGAAAGGAAAGAAGGAAGGAAGGAAGGAAGGAAGGAAGGAAGGAAGGAAGGAAGGAAGGAAGGAAGGAAGGAAGGAAGGAAGGAAGGAGGGAGGGAGGGAGGGAGGGAGGGAGGGAGGGAGGGAGGGAGGGAGGGAGGGAGGGAGGAGGACAGTAGGAAGGAAGGAAGATGAAGGGAGGACTAAAGGGCAAAAGGGAGGAAGGGTAGGCATTAAGATTCCTGAAGTAGATTGACAATTTTGCTCTATTTTGCCTTATATCCACTAGGGAATTTATTCAAATGATGATACATTCTTGATGACTTCTTATAGACTGCTTATAGTAACACTCATATGAAGTGTATCAAGAACATATTTAAGTATTTGTAGAGGGCTTCCCCTGTGAATTATACCCTGATTAATCTTGAAGTAACATGTTTATATTTTATACCTTGGACTTGGACTTACTTGCATTAATAGATGCATTCCAAACATTATCATTGGTTTGAATTCATAATGCAAAGTTCTTTGAAAATCATTTTAGCTCGTTCACACTAACTAGACTAGGAAAGTCATCACTTCTTAGAAATTGCTCCCAAAAAAACCAATCAACCATTATCAAGTTTTATTAAATGTGCATGATCTACAGTGCTCCAAAATCTATAACAGCAACAAAACTATGATATCAATATGTGAATACAAAAGTATAGGTAGTGTATAAGTAATATGCAATCTCATGGAGAAAACTTTCACCTGCCAGTGTGGTGGATGCCACACCTGTGGTACTCAGAGCTTACTCCTGGCTCTGTGCTTAAGGATCACCACTGGTGTGCTCAGGGTTGGAAATCAAACCTAGGTTGGTCTCTGCAAAGCAAATACCCTGCCAGCTCTTCCACCTCTCTGTCCCTCCAGCACTGGACACTTGGATTTTGACTTGATGCTTCCATTTATATTTTATATATTTCAATCGCATTGCACATTGGGCTTATTTTTATAATAAAGTAGTCAAAGAGGAGAAAACTGCACCCACAGCTACTTAATAAGGAGACCAGTTTGTTTCTCCATGTATGACCATGGAACCATATTTCATGTGATTTAGTGAAAATAGCTAGACCTGAGGTTTTCGGCTTCTGCTGCTAATTAGGATCACCTAGGGAGATGCATAAAATAATAATACATAGTTTTAGCAGATCATTAGTCTCTAGTCTCTGTAATTCCAATTTAATTGCTTAGTATTTTAAGCCCCCCATGACTCTAATGTACATTAAAAGTTGAGAATTACTGGACTTGATTATACGCCTTTTGAGGTAGAACCACTGCCTTGAGGTATTGCAATTCAGTACATATCTTTTTGCACAAACTTAACACAGCTAACGATGGTAGAAAGTTGAAGATTTTAGGTTTGAATTTTAAGGAATTTAAATTGTCATGTTTGTTGAGCAGTGAGAGAGCCGTATAGATATAAAGTATATCTCTCAAAAGTTTTCATTAGAATTTCATAGCCAATGATTCACTCTCCCTTTTTCATAAGTACAATGTCAGAACCACTTGCAAAATCAAAAAATGTATAGTCCTTGACCTTAAGATTTTTGTAATTTACATAGACTGATAATTTGTGTTATTCTAGTTTCTGGGTAGTCTCCCTTCCTGCTCTTAACTTCCTTATGAATTATAGGCAAATATTACCTCAAGTATGCCTGCTTTTTTATTTTCAGATTGTGAAGTAGAAGGTAATATATACTAAGAACAGAACATATTTATGTGAATAGGAGAAATTTCTATCGAATTTTTATGCTTGTCTCTGAATACACTACCAAGGTTATGTCAGGGTTATGTTTGTGCGTGAATGTATTACTTAGTTAGCTTTATTTTTAATTGCAATGCACAACTTTTGCAAACAGAAAATTTTTCTAACAGTTTCGATCTCTTAGTCTGTAGTAACTTGGATGACATTGGAGTCTTATCCTAAATTTAAGGGTTGTGACTCCAATTTAAATATGTAAATTTAGGA
The DNA here is from genome assembly GCF_024139225.1 of Suncus etruscus. Lineage (NCBI taxonomy): Eukaryota > Metazoa > Chordata > Mammalia > Eulipotyphla > Soricidae > Suncus > Suncus etruscus. The sequence goes on from NC_064868.1 coordinate 110,390,137, forward strand.
AATTCAGTGCCAGTGCCCTTTCTTTTTAGTGTAGATTGGCTCCAATAGATGGTATAGCAGGGATGTAATAATTACTTGGGCTTATAGTAAACTTAGTTGGGTAGAGATTCAGGTAACACTTAACTAATTGATTGTCTTCTTTTTATTATTGCCATGTTTGCAATTCAGTTGAGTTATGTACGAGGCAGTACAAACATCCTGCTGTTATTTGAAAATGGTGTTATATTTTATCACACAGTGTTTTAAGCATACTAATGTTTAAGGAGATGATGTGAGAATTAAAATGCAGCTTTCGCTTATAGAAGTATTAATAGCTCTTAACAATAGTCAATACAACATGCATGTAGTGAAAATGACAGTTAACTGATCTATTCGATATGGAGACAGATGTCTTGTGTAAAAAGATTTCAGTCTCATTGCTGTGAGGCGTGCTTGTGCATTATTCATCTCTACAAAGACACTGCATTCAAATCCTTTCCAAGTGTTCCCTATTGAAACACTTTCATGCTGAATTGCTGTCTGTGAATTTGTGCCTTACATTTAACACTCAATTTGACTTTTGGTAAAATTCAGAGTAGCAGTGTAGCATAGAAACTAGGGGTCAACAAATGGCTTAATCTGAACACCCCAGCTTTATATAGATACAATTATGAGAGGACTCCACGAGGAAGTGTTCTGTGAAATGAAAACTCTAAAAATGCTAGACGGGGATCATTGTGTTCAAGTATGCTTAGCATGATAGGCCCCTAATTTTTGCTAGTTAGCAAACTTTTGGTTAACAGTCAAGTCAGAGGGAAAAAAAGGAAAATTTGAGACAAAAGGGAAAATATAGAATTGTCTTTCTGTGTCAGCGATCTTACCTGAGGAATTTAAGCCATTTGGGCTTTTTTATTTTTATCTCAGGAGATTAATTCAGTTTACATCTAAAAGAGGAAAAGACCTTTTACTAAAAGGGTTGAACTAGTATAGAAAGACCTATAATTAATGCACTCAGTACTTCTACAAATTACATTTGACAAAAACCTCTCTGCTCCTCCCCAGCCATGTCCCCAATGGCACAGGAAAAGCTGAAACTTGGCTGGTTTTTACCTTATCTCTGTTTAAAGAGAACACTTGGTGGCAGTCCTCCTTAATCACCAAAGTTCCTTGATTTAGATCTTTCAGGGGAGAAACAAAGGAGTTTCCCTCCAGATTTTCATGGGTTCCTGACAAATTCTGTTTTTTAAGTAGAAATTGAATTACTAAGACATTTCTGTCGTGAGGAAACAGCAATTAGGGGGAATCCTAACCCCATGATTGACTTTTCCATCTGGGTCTCATATTGCTAGGAAAATTTTCTTTGGTATCTTTAGATACACCTCCATTCTTTGCATTATTCCTGACGGGTTTTTTTTAATTTTTCTTTTCTCCCTTTCCTCAAGAAAATCTTTTCAGAAAATGTGTATTGGAACACTGCTTTTCATATTCTTTCTGTAAGGGTATCTATAAAACATGTTTCCTAATAATATATTTTGGATTTATAAAGTATTTTTCTTGGCTTTTTTGCTTTGCACCTGGCATTGCTCAGGGCTTACTCCTGGCATTGTGCTCAGGTATCACTTTTGTTGGTTCTCAGGGGACCATATTTGGTGGTGGGGATCAAACTTGGGTTGTGCAAGACAAACTCCCTGCCTGCTGTACTCTCTGTCCATAAAGTATTTTTGGTAGTAGTAGCCTTTGAGAACTTCTTTCTATTAAACATGACATATTGCATGAATATTTAGATCATTTAGCTTAGGTTCTATGTCTTCTAGAACTGCATGGATTTTCTCCTCTTACAAATTTCCTTTTGGGATGGCAGCTCATAAGTGATAATGGAAAACTTTTCTTGATTAATAGGAATCGAGAGTCTAGGTTCAGTTGTGGTTTTTGACCAAATAAACAAAAATAACTGTTCTGGAGTTTATGTCCTTTTTGTTCATTATATCCTTTTTATGTCCTTTTTGTTCAAGTTTTGTTCAAAACTTGCATTGCAAAGTGATACTATTAGATATACATTGGTAAGGTCACCTTTCCTTCTTCTGGGTGGTGTGTTTATGGGAGATCTTCAGTGATTCTCAGAATATCCAGGGATGCCTATCGGTGGTTATTGACCAACTGGTCATTCATTTTAGCACAAGGGCAGAGAATATAATGCAGCTGGACCTCAAGGATTCCAGTAAAACTGGACTATGATGCTTGGGACTTCTAAGGCAGCACCTATCTTGGGGACCAAGTGGTACTTGGTAGACATGCAATATAACTTCTTATTCTATCTCCAGAATGGAACCCATCTTGATCTTTATAATTTTTTCATTCCTTACACATATTATTCTTTATAGTTAAGTTTTTGGGGTTTTTTTTTGTATTTGGGCCACACTCAGTTGTGCTGAGTTATCCTTGCTCTTTTCTCAAGGAACACTCTTTGTAGTACTGGGGAGGGTGAGAAAAAACTATAGCAGGCCCGGGATTGAATGGGAGTTGACTGAATCCATGGCAAGTACCTTTTGGCTTCCATAGAGTATGAAATCGTACTAGATGCATGTAATAACTTATAATTGTATTTATAGGAAAAACCGTGGAAGTAAAATCAAATTTTATGTTCAATTGTTTTTTCTATAGTTCATGGATATGCAATCAATGATGCTATTCTTTATTTTTAATTTTTTTCTTACAGTTTAACTCACATGTTTATAACAGTGTTGATAATTATGGCTTTGACAGTTACTTCATCTCATCACCAGCAAAGTGCCCCAAACTTTCCATTGATGTATGTATGTTTCTTTCAGACCTCATCACTATCCCCTCCCCCATGTTTACACCCCTATAATAGTCTCCATTTTTGATTTCAGGGCCAATATATAGCTATCATTTGATCCTGTCTATGATGGTGATATATTCATGAAATATTTCAGCATATGTTAGCTAAGTTATTGTAATGTTTCAGTATTTCAATTAATCAGGGCTTCTCCACAAAAACATTATTTGCATTTGTTGCTACAAGGAAATAGTTCTATGTATTATGGAGGGTTTAACAGCATTCCTGATGGCTTCTCAATACATTAACCAGTAGCACACCTCTTACCAGCTGGGGCAATGATACTATTTCCAGATAAATTCCAATATCTGGATGAAGTAGGGTGAAGTGGATTAGATGGCAATATTTCTCCCATATTAGAACTTTCAGATTAGAAATCTGAGCTAACCCTTATTAACAAGATACCACTAATTTTCAATTCAAGCCATATATATGCTTTTCAATGAATATCAGTTCTATTATTTGTACCAGCTTATAACCATCAATATACTTTCTTTATTTGAAGAATTAAAACTAGTCTCATTAATATTCTCTGATTTTGATATAATTATCAAATAATTTATTGTATCCTTATCCAAGCCCCATTGCTAAGCATTTTCTCCTACAAAGCAATAATCCATAATATACTACAAAAAGTTCATCTGTGTCATTTTCTGCATTGGACTCTGATCTGTGTTATGCTGACTTTCCATTATTTTTAGGCAGTGATGTTCACAATGGTTTTGGATAAATGCAATCATTGCTTTGTAACTTTGCTAAAATAATTGGAGATGCTTTGTTTTAACTTTTGGGGGGGGGAGTTCTGTAACACGAAATATTTTTAGCCAGCACTGATTTTTACGATATCATGTTCTGATGATTTATTTGTTAAGTTTACCCTTTCTGCTATAACTGCTGCTATAAGCTGAGTGATGCATCATACATTTTCAGGACCTGTCAGCCTACTGGAACTTCGATTTTTTTCTCCTCATATTAACAGGAATTTTATACAGACAGATTTCCTATTTAAAGATAACTTTGATTTTGTAAAACCTCACTGTGCCATTTAAGTAATAAATATTGGTGCATGAACTGGTTTGACTTTCTGCTGAGAACTGCTAAAAGCCTTTTAATAGAAAACAATAGGGAATGTCAAACACTGAATCACGATCTCAATGAAGCAATTTTTCTTAGAAAGACTTTCATCACACAGAAGTTTTATCCTTGTTCATATTTTGCCAAAAATTGTGTCTGGTTAAAAATCTATTGTGGTGCTTTGTTCAGCTTGTTTACTCATTCTTTTAGGAGGAAAAAGCATGCTTTTAATATCTTAAAAGTTAAGTTATTTAAATTTCTCTTCACGTATTTAGATACAAAATTAGATATGATGTTTTGAATCAATATTCACTACTCAGATATTTAGTATAATAGTCACATACATGTTTAATAGTATAAGACTTATTATTTTGAAGCAAATAAGCTAGAACTCCCCAATGAGCTGCTGATTATTTTCACTCTCCTTGCTGTCTCACAACACAGACCATGTGAAAGGAATGTAGACTTGGCAGAGTTGAATCATCACTATAGAAAAATTGCTGGAATAGTATCAACTACTAGGTTTATACAGTACAGTATTTTTCAACTTTATTTCTCTCTTTACTAGTCCTTATTATTATTCAGATAGGCTTATTTAGAAAAATTGAAGAGAAATAGAAATGAAACCTGAACTCAGATCAGACATTTTAGCTTTGTGTTAAGTACATTATCTGTGTGTATGAAGGCTGAAATCTATTTTTGTAGCTAAGCACCATTTTGGACTTTCCTTATCTTTTCCCCCTCTCCATCCCATGGTTAGAAATATTTAGTTATCAATATACTTTAACAAACATGTCTGATATTGAAATAATAGTCTAATTAGCCTTGAAAATAATTATACTTGTGTTTGAAACTACAAGGTCATTCTTGCCACTTAAAGTATATGTTATGATTAAATTGTATTATATTCTCTCACTGTACATTTCCATCCTTACTCATTGCCTCACACATGGAAGGTTCATTTTATTTCTCTTAATCAGGCTCTTTGGATGTATAATATGATCCTCTTCCACTTTTAGTTTCTTCGGTGATTAGAGGTACTTCCTCTTCCCAGGCAGAAAAATAATATGCTTTATGCATCATCACAGTTTAAGATTTTGAATATGTTTAATTACGCGACACTGTATATTGGAATGTATCATTTGTTTCATGGAAGTTATTTCCATTAATAATTAAATATGTTAGTTAGACTTATTAACCACCTATAAATTCACTAAGAAATACTTATCCTACCTTGGTACTTTGGGTGCAAATAGATGAGATGTCATTTCTCATCTCTGGAACTAATGATAGTGTAAAAGAAAAGGTCACAGAAAATATCATCTGGTAGGACAAGGAATACAAATATCCACAATGTACTATGACAAATAGAGGAGATTAATTTGTTAATAGATACAAAGAATGGGCTTTATAGAAGAAGGTAATATTTGGGATGGTCATGAGAAATGAATGAGTTTACTAGTTGGAAGTATATGTTGAGGGCAAGAATCCAGGCTGAGCTGCTAGAAGAGCAGAGTGGAGACAAGGAAGTAGAGTAAACCTTTCCTTAATTTCATAGATCTAGGTAATTATCACTTTAAGCAAATGTGTTTCATGAAAAATAGCTTTACAGTTGTTTAGTTGATAGTAAATATGAGGTGTTTATTGCTTATTTCTGGTCACAGAAACATTACCAAAATTGTAAAGACCCCAGAATTAAACTATTAAAGAATAATTTGTATTCATGAATTAATTTTTTGAGCTGTTCATTCCATTCTAAGGTCTGTTATGGTTGGAGCTCATCCCAGGTTAAGGCAATAAGTAACCTAATATGCCAGATCACCTTTCCATCATAGGACACACACATACACCCACACATTCATTCAGGCTGGAACAATTGAGATATGCCAATGATACTCCTGTGCCCATACCTTGGAGATGTGAGAGTAAATCAGAAACTAAGTAGGAAACTTTCAAACTCCATACAGCTTTCCAGAGGCAGAGAGACCAGTTAATCCTCAGAACTATTATAATAAATATTAGTGATCTGCTGTATTTGACTTATTTAATACTGGAGCATGTTACACTGAGACAACTAAAAATGAGTAATACTAGAAAACTCTTGCAAACAAGTTAAATATATTTATACAATTTGTACATGAAGGTTCTTTAAGAGGTAATCCTATCATAAGTGGTTTTGCTTATTGTACTGGTACTTTGTTTTTACTTGGGGGTCATACCCAGAGCTGTTAAAAGTCACACTCAATACCTAGATCTCTGCTAAGGGATCATCTCTCATCATGTTTGTGGAACCATATATGATGCCCTGGATAGAATCCTCATTGGATGCATGCAAGGCAAGTACCTGACTGGCTATACTAATTTCCTGAACCTGTACAGAGAATATTGGTAACAGTACAATTATGGATTAGAAGGAGAGGTATGAGAAATTATGGAATCTATTAGAAATTTATTATCATTCTTTAGGTGTGTGAGGATAGGTACCTGAATTAGAACATAGACTACAGAAATAGAATATTTGATATATGTTGTAGGTATGAC